>NC_043972.1:21323481-21985981 GCF_902148855.1 Sphaeramia orbicularis
TACTTCAACCGACAGAAATCCATTAAGACTCTGAGTCTTCGGTAGCTGATACTTTGACTCAAGGCTCAGACAAAATCGATGTTATTGATCAGATTTAAAGGCAGAAGGACAGTGTGAAGCTCAGGTTACACTTCAATAAGTGTGAAGAGAGATGTAATTGAATTTTTCTTCTTAGTAAAACATCAGTTTGTGGTTTTCAGTGTGGAAAAGGACTTCTCACATTCCCTAAAATCCTTGTAAACTGCAGTTTGTTTTATTGGTTCTGCTGGGACCTTGTTATTGAATTACACTGAGGGCTGAAACTAACAACTGTAATGCGGTTCAATCAAGAATGATGGAATATGGCTTTTTTTATAGAATACTGTAAGTGTTGTGAAAGAAATAATGAAAACAGGATTTTTATTTCCAGTGGAAATGATCAAACCTATCACTCTTGTTTATGATGCTTTAACATGGGAACATGGCGGAAATGTTAGATAATTTGCAAATTCTAATTAAAAAAAATATTAAACTGCTAATGAAATTGCACTTTCAATAATTTTTTTAAAAATCTTGTTGCATCTTTTACATCATTTTCATCTCACTGATTACATCAATATTATCTGCTTTCTCTTTCAATGCGTCTTTTATGGCGGTGCTATTTACACCAGTTTCATCCTGTGTCATTTACTTGTTTTCGCCTTTTTATGGCCTTTCTGTCACTTCCAGCGGTGGCATCTTTGATGTGAGTTTTGTCTTGTGCCATTTCTGTGCCATTGTGTCCATCACTTTCATCTTGGGTCTTTTACCACATTTTTCATCTTGCAGCATCATTCACCATATTTTCCGATTTTTGCCACATTAATGTCTTGATGCATCTTTGACATTAGATTTGTCTTGTGTCATTTATATTAGTTTCACCTTGTTGTTTGTATTGATCATCTATTAATTAATTCACCAATAGTATTCTCTTTTCTACATGTTATTGTTACAACCATTTAAGTTTAAAGTGGTGTACATGTTAATGCAAAATAAAAATAATACATAAATAAAAACAATTAACAAATTTCTTTGAGGGCATTAAAATCAGAAGAGGAAGAAGAAGCAGAAGAAGAAGGTCCACCTGCAGCAAGGATTAACAGTAGTGAGGATGAGCTGTTTAACCTACCTAGCTTTAGCACAAAATGTTTCCAAAATAAAAAGAAAAAAAAATCTGTTCAGTTTATGAAAAACACATCCTGGCCAAAATAAACAATAAAAAAACCAGGTTTCACTAGGCTGCCTTTATCTTCCATACAGGTCAAATTCATCGTAGTGTTCATCATTTTTGCCACATAATACTTACACAATGCCACAGTAAATGTCACAGCATTGATTTCCATCTAGAGTTGCCTTAATTTATTTCTAAAACTCTAATATTAATGATGGAGAGTCAGACCACTGTGTAAAGTCTCCTCGATCACATAGATTCTTAATGGGGTTCAGGTCTGGACACTGTGATGTCCAATCCATGTGTGAAAATGATGTCTCCTGCTCCACGAAACACTGGTTCTCTCTATCAAACTGATGGTGTTGAAGAAATGAGAAGCTACTCATTGCATCAGTTAGCGTTAGAGAACTGAAACATATTAATAGCTGCAGTAATTATCCAATGGGAGGATTTGAACTATTTGCGTAGTTTAATCCAGGTGGTGACCAGGCTGTGTATAATAAAGGTTAGTCCTGTTCAACCCGTTACACCTCTGTTGAGCATCTCCACTTCTGTGCTTTACTCAAGGGCTTTACTTTAATGGAGTGAGAGGCCAAACACCACTTGGCTATTAAGGTGAATTTACAGTTGAATGGGGTTCAAGTGGTTCTGTCAGGGGTGGGTCACATGGGGTACAGGATTTCAGGTCTTGCAAGTAACAAAGTTTTTCCATTTTACTTTTTACCCAGACCCCTGAAGGGAAGGCAAGGGGTATTGTTTTTGGTTTGGTTTGTTTGTTTCTTTGATTGTTAACACTTTAGCACCACAACTATTCATTCAGTTCATACCAAATTGGGTTTACAGATTGCCAGTGACCCAGAATAGATGTCAGTACATTTTGGGAAAGGTAGGTAAAACTTCAAATTTTTTATGATTTTTTTTTTAATCTTTCCATTTATTTATAATGGGCAGAATACGTGTGAGGGGTGGGGTTTGTTGTGCCTGGCACCACTTATTTATGATTTTGTTTTTTTTTGTTTTTTTTTTTTTAATTTGACTGTTGACAACTACCATCTGCTAACTCACATGTGTCGAACATATGGCCTGTGAGCAAAAACTGACCCACCAAAGGGTTCAATCTGGCCCCAAGGATGAATTTGTGAAATTTCAAAAATACACTGAAGACATTAACAATCAACAGTGTTAAAATCTTTTTAGTTACAGTTCCACACACAAATGTGTTCAAAAATGGATCAGACCAGTAAAATACTATTATAATAATAACCTATACATAATGACTATCATAATGATACAATAATTTTCTTTTTGTTTTAGCATTAAAAAGTAAAATTACATAAAGATTTTGATATTTGCAAACTATCCATTCACACAAAATGTGAATAACTTGGACAAATATGAACAACCTGAACTATCTTAAGAGGAGTAACTTTAACAGTTGTCTGCCTGTTACTAAATGTTGTGTGTATTCATAGATCCACTGCGATCTGTAAGTTGTAATGCACATGTGTAAATGATAAACTAAGCCACAATATTGTAAAAATTGCACTCATTTTTCTTAAGACATTTCAGGTTTTTCCATGTTATTCGCATTTTTAAAGAAACTTTGTAAACACCTTCTAATTACTAATGTAATTTGACTTTTTTCACTGTTATTATTTTACTTCAGATCATACTGGGTTGAATGTGACCTCTGGAGTAAAATTAGTTTGACACCTCTGAGCTAACTAATAACTGTTATGTATTTTAGTACTATCTACCTATTGTGTCTAAACTGACTGATCTGCACAAGTCCAAATAGTAGCAAATGTAAAAATCAAAATTCAGATCAATGCTGACATCAGACACTGAGACTTGGAGGTGGGAGGAGCCAATAGTTTTGGTGTTATTTGGATTAGTGTGTTTACCTCTGATGAGTTTTTCAGTTTCCTCCCGCCTCAGAGTCTCATGTCAGAGCGTCAGGAAGTCTCCAGAGGCGTGATGACATTCCTCCGACCTGCTGTTCCTGAACCTGCCTCTATTGTTTCAGGCATTAATGACCTCTGAGCAGGAAGTGAACAGTGAAACCACAGAAACCACAGAGGGCTAAAAGCTTTCTTCAGATTGATACCGAACTCTAAAACGCCTGGCTGTCGTGAGCGGCCCTCAGTGTGTTTGCATCCACCTTTTTATGCTCTAAAAATACTCAACAATTATAAATACACTCTGCTTTCCAAGCCTTCTTTCTTTACTGAACAACCACGGGCTTCAAATCTGGATTCATTCGCCATTAGCACCACATTTTTACTTTTTAGACACATCTGACAAACAAGGTTATTATCGTTAACAAAAACTAACAAAATGCCGAAAACTAAAATTGTAAAAACATTTTCGTTAACTGAAATAAATAAAAACTATAATTAAAAGAAAAAAAAACGATAACTAACTGAAACTGTATTGTGTGCTTACAAAACTAACTAAAACGGATAAAAAATTATGGATAAAATTCCCTTCATTTTCGTCTTTGTCACTGTTGGATTGATATGAAATTGATTTATTTCCCTCTAGCAATTTTAGCTAGTGGCACCATATGATATTTAACGGTCCGTCACTTCTCATCACTTGTGGTTTAGAGTCATCTTTTCATTCCTACTCTACCTGGAAACATGGAGACTAAAGTTGGGAGAAAGCAGCAGAGTCCTGTCTGGGATTTATTTGAATACGACAGCAAAGAAGATAAAAGATATAAAGAAACTAAAACTAAACTAAAACTAAGCATTTAGAAAATAACAAAAACTAATAAAAACTAGCAAAACTGCTCTAAAAACGAATTAAAACTAACTGAATTAGAGAAAAAAAAAAGTCAAAACTAAATAAAATTAAACTATAATGAAAAATCCAAAACTATTACAACCTTGTTGACAAATGCTTTGTGTCTGTTACAATCAGTGTTTCTCCTGAAATCTGATGGATTCTTTACCTGCAGAGATAATCTATTACTACAGGGTGGGGAAGCAAAATTTACAATATTTTGAGGCAGGGATTGAAAGACAGTGTATGACCAATTAGTTTATTGAAAGTCATGAGAATTTATTTGCCACAAGAAAATTTACATAACAGAAAATGTTTTTATTCTATGTGTCCTCCTTCTTTCTCAATAACTGCCTTCACACGCTTCCTGAAACTTGCGCAAGCGTTCCTCAAATATTCGGGTGACAACTTCTCCCCTTCTTCTTTAATAGTATCTTCCAGACTTTCTCGTAATAGTTTTGCTCATAGTCATTCTCTTCTTTCCATTATAAACAGTCTTTATGGACACTCCAACTATTTTTGAAATCTCCTTTGGTGTGACGAGTGCATTCAGCAAATCACACACTCTTTGACGTTTGCTTTCCTGATTACTCATATGGGCAAAAGTTTCTGAAAAGGTATTGATAATAGTGTTAGGTATGATTATGACATCAATATATGTTTGGTTTCAAAACAATTGACATAGTGCCTGCTGAGAAAAAACACCTAAATGTTTATTGTAAATTTTGCTTCCCCACCCTTTATATGAAGGTGCTTCGACGGTGATGAAACAGGATGAGAAGAGTGTTAATCTTCTTTTTGTACTATGTGTCTCTTTACTCAGTTGGTTAAAGCTGAACATAAAGCTCTGCTCTGAGGTCAGAGGTCAAAATGGTTCAGTTTCCTCAGAACCAGAAGGTGATTTATAACTTCACAAACTCAGTGTCGAGACGTCCTTATCGTTTGCTGCTCTGTAGGTTCATCACACTTAAAGTAATTAAATCGGATCTACAGCCTTATTTGCATATGATTCGTATTACCAGTGAACCTCAGAAAATGTGTAATAATTGCAGAGGTCATCTGTGATCTTAATTCCAAAGTGAATCAGGGATGTGTGTAAACTGTAAAGTACAAATTATTTAGCAAATTTCCTCCACTATTTCATTGAAAATTAGTCCCATGTAAGTCAACATCTCTGTAATTTGTGGGATATTCAACATTTTTTGTTTCTTCCATGCATTTATTCTGCATATTTCATGGATTTCCTGGATGATGGAGGCTGCTTGTGGTGATAAATTGTTCAGACAAATACAGTGAGCATTTTTCTGTCTTTCAGGTTAACTTAAGTGGTGAACCCACCCTTTACATGAATATAACGTCAGTAAATTTGAGTATAAAAACAGGTGCTTTAAACACAGACATGGGGAAGGGGGTTCATTTCCAAATCACCAGGTCACAGGTTGTATTTGTCCTTTGCGTATAAGACTTATATTGAAGCCTGAATCTGGATATTAGACTATATTTTCACATGCTTTATAGAGGAAATAATATTGGACATCATTTTATATGCATAAAGAAACTACATTAAAAAAAAGTAAAATATACAATCTTTATGTGTTGGTTATATTCATATAGTGACTGAAGCTCTCATTCTCAGTGCCCAGATCTTTTGATTTTATTTTATTGAATTGGTCTCATTTTCATAAAAACAATTTGCACAGAAATCAGTCCTGAATAGAGCCATGAAAATATACTGAATACAGCACACTAGGACTGCATGATACAGCAGAAAGAACTGTCATTGCAAAACTAGTGTTGTAGGTATCAAGAAAGAGACCATAAAGAAGCGTCTCAAACCACAAATAAATGAGATTTATGCAAATTTTATCTTGTTGAATAAGAACTTCAATGGTCCTCATCAAAATAAATTAAAATAAGCACTAAATTATGAAAGCAAGGATTACTGGTGTTTTTTGTTTTGTGCATGTTACATGATTTTCATTATTTTTGTTATGTTTATGATTGTTGGGTGTCAAAATGTTTTTGTCTTAATGAGTCTTTTACATTTTTCTGTATTTTTTTCTGGTATAAAACTAGGTGCAGTGATGGTTCTTGGTGTGAATGAACTTTACAATCCATAAGTCATTTCTGAGACACACCACATGAATGGAGGATCAGGTTGGCAAACTCGTTAGCTTTTTAAATCTGCAGTTTCAACCTTTTTCTCTGCTTTTTTTTCTGATGAAATCTTAGAAGTAAATCATATGCTAATGAGGAGTGTTTATTTCTAGGTTTCTTTATTCATACCTGGCACCGTTAATTGGTTCTTTTTCTTACCGTCAGTGAAATACGTATGTTCCTTCCTACATAAAACCACAGTGGATCCTGCAGTTCAGGTTCACTCTGAGCTTCTTTAATTAGACTCCTCCAGCAGAGAAGTGACAAGACCGTCACTCTCTTCATTAAGTCCCAACCTTTCAATTACACTTTCATTTCTCATCATTTCTTTTCTTTCATTTGGTCTAATCGCAGACAACCCACCGAGTGTGAAGACACAGGAATTCAGCTCTGCAATTGCAATGTCATTATCAACAACAACTCATTAAAGAGGAAAGAAGGAACACTCTGCTCTTGCACAAATTTATCACCTGAAGCTCATAATCAGTGTTTTATTAAGTGCAAACATTAGCTGTTTTGCAACAACTTTATTAAGACTTTCAAGACTGGCTTTAACAACACTGAATCCACCAGTGGAATCACATAAAATAATTTTAGAATTTATCTATTTAAATAAACAAGCTATACATCAACGGTTCTGTACCTTTTTTGAACAAACGCCCCTTTACGTCATCATGAGTTTGCGGGCCCCCCCAAAAAAATTTACGACTTGGGGGGAGCATTATAGTGCTCCATAGGTAACAGCCCCCTTACATCATCATTATCCTCCTTGTCATGTCCATCCCCTCTCTGAAACAAGTTGTTGGGTGGGTGGTGGTGGTGGTGGTGGGGCGTAGCTCAATAAGTGCTGCGAAGTACCTTATTGTAAGGGGGGGGGGGGGGCACAGAAATTCCTCATTGACATAACATGCTGCTTGATATTGATACTTATACAGACTAACCCCCTCTAAGCTTTTTCATTCCAAACGCCCCCCCCCCCCCACACACACACAAACTCCCAGCGCCCCCTGGGGAATGGTACTGCCCCCATTGAGTAACACTGCAATACATAAAACAGCCTGTGAATACCATGAGTAATCTGCATTCAAGTCAAGTTTAAAAATGTTTTGGGTCCTTTAGTGAACAGTTAAGTGACGTGTTTCCTGCACAGACGTGCACCCGAGGCTCTCCCTTTACCATAATAGACTCCCATTATAAATGGTGCATGCGCAGTAGACCCCCTCCAATAAAGACATGGGAGAGCCCCAGCACCACCCACAGGAGTAAATGTAATATCCTGACAAGAATCGAGACCTTCCTCAGAAATGCAATGTCACATAAGATCATCTAAACCAGTAGTGAACACACTTTTTCATCTTGTGAGCTTCTTTTAAAATGACCAAGACAAAAGGATGCACGTCCTCTATATATTAATATATATCAGCAGATATATATTGGTGGTGTAGTGGTTAGGACTTTCACCTCAGGTTCTGGATTCAACTTGGGGATAAAAACTTGAGTAAACCTTGTAACTTTTCACTTTTTTTTTTTTTTTGTTACATTTTATGATGGTTGTTTTTTGTTTTTTTTGACATCGTTTCTATACGTTTTTTCATCTTGTTGCATCTGCTATGATTTTCCTCATCATTTTTAACTGTTATGTTGTGTTGATCTTTTGTTGCCTTTTTTTCTTGATCTATTTTTACCTTGTCAAATAATTTAAAGCCACAAATAACTGATTTCCTAAACTTTCACTCACTATTAAAAATCTGCCTTTAAACTGTAGTAATAGTTTGGCATTCATCATCATTATCTATATTGAGAGATATAACCATCTTTATCTTAAATGTATGTGATTTTTTTGTGTTCATTCTGTGATGAATATGACAGTCTGCATAAATATGTATATTTACTGCAACTGCATTGAATGCTTGACTGAAAGAAATCCTCCAATTTGTTAGTTTTACTTCTCCGTGTGGTCTTGTTCTTAATTGTGTGGGTCAAATCACCCTCAGTGTGTATCTGCCATATCGTCCTTTCGTTATCCGTCTGGTTGAAACGGAGTTATTTTGGTTCAGCAGCTCTTGGCAGGAGGGTCAGGAAGTTAATTCTGCACCCAGCAGCTGACAGCAGGAACATCCACGCCTTGCTGACTTTTAGTGCCCAAAGCGTCTCAGATGGAAGTGCTGTAATGCGAATCTCAGTGATAACACAGTGATCGAACACAAACTGTTGCTGCCAGACTGAAGCATACAGAGAAGGATCAAAACCACAAACTTTTCTAAATGAAAAGTCATTAGATCAGATGTAAAGCTGCTGTAGGAGCACTGGATTGGTGGTCAGTTTTTGTGTATATTACAGATGTATTAGTGGTAAATGCAGACCAGACAAAATGTGCTGATGACAGGATCCAAACATCCACTAAGTACTATGAAGACATTAATGATCAAGGGTGTAAAAATAAATAAGTGCAATTTTAACAATATTATGCCTATTGATACATGTTTTGTGCATTTGTAGAGCCACTGTAAAATATAAATTGTGATGCAAGTGTAAATGATAAACGGTTAAAATTACACTTATTTTTCTTAAAAATTATCAGGTTGTTCATGTTATTCACGTTTTTAAGGATAGTTTGTACATGTAAACATTTTCATAAGATTTTACCTTTTTCACTCAGAAAACTTTGATGTTGTCATTTTTATAGGTAATCATGTCATTATTTTACTGGTCCAACCCATTTGAGGACATATTGAGCTGTATGTGACCCCTAAACTAAAATGAGTTTGACACCCCTGGCTTACTTCGTTTTGATACTGTTTGACATGGTACATTAATGTTTGCTATTAGCATCTGTGTGTGTGTGTGTGTGTGTGTGTGGGGGGGGGGGGTTACCTAGCCAATTTGGTACCTACAGTTGAGGAATAGTCCCATCTCCACATTAAATATCTCGGTAAGTTGATAAGACCAATATTTTCGGAGATATTAGTCATTTTGGAATACAATTGCCTTACAATCACAGAAGCGCAGAGGCACACTGCATGATGGGAAATGAAGTTCAAAACAGGAATCCCGAATTTCCTCTCACAGTCCTGACATTTCGGTATTAACATTGGTGCCTGCAGCCATATGGCCTGTGCATACTGAATGACATTTGAGAGAAAGAGAGAGAGAGATTGATATATAGAGAGATAGGTAAGGTACGTCCTCCCCCCCCCTACCACCTGCTCACCAAGGAAACTGAACCATTTTGACTTGTGACCTCTGAGCAGAGCTTTATGTTCAGTTTTAACCAACTGAGTGAAGTGACACATAGTATAAAAAGAAGTTTAACGCTCCTCCCATCCTGTTTCATCACCGTTGAAGCACCTTCATATAGTAACAGATTATCTCTGCAGGTAAAGAATCCATCAGATTTCAGGAGAAACACTGATTGTAACAGACACAAAGCATTTGTCAACAAGGTTGTAATAGTTTTGGATTTTTCATTATAGTTTATTTTTATTTAGTTTTGATCTTTTTTTCTCTAATTCAGTTCGTTTTAATTAGTTTTTAGAGCAGGTTTGTTAGTTTTAATTCATTTTTGTTATTTTCTAAATGCTTAGTTTTAATTTAGTTTTAGTTTTGTCGTATCTTTTCTCTTCTTCTCCGTCATATTCAAATAAATCCCAGACAGGACTCTTTCTCCCAGCTTCAGTCTCCATGTTTCCAGGTAGAGTGAGGACCAGAAGACGACTGGAAACCACAAGTGACGAACTGTCAAGTGTCGTATGGTGCCAGCAGCTAAAATTGCTCGAGGGAAATAAATTGATTTCCTATCAATCCGACACTGACAAAAATGAAAACGAAGGGAATTTTATCCATAATTTTTATACGTTTTAGTTAGTTTTATAAGCACACAATACACTTTCAGTTAGTTTTCATTTTTTTCTTTTAATTATAGTTTTTATTTATTTCAGTTAACGAAAATGTTTTTTCAATTCTAGTTTTCGTCATTTCGTTAGTTTTCGTTAATGATAATAACTTTGCCGCCCACCCACCCCAGTCTTGCAAATCACACCCCCACCCCCGTCCGTGCGCTTCATGTGTACCTCACAAGTCACATACTCGTATAGTAATATTTCTCCATATTGACCAGATGTAATAGGAAGAATAGAGTGAAACAAACCATCAGATGTAAAACTCATGAAGAACACACCATATCAGAGTGTGTACACCTTCATATCTCCAGGAGACTTTCATCTTCTGCTGCTGTTGGTTCAATTAAAACTCAAAGTATGAACACACTGAGATGAGACGAGGCATGAAGTGTGATCTTCAGTTTCCTCTGTTTGAAGCGACAGAGTTGATGGGTTCATACTGTGTGACCTTTAAGGGGAAAGCTCTACTAAGTAACTCTTAATGAAAAAGTACTGTTTTATCCTATGGATCAGGCTTCTGTGTGCATGGTCACATGTCTGGAACCTCATTTATAACTGCTGCATATGAAGGAAACCTGACAGGGGTCACTTTCCATGTAAAAGTTATGAACTATAAAAAAAGACACAGGCAATATATTGAGATTAAATGGAACAGGAATCAATATGTGTGGACTATAGTATATTATTTTATCACAAACGTTCAAAGCAGCAGCTGTACTTGTGCCAGAACTATTCCACAAACTGCTTTAAAATGTTTAAAAAATATATGAGCTAATCTCAATATGTCATCAATGCCATCTTGCTATCCATACAGAACACAAGGCTTGTCTGTTGGATATTTTACGTATTGTTATTTGTTTCTTTACTTTTTACATTATATTTGTATTGTTTCCAGATTATCTTTTGTGACATCTTGTTCATCATATGTCTTTTTGTCTTTTCAATTTGTTACATCTGATTCATGCTGTTTGTTTTAAATGTTTACGTTGTTTTCACTTTGTCGCAGTTTTTCAACTTCATACATTGTTTTTGTTACATCTGATTCATCTTGTTGAATTGTTTTCCTTTTGTTATATTGTTTGTTTTTTTTACACTGTTTCTCATCTCGTCTTACATGTGGTTTTTGTTTTGTCTTTTATGTGGTTTTCATCTGGTTTTGACGCTAATGACTAATTTTACATCATTTTCATTATGCTTCATCTTTTACGAAGTTTCATGTTTTTTGTTTTTTTTTTTTTATCTTTTACAATGTTCTTTTCTTGATACATCTGTCATATTATGTCATGTTTTTATTTTTGCCTTGGTAAGTCTTTGCTAAATCTGTTTTCATTACACTTATTTGGATTTACCTTTTTTTTTTGTAATATCAGTCTTTTGAAAGCACAAGAAAAAGCCATTTTGTGAGACTACTGATGCTATTCAGTTTGAAACAATTGTGAGTCTACAGAATTTTTCTTAAATGTTGGTATTCCTTCTTGCTCTAAGGCCTGTTAAATGAGGATAAGCCAGATGTTTTTACTCCACTGGCAGATGTTTTCACTTAATAGAAATTTGGTTTTGCTGAATTATTAATATAATATTCTTATTAACAGCATTTATACTTAGTGCTGGTGACTTGTATTTTTAAGCTCACTATTATATATTTATTTTGAGATAATCACATCAAAAAGTCACACTGAATAGAAAACAACTGGTATCATGTCACATAGAAATGAAATTTCAATGCACATTTCACCTACTGAGAACACACTCACCAAACATCTGCTGTGCTTTGCATAAATTACGTGCTAAACAGTATACCTGACCTAATATAGGCATATTTGCTAAAGAGAACTGTTGCTTTTCAGTTCATTAAAGGTGGTTTTACATGTCAGGCATCTCTTAATTTGGTCATGTTATGAAAGGTTAACATAATCTGCAATCAGCTTGAATTATGAACAAAATGTGTAGTGTTTACAGAGCTACAGGTCGCCACTAATATGTTCAGAAATTATACAGTTTTGTATAGAAATATTATACATGTTACATAAAGTCCACACATGCCTTCAGGATGGAGTAAAGGCCAACAGGGAGGAGGTACACATAAAGAGAAGCAGATGAGGTCTGGAGGGTTTGTGATGCAGGTTTCTGCAGATCCACGGAGCCTCCAGTCTGTTGGCTCATGGCCCTGGGGTCGAAGGTCCTACGGAGGGAGGTAATCGGTTGAGGCTGAAGCAGCGGGAGGCAGAAAATGATTCAACAGTGTGTCACCATCTGCTTCACGCTGCATTCAGTCCCAGAGGGCAGTCCCGCTGAGGGAGACTGAGACCAGCACTGGAACAGACCGACCCCGTCTGTGGCCTCATTTAACCAGTCCAACCCTGTCAAACACAAACCACGCTGAACTCACAGCACAGTTATGTGTTAATGTAACACATTACTACAACCTACAGGGATGACTCATCACACAAACCTTTAACTTGGATGTAGCTGTGACAAAAAACAGAACTCAGGTAACAAACATGAACCAGGAGCCTTCATTTATTATACAAGACAAAACCTGACATTGTCATTTTTATTTTTGTCTGTAATATTCTTTACAATATGAAAAAAAGAGTTGGAATTTTCAGGAAGGAAACTTGAGCCCAAATAATAATTACAATTTCCGGTTTTGTGACTCTATTCCATGTAGGCCTGAGCTCAAAGCAGCTGAACTGACATTTGTTATTACTGAGGTCATGGTAAATTGGTCCAACATCAGCAACCTGTGGTGACAGAGTCACGGTGCTACATCAAAATGTTTGGTATCAGCAATAAGCAACATAACAATGAACATACTATTGTGCTTGTTGACTAAGGACATGTATAGACGTAGAAACAGATATTTCCCCACCTCTGTTTACAATAATAACATCATTTACACCAGATCATTTTCAGAAAAGTTTTCATCTATATGAACCTGCATAAATACACCGTAGAGTACCACCATGGGGTTAGGGTTAGAAAAAATAAAGGTGGCACACATGACGTTGATGTATTTGTCATTACATACTGCGATCTTCTGGATCCTAAAACTCTGTTTCCACTTGTGTGTTGTTTCCACTATGACTGGAGTTTTCAGAAATAGTTGTTTTAAATGACCTAAAGAGCTTCACTCTGTAAATTTTTTGCAGTTTTTAGCTTATTTTTAGCGTCTCTGAAATATTTGCAGATATGTGACTTCAGCTCTTCGTAAAAGTTGTGGTGTTTTCAACTTGTTTTTGACTTCTCTGTACAATCTATGCTGTGTTTGGCTTGTTTTTTTCTTAGTCGGGTGTTTATAGAAATAGATATTCCCCCACTTTTGTTTTCAGTGATAACATTGTACACACCAGATCATTTTCGGAAAAGTTTTCATCCACATGAACCCGCATAAATACACCGTATAGAGCTCTGTTATGGTTAGGGTTAGAATAAACAAAGGTTGCACACCTTTGATGCTTTTTTTTTTCTTTCTTTTTTTTTTTTTTCATGCATCATACTGTGACATCCAAGACCCTAAAACTCAGTTTCCCTGAGTTTTCCAGAATCTCCACTTTGGCCAGAGTTTTCAGAAATAATCATTTTCAGTGACCTAAACTAGAGTTTTCCTGGGGATTAAAGACAAAACACATGAGAGAATGTCCATTTCTGCAGATACAAAGTTACAAGTATACATGGCATAAAAGATCCACTGGTGTCTGACCAGCCATGAGCAGTATTAGGGTCTCTACGGACTTGGCCGTCCTAGTCTGTACAGAACTGTGGAGTCTTGGTGAAAGTCTACTCTACCAAGTGGCCTTTTAGTTTTAACATGAGTAACTAGCAGACAACACAGCAAGTAGGACTACACAGTATATAAACAGTTCAAAGAGCAGACTGACAGAGTGAATGAACTGCTGTCGTCCATCTCTGAGTGAGCGTTTTCTCTGCCATGTGCTTTTATTTAAAGTCTGTTCATACACTGAGACATGAGATCATCCCATTCATCCACTGCATGTATTTATGGGCTCATACTGATGTTTTCAGCCTGGTTTGATATCTCTGCTCTCTGCTCCGATAAAACCACCAGCTCCTCCTGATTCTCTGGGATTTCACTGTATTAATCTTTAACTACTGCCAGATGGACAGGAACAGTGGAGAGGAAGAGGAAAAGAAGCCCAAAGCACGGTGTTGTGGGTAGATTTGTTCAGGATGATCAGCTGCTCACTTCGCCGCTGCGGTGACATGAGATGAGGCGGTTAAATAAAGTGACATAACCCGCTTCGGTTCAGGAGGTCGACAGTTGCATGACGACCGAGTCACGGAGACCGTTAGCTTTACCAACTCAGTTTACACTTCGGAGAAATAAAGTCAGACGTTATGTTTTATTGAGCTCATAAGCACAAAGTTGTCCTATTTTTTTTTCCATTGCAAATGTTGTTGTACCTTAAATTAATCTGATTACCTTTTAAGCAAATTACTCTGTCTTATGTAGTGACAATGGTATGCAAACGGTACAGTGAGGGACCAGAATTATGACAGGAGTGTTGTCAAAAGCATGGAGATATTTTCAACAGCAAGTAAACTGTTCAGTGACAATCTACACAAATGAAAACCAGTATTATGATTTTAATAAATGCCATAATACGTAATGTAATTTAAACACAACAAAGCTGTAAATACGTAGTGAGATGAGTTTCTGTGTTCAGTGAGATGATGTTTCATGTCCACATCCACTTCATCCACTTCATCACTTCTTATGAAACTTTCTGATACTTAATGACGTTATCTGGACTCTGACTGACACTGATGGACTTTTCTGCATGTTAAAAAAAGCCGATATAGACGCCCATGAAAGTGGACACCAGGGGCTCGTTACCAAATGGCAAAATGTGATAAATTAGTAGTGAGAACGGCCTCGATTTAGACACGATGCGCTAAGATACAGGAAAGTTGTAAAATTCATGAGGGAAGTATTTGGAGCAAAACTATGAAACTAAACACTTGAAGAGCTTAAACAGATGAGGTCAAGGGCGTCGCAGATGGACAGTCTCCTACTTTTTGATTCATAACTTTTGAACCAGACAAGTTTAAGAGAAATATTACACATAATTGGAAAGGTCTAAATGCCATCTTAAACATACTCAAAGGGCAAAATATAGGTTCAAATATTTTCAAATGAAAAATATCAAAAACTAATGCATCACGGATGGACAAAAAATGGTCTATTTTTTGCAAGAATTACAAAGTTCTCAAAAGTGAAGTTCCTATGACATTTTCCTCCTAAAATGTATTCAGTATATACCTTAAACCCTCTATTTTACAACCTAATAATTGGTTAGAGGAAAAAAATAATTTATCATACCTAAATAGAAAGAGTTTTGACAAATGGCAGCGTCACACATGGACAACAAAGTAAATATCAAATTAAATATTTTATATTTCAATTATGAATATCATATACATTTGTTTTTACAATATTTACAACATACAAATAATATTAACATTATAGTCACATGTATTTTGCCTAGATATATGCATTTATTAATTTTTGTGTATGACATAAATGATATGATTGTCAAATATCAGTGTTTTTAGTATACGTTTAGTTTATTTATGAGAGTTTATAAAATGAACCCAGAATGACGGCAGAAAATTTTTGTCACTTTCCAAACATTCACACTCATAAAACTCCTCAAATTTTTTTTTTCACAAATTTTTTCTAATTTCCAAATACCTTTTCCTGAAAATATAAGTAATAACATCATTTCATTTCCCAAAAATATAACTTTGGTGTAGATTATTGTAATTTAATTTTTTTGACCAGATGTGAACCTTCCCTTGACTTCACCCTTACGTTAACCACAGACATCTGAGCCATCATAGACCGGTCAAAACAGAATGGTACATTTGATGACATACATCCACTATCCACAGTGTCAATATACTGTATGTATGAACGTCTGTACTGAATTTGACGGTATTTTGTCAAGTCACAGAAGGACCTTCTTATAGAGATGCTTGAACACATCTAAAGGTTTTAAAGTCTGTTGTGTTTCTGCTTTCCATCATTTTAAAACCAGCCTTGAAGCCGTTCCATAACATCACTGACAGAAATATAGAGCAGCAGAAATAAATCACATCTAGTATGAAGACGGTTTAACCCTGTTAAAGGCCAGTGAAGAGACTTGAATGTTGTTTTTACATATGAAGCAGGATGTGCAGACCTAATGAAGAGATGACGGCAGGTGGAACAAATTCTGAGCAACAGTGATGCGAGGCTTCACTCTGTGTGGGAGGATCCACACTCAGACCTGACTGGGATGTTAGTGAAGCAACCACATAGTAAAACACTCCAATCTGCTGCTGCTGAGATAAGACCAGAAGAGCCTACGCAGACAAACAATGTGTTAAAGAGCAAAAACACTTTCACATACACCATACTAAATGTACAATGTGCAAACATGTTACTTTAGCTTCTCTCTGTAACATCTGTTGAGATTTAATTTGTCTGTAGTTTTATCTTATTTTTAGTTTCTTTCTGCAACATTTGCATAGCTTTGTTTTTAGTTTTTCTTTGTAATATTTAAAGATATTTGACTTGTTTTTTGTTTTGTTTTTTTATCAAATTTGTGGAGTGTTCAGCTTGTTTTTAGCTCTCTCTGCAAAATCTGCATAGTTTTTTCGTTTGCTTTAAACTTGTCTGTAAAATTTTTTAGAAGTTTTTGGCATCTCTGTAATAATTGCAGAAGTTTGACTTGTTTTTAGCTTTTCTATCAAAGTTGTGGAGTTTTTTTTTAACTTCTCTCTGCAACATTTGATTATTTATTTATTTATTTATTTATTTAATTTGCCTTTCCCTGGAAAATGTGTACAGTTTTTAGCTTGTTTTTGGCTTCTCTGTAATATTTGCAGAAATTTGACTTGTCAGCTGTTCGATAAACTCTGTGGAGTTTTCAGCTTGTTTTTAACTTCTCTCTGCAATATTTTTTTGTTTTGTTTTGTTTTTGTTTTTACTTGTTTTTAGCTTCTCACTGCAACATTCGAAAAGTTTTTTGCTTTTTAGCAGTTTTTACTTGTTTTTAGATTCTCTCTGTAAAATTCATTAATTTTTCAACTTCTTTTCACCTTCTCTCTCTGTACAATTTGTGTAGTTTTTAGCTTTTTCTGCTTCTGTCTATAAAATTTGAAGAGATTTCATCTTATCTTTTTCTGAGTCATTAAGTTGACATGAATCTTGTCAGTTCATCCTGTTTCACAAAATAAGAGTGCATGCTGTTAGAGCTCGTTGAATACATTATATATTCTCATTTTCACTTGCTAGCCTAAGTGTATTTCTTTTTGCAACCCAAGCCCATTTAGTCTCCTTGTCACATACTGTACAGCACCTGTTAATGAGAACACAGTTTGCCGAAACGCTTCACTGGTTTCATGTCTCCAGCAAACCTTTACCGACTCATTCAGCTCTTAATTAGCAACTGCTAGCTGTGAAAAGCTAAACTAAACTGTGCCTGGGCTTAATTAATGAGAGAAGAGAACTTGAGAAATAGATAATCAGGCTTCTCTCTGAAGACAGCAGCCTGAGTCTGTGGTGAGTTTAATATGAATCCCTCTGAGTCTGGTTTGTCCACATGGCCACATGAGGTTGTCTCTCTTTGTATGAAGGCAGTCAGAAGCCACAAGTCATAATGCCTCTCTCCGGCTTTCATCCTAATTAGCTGGCTTGTTATTGACTGTAAAAAGCAGCAGGAGTTGACAGGCCAAAGTCCTTAATCAGTTCGAGGACTGTTCAATCACTCCTCTCTGGAAAAAAAACCCTCTGTTTTGTTCCTCAATGGTCTTCAATGATGAAAAGTGACTTCTCATTCCTCCTCTCACACACTAATAAAGCATTAATTCTGGATGTTTACATGTTTAAACTTAAACACAGGGATGAACATGATCAAGAGGGGTTTTTTTTAATTACACTAAAATTAATTGGTAAGAATAAATGTTTGTCACCTGTTGTTTGTATATTAACAACAAATGTTAAATTATTACATTCCACTGTTCAGGTATGGATGGGATGGTGGTGCAGTGGTTAGCATGTTCTCCTTGTATCTACGTGAAATAATTAATAGCTTAAATGGTCACTTTAAATCACCTGTAAGTAGGAATGGTGAAACGCCATGTTGTACACTGCCTTCTGCTGTCGGTACCTGGGATAGGCTCCAGCACCCCCCTGACCCTCTCGAAGACTAAGTTTGGAAAATAAATTAATGAATAACTGATTAAATGAATGAATGAATGAATATCAAGGTATTTATATTTTTGCAGAGACACAATAACAGACAGACAGAGCCACAGTGAGGCGCCATAGTCTGCAGCAGGGGTCACCAACCCTGGTCCTGGAGCGCTACTATCCTGCATGTTTTAGATGTTTCCCTCTTCCAGCACACCTGACGGTCGTTATCAGCCTTCTGCAGAGCTTGATGATAGGCTTATCATTTGAATCAGGTGTGTTGAAAGAGGGATACATCTAAAACATGCAGGATAGTGACTCTCCCGGACCAGGGTTGGTGACCCCTGGTCTACAGTAATAGGAAAAAGTTTTCGGACAGCCTTAAAATTTTACATAATCTCACATATTATTGTAAAATATTTGCAGAAACATCTTTTTTGTGTTTTCGCCCAAAAAATTATGATAATTATAAACTTTATTTCAAACATAAGTAGAAATAAAACACAAAGGTGAACAAAAAGCAAAGAGAAACCACATATTTAAACAGAACACTCCAGAATATCGAAGGCGACAAGTCAACCAACTATAAAATTACATCCTTAACAGTTTCAACATGTCATGTCCTGGATGTGTTTCATTATCTACTGAAACATCCAGTTTTGACCTCAACGGAACAGAGCACGTGCAGCAGGGAGCACATGGGTTTGGAGAATGGAACAATACTTGGCAGAGTTCAGTGACTTAAGAGTGATTCTAAATGTAACATATCACAAATGCTTGAGGTGTCCAAATACTTTTTTCCACCACTGTTTGTATGAGGGGCTTAATCATCTGTGCGTGTCTCCGAACGTGTGCTCTGAACCATGATGCTCTTCTTTTCACCCTCCCTCTCAGTGTGGTTGCTTTCTATTGTCTTATCTCATAAATATTTAATTGTATTCTTTATTAAATCCACAGCACCAGCACTTCTGATATCTTCCATTGTTGTCAATGTATATTTGTTATGATTGTATTCATCACAATGGACTAATAAAGATCTGGAGTGAAATGAGCTCCTTCAACAGCTGAATAAATTAGTGTGTGTTACCAGGTCACATTAGCTCAGACCAACAGATCAACACAATGATAACCAGCAACCCCTGTGTTTTGTAACATTACATGAATGTTTTTATCAAAAGACTCTGAAAGTTTTGAGAAGAGTGACTTAACAGCTTCAATTCTCACCAGAAAGTGATGCAAGAATGTAGAAAGAAAGGTGAAAATACTGTAAAACTGACTTTTTAGATCGTGAAAATACACTTCATGATGATTCTTAGCATTGTCCATTCTTCACATTATCTACAAAGTGATGGTTGTTTAAGAAATGAGAAGCTACTCACTGCATCAGTTAGAGTTAAACAACTGTAACATATTAATCACAGCAGTTATTATTCAGTGGAAGGGTCTGAAGGATTTGCTTTCTTAAATCCGGGGAGGGGTAGTAACTTCAAACCTGTTATCAGGGTCCGCTTGTTGGGGGGGGGGGGCGGGGGGGGGTCAACCCCCCCTCTGGTTTTTACATCCTACTTCTGCTCCTAATTCCAGCATGTGTCCATGTGTACTGTGTGAAAACTGTAGGATGTCTTATATTTGTGCTTCGCATTATCTTGTTCTTCACTGCAATTTTCGAAGAAAAGGGTTCTGTGGTGGCGCACCAGTTAGGAGCAGCGGCCCGATGTCCTTAATCATCGAACTCAATTTCGTTTGATGTACTTTGT
Organism: Sphaeramia orbicularis; assembly: GCF_902148855.1. Lineage (NCBI taxonomy): Eukaryota > Metazoa > Chordata > Actinopteri > Kurtiformes > Apogonidae > Sphaeramia > Sphaeramia orbicularis. The sequence goes on from NC_043972.1 coordinate 21,343,471, forward strand.
ACTGTCAAATGACGATAAAGGCAATTCTGACTCTGCTCAATGAATGTCATCCTCAGGGGGCACAACCAACCAACTGAAATAACATCCAGGTTGTGACAGTTTTCTTCCACCTATATCCTACATTACTGACACTAACGTTCACCTGAACCAAACTGTCAGCAGTCTCAGAATTCACGAATGTCCCCATGCACTGGGGCGCCATTAAAAGGGGGGTAAATGTGACAAATTCCTGGGGCCCAGCATTTCCAGTGTCCAGTAGCTACAGGTTAGAGGTTGTGAAACTTTCATGTAAGATCCACTGTATAATAGAGGAAGAGAACCTGGGGGTTGGACATTGAAAGTATGTAAAGTTTTACTTTCGTTTCACACCAGTGTTACTTACGTTAATTATGGACCGCATCCCCACGTATATAACTGCCTCCCTGCTCCAACAAAAAAAAAAAAAAAACATCTCCTTCTCTGGTTTTTTGACAAATCACACCCTGCTTGTTATTACTTTTTTTTTTTTTTAATTACTTCTTTTTTTCTGTGTTCATCGTTTCCTCGTGTACAGATAGTACATGTTTGTCCACATAAGAAAAGAGGTTAGAGCTGACTTTATTATTACTGGGTATCAGACTCAGGCTCTGAGGTCAAACCAGCAAACCTACCACTACAGCAGCTCATTACTCACTCTAGTGGTACACTGTGGTTTTACAGCAGAAACAGGACAGGATTGGTTAAACGCACCCATCTGCAATGCAAACATCAGCATTCTAATGATCAGGCCCGGACTGGCTAATCGGGAGGACCGGGACAATTCCCGGTGGGCCGGTATAATATTTAGGCCACAAGGGCCGGAGTTCACTTTAAATATATATTTAACATTTTATTTATTTATTTATTTATTTATTTTTGGGGGGGGGGGGTTCAGTCATAGCACTGGGTTGATCACATAATCTGCAACTGCTGTTCCTGGGCCGCTACCCCCTCTACTAGCAAGCTGTTTTTTTTCTTCCTCTTTTTTGCAAACGCACCGTGACCTGGCGTAACATGTCCTTGCATACGGTTAGTAGCTCTATACTGTAGCTGTGGAGCATATACGATCTGTGCTCTGTAGGCTGTGGATGGTCAGCTGTGTTTGCTGTTTGAAACATGGATAATAGAAAGAACAAGGGTGGCGTGGAGAAGGCAAGAATTAAAAAGAGGAAAGCTCTTGAAGCAAACACAGCCAAATGTGCCAAAATCAGCAACTTTTTCACAAAAACGACCTCCCGGTTGGAAACAACTAATGAGGACGATGAAACGGGTAAACCACCTTTCAAGTTAGTTAATTATGGAGTCAATGAATTGTGTGGCATTGTGGCGTGTAACATAACGTTATGTAATTTAAATAATAGTATGATGCGACGCCACAGAACTGGGAAACTTTGTCTTGTAGCTCCTCAGAGTCAGAAAGGAAATCCTGCAGCAGACACCAGCCATGAGCCCACAAGTCCAGAGTGGGCAGGTAGGACTGCTCATAGAGGGAAGATTATTAGAATAAATAGGCACCAATGAAGAGTATGGTGTAGGCCTGTTCAATATTAAAGGTGCTCTGAGATGCTAGATGAATCAGCACTACATGAATGAAACTGACATGAAGGCTTTGCAAAATAGCAGATTTGTGCTGAGAATTATGACCATTTTTAAAATGTGCTTTAGTGTCCAAAGCAGAGCCAGGAGCCAGTAGTGATGAGGGGGTTGTTCCTGTCAGAATGGAAGGAAAACGTGAGCTGTTGGAACAGACTGTGTGAACAAGAATTAGTTCCAGTAAAACCACTTTCTATACCCAAACGATAGTCCTGACCTATTTTATTTTTTATTAACAGTGAGACAGTAAATAGACAAAGCCCACAATTGAAACGCAATAGCATAAAGTAATATTAAATAAGCCTGCATATTTTGCCAATGTAAATATCTTAATTGGTTAAGTAGGTCAAAATGTCTGTAGATATTATTTTTTATTGTGATACAGGTGCAGGCGAGTCTAGGGAAACTGGAGGAAGTGTGAAAGGGAGAGCAGAGTCTACTGATGACAGAGGAGCAGCTCAGCAGCACAACCCTGAACCACTAGGCACAAATGACACAGATGAAGATAACATGTAAGGTTATAATTACATGATTTTAATAATAATTGGTCGTGATCTAAAGTGGGCCGGTCTGAGGTATGAAACTCCAGGGCTGAAAATGAGTCTCAGTCCAGCCCTGCTAATGACAATTTAAGGTAATTTATTAATATTTTAAAGTACAGTTATGACAAATACCTCCTTTAACCCGACCACAGCTGTCATTTTTATTGTGAGTCTGAGTTGTAACTTACTAGCAGCATGTTCGCAACTAAAACAAAACTTGGACGTCTTTTATGAGTCATTTTACAGCGTAGGAGTTTAGTACTAAGAGGTATTGATTTAAACCTGCTGAGTCACTATCTGGATAAGACATCCCACACAGAAACAAAGTGGTGTATGTATACAGAAGACATGTGCTAAAAGCTCCTTTTAGTCTGACTGTTTTATATGGTATCTGTACATCTGCCAACTTAGTCCTCACAGGAACAGTTTGTTATCAGGCGCCTAGACCTTCAATGACAGTAAGGCTGTATAATTAAACTATAAACCGCACACCTACATTTCTGAGGTTTCAACATCAGCCTTTCAGTCGGTTTCATTCCATGACTGTCTGAACTTAATGTACAGACCAAGAGCAGCACTACGTTCATCCTACTGGCAGTATCAGTTCTTCCTTGTATTTATAAGCATATGTTAACTTATTCATCTGCAAATATGATCTAGTAAAACGTGAAAATTCTACAAAATTCAAGTAATGAGATTAAACCTATATTGTTTATTTACTCATATTGTGTGAAAACAAACTGATTCAACTAAAAGTGAAAAAGTACTGGCTGTGAAATGTACTCAAAGTATATGTCTGATTTTCTTTTTTTTGTCATTTTTGTTTTGTTTCTTTCATGTTATATGGTTGAATACGAACTCTGATTGCTGCTGTCGTTACGTATTTTATATTATTGTCATATTGTTATATCTTTCTATTGATCTTGTGGAGATGCGCAGTAATGATAAATAAAAATTCAAGATTCAAGATTCATTTTGCTGACCCGCATTGTCAGGAAATTTTCCATAGATTTGCCTTCTACTTGTGCTGCATCCACAAAAACCTGATTAAAAGAAATTGAGCATCCATAAATAGGAATGTAGTGAGGCAAATGACAAAAAACATGGCACAAACAATGAATTTACTCAGAAAAAACACTGAAATGCATTACTACTTAATTAACATGCATGTGTTGAAAATGTAAGGAGTAGAAAGTATGAGCCAGTATCAGTACAGATACCTGAAAACTGCCCTTAAGTACTTTAAGTAGAATATCTTTGTTACCAACTGACTGGAGACAGACCAATCTGTAATTTGGTCCAATTATATATAAAAAATTAGGGTTGTCAAAATTAATGCATTAATGTGGATTAATCCATCATCATGATTAATCACATTAAAAAATTTAACACAATTAAGCCATCTGCAGCACAGAATGACTCTGAATGTCTCTGCCAACACATTTGGGGCAGTTTGTCCAAGTAGAGTTACCATCGCGCATGAACAAATGGTCAGTTGATCTGGTAGTGACAGGCAGCAGAACCAACCCATGAAGATGGAAGACACTAAACAGCACATTGGCCCTCTGGATGGAAATATGAGGACAAAAAAAACAAGATGGAACAGTTGACCGACATAAAGTGCACTGTAACAAATTACTGTAAAAAAAACAGTAAATTTTGTACAGTATCATGCTGTTATTTGTAAATACAGTATAATGCTGTAAATAATGAGGTCTTTAAGGAGGACATTTAAAACAGTAAGCTACTGTAAAATTGTACAGTATTCTCCAGTATTTTCTTCAGTTCCTCCACTGCTGTCCGCCCAGAACTGCTCTGAACAAAGTCATCTGGCATCAAGTCCCACCAGCTCATTTAGAAAAAGATTAAATCTAACGAATGTTAACTATAGACTTACTGCATCAAAGGTTAGTGGTTCTTTTACGAAACAGAAGGAAAAAATAAATACAGAAAAAACGACTCTTTTCCCCCTGACCATCCAGCAGTGGAACAGAGGCCACCTGATGCTTTCATCCTTCTACCTACACTGCCATCGCTCCATCCTGCTCCAGTTGTTCATTTATCAGGTAAATGTGATTTTATCAGTGGAACTGTCACCATGCTGTGGCATTTTGGGTTCATTAAACATTAAACTGCCTCCATAAACCCCGTTCACACCGGATGCAACTTGCGCGGTGTAACAGGCGGTGTAATACTGCTTCATATTTGGGGGTGTTAGCCTTATGTAGCTAACATGCAGCTAATTTAAGTTGAAGCGTACTAGCTAGCTGTGAAGTGGACGCAGTTAAACTAAACAGCGTGTCAATTTGCATGGTTTTCACTGCCCCAGGGTTACATTTCTAAGACATTAAATCTGTAAAGTGGAATTTACTAACTTGGACATCCATATTAACTGCTATAATTAACCACTGTTCTAATAAAAGTAAGTGACTAAGGCTAATTTTTCCCTCTTTGTTGGGCAGTTTGTATAGGACGTGTAGCATTATTGAATGTGTGTATGCTTTATAGCTCTATAAACACAGTGTCATTCATAACTGATATACCATTGTCCAAATGTCTTCCACTGCAGCTGATACTGAGCTCACCCTGACCCTCCAGCCAGTCCCAGACTAATACTGCTGGAAGTGTCTGTATGTATGTGTTTATGTGTGGATGTGTGTCAGTCTGTGTCTGTCTGTCATTCAGTCTGCCTATTAGCTGTCTGTCTGTATCTGAGTAATAAAATAACTGCTTTTGCCCTTCCATGACAGTGTCTGCCACTGTAAGACAAAAACAGCCGTAAGTGGTAGCAGTATAACTTATGATACCAAATTTAAATAAAGTACGAAAAAAGTATAGAATAAATGTATCCCTCAGAATTTTGGGTTCATCCTAACCAATTTTCATACCTTACAGCAGGGGTGTCAAACTCAGATCCTCGAGGGCCGGTATCCTGCATGTTTTAGATATTTCCCTCTTCCATCACACCTGGAAGCCATTACATCATTATCAGGCTTCAGCAGAGCATGATGATGAGCTGATCATTAATTGAACCAGGTGTGGCTAGAAGAGGGAAATACCTAAAACCTGCAGGATAGTGGCCCTCGAGGACCGGAATTTGACACCTGTGCTTTACAGTGACTACATAGGTTCTTGGTAAACAATATATCTGATACTGTTTTGGGACATTAATCTCAATTCTTGTCTCCATCAGTTGCAGGTGATGAAGTCACATCTGGAAGTTGGATGATGAGCATTGAAAGCCATGTTGTGTGTGAAGGCCTCCAACCAAGCTTCATCACAATGCTGCTGCTGTTGCAGTGAATTTAATAAAAGCTCAATGTTATAATGTCATCTCTTGTTTGAGCTTTTTCTAGCAATGTTTGTGATTTTGTATTTTAAAATGTAATTTGAAATGTTAAAATCCTAGCTTTTTGCTGTGTTATACTGTAAATATTACATTAAATACGTTTTACAGTAATATATTGTTTCTTGGAATACAGTAGTTACTGTAAAATGCAGCAACTGTGGCTAACAGTATTTTACTGTAAAAGGAACATTATATACAGCCCAGTACCGTAATACTTTTTACAGTAAGAAACTGTAATTGTAGATTACAGTAGAGATATTGTAGAATAACAGTAGCATGCTGGTAACTCTAGCTGCCAGTATTTTACTGTTATTTAACGGTACAATATGTTACAGTGTAGTATACGCACTCTGCAGGAAGGAGCTTTCTTTTCACCGAAGCACTTCCAGCTTAAAATAACACATTAACACAAAGCATATGTTAGTCAGGGTTTCTGCTAGCACTTCAGCTAATGCGTCGCCCAGCTCGTGACAAACATGTGAAGTGCATATATATTCCCTTCTTTCTTGAGTCTCTTTGCTCATGCAAAATGAAACCCAATTAATATAGATTTAAAAAATGACTGATAATTAATCAAAATTAATCCACAGCAAACCTGTGATTAACCTGATTAAAAATTTTAATCATTTCACAGCACTAATAAAAATGCAAAGTTTCTAGTCAGCCAACAATAACACAAAGTCATGATACACAGCCTAAGACAGAAAGCAGAGAAAACTAAAGAAAAACTTGCTATACTTTGGTTGTCACTCATCTACAGGGTGTCCCATAAGTCTCCATACATAGGAGACATAATACATTCCATACATATATGGTTCTAACATGTATTTCTTTATATTTCTTCTTTATAGTTCTTCAGCAGTGGACACGCATTGAAATGTGTTCCCGACAAAATGGCAGTCATATAGAGCATATTATATAAATAAAATGGTTTATGTCAAGAAACGTTTATTTTTCCTATGTATGGAGACTAATGGGACACCCTGTACATTTTAAAACAGGCGACAAAGTTCTGATTTAGATTATGGATCCTGATTTCGCCTCAAAATATCATATCATGTTTCAGCCAGACCGACCAGACCTAATTTATACTATGATAACATTTCATTTACAAGTTGTAAGTTTGTCTGTGAACATCTTTCCAACTTCACCAAAGTCTCTAGATCAGACTTCTCATTTAATAACGCATAAATTAGATTCAGCAGTCAGATGGTGTTCCTCATGAGGACAGTTTCTCGTTGATCCACAGGAGGAGGTGATGAAGTTTAACCTCTATGTTTGGTGTTAAGGTGGAAAAGTTTCCCTCCTGTCAGCTCTCAGTGTGTCAGGGACATATGGCTCTGCATTAATGAGGAGCCTGAATATGGATCAGGTTCTGCTGCGTTGGAAACAACTCAAACTCTGCAAAGGGTCACTCCGGTTAAATTAACTTTAATGGAAAATGGTCCTGCTCCAAATGAAAAATCCTTTGAAGTCCTTTAATTACAACATCACATATATGGAAATACATTTCCATTAATGCTCTATTCAGATTATTTGACAGATGTCGACTTTCCAGCTAATTATCTTTACCGATCCAGCTCTCCATATCTGCGGGTTCAGACTTCAGCATTAAAGCCATTTCTCATCAGTGTGATGTGAAAATCAGCTCTACTGCATGACAGCTACGTTCATCAGGTCTAGTGTGAGTTGTCCGTGCTGCCATGTTTCATTTTCATCAGGAAGTGGCTTCAGGCTGTATTTTCAGATGACTATGGAAGAGTTTGAGGTCCAGTTGGGGATGCTCATCACACACATCAGGAGAAAACCCACCAACCACCGAGAACAAATCAATAACTGAGTAACAACCACAGCAACTACAACACTGCAATACTGCATTATTACAGTTTTCTGTCTTCTGCCCAAGTCCTGGAGGCAGAAACACAGATCCCACATTGTTGGTCAACACTGGACACTTTGTGCAGCCCTGTCAATTTAAAGCAGCTAGAGCACTAATAGTCCAAACACTCAACAGTAGGGGAAGTCATGTACCAGAACACCCTTATGAGAAACAAAATCACCAACAAATCAATCCTATGTATCCACAGACTGTGTCATTCACTGAATAAAATATAAAGCTCATTGTTTACACACATCTGTATTATGGTATCATGAGGTTTTCATCACGTAGCTGGTTATTTTGACAGCCTGTCAAAATAACACTGCGGCTGAATCCCAATTCACCCCTTGGCCCTCCCCCTTACCCCTACCCCTCTGTTTTGCACATGAAGGAGTAGTGTTGTCCCGATTCTTGATTAGACAGAGGGCCTAAGGTGGAGGACTGTATAGCCCTTGAAACGGAGATTTTTCAGGACCACACTACGAACGGAGGGGTAGGAGAAATTTCCCATAATTCTGTTCAAATCATTGGCAAGATGGAGGTAAACACAGCCAAAAAGTGCAGCAGTGTGATGAAAGAAACCCACAAATGTACATATTTTCTTCATAAAACACTTAACCATGTGATCGACTGTTTAATGCTGTTTGAGTGTGTTATAGATCGCATTTCTGTGGTTTATGGTTGGTAGCCGCAAAAAGATGACCAAAGCCCATGGAACAGAGATGGTTACAGCTACTGACAGCATGATGAATACTTTCAGAAACAAAGTTGTCGTATTTGTTAATAGCGGCACCGATGACTGCTGATGACGTAACAGGTCGTGAAGGGTTGTCCCATTTCATAGGAGAATGTTTCAACCCCCACCCCTTGCAGCTCCATTTCAAGGGGTAGTGCCAAGTGCAAGGGCCACGGGGGAGGGGTAAAGGTTAGGGCTAAGGGGTGAATTGGGATTGGGCTTAAGTCTTCTAATGCTCATGTGATGCGTCAGCTGATAGTTTACATTATAGCTCTGTTAGCTTAGCTCTGTTTTTAGCTAGAAAACAGCCACAGTAAAACCACAAATCACCTCTGTTTTCTGTACTGTTTGTGTTGGCCATAGCTGCACTAAAGATCTGTCTGGAATCGAACACACAAGGACAGAATTGTCCCAGTTTAAGGCTCATTTATGCTCGATTTACGTACATAAATAGGTATATCCGCTTCTAACATTGTCAGGCGTCACTGCCTTCATACTTGAATGCATCCAGTGCGTTGGAATGACTGTTTCTCAATCAATCCACCAGAGAATCTCTCTTAATTGACATACTGGCCGAATACCACGAAGAAGAGTAAAGTTTTTTGAGAAAAAAAAGAACCAAGTCATTAATTACAAACATGGTGAGGACAGAGGAGGTATTCCTAATGTGGATATTGAGAATGGTAGTTGTCATAAATATGTTGGTAGTTTTTCACTAACTGGTACTTCTCCGTATTGTTCGTTTGGGTACGCATCTGCAAGCTCCCACAAGTAATGTACGGACAAAATATTCCGTCCGTATCCATCTGTGTCTGTAACATAGAGCATTAATGAGCCTTTAGTCTGAACCGTGAATCAGCATATGTCAACTTAGCAAAGATAATAACATCACATAATAACTTTATACCTTCATCAGTCCCATAATCACACTCACCCATGAAGAAGAAACACTGTGATTTCTACAGCTGTGTCCAGGGGTGAAAACAACAGTGCTTCAGTTTTTATCACTCTGTCACTTTCTTTGACTGTAAAAATTGTTTCTTAATGGTTCTCATCTCATCTGATCACTTTCTCAAACTTTGGATAAAGGCTCCGTGGTGTTAGTTTTCCTCACCATGGAAGACCACTAGAGTGACTCACCACTCCCTCTAGTTGTCACATAAATCCTCCGACCCATCGCTGGATTCAGTTCATATCTCTCTCTTTATGCATAACTTCAAAACTGTTTATTCCAAACACTCCAATGATAATTTCAAGTGATTTTATTTTTATTTGAAAGTAGAAATATTACATATAGCCACTTTAACATTACCTTTCAAATGGATTAAGTCAATGGTATGTGATATGTTTTGGATACTGGGCTCATATAAAGCTCTCGCTGCAGTATTTAATCACTAAAAACAGAGATGTTCTTTTAGAGTTGGACCTGAAGGGTGTTTACATACTGTACAATCCCTACTGTGCTGCTGAACAGACTGTTCCATTTATTTACATCTGGATTAGTTATTACTGCTGTTTGGGAGGTGAATAATAAAAAATTCTTCATTGTCACAGGTGAGGGTGATTACCTAACATTAGCTGACAAACTCATCATAATGACAGGTGGTTAATGTCAGGTGCTAAAACAGTGGTGACAGCAGAAATACTCTGATTCAATTAGCATCATATCTTCTGACATAAACCTAAACTAAACATGCTTCCAGTTTCAGGTCAATAGTTTCCACAGTTTAAATGAGGCTCAGTTGACAGTCTGCGGCTGTCAATAAGGGGCTGTTGTTATTTGTATTCAGTCGTATGGTAAGAGTATTATAATGACAAATATACATTTTTGTCTGGGTTTTCATTCTCTAATGGATTCTATATAAATACAGCCAAGGCTCTACTTTTTCCTAAACTGAATGATCTGAATATTTTTTCTCAAGGGTGGATTGATATAATGGCTGCACAACTGTATCGGATAATATTTGTTGATATCAGGCAATATTGGTATCAGTATAATATAACATGCTGCACACTAGTAATACCCCTCGGCAAAATATAGTGTAAGATTCTGTTGAAAGTTACTGCCCTATAATTTAGATTAGACTGTCTTTGTGTAAAACTTATTACATTCATGGTTACATTTGAAAGTACTCAGATATTATAACTGCATAGGGATGCACCAATACCACTTTTTCCAGACCGAGTACAAGTACGAGTACTTACATTTGAGTACTTGCTGATACCGAGTACCAATATGAGTACTTAATAATCCCATTCCAGTTCTTAGTTCCTTTTGCAAATGTGCTTTATTGTCATTGTCATTAGTCTGACTGGAACAAAGTGCTGCTACTGACATTTAATGTGTTGGAATGAGCATTTCTCAATTAATCCACCAGGGGGCGCCACTCTTAGTTAACCATACTGGACAAATACACGAAGAAAAGTAAAGTTTTCTGAGAAGAAGAAGAAAGTCAGTAATAACAAACATGGAGATGACAGAGGTAACACTAATGTGATACTAATATTACAGCGTTTTCACTGGTAAGGTTTAAAAGCTTAGCTTCAGGAGGTAGAGAAAAGAGAAATGAGCAATAAGTTTCATTTTCACTTCCGCTGGCAGCGATCCGTACGGCTCCGTACCCCCATAGAATTATAAGTAGGATGGAAACTGTCCCAGCCCTGGGTAGTTATCATAAATATGTCAGTAGTTTTTCTCTAACTCACACAGCCGCTCTTTGAACAGATCCTCTACCTACACAGTTCCCAGTCGTATTCTCCGTCTGGGTACGCATCTGTGAGCACCTGGAAAATGGATGGAATGTACGCAGAGGACGAACAGAACGCTGCGTCCGTATGCGTCTGTGTCTTTAAGGTTTATTGCAGTCAGCGTTACTTTTATCACCGTCATTTATTTTGAAAAATCTCCACACTCTTCACACTCCCCACGCATTATTCCACCGCCATGTACCTGCTGCACTGAACTGTGAATGTCATGTGGCCATAAATGGTATCAGTGCAGTTGTATCAGAGTACTTTTACAAATACGAGTACAAGTACGACTACGAGTACAGTATCGGAGCTGATGCCCGATACTGGTATCAGAATCGGTGTATCCCTAAAACTGCACAAGGCTGTTTCAAGCAAATATATCACCCCAACAAAGGGGTCAAGGTCATTTGACCTTGGAAAAGTAGGTCAAGGTGATCTATTTTCAGTGTGCTTCTGCTCCGTGCCAAGATGCATCCACAGTATAAATTTGGTGCAGATATGTCAATGCATTCTTCAGATAATGTGAATACATCATTGAATGGACAGACAGATGGACGGACAAACAGACAGACACCACTTCAGTGTAAGTGGTGACCCTGCCAGAGATCAGAATCAATGCATAATATCAGTAACATCTGAGTGTAAAACAGGCTTCGGTTATGTAATGCAAATGCAGCCCATGAAAAACAGACATAGGGATTAGTTTCCAAAATCACCAAAGGTCAAGCAGTTACACTGGTCTCATGTGAATAGGGAAATAATAATAGGGGAATAATAAGACATCTTTCATTAGATGGAAGTGGATGGAAAATATGTTTTGTCATGTTATATGAAAGTTGTTTTGATTTCTTTTTTTTTTTTTTTCCTAAATCTGTATTTTTGCATGTGTCAAAGGTAATATGATTGAAGCACAGAAAGACTTAACCAACTCTCAACTATTTGCAACAAAATACAGAAACAGAAAGCGACATCAATATTGCCATTGGCTATAAGCCAAAATGTCATGTTAAATATCAGTGTTGGTATCAACCAAGAATTTTGCAATTGCTGTATCCCTACTTTCTCTGTCTCTGTCACTGCTTTACTCATCTGTTCATCTCAGATGTAGGGTATTATTCTGACATTTTGACAAGAGTCGATAAAAAATTTAGAAGTTCTGGCAGCTCATCACAAAATTTTGTACATTTGGATCCTGAGAAGACACCATATTTTTCTTTTTTGATTGTGAGCTGACAAGGTTTCAGAAATCTTGCTCACACTCATCTAAGGAAATTAATGTTTACTAAACAGACTTAATACTTTCCACTATTTTCCATTTCTGATTACCCTACCAACATCCTCCTGACTATTTACTTTAAGTGACAAACTCTGTGTGTTAACACACATTGTAACCTGCCTTTAAAACCTGCTGTATAAATAAAGCTGCACTGTTTACGTACTTCTCTTTAGAGCAGCTTTAGATTAAAGGTCTCTGTGTCTGATTAAGAGACAAAAGACAGCAACATAAGGTAAAATTAGCCTGAGAGCGTTTGTCAGGAAATACCTACGGATCTGATAGGTCGGCTGTATTTTCCATATAAGGCATCAGGTTGCTGACCTCTGTTAATAAATGCCCGGCCGGGAGTTTTATGTCTCTGTGGGAACCGCAGAGGGAAACACACTGGGAACGGGTGTTTGTGCTGTGACCGGTTTACAGATTGATCCACCTCCGCAGATAGAGGAAGCAGCCGACTGTGAGTTGAATTTATGACTCTATTACTGAACTTCAACACAGAGGCTCGCTGCCTGCAATGACAAGGCTCCATCAGTAGAAAGGATTACACTGGTGCGCTGCTTGGGGGCTGATTTTACCTCATTTTCTCTGTTGTTTTCACCTTGTTCAGGTTCATTTAAATTTATTTCCTAATGTTAAACATCCATTTAAAAGTGAAAAAACAAAACACACACCTAAATGGCCAACAGGTGCATTGGAGAGTGGTTTGATAGAACACTGAGCTGCCTACGTATGTGATGAAGGTCAGAAACACCATGACGTAACATTTTAAAGAAGCAGGATAGTGTGAGGGAGCTTTTTAATCTTCACGCCGAACATCACAAGCACTAGATTGTTTTAAGACATGAATAAACAACGCAAAAATACTCAGACAGAAATATTTCATATTCAAACTCTTCATACTAACAGCAATGTAAGTTTGCAATGGAACTAGTAATGGTAAGATTCACACATTCTCCATCAAAGTTAACAATACAAGTGTCACATCTGATAAAGAGTGCATCAGATACTTGCTATGAAATCAAGATACATTAGCTGTAACAACTTCAATACACTTCTGCAATCAATCAAACAATCAGTTACTAGTTTGGCAAGAAATCAGAAAAAAAGTACTTCAGTAAGGGCAGTGGGAGGTCAGTGAGTTGCTTGTTTTGCTTGAAACATAGTCAAAGGGCAAAAAAAGGACTACGTTTACTAACACATTAAACAAATGAACCTTCAAAACTGAGAGATTTTGTGCATTTAAATACCTAGAGATAAACCCATTAATGCTCATGTTTGATAAATTGCAGGTCTATGCTTTATACAAATGTGTAGCTTTTACTACCTCAAATAGTCATAATACCTTATTTAATGATTTTAATTGAACTCTGAATCTGGATTTATAGTTGCTGTTAGTGTTGATGACATTTGCAAACTTGGGATCAGGGCAAATACTACTTGGCCTCAAAAAAAACAATACCTAGTTTTTACAGGTAAATAGTGGAAAAACTGGAGGGACCCAGAAGCATCTCAGTTCATACAAGACACAATCAATGCAATTAACATAATAAATTATCGGATTAGGAATTTAAGTGAATTATTTGAGGTTATTTTACTTTATTGTCCTGCTCTGTTTTGCAGGTTGGGGATGTACAGTATTGTTAAGCTTTTTGATGTTTGTTTAAAGGACTTGTTTCTAATTTGCATTCAGATTTGATGTTTTAGTCTGTTTAGGTGAGTTTTGTTGTGAGTTGTGTGTTTAATAAATCAGTCCACAGAGCTCCTTCTGGAAATCTGCTGCATCATTCACCAACACACACTTTGCGCTGTGTCCTCAGGGCAGAGCCATTTTCAGCTCTGAGCTGCCGTCTGGCCTGTGGACACATCGATCCAGCTCAGATTTCTGCTGCTGCAATGATGCCCTGCAGCAGCGATTGGGAGCTAATGTGAGGGTTAAGAGGCAGTGCAGGCCGCCTGGATCTCAGGCCAAACAGGCACAAATCACACCAGAGGACAAAGAGACATACAGCATGACAGGCAGAAAGTTTGAGTTCATAAGAGCTCAGAAAACCTGCAGCTGAGTCAACATGAAAACATCCAAACACAGGGCTGGGATTTGTGCGTACAGCTGCTACAGACCTGCTTTTATTGGCTGCAAAAAACACATATTGTGAAAAGATAAGACATAAAGTTTTAATATTTATTACAGCATACAGCTCCAAATAAAACTGTTTTATTGCCCACATCCCTTTTCAGTAACTGAACACCCATCTGTTTCATGTCATCCCTGTGTTTTGTTCTTCAAAAACTATTTGATCAAAAGAACAAATCCTCTGGGTGTATGGACTGAACTGAACCACTTTCTGAAATAGATGCACAGAAAAAGGCACAGTAGGAACATCCACATTTTCTTGAATTAATGAACCTCCACTTCAGCTCTTTTAACTGACAAGTACTAAACAAGACATAAAACTCTCACTCAACAAACACCTGTGTTTCACTGCAGATTATAAAAATAATACTGAGCTAAATTTCCTAGCTCAGATAATATAATGCTATAGTTACTATAGTTAGTTTAAATGAAAGCAATAATACAGGGGTTGGACAAAATAATGGAAACACCTTAAAAAATCAACAAAATATAATTTAATATGGTGTAGGTCCGCCTTTTGCGGCAATTACAGCCTCAATTCTCCGAGGTATTGATTCATACAACTTGTGAATTGTTTCCAAAGGAATTTTAAGCCATTCTTCAGTTAGAATACCCTCCAACTCTTTTAGAGACGATGGCGGTGGAAATCGACGTCTTACTTGAATCTCTAAAACTGACCATAAATGCTCAATAATGTTGAGGTCTGGGGACTGTGCCGGCCATACGAGATGCTCAACTTCATTAGAATGTTCCTCATGCCATTCTTTAACAATTCTAGCTGTATGGATTGGGGCATTATCATCTTGAGGTGAAGGTGATTCCATTATTTCGTCCAACCCCTGTAGTTTAATGCTGTATTTGACAGTAATGCTGTATTGGTTGTTTACAGCATTAATGTTGAAAGGCTGAGTGTATTTCAGGCTGTTTACAGTTATCTGTACAGTCTGTCAGCACTGAAGTGTTTATTTCATCCACTTAAACCTGCAGGAGTTTGTGTAATATATGTTTTCATGTTTTGTTTGTATGATAAAGTTATGACAATGGACATAAAACCGGATTAGTGACTTCTGACTTCAGTTCAGATCAGGTTCGTTGACACTGATATATACAGATGCTTTGCTGAGGCAACTGCATGAAACACAGTAGTAATTTGTTTTGCTTTCTTTTCTTTTTTCTTTTTGTTATTAGAAGTGTGAAAAGTATTCTAACACCTGAGCCTGTGTGTCACAGAAGTCCTACTTTCTGTAGACATTAGCTAGACATGAGCTAAACTGACAACACATTTTACGATGATCACAGTGTGTTCTACGTCGACACATAAAGTTGTGTAGTTTCTCACCTCTGACTCACAATTTTTCTTTCTTTGCATTTCTTTATTTCGCTAAATCCTTAAGTACATAAAGCTTGAATAACACTGAATTTATGTTTCATTATATCACAGAAAATTTGAATGTAGGTATTAGAAGGATCAGGTTGGTGTTTTGTAATTTCAGGCACTTAAATATAAAAAGCACTGATGGAGATCTGACTCTTTTACTATTAACATTTATCATTATCACATTTATTTAAACACATCTACACGGAGAACATGCAAACTCCTCACTGAAAGGTCAAACACACCCATGACCTTCTTGCTTTGGGGTGGTAGTGCTAACCACTGCACTACTGTGCTGCCCAAAAAAAACAAAAAAAGTCATAAACACTTAAAAAAGACGTAAAAATGATGCAAAAAGACAAAAATATAAATAACCAAACAAGATATAAATGTTGGAAACCATTAAACCCAAATAAATAAATAGGATGTGACTAGAGTGATGCTCCACTCACTGCTCAAAGCCAAAGTTCAGTACATGTTCAGTACACGTCAATATAATTAACAACAAGCAGTAGACAGAAAACCACTAGTACTGGTGTGGAAGCACTTGTCATGACTTTGCCTTTTGTCATGTTGTTCGAAAACAAAAAACCCTTTGAACAAATAAGATTCATTTACTGTAAAAAAAAAAAAAAAAAAAAAAAAAAAAAGAAAGAAAAAGAAAAGTCTGAGGGGAATTCTCATCTTCTTTTCTTGTGTGGGAACAGGGCATGTTGAAAAAACACACTACATGATGAACATGAACCCTGAGTGATAATAGCCAGCAACTTATACAAACACAATCAGGCCCAATGAGCTCAAAAGTAATGTGTCAGAAACTCTTAGTTGGCCGTTTACTGCTGAAACCAGCTGTGAATAAACCGAACACAACACAGAACTACAAGAAGCTGTAGAGCACAGGTGTCAAACATGCGGCCCGGGGGTCAAATTCAGCTCGCCAAAGGGTCCAATCCGGCCTGCGGGATGAATTTGTGAAATGCAAAAAATTACACTGAAGATATTAACAATCAATGGTGTGAAAATCATTTTAATTCAGGTTCTGTGTACAGACTTATACAGTCCAATTAGATTTCAAGTGGATCAGAATAGTAAAATATTATCATAATAACCTATAAACAATGACAACCCCAAATTTTCTTTGTTTTTTTTTTTTTTTTGGTGTAAAAAAGTAAAATTACATGAAAATGTTTACATTACCAAACTATACTTTTATAAAAATAACCTGAACAAATATGAACAGAAACGTCTTAAGAAAAGTAAATGCAATTTTACCAATATTCTGCCTGTTACTAAATGTATTGTGCGATTGTAATGCACATGTGTAAATGATAAACTGATAAAAACGAGGCAGAATACTGTTAAAAGGTTAAAATTGCACTTGTTTTTCTTATGACAATCCAAGTTGTTCGTGGTATTTAGATTTTTAAGGAAACTTTGTAGATGTAAACCCTTTCATAATATAATTTTACTTTTTTCACTGTTATTATTTTACTGGTCTGGTCCACTGGAGATCAAATTGGACAGATTGTGGCCCCTGAACGAAAATGAGTTTGACACCCCTGCTGTAGAGCGTCAGAGCTGCAGAGTTGGGCGACAATTTTTCTGTAGGTTAAATGATTCCACCAAGTTTCATATTACTCCCAGTCACCTGATCTATTGTTAAAATCAATATGTTCTTCAGACAAAGTCACGGTGACTCCTCCTGTGACTCCTCCTCCCTGCCGGTAGTGAAGTGGATTCCTGTTAAAATCATCATAAAGACATTTGGTTCTTGTCTAAGGACTGAATTATTCACATCTTTCTCTGCATATCCTTAAATACATCCATTTTCTGAACCGCTTCATCTTCATGAGGGTTACCTACGTATCTACCTATGGGTGATAGCGGAGTACACCCTGGATGTGTCACCAGTTCATCACAGGTTTCACACATACAGATGAACAAATATTCCCTCTCACATTCACATCTATGGGTGATTTACCAATTAACACATTAAGGTGCAGGAAGCAGAGCAGAACATGTAAACTCCACACAGAAAGGTCCACATCAGGTGGTGCTGGAATCGAAGCCAGAACCCTCTTACAGTGAGGCGACACCACTGTTAGGCACTGCACCACTGTGCCACCCCAAAAATGAAAATGCCATAAATAATTAAAGATGCTAAAATGATGCAGCAAAACAAAAAAACATAAATAACAACCAAGATTCAAATGCTGCAAACCATTAAACCCATAAAAATTAGATGAAAGATGAAAATGTGCTTCTTGAAGATGAAACAAAAGAAAACAACAGAAAGACCATAATAAGATGAAAATGTAAAAACAAAAAAAAAGATGCAACAAGACAAACATCCACTTGTTTTGCTTATTTCG
The DNA here is from genome assembly GCF_902148855.1 of Sphaeramia orbicularis. Classification (NCBI taxonomy): domain Eukaryota; kingdom Metazoa; phylum Chordata; class Actinopteri; order Kurtiformes; family Apogonidae; genus Sphaeramia; species Sphaeramia orbicularis. The sequence continues at coordinate 21,361,493 of NC_043972.1, forward strand.
CTGGTGTACACTCATTTTCACAGCTTCAAATTCAATTAAACTAATAATGAAATGAGTGAAATTTCAATCTAAATGTTTTATCTGAAAATATCAGTAAAACAAACCTTAGTTATTCATCTTATTATTAAATCTAAGTTATTTATCGCAAAAATTCTATTAATTGCAATATTAAAAATGAGATACCAGTGAATATTCTTATATTTTATGGCTCAGCCCTGCTTTAAATATCAGATAATCAGTGCATATAATGTCATTGCTACTTGCACAAGTTTATTAACATAGCATCAAGGTTTAAAGGCAGTGGAAAGGTCCTTTGTTAAGTATTTTTCAGTGCTGCCCTCTGCCCTTCACATCAACACATTCTTCTATGATAAGAATCACAACCTGTGATTACATGCAGATAAAACTGAAAGACTGACTGATCATTAGTGTACAACTCGGCTGCACTTTGACCTGTTCTCTGCCGCTTTCAGCAGGAAGTGGTAGATCTTAACGCTCATGAATAATTACAACTGAAGTAAGAGGCTACGCTTTACATGTTGTCCTGCTTTTGTACAGTCTGCAGTTTGAATGTGACTGAACCTTTTCCATCTAGGACTGAATTACTAAAGATTGGCACAGGAGAACTGCCGAACATCGATTCCGTCATTCAGTGAATAACTGCAGAGTTCAGTAATGACACAAGAATCACAAACATCTTGGAGACAGTGAAGTTGTTCACATAACTGTATTGATCAAATTTTTAATTAAGCCGCTCAGAGGACGTTAATTGCATTTATCTTTTGTTACAATAGACAAAGCTGTGGGAAGGTTATTAGGAAAACAAAAGTCACATCACCTCCCATGTAACCTCTAAGTCAATACAATCACTCACTGATGTTTTTATTTAACCTTCAGGTTCCTCTCCATGTTCAGAACTGCAGCTTTTTTTCAACAGAGGCCAAAACTTTAGCGCTTATAAAACAAGTATTTTAGCTTATTTTAGGCAGTTCTTGCAGATTCGGTGTTTTTCGGGTTCATTTTCTTCCGGATCTAGTCCTGTCTTGTAAAGTCTCTCCAAATGTTAGCACTAACCTCCTCACAACATCTTAAAAACATTACATTTACACTCATATGCCTGTCAAGCTGCTGACATTTCACATATTCTGTGCAGGGCTTATGGGAGATGGTGTTCCTTAACAGTTGCCAAAAATGCAAGTATGACATTAAGAAGGAAAAATCCCATTACTGTGAACACACACGGTGAAGTTCAGCATATACTTTGTGTAAATGTATGCTCCAAGGATGCATTTTGGGATTCTGAGAGGAATTTTTAACTGCTGGAAGAAAACCCAGATATTTTGGTGAATCCAATGTGTCTGATCTGTACACTTTACATCAACAACTGTCTCATTTTGCAAACATTGTTGAATCAATGAAGTGAAAAGTTTTGAGTTTGTAATTTTGTCTAAAACTGGCAAACCACCAAGAGACGAGTTGTGTTTCCTACTTGACACATGTTGCTCAATAATCTCGCTTCATTAGTTGTTCATCTGGGAGTAGTCTGCACGCTTGCTGAGCTGCAGTAATTTCAGAATGAGCGGGGGGGGGGGGGGGGGGGGGGGGGCTCTGCTTACATTCAGGGGAAATTACGGCATGCATGTTTCATAGATTCTGAGTGGCAGATTGGCATCGGCTTTTGTTGTTTTGGGGCTCTAATGGACTCTCTGTTACGACCTAGTGAGCAGAGGAAACGCTCTCCCCCAGATTCTTCTCCGTTTCCTCACAGAGCAGAGCATAAAACAGTCTGCAATGAACGGGCAGGTCTTCAAAGAAAACTCAGGCTGAACAAACCGTATTGAAGACCGCTGCACTGTTGTCTGGTGACCATTAAAACCATATCATACACTCATCTTTAAATTGGGTGTCATAAAAGAAGGCAACACTTGTATTTAAGTAAACAAATACAAAGTCTGATAACTGTGACTTTGTATCATCTCATAAAAGTAGAAGTACTGATTCAACTCCTTTACTTAAGTAAAAGTAAAAAAGTATAACTTCTCAATAGTAATAAAGTACAAAAGTAAAAAGTAAAACTGCATTTTTTGCCATGAATGAAACAATACTTAACCAGACAAAGTCATATAGAAAATCTTATAATCATATAAGAATTTTCACGGGTACAGGCACGGGTAAAATTAAATGAAATGCATGCGGGTAGTGGGCAAGGAAGTGAAAAAAAAAAAAAGATTCATGTATGGAAATATTTTCCTAACATTTAATGATGATGATCATTTAATTTCACCATGGTTAATCCACAGCCGGTTTTTTTTACTTTGAAGTGAGCTTGACCTTTGTTTATATATGGTTAAAGACGTCATTGAGCAGCACATATTAGAGATTTCATTTTTTTTTTTTTTTTTTACTTGTCTTGTCCAGCATCATAACAGCAGAGTGGTAGTCTGGCTTGCTTTGCCAAGAGAAACTTCATAAAGTATATGAGGCTCCCCTTGATATTCTACTGTCTTTATTATGAGTTTTGTTGAACCACATTTCAATGCCGGACCTGACTCGGGGGGGGGGGGGGGGGGGGGGGGGGGGGTGAAGGGGGGACAACAAGAAAGGAGAAGGTGGCGAAGACCCTCACAAGTAAATATCAACAATACAAACAATAACAACCATGGTGAGAATTATAATGGTAACAATAACTACAACCAGAACTGAGTAAACTGGGTAGGAGAGAAAGAAAAACTAAAAAAAAAACATACAAGCAAAATTACAATAAAATAAAATAAAATACATAAGACCTATTAAATGATGAATATAAGAAAAGAAAGCATGAACAGAATATCATAAACAACATCCGCCCAAATAATACCAGCAACAAATCCACACAACAGCAGTTGTTCACATTAATCTGCTGTGACAGAGTGACTGCATCAGAGTAAAGAAAAGAGAACAGGGCAAAGAGACTGAGGTAAAGAACACAGACATGGAACCGCAACCGCACCTCCTCCAAGGACCAGGGGCTAACAAAGAGAGCCCAAGGCCCGGCCAACCAGCAGACACCACAGAGAGGGGGGATCCAACCCGCCCCCCTGAGAGTGTTGTTTTATGGACATAAAACAATGGAAATCACTGCTGATTCAGTCAGTTCCATAGGTCCAGTCCGTCCGTTTAATGTCTTCAACCATAAGTGTCTACGGTTTGTGTCAAATGGCGTCTTTAACGACGGTATTCGTTAAAAGTGAAGATTGTTTTTGTAGCATTTCGATTCTGACAACGACCAGCACAGCAAGTCATTTTTCCTCCTCTTTTCCCTCTATTCTCTCCAGTCTCTTCATTTACCTCAGTTGATAAAGAGTGTTTTTCTGTCACCAAACTGCGTGCGCAACTGTGGTGATATAGACCGTGACGTCGACTCTGAAGTGGTCTATAAAGTACCACTGTGTTGAAATGACACTTCCTTCTTCTGTACACTTGGTGGAATTTCAAGCCATCTCATACTACAGCATCTCCATAGCAACGGGCACAGGTCTATTGTACAACAGGTGGCTGACGCACAATTTAGTATGTTCACCTAAACATAGACTAACACATAACACAACTGAAGCAGAACCATTGTCACTGATTCTGGATACAGCTGTTTAGGTATGTATTCAATCAGTGCATTCCTAAAATATGCAAACGTAAACAACATCCCACTATCCATTTCGTACGGATTTCAGCATCTCAAGGGGAACGACAGTTAAACATATTTTTGTTGATTTTGTTTTGTTTCTCTATCAGTATTGAAATGTTTAATGTAGGTTCTGTTTGAGAGTCCTCCCCCAAACCCCTCCAAACTATCACCACCCAGGTCAGTAGATGCTTCAACCAAGAAAAAACAAGCATATAAACATCATATTTAACACTCACCTCTGGCGTCATTCTGGATGTCGGCAAGGATTTGGGAGTAGTTGATTGGCAGCTTGTTCTCTTCAAACACTCGCTCCACATGAGTGATGTTGACATTATTCAGTTCTGAGTACAATCCCTCTGTAGCAAAGTAACACGGCCGATCGTCCACTTTGTTGTCGTTAAACACGAGCATCACATGTTCCCTCCAACCAAAGTGCTCGCAGAGTCGAAGGGCAAACCTGCCCAGCTTTTTGTGGGTGGGGCCAGTGTTGGTGATAGATGGGTAAACTCCACCGTAGAAGGCCACGGCTGGTGCTCCTGCCGTTACCATGGGAACATCCCAATGAGTGGTGAAGAGGCCAACAGGGGAGGAGGTGTAGGAGCAGCCAGGTCCAATGAAGGCCCATGGGTTGTAGGCCAGTCTGAGGTCGACGGCCATGAGCGGCGCAATGGACTCAGAGCAGATTCCATGTTTGTCTTCGCTGTTTTTGAAGGCGTAGGTGAGGTGGTGGTCTGGGAGAAGCATGGGGTCAGCGTTGACCTTCTGGACCGCCCGTTCTAAGGCTGGGCCGATGCGAGGCCACGCCCAGGGGTATTTTGTGTTGCTTTGCGGTAAAATGACAGCCAGTGTGATGTTCTGTTGCAGCCGGCGGTCGTGGTGTCCTCGACGTCTCCGGTGCAGAGACAAGTGACCGCTGACCATCTGAAGGTCAAGCAGAACAAGAAAAACCAGCAGGAGAGTGGTGCCCACCTTCCCAAAGGCCATCCTCTGCCCAGCAGGTAGTCTCCAACCACAGCTGAATAATTTACCACTGTGAACTGTAGATACAAAGAAAACATGGAATTTAAATGAACCTGTGGGCTCAGACAAGAATGCTTACCTCCTTATTTTCATTACTTTTCCATTTAATCTTTCAGTTTTGACCTCTTGGTTTTACTCTTAGCGCTGCAATGTCATTACAGTTTTTCTGGAGGTAGAGAATGAGGGATTTTCTAATACTATGGTGATTGTGACCTATCCTCCTAGATGGAGAGGGAGTGGGTTAAGATGAGGTTGCATGTGACCACTTCTATCTTAAGGCCCCCTGCATGTCTTGGTGGGGTTCTTCACAGAAATAGTATTTTCTAATAAGCACTGCACTATAATGGCACTTTGATTTTTACCAAAGAGAAACATTTTTACTGGAAAAAAGAGGTTTCTATACCACACCACACTGATACATTTTTTTCTTCGAGACCTCCTGCAGTCGATCTAAAGTGGAGGAGATAATAAGATCTGTAAAATCTGCAAACAGACATTCATTTATTCCCTGATGTACTGGTTTAACATTATGTTCTCAGTTGAGCGAGCTGAAGCCTTGGTACCACTTATTTTAAGAAGCAGACAACTTGATCCTGAGGTTAAACATCAAATCAGACGATGGGAATCAGGGAAACAGTTTGCACTGAACTGATCCCACGTAACGTACTTTGAAGAAGGTTGTAAAATGGCCAAATTCAGCTACTTTCAACCTGTGGAGTCAAACGTGACCTGTATGGAATATGGACATTTTTGATGAAAGATAATCCTTTAATGCTGTTAAACTGCTTTTAAACGCAGCAAGCACAAAAGCAGGTGAACACTGGCATAGCTTCTAAAGCCATTTTGAAGAAAATTAGACAATTTAATACACTGTTTGACTCACCATGAGGACATGATGGAGAAAATACCCACGTTTGGACAACATCATCCTATCTACGCCAAAATATCTCTGTAAAACTGACACTGAAACTTGGCATAAAAGACAATGTATTTCTGGACATTCTACTTTAAGCAATGAGTTTGTTCCTTCACCCAATTACAGCACTGAGAAACATACTCGGAGCAGATGGAGCAAAATAAAAATGAAGCAATTACAAGTCTGTTCTTGTTTCATACAGTACTGCTCATAGTGTTGAGTAGTTCTGTCTGAGAAAGATCAAAAGGAAGACTCTTGTTGTTCCTCTAGAATCTTCTACAGTTTTGCAAAAGTGTTACAGTTTTTTGGAATGTTTTAGAACATAACCACTGAGAAACAAATCTGAAAATCACATTTTATTCCTGTATTTGATTGGGGTTTTTTTTGTTTATTTTTTTGTTTGTTTTTTGCAAATAACTTTCCCACTTTTGTTGATTTCTACATGGTACTCTGTTGACTTTCTCAGTAGTTGCATTTCCATCCATTTGCACTTCCTATGTGTGTATTAAAAAGGCAAGTGTAAATGCCAATAATTCAAAAAGAAATCTAAAAAACATTTTTGCACTAGGGAAATGTGGAAAAATCTGTGTATTGATAAAATTTAAATTTAAATAAGTGGAATGGAAATATATTTGGCAAACAACTGTGAGTTTGCATGTGAGGAGCAAAAAAAGAAAACAGCAGTCAGATGAATTTATACAAAAACAATCTGTTACCATATTAGGTGGAAAATGGTAATGAAACACCATCGTGTATAAAGAGTTGCAGAGTCGATTGTGAACAGATTTGACAAACAAAGAGTCTGAAACATTCTATGATCCAGACCAGAGGTTCCGTTCATTTGGGTTCAGGAGGTAACATGCAATGACAGGCAAACTTTTAGACCGTGATAATGATGAATAATTAACTCAATATTCATGTTGCATTTTCTTTTTCCAAATTTTCTTAAGAATTCTGTTAAAAATGCAGTTAGATGACATCAAAAACTGACTAGGTCTGAAGACAACGCAGACTCCAACACAAACTTCATATCATAACATCCTTTAACGATACATTTAGATTATTAGCACCCCCCAGAGCTTTAACTATCTAGACTAACTCTGGTACGTCCTCCTACGACCGAAATCTAATCAAACCGGCAGGACAGTCATGGTCAGATTCACTGTAAATGTTTAGTCCATCTCAGCCCTCTGTGGCTTTATGGTGAAAGTGAGTCATGAGAGAAAACCTCCCCCATGCAGGAAAATTAAATGACAGTTCTCCTGGCACATCTGCCCACATAACACAAGACACAATGAGAGACAATCTGACAATGCGCTCTTCACTCAGAGAGATGGGAGCTTCAGTCAAGTGCAGACTGTCTTCCTGAATATGTCCCCCTTCAGAACAATGACACTTCACATACAGGACATTGTTATTGACTGCTCCACAGGCCTTTCTCTTGTTTATTTGATGCTTTCAGACGGCACATAAAGCAATTAAACTATAGATTTAATCCTTTAATTAAATCCTCGAAGGATGGAGAAACTAAATATTAATGACTGGTTGGATTATGGCTTTAAAAGTCATATTATATGTAGGGCTGTAGGGCTGTCAAAGTTAGCGCAGATTATTCCATCATCATGATTAATCTGATTAAAAATGTTAATGCAATTAACTCATCTGCAGCGCTGAATGACTCATCACGTCTCTGGCAATGCATCTGGGGCAGTTTGTCCAAGTACAGTTACTAATGTGCATGAACAAATGGGCAGTTGATCCGGTAGTGACAGGCAGCAGGACCAACACATAAAGATGGAAGACACTAAACAGCATGTTGGCCCTCTGGATGGAAATATGAGTAAAAAAAAAAAAAAGATGGAACAGCCAACTGACAAAGTATTACACACTCTGCAGGAAGGAGTTTTCTTTTCACCGAAGCACTTCCAGCTTAAAATACCACATTAACGTGAAGCATATGTTAGTCAGGGATTCTGCTAGCACTTCAGCTAACGCTTCGCCCAGCATGCAACAAACACGTTAAGTGCAAATATATTCCGTTCTTTCTTGAGTCTGTTTGCTCATGCAAAATGAAATGCGATTAATATAGATTAAAAATGAATGATATTTAATTGTGATTAATCAAAATTAATCCACAGCAACCCTGTGATTAATCTGATTAAAGATTTAAATTGTCTGACAGCGCTAATTATATGACGTAAAAAGAGCAGTGGAGGTGCTTATATGCACTATGAAAAGAAATAAATAAGGAGACACCTGTAATCTGTGATGTTGAAATTGATCGCTTTGGGGTTTGTTTATTTTTTGAATGAATGAATTAGTCAATAAACTGCATCAGATATTGATTTCTCAAACTAAATTTCAAGGTTTTTCATTTCATATCAATGTTAGACCTTGCCATATTTTGCCTTATATTATTGGTTTCATATAGAAGCCCATGTCCGACAATATGATGAGAAAATATCCTGTAAGTCCAAGTAATGGTTCTCTAAATTCAGACTTACATAAGATGGAACTTGACTTTTTCATGGATTGGTCTCAATTTAAACCTGTGGTTTGGTCTGTATCTTATATATACATAGTCAGGTCCATATATATTTGGGAAACAGACTCGTTTTTTTTTTTGTTTGTTTGTTTTTTTTCTGTACTCCTTCACAGTGGACTTGAAAATGAAGAGATTGAGATGTGATTGAAGTACGAACCATTTACAAATTACAACCATTTTGCATGTAGTCCCTCCATTTTCAGAGGCTTAAAATGGTCAATTACGCATTTACATTCAATGTAATGCAAAGAGCAGTAGAGCAGTAAAGAAAAAGGCATGAAGCTGGGGTGCAAATGACAATCCAGACAGGGGGTTCTCCAGCACCAAGAACCAAACATGAGTCAACTTACTGAGGGTAGCAATGCTTCTGTTCTGTAACCAATAACCACTGTCAGTTTGGGTATCACCCCAGTCACTGTATAACACAGTACAATTAATTTTTTTAGTTAATGTCCACAGATATTGCATAGGCCACAGGACATCTTATGGACTAGTAGTATCGGTAGAAATAGGTTCTGATAGTGGCTGAAAGATAATATCAGCCTTCTCAAGATTAACATAAATACTGACAGGTGGGTGAACTTGAACCTATTGTTTGTTCTGTTCATTCTACTCTTTTTCATAGAGGGGATTTTAACTCTTGTCCACACTCAGACTCAGTAGGTGATGGTATTTCACCCTAATGCTGAACGCCGCTTGATATAAAATGGAGGAAAAACCTTTTTGAGCTACTTATAAAGATGGTGGACTCAGTGGAAATGACCTGCTTTCATTGTAAAGAAACAATTTACAGTGCTGATGTAACGGCAGAGGTATAGTCCAGGGTATGTGGGGGTACATGGAGTATACCCACTTATTTTTCAGTCAGCATTGGGTATACCCACTTCTAAATCCCCCTGATGTGCACCATTCAGTAGTATCTGCAGCCAAATTGCAATTTTTTCGCCCTAGGATGGTGAAGCCATGACCTGCCCTACTCTGCCTCTAATTGGCTAGTACTCGCTGCCTTCACTGATTTGATTGGTTAACTTTAGGCATGAGGACTGATGAGCCAATCAGAGGCAGAGTAGGGCAGGTCATGCTGAGGAAACTATTGCTAACTAGCGCTGGCCACCTGTGGAACCTGACTGGACACCTCAGGTGCCAGTGCCACCCCAGTTGATTGACAGGTCACTGCACGTCTCATTGAAAGACGTGCGATTATTGGAAATGCGAACGAGAAAGGCAGAATAAACGTCTTTCAAATGAGTGACACATATCGAGAGAACCTACTTTCATGGAATACATGATTCAGAGGTAAGTTTTACGGTGGTTTCAGAATGAGTCACTGTTTTACTCTACTGGACCATTTGACTGCACATTTAGAGAAGAGATTTTGACACCAATAGTTAAACTGTGTGAGTAGGCTAACGTTATGAAAGGCTAATGTTATGAAAGGCTAATGTTATCCTATGTTTGCCTCATGTTGAATACATTTACATTCATGCAGCTGCTTGTGTGACCAGTAAAACCTACACACTGCTCCTGATCAAGTCATGATAATTTTATGACTGAGCAAATACTACTGATGGATGTTTGGGTAAACTAAATATAGTACTCTGACATGTCACTGTTTCTAAAACGGCATTTTTCTGGACTTAAAAAAAAAAATTAAAAAAAAAAAAAGCCAAAAATTGAGAGTATACCCACTTCTCCAGGGACCACTACACCACTATGTAACAGTAGTACAATAAAAATCTAACATATGAACATCATTACAACAGTGTGCAATGTTGTTCTGTCTCAGACAAAACATGACAAAATGTTGCAGTATGTTTAGCTGCGGCTGAACAACAGTGGGCCTACACTACCTGTCATCCCAATTTGAGAACAAACACAGCGTGGGATAAATTACTGACAGTGACATTTAGTTTGAACATCACACAGTCTGAAGCTGCTACAACCTACATGTACATGACAACCAACAGGAATTCTGCAAGAAGAAGATGCTCAGGAATAAGACAGTTGACTGAACAGAGATTTTCTGTGGGTCGGTCTACTGATCCACTCATTCCAAAGGGAGAAGTGATTTACAGATTTCAACTCATTTCTTTTAACCCCATAGTCATCAAAGTAAATACTGGCCCTATTTTCCACAAGCTACATATCTGTTGAATATTTTGATATTAAATTTACATTTCTCAGACACACAGATCGGGAGGAAATGGACTTGGGGGCCTCTCTGGGTCCCTTTAAGACCTTCACCTGACTTTGTGAAAAGCACTGAGATAATCACTAATTATTATTAACATACATTTAAAAGTGAATCAAATTCAGTTAAATCTGGCATTACAAATCTCTTTAGCAGGTAAAATAACCAAGAAGATAGTTACCTGTAAAATTAAAGTGATAATTAGTTCATGTATATTGCTTTAGTTAGATGTCATTAATCCACCTTCATCCATCCACACCCTCTCTCCATCATTCTGACCTCACATTCCCTGTCACTCAAAGGTGACAGAACAGAAAAGGTTCACATTATTGCCAAAGTGTATACTGCCTCATCAAAAGCCTAAAGCCTTATCATCCTAAGTTTGACACTTTTCCAGTGTCCCAACCTAGTCCACATTCTCCACCTGGACTTTGGACTATTTTCCAGTTCACATAAATACCACTTTTTTTTGATCAATGTTATATTTCGTATGTTCATCAGGTACATATTTAACTATGTTTTGTTTGTTTTGTACTTCCTGGACATGTAGTTTTGCACTTGGTTTTGTATTCATTTTGTATTATCCTTGGATGTATTTTGTTTGGTTTGTCTGACTTTATACAGTATGATTTTATAGCTAGTTGTGTATAGCTTACCATTAAGGCTATGATTATTTAGAAGGGGGCAGGAAATGTAAGAGTTTCTTCATCCTGCTTCTTTTCGAGCATGGGTTTGTATACGTTTGTTCACCTAATGATTATTGAATGTCTGCTGATGAAATGCACAACCATGAACGAAATAAATAAATGAAACAAATATTTAGTTTATCTTCATCATTTATAAATATGGCTGCACAGATAGACAACATGTGCTGGAAGCTTGATATTCAGTATGTTTTATCATTTCAATACCACTCATATACACGTCCCAGTGCACTAAACTTACATGATTTGAAATTTTCAGCCTCTTTAGGACTAAGTCTGACACTGATCCTTTATTTAAATTTCTGGATATTTGCTGCATCTCTGTGTCTTGATGACAACAATGCACACACCCTACTTTGAGCCCTTCATGGATATATACAGGTTAAATAAAATAAAGCATTCATACTACAGATATAATATCAGCAAGCACAAATGGTCCTCCATACAGTAATACAGCTGTATGTGTAATGGAAATGATATGCAACCTAAAAGCTTTACTTCCCTCTGGAGTCAATGTCAATTATCCTCTCAAATGTAAATCAATACACCCTATAACAATCACATCACAGAAGAAAATAGATTTTATCTATGTACCTCAGCAGGTGTCTGGTTTCTTCTTCATGTTGTCTGGAAGTTTATTGATTTCTACTTGGAAAGGTGACGACCTTTGGAAAAAAAAATGTCACAAAAACACGCTTCTAGATGGCAAAATGTGGTTCAGTTCGTCCTGGGTGTATAGTTTTAGAGCAGAAAACCTTAAAAAAAAAAAAAAAAAGGTATAAGAAGGGGGAAATCACTTGAGCAAACTAAGACACATGAAGTTCAAAGTGTGTTCACCTGTCAGACACCAGAGCCACAGTGCGCTGTCTCCAGTGCGCGTCAAAATGCAAAGTTGAAACGTTAATAATCCACATTATCCGGAATGAATGAGATGTGAAACTCATTAGAATCGGTATAAATTGATGAGTAATTCCAGTTTAAATGAAATGTGACGCTGGGATCCGGCAAGTACAGTCTGTCAGCGTGGTTCATAATCCGGCAGCTCCACGTTGTGCGCCGGTGTCGAGGCTGAATCCACGCGTCTGGTCAGTGTTGGTGTGGATCCGCCTGGTGTGGAGTGAAGGAGCGGACTGACTGGGGTCTGAGCAGGGAGGAGAGAGGAAAGAGAGTGAGGAGAAGGGAAACAGGAAAAGAAAAGTGGGAGGAGAGGGTGAGGAAGGAGGAGGAAAACACAGAGGAGGGGGTAAAGGAAAGAGGAGGAGGGAGGCTCCGCTGGCAGTGAGGCACGGATTTATTTTAAGATCTATGGATCATATATGGACACCCTCAAGTCCCAAAAGGTGGGTTTTCAAATCATGTTCACACTGAACTCATAAATTAGTAGCTCATGGAAATAAGTGTGATTGTTTCTTGAAATGCCATAATTATCTGTAAACAAGTTATCTTTGGGGCAAAAATTTGTATCTTGTGCAAATATAGTAATTCATGAAAACAAGATATTTCTTGTGCAAATGTGATATCATCTTAAAATTATTTCAATATTGATGGAATAATTTTTCTGCAAAAACGGTATCTTGTGTGCAGAAGTTATTATCTTAAGCAAACTAAATTATTATTTAATCTACATTGTGTTCAAAACAAGTAATTTCTTGTACAAATGTGATTATTTCTTGTGAAAACGGATAATTTCGTTGGCAAAACTTATTTTCTGTGTGCAGTTTATCAACTTGTGCAAATCTGGTCATTTCTTTTGCAAATGAGATCATTATGTTATGCAAATATGATTATTTCTTGTGTAAACAAGTTAGCTTTTGTACAAATGTGTTTATTTCTTGTATAAATGTGATTGAATCATAAATTTTGGTCTTAGACGTCAAAAAATAACCAGAGAAAAACACACAAGAGTCATCACTAAATCTGGTTATGGACAAGTAATGTACATCAAGCATAAAAATTTGTTATACTACATACTAGTATCCTGAATGTTAAAAACCTTAACAGTATAAAAAAAAATCTCCTTTTGGGACTTCAAAGGTTCTGTACATAAGGTAACATCCACTATGTCTGTTGGTAAGAAGCTGTCAGACAGAGTTTAAAAATAAATAAATAAATAATTTACGGCATGGATCTAATGGATTTCACAACAAGTTTGATGGAATCATGTTAGTGATCTGTCAGCACTGATATAGTGAAAAACAATTAAGCTAAACTAAGCTCAGGCATTTATGTTTATGGGGAAAAACAATGAGGATAAGAATGTGGATTGGTTGGTTCAGGAAAAGAGACCAGGATTATTTTTGTAGACCCTACTTCTTTTGGGAAAAACGCAGGTGTCTTAGCTCTTGATCATGACATTAGACTGACATGGATTCAAACCATAAATGATTTAGAACTGCAGCTTTTGTTCTTGAATAAGAGTGAGGTTACAGAGCGTCAGCAGCAGCAGCACTGTCCTTCCTGTTGTCCCTCCGTTTTTAATTGTGTGCTGGCATTTATTTTTATTGATCTGAGTCTGAGTGCTTCCAAAGAGGACAGGCATGATGGAAACAAGACAAGCCTCCAACTGCAGTGATGGAAGATAACACAGCTATAAAATGTAATGGCAGGAAAACATAATGGGGGCAAAGGGACTGAACATGGAGGACTTATTTCTCTGAAGCCGCAAAAACACTGAGATTACAACTAGTGAGGCACAGGTCCTTTAATGGACCCACACATTACAGTTAGGACACTGTAACTTATTTCTTTTGTTTGACTTACAAGTGGATAATAAGGCTATATGATAGAAAGAAAACCTGCTTTTATACCTTTGTGTTCTGCACTTAGTCATATGAACAAGTTCAAGAAGAAATTAAAAGTAACAGAGTTAAATAAGGACAAACCTTAAAGGGAGGTGTTCAGGGATGGATGTAATGGAATAACACACTTTGTCCATTTCAGTTTGAGGCTTATTTTTGCTCCTTTTATACACGGACAGAAAAACTTCTTTTACACATGATGTAATCATCACTACCTACTTACTACAGTATGTTCTTTATGAAAGAGTTAAAAAAAAAAAAAAACATCCACTAAAGGGCAATGCAAAGTGAAAAGTGGCAATTTTCATACAGCAGCACCATGGAAGATGGTGCTAATGGTGGATTTGCCTGTCGGTGCCCTCGACAGTGCCCCCACCCCACCCCCCCATTTGCACATATAAGATGTTAAAAATAATGGATTTCAACCCTCCCACATCTCCCATATTATAGACCATTTTGTAGCTCATTGAGCTGTCTATCTACATGCACTTCAGAGTAAAAATTTATACTCCTTGAGGCTCTCGTATTGGAGAGGGATCTACTGTGCACACACCATTTATGACGAGAGTATCTGGTAAAGGGAGTTAAATCAGAACTAAAGTCATGAAGAGACAACTGTCTATTCAAGCATCATTTGGGTCTGCATGTTGGAAAAGCAAACGGGCAGTCACAAAGGGTATTAAATATATTATTATACAGTCTGAACTATAGAACTGCATAGCCTAAATATTACGTATCTTTGAGTTGTTGGAGAACACACCAGTGGTTGAGACAATCACACAAAGTTGCCAAACATAGGTCTATACCTCTACTGTATCCTGTTGTTTCTCATTTTAAATTGTTTGGAATGCAATGGAATCCAATGTCATAACTGAGGACAACCTTATTAAAACAAACTCTTTGCTTTGGTTCCAAAGTGATCACATTAGTGAGGTTAAATTGTATTCATTTAATTAGTGTATGATAAAAAAAAAAAAAAAAACAGTTTTATGTCATTTGAAGCATTTAAAATGTTAATTTTGTTTCATTTTGCCCCCCCCAACCCTCCACCACCCCACTGTTCCCAATGTGCTAAAGTGTTACTACTGATTACTAATACTTATGCTAGATACTAAGTGTGCATTAGAATGGGTAAATGTTGAGAATTTGCCAAAGTGAGTTAACTTTAACCTAATTTTTAACCTTTAGAAATGCTAAGGCCAATGACGTTCATTTTGTCTTCTGTTTATGTAATTATACTTTTCTTTTTTCTTTTGTTCAGATCAGGTATAGTTTTTTTAGATGTTACCTGCTTGACAGTTTCGACTGTGACTCCAGTATTCCTCAGAAGCGTCATCTGACATGCTGCTGACATGTCATTTATCAGCTGGTCAGCTAGAAACTGTCAAGCAGGTAACATCTAAAAAACTATACCTTGTCTGAACAAAAGAAAAAAGAAAAGTATATTCACTTTAAAAATGCTGTTGGTCTCTCAAATACTTTTACCCAGGTAAATAAATTCCTGGAAATTAAAGTTCCTGGAATATTGGTGGAAAGGGGCTCACTGCTGAAGTATCATCAAATTCTAATACCGCTGACAGCCACTAGATGCTGCTCCAAAAAGCCCAGTCTGTCACCGACTTACACTGACCTTCTCTCTAAAAATGTTAAGTCAATAATTACCTCCGCCAAGGAGGTTATGTTTTTGCCAGGGTTTGTTTGTTTGTCTGTTTGTCTGTCCGTTATTGTGCAACATAACTCAAAAAGTTATGGACAGATTTTGATGAAATTTTCAGGGTTTGTTGGAAATGGGATAAGGAAGAAATGATTAAATTTTGGTGGTGATCGGGGGTGGGGGGGCCCACGGGGGGGCCCATTTCCAACAAACCCTGAAAATTTCATCAAAATCTGTCCGTAACTTTTTGAGTTATGTTGCACACTAACGGACAGACAAACAGACAGACAGACAGACAAACAAACAAACCCTGGCAAAAACATAACCTCCTTGGCGTGGGGGGGCCCACAGGGGGGGCCACTGATCAGCCTTGGAGGAGGTCTGCGCTCTCCGAGTGCTTTTCTAGTTTTTTATAAGGCTCATTCTGGTCTAATGAAATGTGTTTTGAACCTGTAACAAACAAGCGATCCAGAGTTCCGTCTTTACCTATTTCCTCCATTTATAAGATCTCAGATGGAATAGAAGCTTTTTAATGTCGGCTGCATCGGGCTTTGACTGACATTTGTGATTGACAGCTCACCTACTAGACTGGTCAGCCTTGCACATGTTCTGTTCGACAAGCTACAGCAGCATAGTGCTGCCGTATCGGAAAAATTTAAATTGATACGTATCTTGTTGAAGCAAGAAAAGACTGATAGTAACATAAAAAAAAATAATCATGGTATTATAGCGTGATGATTTTCACATTAAAACATGAAAACTTCTACATCATAATATGATACATTCCTATATTGTAAACACATGAAACTCATTCTTAAGTAAATAAGCCTGAATAACAGATAAACAGATGAATATAGATTATCCAGACATTAATTAACTTGTGTAGTTTTTAGGGATGCACTGATACTGATACCAGTCTTGGGTATCGGGTCCGATATTCAGCGTATGTACTTGTATTCGTACTCATAAAAGTACTCTGACACAACCGCACCAATACCACTCACAGCAGTGTGACATTCACAGTTAAGTGCAGCAGGTACGCAGCAGAGGAGTAATGTCAGCAGTGTGGAGATTTTTCAAAATAAATGATGGTGACAAAAGTAACGGTGACTGAAAGGAACATTAAAGACACAGATGGATACAGATGGAGCGTTCTGTCTGTCCTCTGTGTACATTTCATCCATTTTCCAGGTGCTCGCAGATGCGTACCCAGACGGAGAAAACCACCAGGAACCGTGTAGGTAGAGGATCTGTTCAAAGAGCGACTGTGTGGGTTAGAGAAAAACTACTGACAGATTTGTGACAACTACCCTCAGCAATATCAATATCAACATTAGTATCACATTAGTGTTACTTCTGTTGTCTCCATGTTTATTATTACTGACTTTCTCCTTCTCAAAAAACTTTACTTTTCTTCGTGGTATTTGTCCAGTATGGTTAATTAAGAGCGGCTCCCTCTGGTGGATTCATTGACAAACGCTCATTCCAACGCATTAAATGTCAGTAGCAGCACTTTATTACAGTCAGACCAATGACAACAACAATAAAGCACATTTTCAAAGGTAACTAAGAACTGTAATGGTATTATTAAGCACTTATATCGGTACTTGGTATCGGCAAGTACTCAAATGTAAGTACTTGAACTTGTACTCAGTCTGAAAAAAGTTATATCAGTGCATCCTTAGTAGTTTTCATAGTTTACTAGTTGGTTTCTTAAATGTTAATGAATCTTTGTGTGTTTGAAGGACACTGATTGGCCAATAATGTCACATGACCTTCACCCACTGCCTCTGGAGTTCAGCTTCTGATGGCTCAATGTAGTTTGTGAAGTTCAGTTAATGAAAGTTTAATATCACATGTCTGGAATTTGAAGTAACAGTACATGGCGGTTCTTCTGTTGTTGTACAGATGATGAAAAATGTGACTGAACAGAAGGAAGAGTGACTCCGATCAGCTGGAGGTTTGTTTGTCATTGACCATGTAGAGGATCAGGGGGATCTGTGGATGCAGCCCACGGTTGTATTAGAGACCTGTTGTCAGGATAAATCCCTGATCCCTCCAGATACTTATATTACATCTCATTCCTCCTTCTGTACAGCCCTGTACGTCTTAAAAGCCTCATCAGTGTGAAGAAAATAATTACAACATGATCCACCGAGTTCAACAAGTTCAACAGCAGAACCTCAGCATATATTAAATAGAAACTGCATAAATGAACAATATTTCTCTATTTGTCTGCTCTCCATGCACATTTTTCCAATATAAATATTTATCTAATCATATTATTATCTGATCGTTTTTATATTTTAATGACAAATAAAGTTAAATACAATTTCTCATTGTAACATAAAAAAACAATATACTGTCATGTTGATAGTGTATCTTTATGTGTGTAAAGTTTCTTTTTCTTTTATTTTCCTTACATTTTTTATTATATCTTTCTATTATTAATTCACTAGAAAGAAAACAACTACTGGCAAAGAATTCCTGCATGTGTTTACATACTTGACGAATAAAGATGATTCTGACTCTGACGCTTATAAAGTGATAATTTTCATTTTATAATGAGAAAATCCATCCATATCTATATTTCACATTGAGCCATCGTAAAATCTAAAATATGAGATTATTATTACAATCTGGATCATTTATAAATGTACAAATAGTTATAAAAAGAAAAGGGCAATTATGCTAGGTTATTTGGTTATATAGGATGTCTGTAAAGTATGTGTGTGTCTGTGTTTTGTTTTTTTTTTATTTTATTTTATAGGAGCAGGTCTAAGTTCAGTCTGTCTTCTGTAATAAAAGGCTTCTTTCTTCATTATATATTAGGGTTATTTATATCCATACCTCTCACTCTCCTCTCAACCTCTTCCATGCTATTTATTATTCTGCTCTCAGGTTTATTACTGCTGATGTTTATAGCATGCTCTATGATAAAAGTTAGCCATCTGTCTGCTACAGAAACAGGATGGGCATCTGAATTTATTTATTTATTTATTTATTTATTTACAAGGCTCTTATTGGGAAGTGGCTGTCTTATATCACATCTCTGCTACACTTGCTGCTATACATCAAAAGAAGTCTAATGGCTGACTCAGTGGAAGAAGGATTCAGGTGTTTTACTTCAGAAAAAGATCTAAAAACACACTCTGAAAACAATCCAGTTAAAATAATGTCAATGCTTTGGGGAAGTTGAAGTATGAAAAGTAGTCATCGTCATTGTTAGAAATCATTAAAAACTACATTTTTTTCTGTGTGTTTTTCATTTTTTCACATTTTATATATTATATGAATTGTACTTATTAACATGTTTTAATTAAGTTGTTTCATTTACCCCCGCTTTTTCATTATCCTCTGTCTTTAAAGTAATTTTAAACCATAAATAACGTTCAACATTAAATGATTTTTCCAGTTTCGATAAAGGCAGTAATTATAATGGCTTACTTTGGCTTCAGTTCACTCATTCTGCTACTACTCTGAAGTTTTAAATGTATGCTTGACGTAATTTCAGCTGAAAGTAAATGCCATTCTAAACTGTCTCACTAGAAGGAAGAAAAGAAAAAGGTGCAAAGGTTAAATACACCGACAAGATGCAAATAACCATTGGGGGGATTTACAAATGCAGCATTTTAAGGATCTGAGTTATCATTCTTTCCCATCTCCCTGTTGTTATATCACAATCTGGAAACATTCTCTAGAAAATGGATGCAAATGTTTCTGGGCACTTTGCACAGCAGGTCTTTCTTTGATAAACACAGTGTTTTGCATTTAAAATGGTGAATGCATGGTTTTTTTGTTTGTTTGTGCATCATTTATACATTTGGCCACTGGAGCTTGACTATACTACATCACTTCAGACATGAAGAAACAGCAAATGCATGCATGAGTTACATGAGCAGTCTGATGTTTAAATAATGAAGCTCATCTTTAAAGTTTTTCACGTGCTGTAAAACACATGTGCTGCAAAGTCTCCGTGACTTGTTTATACCTGGAAATATGTGGCTAAAGCAGAGTATTGGTCAAAAATAGGCCCACAGTTGAGCACACTGAGGTCTGAACAGGCAGATAATTCAACAGGATTGACAGAGCTGAACCCCAAACATTCCCATCATGTTTTGATCCATCTAAGACGAGTTCAGGTTCAGAGGACACAGTGTTATTGGTGCACACAGGTGTACTATAGGCCTTCCTCTTTGTGTGATACTGTTTCAGGTCACATTTGTGAATACAGCAGCAGATGAGGTTATCTGATGACGATTTTCCAAACACCTCCTGAACCTGTGGATCTTCATATAAGCATATTGCCAGGGTGACATACTGTAGATACTGTAGATGATGAAAAGCTGAATGTTTTTGCAGTTTGACAGACATATTCTTTTTGGACCAAAAAGGTAAATACAATCGGGTGCATTTGGTAGCTGTTAACTGGAATTCTCAGTATGGTCCAAAGAGGTGTCACTGCAAGAGAAGGAGGTATCATTCAACTGAAAAAAAATCTATCAGCGAGATAGTGGAAAACTTTAAAGTAGTTAAATCAACTATTTGGTACATTCTGAAAAAAAGAATCCACTGGTGAGTTCAGCAACACTAAAAGACCTGGAAGAACACAGATAGACAACTAAACTGGACGATCAGAGAATTCTTTAATTGGTTAAGAAAAAAACATTTTACAACATTTGAGGAAGTTGGTGTGTCATTATCAAAGTCTACAATCAATAGATGTAAATACAGAGGGTTAACAACAAGCTGGAAACCACTGGTAACACTCAACAACAGGGAAGACACATTTATCTATTTAACAGAAAACATGTAAAGGAAAAAAGCTGCCCCTTTCTGGAAAAACATAGGACAGATAGACAGATGAAACCAAGATGAGCTTATACCAGAATGATACACAAACAGAAACAGGTGATGAGCCATGGGAGAGCACATCATGTGTCCACCATGGTGGATCAGTGCTGAGGTATGGACATGTACGGCTGCAGTGGAACTGGGTCACTGATGTTTATTGATTTGGTGATGATAGAAGGAACAGAATGCATTTGGAAGTATACAGAACTAGAAGCACTCGGAGAGCGCAGACCTCCGCCAAGGCTGATCAGTGCCCCCCCCCCCCGTGGGCCCCCCCCCCCCCGATCACCACCAAAATTTAATCATTTCTTCCTCATCCCATTTCCAACAAACCCTGAAAATTTCATCCAAATCTGTCCATAACTTTTTGAGTTATGTTGCACACTAACGATCAGTGCCCCCCCCCGTGGGCCCCCCCACCCCCGATCACCACCAAAATTTAATCATTTCTTCCTCATCCCATTTCCAACAAACCCTGAAAATTTCATCCAAATCTGTCCATAACTTTTTGAGTTATGTTGCACACTAACGGACAGACAAACAAACAGACAGACAGACAAACAAACAAACAAACCCTGGCAAAAACATAACCTCCTTGGCGGAGGTAACTATCCTCTGCCCAGACTGGGACAAATACTGCAAAACTGATGGGATGATACTTTGCAGTGCTGATCAATAATGACCTAAAATATACTGCAAAAGTAACCCAAGAGCTTTAGAGGTAAAGAAAAGTCCTTCACAAGCACCAGCCGAAGGAAAAGCATCTCCAGGGGCAAACTCAGTACTTGGTGATGTCCATGTGTTAAGGACTTTAGGACATCATTAATCGGTTTTCCATTGGACATCTACGCAAAACTTTACCGATATTTACTAAATGTCGAAAAAACAGAAGTGCGTAATGTCGATTTTTCCATTGAATCACAAATGCGATGATTTGTTTATTATCACAAGATGACACGAGAGGTCATTCCATAAACATGGCGATGAACATAAATATGGTGTTGATTTATAGATATATTCATTATTATTATATATTACCCCTCTATCTCAAACTAAATTAAAAAATGATTGGGTTTCCTGGTGTGTCCACACATGACATGCTTCTTCTTCTTCTTCGCTTGTTGTAACATACGCCAACATCCGGTTCTTTAATTCACCTGACTCTAGTTGCGAAAAAAGGTTGTTCCATTGCAGTTTTGCGTGATATACCATTTGTGCTACGCCTGAAAACCACCTCTTGCCAGCGCAGAAACTTTTAATTGAAAAATGAGACTTTTGGCTAAGTTGTCGTTTTCCATTGGGTAAATTTTTATGTGCAAGTTATATTTGCGCAATTTGAGGGTCAGTGGAAAAGGAAAAATGGACCTTTGACAGACAAGGATTTTCCTCCAAGTAATAAACATAACGTGGATGCAGTTGAAAATTGCCTTCAGGCAGCACCAAAGTTTTTGCACATATAGACGGACCCCCCCTCCCACTCACGGCCAGTGTGGCTGAGGGTAAACACTGCCACAGTTTGCTTGGCTGCCGTCTCCTCCCTCACCTTGCCACACTTCATCAGCCACATCACTTTCACCTGGAGCTCCTAACTGCTGTCCTCTCCCTCACCTTACTTCACCTCATCAGCCATAATCAGTTGCACCTGTTTCTCCCAGCTGTACCTAATTAGTTGGCCAGAATATAAACTGTGCTGGTTCATTCAACCAGCGCCAGATTGGTAATGCACCAGTAAGATGGATGCCAACTGCTGTAAAACACAAAGTAGAGCCAGCGCCAGATTGGTCTTGCTTTATGCCTGACTGTCCAGTGTTGTTGTCTGACCTGACTCCTCGGTTCCAACCTCACCAGTGCTTGACCACGTTTCTTCGTCTCCGCCCTGGAAACCCAACCAGCCTTGTGCCTTGGATTAAGAGATCTGTTTTTGGCTTCACCGAGGTCTGTTTGAGGTCTGTCTGCGTTCTTGTCCATGTTGGGGTCTGTTTCCAGTCCACGTGTCAAATCCACTTGTGTCTCTGGCCCTGAGGTTTCCATCCTGCCTACCACATCAGAGACCCAGGTTTGAATCTGGCTCACACATCTAATCATCTGGATTTATCTCAACCCAGCAAATAACAGAAAGAACTGTCACTGTAACTCTGTTAGTCCTGCCTTCCTCTTACTGCCAACACATGCTCAGATCTAATAGACTGTTTCTGACGTCTTCCTGCGTGTCTGTGTTTGCACTTGGGTCCTCCCTTTACATTACCTGTTACAAAAAAGAATCTTCATCTTTGTATGACCTTCTGGAAATGGAGGACTTCACCCGAAATGGAATGTGATTCCTAAACATTTAACACAGTATTTTTTTGGTTAATCCCCTAAAATATAGCTTCAAGTCTGCACTTGATCACGTCTTTTGTTATTTATTCATCTATTGTTTCATTTCAGAGCCACTGTGGTGGTGTGCAGAGGCGAAATCACACAATTTTGGTCACTGTCCAAATACATGTATGGCTTTGACTGTAAATGTAGTTGAATGGACTACTCCAGTTTCTACTTTTGCTCATAATCTGTATGACAGTGTATGGTAGGATTTCAGCACGTTTCACTGCAAAATTTTCTCATGACACCCAGGAAAAGGTCTGAGGTTAGCATTGCTTTTACAGTGCAGTATGCTGTCATTTCTCCCTCAGTTTCACATCAGATGCCATCATCTTCAGAAACATGACAGTTTTGGAAGAGGTTGGAAGCATAGTGATTATGATGTTTCCCTCAAACACACATCATCATTTTAGCTCTGTTGCATTTCTCTGGTAAACCTCATAGCTGCTGCTGAAGCTGTAAAATGTCTGGAGCCCTATTAAGCATCCTTTCTTTGCCTGAAAGCAAGTCCAAAATAAGTGTAATTCATTCTTCTACAAATGTTAATATCACCAACTCATTTTTGTTTCATTTAGGGATTTTCCTCTTGCTTAATGTGATGAATGAGTACGTTCAGGTGGGATTTCATGTTTCCTGGCCCTGCAGCTCTACTTTCTGTTTTACATGCTGTTTTTAGATCCAGGAGAGGTGCCGTAGTGAGTGTTACATTGTTTATAAAAGGTGTTATTTTAACACAGTGTAGGTGTCATTGTTGCCTGTATACAGTACATCCTTCATCAACCTTCCTCTTATCTGCTATTACCAACAGCTCTGGTCTCTAATGTTCTGTGGAGGTTTTTGAAATGACCAATTGTTTGTTTTGTGATAAACGGAAGAATGAAGTGTTTCTCTTATGTGCATGTACCATCCAACCACTACTACTTCAACTAAAAATAAGATGATTGCTTGATTAAGTAACATGTTAATGGAGTATAGGCATAGCGTAAGTGATTTTTCAAGCAAAAATACATAAGTTGCAGATGTTTCTTCTCAAATATAAAGACTTCTGACTTTTCCTCAACAAATCTCAGAAAAATTAATAATAATAGGGATGTTTGACAAATGGCTTTATAAAATGGGTTACATAAATAGACATATTTCAGCTGTGGAGGATTAGAAACAAACTTTTCCCTATTAAAGTACATGTTAACTGATTCAACAAATGAGCTCAGTCTTCAACATGCACAGTGTAATTAAATATACTATACAGTATACAGTGTTGTATAATTAATCCAAAACTGCACATAACAGGAATCATTTTACTTAGTTTATTGTTCAGTTGTTCAATATAATAACTGGGGGGGGGGGGGTGTATGTAGTATACCCATTCCTCTGAGTATATGCTGAGATGTGTAGTATTTTTACTTTTAAAAAATTCATGTAATTTTTTATTAAATTAACATTAGGGCTTAGAATAAGGAGTTCTGAAGTTCTGCCAAAGACGCCAGAGGTATGAACTGAATTTATTTCAACCTCTGGGTTGGTGGATTTATGTGACCACTAGTAGTGAGTCACTGTGCCGGCCTCCCATTGTGGTGGTGTTTTCACCACTGCACACTGCTCTAAATGAAAAGAGTGGAATTTGATGCTGAAATGGCAGTGTTTATCCTACATAGGTGAGCTTGATTAGGAGGCTTATTGACTGTTGATCCATTGGTGGTTTTGGTAGTCTAAAGTGTGTTCTGGTAGGTGTTTGGCTTTACTTGATCAAACCTGACAGAAAACCAAATATTTTGGGTGTTTTGGACTGATGGTTGAATGGAAAAAGGGTTGAGGAATGGGGAATTACTAAGAATTTTCAGCATTTTATACCATTCGTCTCAAACATTCACAGCAGTAAAATATATAATATGCACAAAAATGTAGTAGTAAAAGGCATCGGAAACATCAGATATAGATTTAAACGCACACCAAAAAGAAAAGTCACTTTGATTCTTCTCAATTTAACCACATTTGGTCATGATATTTTCATTGAAAGATTTAAATGCAATTCTTGTTTTAGTTGTACAGTATTTTCACAGTGTATATGACTACCTTTTACTCAAGGAAATGATCTAATGGTGGGAATTGGCTGCATAGTAAAAAAAAACAAACAAAAAACACATCTTCAGTGGGAATGAAACATGAAAAATTAATGAGTCTAAAGACCTGCTGTCCTCTCAAGCTTCGGGGGAATCCGAAAAGAGGTAAAGCTATGATGTAAAAGAAACAGCAAGAGAGGAAGAACATAATCAATTATAGATTTCCTGCCAGACGGCTGGCGTTTCAACCTACTGGAAATGAACAGAAATAACATTCATTATGTTTATTTGGAAGTTATATAAGATATTTAAACACATATGGATGCTACGAGACAATGCAAAATGGCACATCAGATACAAAATAAGAGACAAATAGATTAATGAGCAGGGCTTCTCTCCTTTACTTTACCTGGAGCTCAGTTGCACATTTGAAGAAGTAACTCTCCTGTTGAGTAAATTCAGCATGTAGCCGTATTTGATCTTTTGTCACATTTGTAAGGATGTAAATATCAGGTGATAAGCCCAGAGTTTTGGTAAAGCACTTCACAGCAAAAGAATGATGGAAAGGTCAAAATCAACAGAGTAGACTGTAGATACATATAATTAGGTGAAATACGGTAGCTCCACACATGCATGTTTGATGAGCTTTATACAAAGTTTGTTGACAAAGGAGACACTGAACATTCTTTTCCATCTAACCCTGTTTTTTGCACATGGAGTACACTTATGGCTGAATTAATGTCCACTTGAGTCCAAATGACGCATCACTGAGTTTCCAAATGTCCTCCTGTCGATAAACTATCCAAGGTTTTCCAAAATCAAAACCTGCAGAATAAGTGACTTCCATATGGAAATAGATTGACCATTGTAATTTCACCAACATTAAAAGCATTTGTGTGATTTCTACAAGTTTGCAACATTCCTATATTAATACATTTTTTGATCCCTGTTTACATAGCTTTATTAATGTTAATGCAGACTCCCTCCCAGAACATCTGAATTATGTTGCATTTGCACAGGTAGTGAAACGCAATACCTACGTAAATTTTATATTCAGACAATTTGTAAAAATTCTTTCTTTTTTTATACTTACTGTAAAAATGAAATATAAATCAGGCCTGGGACTACAGCAGGATACCAGCCATGTTGACTAAAGCTGCCCTTTTTACTGTTATTGGTACAGTTAATTAATTGAGATTGTCCATGATATAATAAACCCCATGTGGGGTCGACTGGAATTCAAATGGGGTCGCCTGAAATTTCTAGTAATTGATAAAAATAAAACTTAAATAAAACTTACTTTTAAAAAATATATGGTGGGTCAGAGACAATGCCAATTCATAAAAGACATGACAAACTCTGAAACTGCAGCACTGTGGTACTGTTTATCTGTCAAATGTTCATTGTGGTCGGTTTCAGATTCTGCAGCTCTTTCATAATTCATAGTTTGAGTTATTGTTTGTTCAGTATTAATTGTCAGCCTTGTAAAACCAAGCTGGACTGACTGTACATGTCCTAACCAAGGAAAATCCAATTCTCCCTTTATGCAGTAATCTACACCTGGCTTTACTGCCTCTGTCCATAATAATATTCATTATATAGACTAAATGTCCTCTAAAATGAACGTTTATTTGCAACATAGTATAGCAAACTATTACATGATCAAAAACAAATTAATTTTGGCAAAAAAAATAAAAAGTCTCCATTTGGAATGTCTGCGGTCGCCAGAAATTTGATGTTAAAATGGGGTCACGAGTCAAAAAAGGTTGGGAACCACTGTAAAGACTAATAAACTAAAACTAAACATTATGCACAAGACTGTATTGTAAATCTGTAGTATTTCATTTTGAAATTCTGGAAGGCAACAGCACCATACTATCCTAAATAGAATAATCTATTACACATCTGAGCCATGTATGAGTCATTTTCTTCACCATGTTTTTTTTTTTTTTTTTTTTTTTTTCTGAACTCAAACAATGCATTGCAGAATAAAATGTTGCTATAAAGTGTATAAAATGCTCTCTATGGGCCAGAAAATGGATTGGTCATATTATGTTTCCTCTTTCCACATCTTTTCATCCAGCTCTTTAAATCACACACTTGTCACTGAATGAGTTTAATAAAGCACCTGCATAAATCACCTGCTCATTTATGTATCTCATTTCCACATATCGGTCATCCATCTTTAATCAGCTCTAGTGTGGAGTCTTTGCTGTATTTCGCTCTCCTGTGAACAGCTGCCATTTCAACAGGAAGGTGAAGAGCCCCCCCTTCAGGCTGTCAATAATTCATCACAAAAGGTTCTAAATATTCAGAACACACCACTGTCCCATTGATTAACTGCTGCACAGGCAAATACACTTCATTTTTCTGAGGTTTATGATTAAAGTTCACGTTGAAGTGGTTTGTGAAGCTGCAGAGTGAAAGTAGACTCATTAGATAACTTTAATAAAGAGGAGAGTCTGTCAACACCCAGAGCTCAT
Source organism: Sphaeramia orbicularis (assembly GCF_902148855.1). Taxonomy (NCBI): domain Eukaryota; kingdom Metazoa; phylum Chordata; class Actinopteri; order Kurtiformes; family Apogonidae; genus Sphaeramia; species Sphaeramia orbicularis. The sequence continues at coordinate 21,388,740 of NC_043972.1, forward strand.
TAACTATAAAACCACAACAGACTAAACAGGAACACATCATCTGCTGCAAAATGTCACAGCATCAAAACAATTTGTCACTCAATAACTTTGCTAATTTAATATCAATTGTGTCCGTCTTCTCAGTTCAGAGCCAACACAATCATTTATTTAACAAGAAAAGGTGAGAACAGATCATTTTGGCAACAGATAATGTACATGTATGGTATGTATAACTACACCATTTAATTAATAATAAACAATACATTTACTTTAATACACCAAAAAAAAACAAAACAACTTTATTAGACTTCAAAAATGACTAAAGACAATCATTTGTTTTGTTTTCTATAAGTAACTAAATTCACTCAGTCACTTTTTATTGTTAAGTTTATTTTATGCTTAATTTTGATGGTTTTACTTGCTGTATTAATAGACTCAATTTAACCATCACAAAACATGGACAAGTAAATCAGCTCCATTCATTGAGATGTGTGGGTGGGATTTCATAAGTTTTCTTCTACCCACTCCTTTTTGAGCAGTACATATTGAATTTATTTTGTTATTGCTAGTGTACATGGCAATTGCTATTTTGTCTTGATCATCTTTGTTTGTTAATGTATTTGCTCTGCTATTAGTTCCTTGTACACAAAGATGCTTGATTTTTTTTTTTTTTTTTTTTTTTTTTTTTTTTTCTTCTGCTCAAAACAAATGAATGAATGAATGAATTAATTAATTAAATGGGGTCTTTTTTTAGGTACAAATATTTGGCTTTTATTCATCCCCAAGAGCTTTTTTTCTATCACTGTCACTGTTTCACAATTGCAGATTCTGTATCTGTCATTAATTACTATTATGACATTACATCAAACTACTTCAAAACCAGCAATACCTACATTATTACATCAGATTTTACTAATGGGCAAAGACCTCAGCTCAAAACTGAAGCCAATGCAGAAGTATATTACACTGTAATACAGCTACAGTTGTGGTAATAGGTTCCTATAACAATACATTATTGGTACACTTTACCCCACCACCCTTAATGTTCCTGTAGTTTCACCTTTTTTTGCCCAAAAATGATCACTTCCGGCTCCATAAAGCCAATATAGTGATGTCCAAATCCCATATTACTGGCTTCAAAGTGACAGCTCAGAAACCAACGGGTGATGCCATGGTATCTTCATTAATTCCATGCAGTGTATGGATTTTCCCCTAAAGTGAAACTGGAAAAAAAAGTGGCAGCTAAAATTAGATTTTATAGTCATGTAAGCTATTGAAGTGCTTGCACATCATGATAAGATAACTAAATAACTATCAAGACCTGGTAATTAACATAATTAAAAGAACTGAGTTTAAAGAATAGAGAAATATAGATTTTTTTTTTTTTGTTATTTTTAATTAATTTTCTAATTTTTAAAGTTCTCATTGGTTTATAATGGGAAAAATTTCAAAGTGCTATAACTTCAAAACAGTTGAAGATATTGATATAATTACTATTGGCAATAGATAAGAAGTCACATATGGGCTTTCATTTGGTGCCATGACCTTTGACCTTTAAAAGTCACATGAATGTCAATTGTCTTTAGGACCCTTGGTCCAATTTTTACAAGTTTAGGTGCATAGAACAGAGATTCTGCCTCTCTAATGACATTTAAAGTATGCATCATCTAATGAAGCTTAAATTAAACCATTATTTATTCCTCTGTAAAGGTACTCTTATGGCAGAATGGTACCAAATTATCTACTCAGTGCTTCCAACAGGAGTGATAATCAGAGGAGCAGCATTTTTTCCTCCATCATTTAAACTAGGACCAAGGTATGGGAGGAGCTTCTCAGTGAAGCAGCAGCCCTTTAAGATATAGATTTGATCTGCAGTATCGACATCATAAAAGGAGACCAGACCCTCCGCATAATCCACAAACACCCCCACCTTCTGAGGCTGGGATTTCAGAGAAAGACTGAAAGCAGATGGTCCAAACACATTTCCGTTTCTCAAACAAATGGTCCAGTTTCCATACTGAGGACTCAAAAAGGTTGGTCCCTTCCTGATGATTGACTCTCCGGCCACTCCTACAACCCAGCCGGTCTTATCTCTGACCTGAACCTCGAAGTAAAATTTGCCTGAAGAGAAACTCTGCTTTCCTAAGACACAAATTACATTAGAAAATCTCTCTGGGTTGTTTGGAAGACTCTTCCATAGGTTGCTGTGATGTACCTGTTTATTATCATCAGACAGGATGAGAGTAGGATGTGCTGTATCAGGATCTAGAGTCACGTCCACTGCATACTGCTGGACTCGCTTCAGCTCAGAATGATACAGCTTCTGTATTTCTTTACTGAGTTTTACCTCCAGCTGAGACACAATTCTCACCGCAGTCCCTTCATACGATGGTGGACAGACGCTGACCTTTTCCCAGCTCTTCATGGCTGGAGCAGATTTAACAGATGAGAATCTCTGGACAAAGTGGAGGTGGTCTTCAGAGTGTGAGAGCTGCTCCACCTCAGTGCTTCTCTTCTTCAGCTCAGAGATTTCCTGTTCCAGCTCTTTGATGAAGTCTTCACCCTGTTTCTCTGTCCTTCTCTGTTTTTCTTCAATCTCCTCTTTCAGCTGGTTCAGACTTCTCTGAACAGACTCCATCACAGCAGTGAAGACCTGGACACCTTCTGCTGTCTCTCTATCTGCAGCTTTCTTACTGAGGTCCACTACATGTTTGATCTCCTGGATCTTCAGTTGTCTTTCCTGGATCTTCTGCTGAATTTCAGCATCTGTCTTCTTCAACTCTAAATTCTGTCCTTGATGTTCCTCCTTCAGATGAACAATATCATGTCTCTTGTGGTCTAAAATAGGACAGAGCATGCAGACACATGTCTGGTCGGTCTTACAGAATAGCTTCAGAGGTTTATCATGTTTCTCACACATCCTGTTTTCCAGGTTCTCCACAGCATCGATCAGCTGATGTCTTTTTAAAGGTGCTTTAGTCAGATGAGGCTTCAGGTGAGTGTCGCAGTAGGAGGTCAGACACACCAGGCAGGACTTCAGGGCCTTCAGTTTGCTTTCAGTGCAGATGTCACATGGAACTTCTCCTGGTTTGGCAGCTTGTTGTTCTGAGCTGCTGCTGTTCGCTTCCTGTCTGAACTGGGTGACCATCTCTGAGATAAAAGAGTTGATCTTTGACTTAGGTTTTGTTTGGAAAACTTCTTTACACAGGGGACATCGACAAGGGGTGTTAACCCTCCAGTGTTCAGTGATGCAGGTTTTGCAGAAGTTGTGTCCACATGGTGTGCTGACTGGATCAGTGAACACATCCAGACAGATGGAGCACAGAAACTGATCTTCAGACAGCAGACACGTGGCAGCAGCAGCCATATCTGTGTATTGAGAACAGAGGTCAAAGTGTAAACAGCAAAGCTGAAATCAGATCAAGAAACAACAGCCGATAAGACAGAAGAAGTGACAAATATTGTCAAGAATCCTGAGATGACACCATGCTATGCAACGATAGAAAGACTAAGTGGAATTTATACTGAAGGAGAAATAATCTGTGTGGTTGTTTCCATTCAGTTCCATGTATATAAGACAAGTGATCCAGAGAGTCTGTACCAACCCATGCTATTTACACCCGGTGTACAACCAACTACTGCTATATGTGCCCAAGTGTAAAGCCACTTTGTATTAATTTTTTCTAATACATAGTTAATGTTTACCCAGTCCTGAGACTAGAGAACATTTCTCTTTAGGTTCTTTTGTATTTTAGACCACATTATAATATTGCTGTTACTGTATTTAGCTATAATTTTTTACTATGTGGCAAACTTCAAACTCAAAAGTCACATCCCATGATTTCTTCTAAAGTTTCATGTACAGAACTGACATATACAACTGAAGTTACATCCAGTGTGTTCATATATAGCACTGCTGTGCCAGTACACCATTGATATAGTTGAAGGAGCATTAACTCCATCCTTAAATGACTGAAAATAAATGTATGCACAGCATTTTATTTACCTGTACAGAATTTTTGTGAAGCATTAAATTTTATATTTCATCTTTCCTAAATGATTTATTGCCATTTGTCATCTGTTACCCTATGTCTTTTCTGTTTTTCTGTGAAAATCCGGTATTTTCCTAGATTTGATCCACAGATCATGTAGATGTTTATAAAATATCAGATGCAACAGTTATTAAATTAGAAGAGGAAACTGAAAAAGTGAGTTTTTCAGCAAAAAATATCATTAAGTGACCATAAAAACAAGCATCTACAATCAGTCATATATCAAACTATATGGATATTACTGGTGAATCAGCAGAAGATGATGGCTTTCCATGTTTACAGAGTCTCTGAACATTGAAAAAAGACACATCTGATGGGGCTGAAAAGCTGAGAAATTCCATGTTACCTGAATTATTTAAACATATTGATAGGATTAGTGGTTCAAAAGTTGTGGTTCTGACTGGAGCTGGGAAATTTGATCATATTACCCCAGTGTTGGCCTCTCTTCACTGGCTTCCATGTCAGGTTCATGCTGATTTTAAGGTGCTTTTATTGACTTATAAAATTTTAAATGGAACGGCACCTTCTTACTTGACAGAGCTGGTTAGACTGTATGCACCTTCTCGTGCCCTTCGCTCTCAAGGATCTGGCCTCCTGACTGTGCCTAAAGTCAGGAAAAAGACTGTCGGTGAGCGAGCCTTTTCTTTCCGTGCACCAACACTTTGGAACAGTCTTCCTCTGGACATAAGGCAGGCATGCTCTGTGGATGTTTTTAAAGCAAAGCTCAAGACCCACTTGTTTACTCTGTGTTATAAGTCGTGATGGGCTTTTACTGTTAATGTTTTTAGCTTTAATGTTTTATTGTTTTATTGTGATTGATTTTATATCTGTACAGCACTTTGATTGAAAGCGCTTTACAAATAAATTTTTATTATTATTATTATTATTATTATTATTATTATTATTATTATTAAGACTAAACTTTTATGGAGTCTAGACTCATTTTAACTGGTTGATCTACATTCCTACCCTCATCTACGAGAATGGATGGATGGATGGATGGATGGATGGATGGATGGATGGATGGATGGATGGATGGATGGACCCTCATTTCAGACCAATAAATGTTGATGATAACCAGACAATTTAAATTGCTCCATTAGTAGCAGGTAAACATACATTAAGTGACCAGTATACATAGTAAAGATTATCATATAGGAATAACAACATTATAAATTAATACCTAATATAAATGTGTAAGACAAGTGACAGTAGTGTAGAAGTGAAGAAATAATCAGAAAATAAATGGCTGAAAAATCCCTGTCTCCAATTAATATTCAGTGTTTCCCTTGATACCAAGTGGGATACTTTTTTTATCTACAGTTGTATCGTGAATTTTTAGTTCGATTTTTGGTTTTGTTGATTCCATCCCCAGCCCCTGACATCAGTGGTTGTTGGTTGTAAACACTCTGGAACCAGATGAAAAGGCCAAGAGTCCATTCAATGTTGATTAAAAGGCTCTATTTCAACTAAAATGATCTTTTCTTTAACCAAACTGAGTAGTTTTTGACTGAAATAAAATTCCTCTGCAACTGGAAAATGGGGAAAAACATGTTGCACCTAAAATATACAATTATGACAAACCAAATATACTGAAGTATGTAGTGAAATTTATGCAACAAATCCATTCACACATCACATTTTGATCTTCTGGAGATTTCCATGGATATATAAATTTGTGTTCAATATTTTCCTGCTTAGATGTAAGTGGCCAAATCACTGTCATATGACTCACATGGCTGAATGACAGATTATCTCGTGAGGATGAAGTGCATTCTATACAAAAAAGAAAAAAAGATGTGGTTGAAGCTGACGTCTTTTCCCAGTTTGAGTTTATCTTGTGTTGCAAATTTTTGCTTGTTCCTTATGTAAAGAGAGAAGCCAAAAACAAACTTAAAAAATGACACGATAAATTTGTGGAGTAAAAATGGTACTTTTGATAGCTGATTTGTTTGTGTTATAAATCAAATTGTGCTGAATCAAATCACACTGAATTGAACTGTCCCATTAGAGGTGAATCATCTGATATTTACATGCTTTTTTTCCTTCAGTGCAATAATGTCCAATTCAGTTTTGTCCCAGTTCAAGAAGCCCATCAAAACAAATATCTACACCAAAGTTTGAGCCACAGAACTATTTACAATGTTACATAAACTGGCTTCTCTGACAATAGTAAATGGGTATTTAGTACTTCAGCAATGTTTCAGACAGTAGAGGCAGACTTTTTGTAGGTTTTACACAATTTATATGTGGAGCAAAACCATCTATGATCATACAACACCATGTACTATTTAACTTACAAGAATCAAAACATGGATTTTATTGAAACCAAAACTTAAAGTTCACTTTGAATACAGTGAAACTGGAATAGCTTCATCTTTCAAAGATTTGTAGAATGGACATGTACATATTTTTTGTCTTTTTGTCAAAGTAAAATTATTATATTTCAGACTAAAAATTATCATTTATCACATGTAGGGTGTTTTTACTGCTGTCAAAATGGGTTAAATTTGAGCTGAATATCTTAAAAGTTAAGGTGAATACAGTTATAAAATTATGTAATTATAATTCTAACTAACATTAAATTAACAAATCTACAAAACTGCACTTCACTAAGTAGTTCTTTTGACAAATTTGATGAAACTATAATACTAGCCCATGTTCTTTCTGAGTACAGCTGAAGTTTTGTGTTAAATCTTGCTGAAACCCAGTAAATGTGTCCTCTGTACTCACCACTGTTTGCAAAGATCCTGCTGAGTTGAGAAACATGGACTCAGGACGTTTTCTTTATAGTTCAACTGTCACATTCATCATGACTCAGCTCTTATGTGTCTTTGAATAACTTTTAGTTTCATTTCAGTTATATGACGTAAAATGATTCCAGTTCTTCCAGTTCTGTCCCGAATCATACGGGGCTAGAAAAAAGTTTTCAGACACCATGTATTTATGATATAATGAATTGAGTATCACTCTTAAGTCGTTAAACTTTGCCAAGTTTTGTTCCACTCTCCAAAGCAACATGCTCCCTTCTGCACATGCTCTGTTCCATCGAGGTCAAAATGATGTTTCAGCAGATAATAAAACACATCCACAGTCTGACATGTTGAAATTGTAAAGAGTTGTTTTTAGTTGTTTTTTTTTTCTTGTTGACAATAAACAAAACAAATGCATTTGCCTGTGTCTGTCTGATGCAGCCACACCTTTTGAAACACAGAAAAAACTTATCTGCAAATATGTCACAATAATATTTAGGCTTGTGTAAAATTTTAAGGATGCCTGAAAACTTTTTTTCCACCACTATACTTTAGATCTACTGGAGAAATTTAGACATGAATTATATTCTTAACAGTTCACTGAATTTAAAAGGGCTCTATATGTAGTATTGATATTCCAAACTCTCAACAGCAGGTGGAAATCAGCAGAACACAAAGATAATATCACATAACTTTATATCTTCATAAGCCTCATAATCAAACTCACCTGTGTAGAAGAAACGCTGTGATTTCATCATCAAAACTCTATTCTTTTCATTTAGTGTCCAGTGGAGAAAACAACAGTGCTTCTAATTTTTAATACTTTGTCATGTTCTTTGACTCTAAAAAGTGCACTTATTGATGCTTTGGTCAAAGGTCCTGTGGTGTTCGTTTTCTTCACCATGGGACACCAGCAGAGTGACTCACTACTCCCTCTAGTGGTCGTTGATATGAATAGATCTAGTTCAGATCTCTATGATCCAATACATTGTTTTTTTGGTGTAACTTGAGAGTACTTTATTCTAAATCCTCTGATGACAATTTCATATTTTTTATGTTTATTATATATTAATATTGTAATAACTCATGCTTGTAGCTTGTTCAGCTTTACATGATGTCAGCGGTACTTTTTGATACTATAGTGGTTTATTAAGAAAAAGCATCACACCACTTCAATATTTTGATGTTTTATTTAAACCATTTCTTGTTCTTGATAGCCCAACTCATACTTTTACTACTTTCATTACATTTTAGATTACATTTTCCTCAGAGTCTGACATTAATACAAGTAGTTATAACCACATACCCTGTGTAAATAACAATGTCAATTTAGTGAACAGTGTATGATTATGCTCATTATTTCATTATCACACTATTATAACACACTGAAAATTACTAACATATCCCCATGAATAGTCTGAGAATTATACATTGTATTGTATTTATAAAGTTTATTTGATAAGGACAATGTAAATACATAGTATAACTTCTACCTGTTACATACAAGCTGTAGAAACTGATGATTCACATAAAGAGATTATTGATAGTGTTAGTTTCCATCTCCAGTCCCTAGTCAGGCTTTTAGTAGAGAAAAAAAGAGTAAGAAAGAAAGAAAAGTAGAAAAAAAAAAGTTTTTACATCTTGTGTTAATTTTATTTCTGTCTGACTGCCCCATGGAGGTCTTTCAATGTGTCATTTTACAATTACCACTGGCTGCACCTCTGGTGTTCCTGCCAGTATTTTGTTTCATGGAAAATTTACATAAAATATCTGCTGCTAAGTTTTGTAAACATTTAAAAATCATTTTCAGGTTTGAGAATTTGATAAAATTATCAACACTGAGCAGATGATACTGCTTCAGTATCTGACAGTGATGCCATCTCCTGGGTTTTTTAGCCATTATTTTTAGGGCTTGGTTATACACAGAAGTGACAGGTTGAACCACAGTCACAGAGGTTTGGCTCCACACTGTGACACAATAAGACATATGTGAAAAAATCATTGCATGCATGTACATCATGTACAATATGCATGTGTAGTATGCGGATGAAAATAAGAACAATGTCTTCGTTGCCTTAGAATAAACTGTTTATATCTACAGAGGAGCAGGTCACCGTGAGTGGGTGAGGACTAGAGTCAATATCCACTCAACAAAAAGGACCAGGATGAACTAAATACACAACAGCATTACAGAGGGACTTCCACATAATTACATCCACCATAGGAGAAGTGGCTGCAATCTGCAACATCAACACTAGATATCACTAAGTATCACACATTGATCCTTTAAATTCAGGTATAATTCAACAACGGAAGTACAATCAGTGAGTACAACACATTGGAAAATTTAAATCCTCCTTTACAATGTTCCTATTGTGTATATTTGTTCCAATATATATTTGTTAAAAAAAAGGAAACCTTTCCATTTAAAATATTCTCTACTGTTTGACAGGAGTAATGATCAGAGGAGCAGAGTTTTTACCTCCATCATTCTTACAAGGACTGATGACTGGGAGGAGTTTCTCAGTGAAGCGGCAGCCCTTAAAGGTGTAGATTAGATCTGCAGTATCTACATCATAAAAGGAGACCAGACCTTCCTCATAATCCACAAACACCCCCACCTTCTGCGGCTGCGACTTCAGAGAGAGACTGGCAGTAGAGACAGAATAAGCTTTGTACTCATTTCTATTTCTCAGCCCAATGGTCCAGTTTTTATACTCAGGACTCAAGTACAGTAGGTCTTTCCTGTTGATTGACTCTCTGGCCACTCCTACAGTCCACGCACTCTTCCCTCTGACCTGAACCTCGAAGTAAACTCTGCCTGAAGAGAAACTCTGCTTTCCTAAGACACAGCGACTACAACTAAATCTCTCTGGGTTGTTTGGAAGACTCTTCAATACATCGCTGTGATGTACCTGTTTCTTATCATCAGACAGGATGAGCTCAGGGTGTGCTGTATCAGGATCTAGAGTCACGTCCACTGCATACTGCTGGACTCTCCTCAGCTTAACCGCCTTGAGCAACATCTTTGTTTCTTCACTGAATTTTACCTCCAGCTGAGACACAATTTTCCCCATAACCTCTCCATACGATGGTGGACGGACGCTGACCTTTTCCCAGCTCTTCATGGCTGGAGCAGATTTAACAGATGAGAATCTCTGGACAAAGTGGAGGTGGTCTTCAGAGTGTGAGAGCTGCTCCACCTCAGTGCTTCTCTTCTTCAGCTCAGAGATTTCCTGTTCCAGCTCTTTGATGAAGTCTTCACCCTGTTTCTCTGTCCTTCTCTGCTTTTCTTCGATCTCCTCTTTCAGTTGGTTCAGACTTCTCTGAACAGACTCCATCACAGCAGTGAAGACCTGGACACCTTCTGCTGTGTCTCTGTCTGCAGCTTTCTTACTGAGGTCCAATGCATGTTTGATCTCCTGGATCTTCAGTTGTCTCTCCTGGATCTTCTGCTGAATTTCAGTGTCTGTCTTCTTCAACTCTTCCTTCTGCCCTTCATATTCATTGATCAGATGAACAATATCATGCATCTTATGGTCTAAAACAGGACAGAGCATGCAGACACATGTCTGGTCGGTCTTACAGAACAGCTCCAGGGGTTTACTGTGTTTCACACACATCCTGTTTTCCAGGTTCTCCACAGCATCGATCAGCTGATGTCTTTTTAAAGGTGCTTTAGTCAGATGAGGCTTCAGGTGAGTGTCGCAGTAGGAGGTCAGACACACCAGGCAGGACTTCAGGGCCTTCAGTTTGCTTTCAGTGCAGATGTCACATGGAACTTCTCCTGGTTTGGCAGCTTGTTGTTCTGAGCTGCTGCTGTTCGTTTCTTGTCTGAACTTGACGACCATCTCTGAGATAAAAATGTTGGTCTTTAACTCAGGTTTTATGGGGAAAACTTCTTTACACATCGGGCATTCGCAAGGATCATTAACCCTCCAGTGTTCAGTGATGCAGGTTTTGCAGAAGTTGTGTCCACACGGTGTGCTGACTGGATCTGTGAACACATCCAGACAGACGGAGCACAGAAACTGATCTTCAGACAGCAGACACGTGGCAGCAGCAGCCATATCTGTGTACTGAGAACAGAGGTCAAACTGTAAACAGTAAAGCTGAAATCAGATTTACATTTATTTACATTTATGCATTTGTCAGATGCTTTTTTCCAAAGCGACTTACAGGGGAAAAACCAAAAAATAAAGAAAAATACAAGAAGAGATTAAAAACATAAAACAGGTGTACAATCAAAACCCTGCCGTACAGAAGAATAAAAAGCAAAATAATAGACTAAAATACAAGAATAAATTAAAAGAGACATAAAAGCAGCTGTACACTTAAAAACATTCATTCATTCATTCATTTATTATCTGAACCCGCTTTATCCTCACTAGGGTCACGGGGGTCGCTTGGAGCCTATCCCAGCTACATAGGGGTGAAGGCGGGGTACACCCTGGACAAGTCGCCAGTTCATCGCAGGGCTGACATGTAGAGACAATCACTCTCACATTTACACCTATGGGCAATTTTTTAGATTAACCAATTAACTTGTCAGTGCATGTCTTTGGATGGTGGGAGGAAGCCGGAGTACCCGGAGAGAACCCATGCAGACACGGGGAGAACATGCAAACTCCACACAGAAAGGTCCCACCCCCCTTCGGCTGGTGTTGAAATCGAACCCAGGACCTTCTTGCTGTGAGGCACAAGTGCTAACCACTGCACCACCGTGTTGCCCCACTTAATAAAAAAAAAAACTAAAACAAAAAAACAGTGAAATAAAAATACCAAGTAAAAACAACAGAATAGACATGATAATACAGATCAGGAAATGTGGCAGCAGCCATATCTGTGTACTGAGAGCAGAGGTCAAACTGTAAACAGTAAAGCTGGAATCAGATCAGGAAACAACAGCAGACATTTCAGATGTTAAAATCTCATTTCAATATCAGCAACAGAACTGGACTCAGTCTCAATTTACTGTCTGTTTCAAATAGATGGTTATGATTTAAGATTTCATTTTTGGGCTTTGTTTGCCTTTAGCTGAAGTGGACACCCTGGTATTCTGCCTTTGACAAATGGATTGAGTTTTAATTTCTCTATACTATGACTTATTTGAGTGACACTGGCTATGCATGAATTCTTCCATATTTCCTTCATTGGGCTTCAGAGTAAAGATTTAAAATCTATCATAAAATGTGACATATCCAGTGTGAGTATGTGTGAGCTGTAAGTTCCAGTTGGTTTACTGTACGACTTAACAGATGACTCATAAATAATGTGGCCTGATCTTAAACCTGAGCTTTTAAGGGGACACCCAGGTCATTTTTTATATTTTGTCAATTTTATGTGCGCCAGACAGTATTATGAAAACACTAGTCTGGAAAAGAACCAGGTGGATTCAGTCAGTCAGTCCCAACCCTACCCAGTGACAGTCCAGTGAGTTTTGTGTTAATATTGTTACGGCTGGGGCCGTTGGCTGTTGTTTTTTTCTTTTCCTTGTCTCCGCCTTCCCATTTCGGCTGACTGGAAACACCGGACTTCAATCACTGGCCTATAAAAGCCTGAACTCCAACCACAATGAGAGAGACGGGGTTCATCGCTGCCGTTCGTGCAGTTCGCTTTTTGTTTAACTGATGTTAATCTCTTTTGTGTTAAGTGACGGTGGCCATGTACTTTTTTTTTTTTTTTTTTTTTGTAATAAATTTTCCGTCTTTTAGTTACAACCGACCTGCTCTCCATGCTTCTCCTTTGCGGTCTCCCGGACCATCTTTTTCTTTTTTTTTTTGTTTTTGTTATGTGTCAGTACCCAAGACCTCCTGGCACGTAACAATATCAATAAACACAGTAGGTTAAAGGTCATTCTCTTTACTCACCAGTGTTGAAAAGATCCTGTTGAGTTGTTGAGAAACTATTTTATATCAAACTTTGCAGAGTTTCGTCTGGGCTGGACCTCCTCTGTGGCTTCAACGAAATGTTTCAGTTTCATTTCAGGGATGAGACGTTCGAGGAACCTCGTATTTCCACAGTCCCTCCCTCCACAGTTCTCTTATCATATCCTCCTCAGGCCCAGCAATGCATTTTTGTCTTCTGTAGAGGACAAGAGTTTCACAGCTTCACTTAACCCATAAAGACCCAAACATCCACAGAAGACCAAAACCATCTGCTGATCTAAACTGTCTATTTGTTTGTGTTCAGTTAATGATATATTTTACTGTAAAATTCACTTTTTCTTCAGTTTTCTCTGTTTCTGATATACTAACCCTCAACTTTGCCCTGAGCTTTAATTAACATCTACATGCTCAGTGAATTAAATGTTGGAAAATAACAGATGTTCACAAAAAAAGCAAAATAAAGAAGATAATATTACAATAAATGGTGATAAATCACATAAGGAAGGTTAAATGTAGAGGAAAAAATCATTAAGGAACTGCCACAAAAGTAGCACTGAGTCTTTATGGGTTACATAAAGTTAATACAGCTAATAATAATTTATGTATTTTTAATTTTTTATTGGATCAATGTTTTAATCAGTTTTGGTAAAAAACTGTTGTAGGTTTATTCTATTTTTCAGTCAGTTTTAACAAAATCCTATCTAAACAAACGAGCAGAGTGTTTGATAATGTGAGTAGAAATCGGATGGATATGTACAGTGTGTTGAATGTTGACATGAACGGACTGTAAAACCTAAAGAACTCTGTCACCATCTTGTGTATAAGTGTCAGGGATCAGGCTGTGTTCTGGGGCTTCGAGGGTCGTCTCAGTCACTGCTTATGATAAAGTGAAACTCACTGGTCATTTCAAATCATGAGAAATAAAAGCATCAGCCACCAGCAAACAGCTGCAAACACTGGCAGATACAACACCTGTGTTTTACCGGTGTTTACAACCAAAACTGTCTGTTGTGAACAGGGAGTTTTTGGAACAAATAAGGATTTACATTTTTCATAATGTGACATACAAGCCCACCATTTTAGAGAGCGAGAGTAAGTTAACCCTTTCATGCATGAATTATGAGAACCTTCATCAAGATTTTTTTCCTGAGCGTTTTTATTCCTCTTTAGGCATGAAAAAAAAACCAATGTGATTGAATTTTTTTTTTTTTAAATCAAGCTGTTTTTCATGGAGTTACAAAAATGTCCACACAGCTACACCATGAATTTTATTCTTGAAGCAAAGAAACATGTATTTAAAACCCAATATCATAAAGTGATCTGAAAACAGGGAAATGAAACCATGTTTAATGCAGCTAATCTGATGTTTTCTCACATTTTAACATATTCTAATACTAGTTATTACTCACTTCATGGAAATAATATGCAAAAAATAAATATTAACAATTGATTTCCACTCAAGAACCAATCAAGAACAGCAAAGTTACAATAATGGTATGAACTGCAGTTTATGAGATGATGCATAAGTGTCCACTGTGTTGGCTGATATGGAACTAAAACAACAAAACCCATGAATATACAAGAGTAAAGCTGTAGAGTAACTGTCCACTGTAGTGACCACTATGCATGAAAGGGTTAAGATAAGATTTCTTTTTTTTTTTTTTTTTTTTTAAATTTCTTTCATGTGTCCTAATGTAACATATTTCTGTTTGGAAGGCATAACACATCCAAACATGTTATTTTATTCATTTTTGTTGGTTATTTTGCCGATGTTTGACAATTTATTTGACTATTCTGTTCATTTTACATTCATTCTTACTCATTACTTTTGCCCATTTTTCAAATTTTGTTGGTTAATTTGTTCAAATATGTTAATTTCACAAGATCAAGCCTCAAAATTAAAACCTTTTTGTGGCTTTAATGCATGATCAAAATGGCAGATGAACACATTCAGATCCTTGTTCTTTTTATAAGCCTGTTAACTGAGTTTTCTTTCCTTTGTCACACACACAACCGCAATAAAACACCTCAATACAACCTTATCTCATACAACCCTAATTCATAAATTACATACTGTTGAATGTACAGTGAGATAAGCCTCATAATCAATCTCACCTGTGTAGACGAAATGCTGGGATTTCATCATCAAACTCCATTCTTTTTATTTAGAGCTGTGCCCAGTGGAGAAAACAACAGCAGTGCCTCTAACTTCTATCATTTTGTCTTGTTCTATGACTCTAAAAAGTGCACTTATTGATGCTTTGGTCAAAGGACCTGTGGTGTTCGTTTTCTTCACCTTGGGAGACCAGCAGTGACTCACTACTCCCTCTAGTGGTCATTGATATGAAGAGATCTAATTCAGATCTTTACAATCCACTACATTGTATTTTGGTGTAACTTGAGAGTACTTTATTCTAAATCCTCTAATGATACATGTATATATTATATTTATTATATGTTAATATTCTAATAACTCATACTTGTAGCTTGTTTAGCTTTACATGATGTCAGTGGTGTTTTTACCTACTATAGTGGTTTATTATGAAAAGTATCACACCACTTATTTCAAAATTTGGATGTTTTATTTAAACTATCACATTTTAAAAAACAACTCGAGCTATAGAGACATTCAGGGTTTTTGTTCGTTTTTTGTTATGATTCTTGATAACCCAACTCATACTTTTACTACTTTCATTACATTTTAGATTACATTTTCCTCAGAGTCTGACATTAATACAAGTAGTTATAACCACATACCTTGTGTAAATAACAATGTCAATTCAGTGACCGGTGTATGATTATGCTCATTATTTTATTATCACATTATTATAACACTGAAAATTACTAACATATCCCCATGAATAGTCTGAGAATGATACATTTTATTTTATTTTATTTTATTTATAAAGTTTATTTAATAAGGGCAATGCAAATACATAGTATAACTTCTACCTGTTACATACAAGCTGTAGAAACTGATGATTCACATAAAGAGATTATAGCTGTTAGAAAAATATAATATTAGACTATATTCTGTAAACACCAGGTGTCCAGAGCACGAGTCATGGATGGGTTATGATGACATTCTGTAAGAAAGTCCAGACATATCCACTCAGGATATTTCTACCATTTCTTTGCTATCTGCTGGTTTTCCATCCAGTTTGGGACCAGAGCAGCCTGCTGCCCTTGGGGAGGTCAGGCCATAGTGTAGGTGGGAGAAGAGTACAAACGTGGTCACTGAACCCATGCATCACTGTGTTTTGGATACCTAAGCCAATGGTGAACTTGATCAACGTCATTATGTTTGGACACTTGGACCAATGGTTGTAATATTCATGTTCTTTTATAAGATCTTAAACTTCCTGTTGTTAGTCAGTCAACTGCTGCATCTCGCTGTATGTACTTAACTCCCTGCAAGTAAAATCTTCTGATTCCAGAATCCAGTGACTCCATCTTTTGTCTCAGCATGTGTCACAGAATTTTTCTTTCAATAGCTAGTGTTAGTTTCCATCTCCAGTCCCTAGTCAGGCTTTTAGTAGAGAAAAAAACAGAGTAAGAAAGAAAGAAAGTAAAAAAAAAAAAAAATAGGAGAACATATAAGGTTGCATAAAATGACATAAGGTTAAAATATATATATATAGGAATACAGCATATGGTAAATATTTACATCAAGGTTACATAAAATTACACTAAATTCAGAATCATTCAAAATGCTTGCATCTCTGATTTTGTTTTAGCCAGCTTTTGACGTTTTTGTTAAGTTTTTATATCTGGTGTTAATTTTATTTCTGTCTGCAGTGTGTTCCACATTTGAGAGCCTTTAATACAGAACGTTAACTGCCCCATGGAGGTCTTTCGATGTGTCATTTTACAATTACCACTGGCTGCACCTCTGGTGTTTCTGCCAGTATTCTGTCTCATCAAAAATGTACATAAAATCTCTGATGCTAAGTTTTGTAAACATTTAAAAACCCTTTTCAGGTTTGAGAATTTGATAAAATTTTCAACACTGAGCAGATGATACTGCCTCAGTATGTGACAGTGATGCCATCTCCTGGGTGTTTTAGCCATTATTTTTGAGGCTTGGTTATACACAGAAGTGACAGGTTGAACCACAGCCAGTGAGGTTTGGCTCCACACTGTAACACGATAAGACATATGTGAAAAAATAAT
Organism: Sphaeramia orbicularis; assembly: GCF_902148855.1. Classification (NCBI taxonomy): domain Eukaryota; kingdom Metazoa; phylum Chordata; class Actinopteri; order Kurtiformes; family Apogonidae; genus Sphaeramia; species Sphaeramia orbicularis. The sequence goes on from NC_043972.1 coordinate 21,405,585, forward strand.
TGCATGCATGTACAACTGCAAAGTACATCCAAACACCCAGATTACCACCTCAAATTACCCTTTAACGGTTCAGTGTATAAGATTTAGAGGGATTTAGGGGTGTGCAACGACAGGAAATGGACACATGATTGTCATTTCATTGTAGTAGATGAAAATAAGAACATTGTCTTTGCCTTGTCGTTGCCTTAGAATAATGCCGCGTTTCCACTAAATGGAACCGGCTCGACTCGGCTCCGCTCGACTCAGGTACCAGGTACTATTCCTGGAGACCATTTCCATTACAGGATACTACTGACTTTAGAGTACCTGGAAGCTATAGCAATTTGGTGCGTTACTTCCATGTCATCTGCTCAGAGAGTTGTTGATAAATTCACTCGTTGTGTGTTGTCTCGTCAAGCTCATGCTGAATTTTTACATCTGAACCTCCTCGACCGACTGTGGTGTAGTTTTGTGGGCTGTCATCATGTGGATTAACCTACCGCTATATTTACTGTAAACTTCTACATCTTTTTTTTGTAAAATGGCGAGTGACAGAGACAACTCTCTGACCAATCAGTGGTCTGCAGTGTTCACACGTCACATTTTAGTATCTGTTCCCCAGTCTTGGAACTTTGGCGGGGGTGATACCAAAAAACTAGTACCGGGTACCAGATTCCAGGTCCTTTTTCGTAATGGAAATGCAAAAAGGCCAAGTTGAGTCGAGTAGAGCCGGTACCATGTAGTGGAAATGTGGCATAAGTTGTTTATATCTACAGAGGAGCAGGTCACCATGGACCAGAGTCAATATCCACTCAACAAAAAGGACCAGGATCAACTAAATACACAACAGCATTACAGAGGGACTTCCACATTTTTACATCCACCATGGAAGAGGTCGCTGCAATCTGCAACATCACCACTAGATATCACTAAGTATCAAACACTGAACCTTTAAATTCAGGTATAATTCAACAATGTAAGTACAATTGGTGAATACAACACATTGGAAAATTTAAATCCTCCTTTACAATGTTCCTATTATATATATTTAGTCTAATTAAAAAAGGAAACCTTTCCATTTAAAATTTTCTCTACTGTTTGACAGGAGTAATGATCAGAGGAGCAGAGTTTTTACCTCCATCATTCTTACGTGGACTGATGAATGGGAGGAGTTTCTCAGTAAAGCGGCAGCCCTTAAAGGTGTAGATTAGATCTGCAGTATCTACATCATAAAAGGAGACCAGACCCTCCTCATAATCCACAAACACTCCCACCTTCTGTGGCTGCGACTTCAGAGAGAGACTGGCAGTAGAGACAGAATAAGCTTTGTACTCATTTCTATTTCTCAGCCCAATGGTCCAGTTTTTATACTCAGGAGTCAAGTACAGTAGGTCTTTCCTGTTGATTGACTTTCTGGCCACTCCTACGAACCAGCCAGTCTTTCCTCTGACCTGAACCTCAAAGTAAAATTTACCTGAAGAGAAACTCTGCTTCCCTAAGACAGAGCGACTATGAGTAAATCTCTCTGGGTTGTTTGGAAGTTTCTTCTTGAAATCGCTGTGATGTACCTGTTTCTTATCATCAGACAGGATGAGCTCAGGGTGTGCTGTATCAGGATCTAGAGTCACGTCCACTGCATACTGCTGGACTCTCCTCAGCTTAACCGCCTTGAGCAACATCTTTGTTTCTTCACTGAATTTTACCTCCAGCTGAGACACAATTTTCCCCATAGCCTCTCCATACGATGGTGGACAGACGCTGACCTTTTCCCAGCTCTTCATGGCTGGAGCAGATTTAACAGATGAGAATCTCTGGACAAAGTGGAGGTGGTCTTCAGAGTGTGAGAGCTGCTCCACCTCAGTGCTTCTCTTCTTCAGCTCAGAGATTTCCTGTTCCAGCTCTTTGACGAAGTCTTCACCCTGTTTCTCTGTCCTTCTCTGCTTTTCTTCGATCTCCTCTTTCAGCTGGTTCAGACTTCTCTGAACAGACTCCATCACAGCAGTGAAGACCTGGACACCTTCTGCTGTGTCTCTGTCTGCAGCTTTCTTACTGAGGTCCAATGCATGTTTGATCTCTTGGATCTTCAGTTGTCTCTCCTGAATCTGCTGCTGAATTTCAGTGTCTGTCTTCTTTATCTCTTCCTTCTGCCCTTCATATTCATTGATCAGATGAACAATATCATGTCTCTTATGGTCTAAAACAGGACAGAGCATGCAGACACATGTCTGGTCGGTCTTACAGAACAGCTCCAGGGGTTTACTTTGTTTCACACACATCCTGTTTTCCAGGTTCTCCACAGCATCGATCAGCTGATGTCTTTTTAAAGGTGCTTTAGTCAGATGAGGCTTCAGGTGAGTGTCGCAGTAGGAGGTCAGACACACCAGGCAGGACTTCAGGGCCTTCAGTTTGGTTTCAGTGCAGACACCACAGGGAACTTCTCCTGGTTTGGCAGCTTGTTGTTCTGAGCTGCTGCTGTTTGTTTCTTGTCTGAACTGGGCGACCATCTCTGAGATAAAAATGTTGGTCTTTAACTGAGGTTTTAGGGAGAAAACTTCTTTACACATGGGGCAATGGCAAGGAGCATTAACCCTCCAGTGTTCAGTGATGCAGATTTTGCAGAAGTTGTGTCCACACGGTGTGCTGACTGGATCATTGAACACATCCAGACAGATGGAGCACAGAAACTGATCTTCAGACAGCAGACATGTGGCAGCAGCAGCCATATCTGTGTACTGAGAACAGAGGTCAAAGTGTAAACAGTAAAGCTGGAATCAGATCAGGAAACAACAGCAGACATTCCAGATGTTAAAATCTCATTTCAATATCAGCAACAGAACTTGACTCAGTCTCAATTTACTGTCTGTTTCAAATATATGGTTATGATTTAACATTTCATTTTTGGGCTTTGTTTGCCTTTAGCTGAAGTGGACACCCTGGTATTCTGCCTTTGACGAATGGATTGAGTTTTCATTTGTCTATACAATTAATTATTTGAGTGACACTGGCTATGCATGAATTCTTCCATATTTCCTTCATTGGGCTTCTTCACTGTGGTCAAGCCAGCCGTGATTCTCCTCTGCATGGTCAAACCAGCCGCTAGCGTTATTCTTGTGCACTACTCATTCAACAATTGCAATCTGCATGCACAGCTGCATGGAGCAAATGTGCCCTCCAGGCAACTAAAGTAAGGGCTCATTTATGCTTTACGTTAAAGACGCAGACGGATACGGATGGAGGGTTCTGTCCATCCTTTGTATATTACTCACATAATTCTGTCTGTTTTCCAGGAGCTTGCGGATGTGAACCCAGATGGAGAATATGGACCAGTACAACTGGGAACTGCGGAGGCAGTGTTGAGTTTTGAAGAGAATCATTTCCATGAAGAGATTTACTCTTCACAGAGCGACTGTATGAGTATGAGTGCTATGCACTTTTGGGGTAATCCTACAACAGATTCCCTTCCAAGCTACAAAAGTGTGTTTTTTCATCTGAAACAGGCTTTAAGACTAAATTCAATGAGTAATAAAATTATTTTTTTCCAACAAGTACCTCATGAATTTAGTATTTTTGGTATTAGCCCTTCATATACTATTAGCACATATACCATGAACTACTTTTACTGTGTACTTTTGAAGTAATCATACTCCAGATTCCATTCCAAGCTCCAAAAGTGTTAGTTTTTTTGGCTGAAATAGGCTTTAAGACTAAATTCAATGATGAATAAAATTATGATTTCCAATAAGTACCTCATGAATTTGGTATATTTGGTATTAGACCTTCATATACAATTAGCACAAATACTATGAACTACTTTTACTCTGTACTTTTGGAGTAATCATACTCCAGAATCCCTTCAAAGCTACAAAAGTGATTGTTTTTTCATCACAATCCCTTCCAAGCTACAAGTGTTTTTGTCTGAATTGATGTTTCTTTCTTTTTTTTTTTTTTTAAACTTCCAATTTACTAGGCAAAACACTTACGAGGGGCGTGGTTTGTTGTGACTGCCACCATTTGTTTTCTGTTTTGCTCATTTTATTTTTATGTGTGTAAATGTTTTGTTGTATATTTATAATAATGTACAGTTCAATTTTTAACTTAATATTTACACTGTTTGGTTGGATTTATGTCATGTTATATTTGTATTTGATATAAATAATTCTAACTAAACGACGCATGTATGTGTGTTAGTTTTTTGTGACATCAGAGCAACCATAGTCTTTTACCAATGAACCATGTTTTACAAATGACCAACAATCAAAACGTACAGTTTTTTTGTCGTAATTGTATAAGTAGTCTATGAAGTAAAACTTCCATAAATGCATACTTTTGATCTACTAATGGAAATGTATATTATCCCACATCAAAGTTAAAAAGCCTTATTTTCGGGTAAACTGGAAGTTTTATTGTCATTCCAGAGCATGTAACGCATAGACAGGTACAAAGTTCAGTACTCTAGTCCTGTTTTCCAAGAGTAATAATAGAAAATACAACAATAATAATAACAATTAGATAAAAATAAATAAAAGCCCTGAGTCACTGCATAATAAACATACTATAACAGTCAAAATTATATAGATATATAAGAGAAGGTAAAATATGGGTGAAGGGAGACACTTTGTCAGGTATCCTCAATTGCACAAGCGCAATGTTTACAGTGGCAGCATTACACAGGTAGCAGTACTTAAAAAAAGAAGCAGCATTACACACAGATATTGATTTGAAAAGTCTGTGTGAGCAGCACTTCAGTGGGACAATGGAGAGCTAGTGTTCAGCAGTCTCACATCTGAAATTCTCGTCTTTAGCCTGGTGGTTCTGGACTTGATGCTGTGCAGCCTCCTACCTAAGGGGAAGGGGGCAAAGTGTTCATTTGAAGTGTGGGTGGGGTCCTTCAGACTGCAGGAAGCCTTATTCTTGCACCCGCTGCTGTAGATGTCACTGATAGTGTGTAGGCTGCTGTCAGTGATCTTCCCTGCAGACACAACACACTGCAGTGCCCGTCTGTCTGCAGCGTAGCAGTGTCCGTAACATGCAGTGATGCAGGGAGTGAGGACACTCTCCACCACACACCTATGGAAGGATGGAAGGGCTGAGGTGCCAAGACCATCATGCTTCAGCATCCTCAGGAAGTAGGTGTTGGTGGGCCGCCTTTATTATGGTTGCTGTGTTACTTCAGGTAAGGTTATCAGCGAAGATCTTCTCTGGAAGGGATTCTGGAGTATGATTACTCCAAAAGTACAGAGTAAAAGTAGTTCATAGTATTTGTGCTAAGAGTATATGAAGGTCTAATACCAAATATACCACATTCATGAGGTACTTATTGGAAATCATAATTTTATTCATCATTGAATTTAGTCTTAAAGCCTATTTCAGCCAAAAAAAAAAAAAAGAAAACTAACACTTTTGTAGCTTGGAATGGAATCTGTTGTAGGATTACCCCAAAGGTACACAGTACTCATACTCATACAGTCGCTTTGTGAAAAGTATCTCTATTTATGGAAATGATTCTCTTCAAAACTCAACACTGCCTCCGCAATTCCCAGTTGGACTGTTAGATATTTTCCATCTGGGTTCACATCCCAAGATCCCAGAAAACGGACAGAATTACGTGAGTAATATACAAAGGATGGACAGAACCCTCCATCCGTATCCGTCTGCGTCTTTAACGTAGAGCATAAATGAACCTTTATTGTTGTTGTTCAGAGGGCACATTCACTCCATGCAGCTCATCTACTGTAACTGTACAATGAGTAGTGCACAAGAAAAACACTAGCTTCACTGTAAGGATTTCAAATCTATCACAAAAATGTGACATATCCAGTGTGAGTATGTGTGACCTGTAAATTCCAGTTGGTTTACTGTATGACTTAGATGACTCATAAATAATGTGGCCTGATCTTGAACCTGAACTTTTAAGGGGACGACCAGGTCAGATTTTATATTTGGTCAATTTCATGTGCGCCAAAGAATTATGAAAAAAACTAGTCTGTAAAAGAACCCTATCCAGTGACAGTCCAGTGAGATGTGTGTTAATATCAATAAACACAGTCGGTTACAGATCATTCATCATCATTCTTTACTCACCAGTGTTGAAAAGATCCTGTTGAGTTGTTGAGAAACTATATTATATCAAACTTTGCAGAGTTTCGTCTGGGCTGGACCCCCTCTGTGACTTCGACTAAATGTTTCAGTGTCATTTCAGGGATGAGACGTTCAAGGAATCTTGTATTTCCACAGTCCCTCCCTCTACAGTTCTCTTATCATATCCTCCTCAGGCCCAGCAATGCATTTTTGTCTTCTGTAGAGGATAAGAGTTTCACAGCTTCACTTAACCCATAAAGACCCAAACATCCACAGAAGACCAAAACCATCTGCTGATCTAACAGCAACATTATTCCATACAACCCACTTTCATCCACAGCTGTAGTGTTAGTGTCAGACTGGACCTCAGAGTGGGAAAACTACAACAAACCTGAGGTCCGGCGACTTGGTCTAAGTAATGTGGACTGCTGATTCCAACATCCATATTGGCAACACTACTGATGATGTGTCCCAAAATTTACATCCTTCCCATGTATGAGATACAGCTCCCATCCCCCTCTCAGCTTCAAGGCCAACCTCATGTGCATACCATCTATTGGCACAATGAACAGTTTAACATCATGTCCTGTGTTTCTTCATTCTGATTTACTCGTGAATGCACAATGAAAAAAGGCAAATAAATACCAGCTTTTTTGTCTATAAAATTAAGAACTGTAGGGAAGGTAGTTCTTATTTTGATAAATAAATAAGTAAATATTCAGATATTACATCAAAATTTATTTCCATATCAACGGTGAGGTCATGCTTCACCCAGTGATAAAAGTAGAAATGAAGGCCTGATTTTATTTTGAAAAATATCTTTTTTAATGGATGCAACATTGACTTAGTCATAGGACAAGAACTAATAGTCTGTATGACCTGAAAATCAGGGGAACTTATTGTAATATATCAACCTTATTTTATTTTATTTTATTTTATTTTGGTACTATTGAACCAGACGTTTACTTAAACATTAAACCCCACATTAAGTATTTATTGATTGGTTTCATTGTGATGTGTTGTGAATAGGGGATTAAACTGAAACTGAAGTTTTCCTTGTAATAAATAAATAAATTCCCATCATAAGTCAGAATCAGAATCTGCTTTATTGGTCAAGGTTGCGCACACAAACAAGGAATTTGATTCTGGCTTAACCATAGCCCTGTTATAGAATAAATATATGTAGAAACATATAGAGTAAAGATTTTTTATGAAAACTGTACAGCGGTGAGACCGAACAGTAAGCTGACACAGAAAGGAAACAGATGGTGAATAAAATTCCCAGAACCTTTGCCCTTAGTTTAATGTGTGCATTACCGCTGCACGCCACATAACATTTTGGCGCTAATGCTCCCAAAAGTTGTTTACAACCGCTGTTAAACTCAGAAGAAGAAGAAGAAGAAGAAGGAGCCAGTAGTGGAGGAGTAGAAGAAGAGGAGGAGGAAGCGGACCTGTTGAGTGTTTGTTATTTTGGTCTGAACGTGGGGAAAGTGCACTGAAATCACCGTGTTTTTGCGTTCATCTGCCACCGTGTGATGACGGAGCGGAGCCTGTGAGCCTCCAGAAGCAGCGACAGACCGGGACCTGCAGTGGTAAGTGCCGGCATGACACCCGGACTGTGTGGATCCTGTTGATCCGGATGGACCAGGATCAGGCCTGCAGACCTCAGACCTGACACACACACCTCAACTAACAACAACAACACACTATTAAACCACTACCAGCTGATAGAACGAGCTTAAACAGGGAGTTTTGAAAAGTAAAGAAGTGAAATCTATTAAAGTTTTAGTATAAGGGTGTATATTTAAGAGGAAAGAATATGGGTAGAAATACTGAAATATGCTGACAACAAATCCATCCATCTTTGTTATAACCTTTTTTATCTGTGAAATTTTTAACAGTGTCAACAAAATGTCACAAAATCATGTTATTAATTTAGTTTTCTTCACTTAGCAATCAAAAATGTTGAGATTTGGTTTTCTATTAAATACAGTGAAGAAAAATAGATACTTCGTGGTCTTTTTCTCTGTTTTTGCTGCTATAACATGAATTCTGGTAATAATAAACAGCTTGTGGTTAAATCTCATCAGCTCTGGTTGCTGACTGGTATCATCTAAAAATGTCAAAAACTCCACAGTTGTTTTTATTTTGCTTTATTTCAGCAGAACAGTCCATCCAAAGTTTATGTTTAACAACTGATTAATCATTTCATCTCTAAAATGTCAGAAGGATTAGACTTTTTAATTGTTTTTTTTTTTTTTTTTTTTTTTTTATTAAATCAATAATTAATTAATCACAGAGATTCTTTCCTCTGAAAAATGACAAATAATTGCAGCCATGACCCGCTCAGTTCTCCTGTTTTTGTTATAAAACTGTAAAATAAGTGTCCAAGCAATGCATCTTTTCAACTGAACAGTATTTATTCACTGTCTATACTTATAAATGACATGTAAAGCTTGATTTCTTAAAAAAGAGATTTTGTTTTACTGAAAGGGGAACACGTTTGGCAGCTTATCAGGTTTCTATTCAGTCTGACTGGTCTTGCATGTGTAGCAGGATATCCTCCTCCTCCTCCTCCTCTGTGTTGTGCCACATGGGTTTGGTCTGTGCTGTGTTTACTTTCTCTCATTACGCGTACTTTATGGCTGTAATTGAGCAAACAATATACTAGGGGGTGTTTTTTCTTGCATTGTTTTAGCAACATAGTGTAGAATGTGACTTGAAGTGGAAAGATGGCAAAGTACACTAAAACTGTATTCCTGAAGTTATGTAGTTAAAATCTATAATTAGAATATGATGTATGAATTAATTTCTCTTAATAAAATTGTATAAGATTTTATAAATGTAGACTCCAAAGCTTTGCTAAACACAGGGAAGAAGGAAGAGATGTTCCAAGAAAAAACAATGAAAAGTATGCAATAGAGAATAAATGTATGGGTACTGATGGATGTGTGTTTTTTCAGGTGATGGATAGAGAAAGTGGCTCTCTGTTTCTCAGCGCTGACGCTAATACTGACGTTGATGTGGCGGCTGACAGCTGGCATTTCGACCATCCGTTCCCCTGTTCTGAACTTATCCTCAGCGGTTCAGACAAACCCCTTCATGACTGGACAATGGACCCTGATGCTGTGAGTGTCCCATAGAGGACAGGATAGTGTGGTAGTAATCAAGGTCATTCTTGGTCTTGCCCATTTTTTGAAGGTGTTGGTGTCACCTCACACTATCGATTTACACACTGCCTTTTTTCAGTCACAGACAAAAACTGATGAAGACAACTGCAAGCAAATCACTGCTGATACAGATGAACTTTATTTAGCCCCAGGAGGAAATTCAGTTTCACTCAGTAACGTTAAACTCTATGACTAAACTCACTAAAGTGCCTTTGCATGGTTCTTCTTACCATCACTGAAAAAATGCATTGAAACTTTTCTAAGTCAGTTGTACACCAAATGAGTTTTAGTGTTTTAGTTACAAGAAGATTTAAATATTGAATCCAAATGTCATCAGTTAAATCCCTTGTGCAAGATGCTGACTTAATCCTAAATTTAACAACAAAATCTGGTTTGTGTGTTCTGTCTGTAGAGAAGTGATGTTTGTGCTGCAGATGATAAATGTGATGTTTTGCTTTTCCTCTGTGGTGAAATCATTACTGTAGTTTTAGCACCCCCTACAGACATGAATCTTGGTCATTTAAAGTGACACTAAACATGTTTTAGAGCTGTAAATGGAATGGTAGGACTCACTTTTAATGAAACACATCAGTGCTGAACAGTGACTTGTACAAATCTTGGTGTTTGTATGTGAAAACAGCTCAATTCTCAACCTATTTATGATGCTGAGTTGTATTTCTAGTAATGTTTTAGTACGAGTCTACATCATTAAATTTGTACCAAAAAATCAATCTTACTGCCTCTAATCAGATATGATCATATCACCTGTCCTTCAGTCAGATTCTACTAAAGCAACGGTCAGTCATTTTCTGACAGATTAAACTGAACCTCTCATATTGTTGTGTTCAGAAACACTGCACTCAGTGGAAGGCAGCGAGTGTGCATCATAAAAATGCTGCATCAGTTGTTTAATTTCATCTCATAGTAGAAACTTCAGTTCCCTTTTGGCTTTTTTTTATTAGATAGTTAAACCAGTACAAAAACTCAAACTAAGTCTGTCAGAGCCTCATTTAGTTCTGCATAAATGTCTGTCACACAGATCAACCTGAACTACTCCTGTCCCTCAACCTGAACTACTCCTGTCCCACATCTGTACCTGCACATTCAGACACTGATAACCCTCATCTCAGCTCCTTTTTGATTTTGTATCCATTTTCAGAATAATGTAGTGGGTAGAGTTAGACTCAGACCAGGGGAAACGTCTCCAGTATGTTTGTTTGACTGTTCAGATAAATATGACACAAACGTAAGCGTTTTATTCACTAAATCTTCAAATCTAATGATCTAAATTCTTACTGTTATGTAGAGATCAAGATTAAACTCACTGAAATTCCAAAAACAAAAAGACTCAGAAGACAAACATAAGTCATAGGGAATCTATTCATTCATTTTCTGAACCCGCTTTATCCTCACTAGGGTCAAGGGGGTCGCTGGAGCCTATCCCGGCTACTTACAGGCGAAGGCAGGGTACACCCTGGACATGTTGCCAGTTCATCACAGGGCTGACATATAGAGACGAACAATCACTCTCACATTCACACCTATGGGCAATTTAGATTAACCGATTAACCTATCAGTGCATGTCTTTGGATGGTGGGGAGAGGCTGGAGTACCCGCAGAGACACAGACACAGGGAGAACATGCAAACTCCACCCAGAAAGGTCCCACCCCCATCAACTGGTGTTGGAATCAAACCCAGGACCTTCTTGCTGTGTGGCACGAGCTAACCACTGCACCACTGTGTGGCCCATAGGGAATCTAGTTCGGTTTAATAATTATTGACAATGACAGATTCACAGTATTGGTGAGTATTTTAGTCTGTGACTAAAAACTCATCATCAAGTATTCAGTTGCTGTCACAGATGAAAGAAGAACCCAGAAAATATTCACATTTAAGGAGCTGGAATCAGAGAATTTTGAAATTTATGCATTGCTGACTCCTCTATGAGAATTATTTTAAGAAGCTGAATTTAATGTAACCAACTAATTGTTTATCTAAACCATTGGTGATGGAGTCATTAGTTGACAACTAGTCAGTTAGCCTTTGTGGCTCTTACTGCCTTTTGTCACAATGTGACGGTGTAATATCATCACCTGCATGAATTCATTGTTTGATAATCCAGAATCTGACTCTGACCCTCAGACGCTGAATGACAGTGAGTCTGAGGATGTCCTCCACGGTGTCAACCCAAATGAGGTGTTTCCCAGTGGCCCGCCAGCCGACCCCTCATCTGAGAGTGACAGTGGCATTTCAGAGGATCCTGTCATCTCTGAGAACACAGCTACCATGACGACCATCCAATCGGTTGCCCCAGCAACAGTGTACCAGGTGGTCTACGACATTGGTGGGGTGGAAAATGAAACTGGACAACAACAGAACGTGGAAGTCATCTCCATCGAGCTGGGTGAGAGTGGACACAGTGAGGATCTGTGGAATTCAGACTTTCTGACTAAAGACATAAGATCTCAATCTCTGAGTCACAGCCTCAGGGGTTTTAGACGGAAGACCAGAGCCTGATCCATTTGAATACAGATCTAGAGAAGTGGCTCAGTATCCTGAATTTTAAAAAAAAAAATTATTTAGTGTAAACTGCTGGTTTCATTACAGTCAAACAGCCTCTGTGGTGATTGTGGCTGCAACAAGGGGCTTTTTTTCACTGTCAATTCATCTGTAGAATATTTTATCAGTTATTTATTTGTTTGTTTGGTCTATGAAATGTCAGAAAATGGTTAAAAAGTGCTCCCAAAAACTTAAAATACTGTCCTCGAATTTATTGTTTGATCCACAACCCAAATATATTCAGTCACTGAAGGAGGAAGGAGGAAAGAAACCAGAAAATATTGACACTTAAGAAGATAGAAGATAAAAAGAGACTTTACCTTTTGTTTCTTTAAAAAAAATTACTCCAACCACTTATTGATTGATGGTTAATTTAGAAACCGACTAATCATTGCAGCTTGGGTGATGATTTTTAACATCTTATCTATGAATGCAAAAATGATCTCCCATCATGACTATGAAATCCACTCTTCTGAACCACAAGACTAACTGTAATAAACATTGGAAGAAGGTTTGGCACAGTCAGAGGCCTTTTACATTTGGTCTGTGACACATAATTAAACTTTAAGCTAATTAGCCGCAGGTTTAACAATGGTTCAGTCTGACCTCTGCAGCTTCGAAAAACTGTGATGTCATTTCCTGTCCTGTGCAGATGAGTGGAGCTCCCAGGTGTTGTTTTCAGACTCGTGCATCGTCAACGAGCTTCCTGTCGCTCCATCTCCTCATCTTGACGGCAGCTTGACCCCTCCGGACCCTCCAAGTCCTGATGGAGACCTGGTGAGACTTCCTGGGTCCTCAACTGCTGTTTTGTTAGAGACAATTATGGCAGTTTAGACTTTTTAGTGAACCACATAATTTTTTTTCTCTTCTGATTTCCAAAATGGCTCCTCATGTACGTTTAGAACTTTGGCCAAATTTATCTTAATTGACCAGCTAACCAGTGTAATCAAATTAAAGCTTGTCAGTTTAAAAAAAATGTAGCATTGCAATTAAAACATTAATGTAAAAACACCAAAAAAGACCAATTGATACCAAATTTTCAGATTATTGGTAGTGTATTGTATTGTTTTTACCTGATATGTGATCAGATACATGAATTTACTTCTTAATAATCTCTCCAGTTCCAAGTTGAAATAGACAGTTAAGGTAAAGAGTGTTTTATGTTTGAATTTTAAACAAATATTTACCACTCTCAGCCATCAGCCCTATTGTACAGATATGCATTTCATTTACAGTAAATGTTCACTCTGTCCATCTAGTCCTTATGCATTAATGTGTGTGACACCTTTTAATGCTTCTGTGACAACCACATCATATAAAATTGATCATAAACGATGCAAAACACAAACCAACTAAAACAGATTAAGCTATTGTTTTCTATTAATTAAGCAAAATCAGAAATCAGACCTGGAGGACTGACTCTTCTTCTACTATTGCAGCTTTTTCCAGATCTGCAGCTGACGGAGGAGGAGCAGAAGCTGCTGAATCAGGAAGGCATCTCTCTGCCCAGTAACCTTCCTCTCACTAAGGTCAGACCACTAGGGCTCCTGCTGCCTTCAAGGACACCCGAGAATCCAGAAAATATCGACTGTTTCAGTCCAGTGATGAACCAGCTGCCTCTACACAAACCCTGTGCTCTGCTTTTAGGCCGAGGAACGAATCCTGAAGAAAGTTCGGAGAAAAATCCGAAACAAACAGTCGGCTCAGGACAGCCGGAGGAGGAGGAAGGAGTACATCGACGGGCTGGAGAGTAGGTAGGAGGACTGTTGAATCTATTATTCTGGAATTTCACACCATCAAAATAAAGTAGAAGAGTTTATGGTAGAATGTGTTCCAAGGATGGAAACTGATCTGGACCTGACGTCACCTGTACGCTTTCCATTGTGTAATGTTATTGTTTATCCAGTGTACAATGTTGGTTTGTTGTTGTTACTTTGTTTTTTTATTGCTAATTGTTATTATTTACTTACTTACTTTTTGTAGTCATTAATATTGCTATTCCTGTAATCATTGCTGTGTTTCTGACAGTACATTCTGCAGTTGAATCTCTTCAAACTGACTTACAAACTGCTCTCAATAATCACAAACTGGTTCTTAATGCATGTAAAACCAAACTTATTCTTTTCATTAAATCAAAAAATATCACTTACAATAATCAAACTACCTCCGCTAGTAATGGTACAACTATTGAAAGAGTCTCTGAATATAAATATCTTGGAATTTGGATCAATGACAAAATTACTTTCAAACATCATGTGTCTAATCTGGTAACCAAACATAAGACAAAAAATACTCTTTTTACAGAAACAAATCATCCTTTCCTCTTCATTGCAGGAAGAAACTTAATCAGGCAACTTTTATGTCATTTTTAGATTGTGGAGACATTTTATACAGGCATGCATCAGCTACAGCTCCACATCCACTTCACACCGTTTATCATTCAGCCCTGAGATTTATTACAGACGACAGCTCCAACACTCACCACTGTGGCCTGATTTCTACAGCTGAATGACCCTGTCTATCTAACAGGCGTGGATTTTATTTGTTTTTAAAGCCCTCACTGGTTTTTATTATCTCATACTAATTCTTTAGTATCTTTTAATGCAAGTCTCGATCATAGATGCTCAAAGGACTGGCTCACACTGCAGGTTCCTTTAGTGCGTACTGAATTTGGAAAGTCCAGTTTTTCTTACTGTGCACCTGCAACCTGGAACATTCTGTAAAACCATCTGAAACTTACTACACTTTTATCATTAGGACAATTTAAGTCTGTAATTTCATCCTATTTTACCTCCAGCTGCTCGTGTGTTTAATTAGACTTTTCTGTTTTTAATTCATCTTTGTCACTTTTACTTTTTGGTATTTTTGATATGTTCAATGTATGTTTCAAATGTTTTGTGTTTTGTCTCGGCTATACTGTAAATGAGGCTGCTTCCTCAATATATCTCCGAGTTTAAATATAGGTAATGAATGAATGAATTGTTGTTATTGATATTACTGATATCGTTATTATGACTATTATTACTAATTACTTGTAATTACTATAATTATTACTATTACTTGTATTTTTATTTATTTATTTATTTATTTATATTGTTGTTGTTATTATTACTATTATTTATTGTGTGCAATTACCTGTTTTTAGTAGTAGTTTTTTTTATTAATTGTTATTGTTGTTATTATTTTTCTTTACCTTTTTTAATCATCTAATTCCTCTCATATCTGTACATATGGTGCTGTTCTGCTACTGGAATTGCCATTTCCTAAATTTTTCCACGATCAGTAAAGTTCTATATAATCAGACCAATCACAGCCCTCCATCCCTTCATATATTTCATGCAGTCCTCTTATGTGGTTTAAGAGGACACAAAACCTTTGGGGGTTTAAGAAAATCATAACCCAAGAATCCATCAGAAGTGTCTGTACTGCTCAGCCTGTAGCTGCAGTTGTTGAAGTTTAGCACTAGAAAACAGACAAATGTAAAATTGACAAATTCACTCTTTCACTGAGACGTTAAAGGTGACAAAGATAGAACTGACTGTCTGTTTGTGTGTTTCAGGGCAGCAGCCTGCTCAGCACAGAACAAGGAGCTGCAGAGGACTGTGGAACAGCTGGAGAAACACAACATGTATAAACGCTTTGATACTCATCAGACGTACTGTACTTTCTGTGATGTAGGATTCATGCAGGGAGTTATTGTGTCATCTTACATTTTTATAAAACTCTGAACTCATCCTTCTGCATCCATGAGTGCAAAGTACCAACCAGGCTCATCTTATTTATTTTTTTATCTTTAATGATAGATTACAGATGTAGTGGCATTTATTGATTCATCGTAGCAGCTGCTGTGAGACATTTACAGATTGTTATGGACACCTTACTGAAGTCAGATTAATGTCATTTTGCTCATATCCTTGAATAATTTCAGGGCCTAGTTTTACAAAACAGGTACTATATACTATAACTCTAAGTACTCACACATGCAGCAGCTTAAAAAGAAGTAGGAAGGGAAAAAAAATCATATTACTTCCTTCTTCCTTTATAATTATCAAACATAAATACAATCATCTTTGCCCCTTTTCTTTATTCAACTGTTTCTTGTAAATATTTCCTCTAATGCAAATATCACTTTAGTGTAAGTTTATAACATCTCAGTCTTGTCTATATTCATTTTTTTTCATTTAATGATAGTTTAGTAACATCAATTTTATTGTGCTATATGTTTGAATACTGATACTTCTTTTTATAATATAAGATAAATTCATTTTCTTATCTTCATCATTTCATTGTAATAAACTAATTTTCAGCTATTGTTTTTTTGCTTGGCATGTGACTAATAACTTTAAATTTCAACAGATCAAAAATTCTAGTGGTTTGTTCTATTACATCCACCTTCATCTTTTTCTTCCTTCTTCTATTCTGTAAAACATGCAGGATGTTTAGTTTTAGTCATTTACAGTACATGTTGCCATCTATGTGGGCATTTGGCCTAAAACTTCTGGTTCAGATATTTAATACAGTGAGTAAACAGATAACAGATGTTCCCGTCCATGTTTAGGTCTCTTCTGGCTCAGCTGCGACAGCTTCAGTCACTGATCAAACAGACGGTCAGTAAAGGAGCCCAGACCAGCACCTGTTTACTGGTACGACACTGGACATCACTCCAGTCATGTTTTCATCCAAATGTGCCACAAATTTTAACCATATTTTCAGAAAATCTGCTAAAGGAAATGTCTCCATCTACTACTCTTATATAAATATTTACAGCTAGTTTCAAAATGCTTCAATTTGATTTAGCTTTTCAGAAAAATAACGCACAACCTGAGCTGTTGATTGAGAAGGGGATAGAAGTGAGAGGTATTTAGTGAAAAGCCTGGTTTCTCTGAACTGTGCCTCTGGTCTAGATCATGTGATGAGGTTTCAAAGTCTTCCACAGTTTGTCACTAGTGGGGTTTCATTAGTTAGTTTTGTTCCCATCTAATATGTCATTTGTTCATTTTAATAATTCACTAAAGGTTACAGTCTCCCCTTCACATCCACACATGAACACACAGTTACTCTCAAAATGTGTTTCCTTTGACTAGGCAGTATTTAAAGGTTTTGGGGGTATTTCCTGAATTTTCAGTGTTTCAGATCAGGTTATTGAATGCACAACTGTCTGTTTAATATCAGGACTTATTGATGTTTCCTGTGGAGTTTGAGTTAGTTTTGTTTTTTTTACTTGCAACCAATCATCTGATCAAAAGGCTCTTCTTATCAGCTACTGTTTGGTTGATATGGTATCAGGGGCAGCTCTAATGTGCAAAAATTACAGATAACATGTATTTTTGAGATATTCACTCTGTTGAAAATGTACTTCACTATAAGCATTTTCTTTGGGCTGATGACCATTGATGATTTTAAGTGTATCTTATCTTCTCTTTTACCTCAGATCATCATCGTGTCTCTGGGTTTGATCATCATGCCGAGTTTCAGTCCATTCAGACGCAGCTCATCTGCAGACGATGACTACAGACCCATAGGAGGTCAGTCTGGTCCTCCATATCGTTTCCCCTTTAAAAGGTTTTAATAGATGAATATGATTGTCTTTTTTTATTTTGTCACTTTTGATGACAATTGTCTTGATAATCTTTGATCATAATATTTGTGCCAAGTAGTTTGAGTTCAGGTTAGTAGTATCATAGTTAGTATTATAAGTTGGATCAATGTGAAACTTGAAACATGAAAATTTACTGTATGTTCTGATAATATAAGTAATGATAAATGAAAGGTAGACCAGCCATTGAACTTGTATTCTTTTTTTGGTTTTATTTTAGTTAATAAACCTTTATTTACACATAGGTATTCCATTACTTTCTATTAATAATAATTTTGCTTCACTGTTTTATAGGTGACGTTTTGTAGAAATAATTCTTTTTTTGTCTTTCCCAGTTATTTCCAGAAACATTCTGACTGACCCCGCCTCCTCCCAGCCCGCTGTCGATGAGTCCGACACTCTGGCCGTCCAGTCCGACTCGCCACCTCCGAACTCTGACCTTAGCCAATCAGGACCTCCGGGCTCTGCCATCCTACAAGACACAGTAGAAAACCCTGAAAGCACAGTGCAGGAGGGGAGCCAATCAGATAACAGCTCAGCTCCGGTTACCGGGCAAACTGAGCAGCAGCTGGCTCTGGGTCTGAGGTCGAGGAGCGGGAAGGAAGGCCATGATTCAACCAAACCAGCACACGCTGATGAAATGTAGAGGAAACGGAGCAACTCACCCATGTTCAGACTCCACCATGGGGCTTCAGGTCTGGTGCCTTGCTCAAAGGACTCAGTAGTGTTCACTGAAGTCGACTCTGTTACAGGATGAGCTGTACGGCATTGAGGTGGGCCGAGGTTGAACGCTTCAGCTGAAAATCAGCAGATGAAACGAGGAAGTTTAACGCTGTTTTTAACCTGTAGTCGGTTCATTTTGAATCAGTCGATCAGTCTGTCATCTGCTGTTTTCTCCGTTTGGTTTGACTTCATTTCTAATTCAGGCTACTTCCAAAACAAATATGTTTAACTTTTGCTATGTTTGCACCTAGCATCCACATTACTCCAGTGTTTTAAGATTCATTAAACACAGACTTTGAGAATGCTGCTGACCAGGGCTGGGTATTGTTTAAGTCTTAGGGCTGGGCGATAGGGCAACAAATGTCAATTTTTGCAATATGTTATCATAAAATAACAATAATTGTCACATTATTATTATTGCCTAAACTTTAAGACTTATTTTTGTCCTGAGTCAAAGTTTGGGGAAAAAAAATTGATAAAATTAAATAAAATTTGTTTATTTTATTTAAAGAAATTGAATGCATTTAGAGTTCTTTACTGCAGAATACTGCATAAAAGACCATTATTTGTATTTTTAAGATATTATTTACAGTGATAATTATGTGAAAATGTTTGATCAACATTGAAATCTATGCAAAGGAACTTAAAATAGATAGCAAAACACTGAAACCTGTGTAAATAAAACAAACCCAAAGTAAAATGTAATAGACACTACAAATTTTTCATCTTCATATGAAAGTATATTATTGTAATTATTGATGTTCTGTCACTCAGCCCTAAAACTAGAATGATGCCTCTTGTTTGGTGTCAGTTCCTAAATGATACCAGTTTTCCATTTTAAATTAAACAAAAGTCACTTTACACATTAATGTATGAAACTTTACTTTTATTTATCAGAATGTCTCCATTTTTATACAACAAAACAGTTTCATAACGTAAAAAATAAACCTTTTTTATTCTGACATTTTTCCTCTGGAAACAGCTTTTCAACATTAAAGACAATATAAAGTTGCATAATAATTTAATATTAATAAACATATGTAAAAGCTGTACCTGCTCCAGCACTGATACTGCTTAGATTTACTTGAAATTCTGTATCAAATGACAACACATTTGCAGCTTTGAAAATGATTCCACTGTGACAAAGTAGGAAAAAGTCAACATGCTAATGTTAAGACCTCAGGGTTTTATTCTGTATAAAAATCTGGCAGAAGACAAATTAAATGTTTGTTTATTGAAGAAACTAACTATTAATGATGGCAACCCCCCCCCCCCCCCTTTGGCAAAGGTCAAATAACAGAACTTGATGCTGAAAACCTGTATAAATATAATTAATAGTCAACAAAATCAAAATGTTGTGTTGAATTGATTCTGAAAATCACAGGCAGAATGAGAATCATTTCCAAAGCTGTAAAGAGTTCGGTTGGTGCCATGAAGGTGTTGAAGTTCAGACTGAAATAAACACAATCAAACTTAAGTGTGTTCCCAAAAGGCGAGAACCTCTCCTCGTCTTTGTGCTGCTGACGCTGTTCATCCAGATCAGATCATAAATATAAAATACTACTGTTCGTTCTCTGTCAAACATGGCTTTTTGCAGCTTTTGCCGAACCTGCTATAAATGATCACATCTAAATGTTTATGATTGAACAGTTAACTCTACATTAGTGAAATAAACCAGAGTGAGAAGAGTTAAAAGGGTCTCTGACGCAACAGTTGAACGTTTAAGGCCTTGTTTATTAGCACGTAGAGCACCTCTGCCAAAATGGATCATGTGTTCATCATGTGTTTCAACAAGATTCTGCTTTGACTTTTTGTAAATATTGATCTTTGTTTTTTTCTCTGGATTTATGACTGTTTTAAACATATGTTACAAAGTCCCTGTGGGTTAAATTAATTTATTGTTTTTCATTAACAACGTGGGAAATGCGGCTGAAAATACAGCTTTAATTAGAATCTACCAGCTCTGTGTCTGACAGATTTGTGTCATTCATTACAGGCTATATTTTCATATTTACTCCAGTAAAAGGGAACAATCAATGGACTCGGTGATTATTTTAATTGTTAAAGTTTTGTGTGTTAAAGAGCACACATCTCACAATATGAAGTGATGGAGAGAAAAATATGGAATGAATATAAAAGGGACTTAAGAGGTGTTCACATTGTGCCCAAATGTTTGCACATGCTGCTTCTGTCTTTATATTTTTATGGTAATAAAATAAAAACTTTGATGGATCTTTTTTATGTGTTTAATGAGATGTCAAAATGCATATTTTATCATTTATTCCTGGTTGTTAAAACTTTAAGCATGACTACACATACGGTACTTTACCAAATAAAAAAATGTAGACAACCAAAAAAATATGATTCGCTACATATAGGACAGAAAAGACTAAAATATTTTAAGTCAGAAGTGCCTGCATAATCTGTTTTGTATTTTATTTTGTATATTTCATCTTCTTTTGTCTTACATTGCTTTTGTGTTGTTTCGTGTTTTATAAAATTTCTGATTTGTGCATTTTATGTTGTTTTCAGATTCAATTTGTTTTTATTTACCAAACATGCTATAAACTATAAAATAATATTTAGAGAAGAAACCCAACAAAAACCTCAAAGAACAACTCCAGGATGACATTGGGGGGGGGGGGGACATCCTATACCTCTTGTCTGTAAGACATTTTGTTTTGTCTGGTTTCATACATAAAGCTAGGAATCATCAGCATAACAGTGTAAACTTATGTCATGTTCCTTTATCGACTCATGACAGTATACATTGAGTAAAAAGAAATGGTCTAAGTACCAAGCCCCGTGGAACGCCATAATTAACATTAGCTTAGATGAATGACTGATACATTAACATGTATAAATTGGGATTTGTCTGAAAAGTATGACATGAAGTGCAGTTCTTTTAATTCCAGTAGCATGTGTAAACTCTGATAAAACATTTGAATCAGTCATATGAAATGCAGCCTTCAGGTCAAATTAGTAGGAGAACAGAAGTGGCTTTCACCAGAGCTATTTCAGTGCTATGGTTTTATCTCAAATCTGACTGAAACTCAAACAGATCATTCATGCGGCAGTAAGGTAAGGGATTAACAATAGCCTTTAATAGTTCAGATTTTAAAAATAAAGGGCAGGTTAGAATTGGGTCTATGGTTATTTATAGTTCATTAGAACACCTGGGTTGGAAGTAGACGTAACAGGTTTAATGACAGAAACTTAAACAGCCTGTGGCACATAGTCTGTTAATAAGAGTGTTTATTTCATTTTCTTCTTTTTGCAGCTTTTATGTCAGTTTCATCGTGTCGTATTGTTTGGATAGTTTTTGTCTCGTGTCTTTTGAAATGTTTTCATCTCGTTGCACCTTTTATGTTTCATTCTGTGTTTTAGATTTTATCAGTTAGCATCATTTTCATCTTGCATCATTATTATCTTGCTTCTTCGGTGTTGCTTTCATCCTACTGGGTCTTTTCATTTGTTTATGTTTTGTTATTATGTAATTTTTGAGTTGTTTTGTAATTTACATCCATTTTTTCATCATGCAATGTCATCACTTCAGGAATTGGGTATAAGCTGTTCTATTTTTGCACAATGTTAGAACAGTGTTTGTTTTCTTCTGCATTATATAGTTTTATCACAATAATCTACAATTCACTGATGTTTGTTTCTTGTACATTCATTTGCTTTAAATGTAGTGATTCAGTGTTTCAGTCTTTTTTTTCTTTTGTGCAGTTGTTTATATGGAGCTTGAGTTGTGTATTCAGAGCTGCCTATATGTGTTGATTGTTTGTATTTAATGTCACATGACCAGTGTCACATGACAGTTTGATAAGTTTAGTACACGGACACACTGACCTGGATTTTGTTTTGAACATGTATTAAGATGAAACACATCAGCTCATCCATGACCTAACAGTCTGTTCTGATCTCGCTCTCTCTTTTTTTTTTTTTTTTTAAATTGATTTAATATTTACTGAAATGTGAACTATCTAAAAGGATATTCTAGTTCTGGTCTAATGTACCTTGTTTTCTTGAACGTTTTCTTCTCTGGTCCTAAACCCTAAGTACAAAGGGGGTTGTGTTCTGCATACACTGCACAGTTCACTTAACTTCTCCACATGACAATTGTGTCCTAGTACATATTCTGGCCTTTTTAAAAAGTTTTTTATTGCGCGTCTTCAGGATAAGACTGTTTACAATCTCACATGACGGTCACACCATCAGCATGTAGTACTTTTCAATTTAATGCATCAGCACTAAAAGAGAAAAAATAAGCACGTGAATGACATGATTCATGAGTTATTCCAACAGACTTTGACCTTTGGCCTCTGAAACCTCTTAAAACAGAAGGGCAGGTTCACTTTAAGCTTCACTTTCTCATAAAAGATAAAGATTTCCGACATCATCACATACATTAAAACGCTGTTTCAGTGGGTTTTAGATGCAAATGTGTTTCACGTGAGTTAAGATTTCTGCTGTTTTTACACCGTGTGATAAAAAGGATATGTTTTATGATGGTTTTGTCGTGTGTTTGCTTTGTTGTAGTCGCCTGTAAACAGCCCCTGAAGTCTCAACATTATCAGAGTCCTCAGGCTGCAGATTTTTGACCTTTCACCTCTTAAATGACCTCAACTGGTATGCGATGGAAAGTGAGGATTGTTCCTGGATCTGTGCTCAACTGCAGGATCAGCTGCTCCTCCTCTTAAATAAAAATCAGAATCACTTTTAGAGACGGACAGGAAACACTCTGTTAAAGTAAAAGCATGAGGAGTTTGTAAAGGGCAATTACACAAAACTACAGTTTATGTTAAACAGTGAGAATAAGGAAATAAAAAAAAATATTATACCTTTAGATATTATTTTAGCATTTTGGATAATAAAGAAGCGAAAAATTTTCATTAATTGATGATAAAATAAAACCACAGTCTTACTGTTGAGACATTTAATTCTGCACCAACAGAAATTGAACTGTAAGTTATTTGTCAAGGTAAAATGTATCTTTAATATATCTGTTCTTTGTCCATTAATATAACATTTAATCTGATTAGTTTTGAGACTCAGAAACATATTTAACCTCCTGAGAACCAGGAAATATCAGCAAAGTAAAAGCTTTTTTTGTTTTTTTATCAAATAAGTACCTGTATTGGAAACATCATGACGCAACAGTTTTTTCAGATGCAGTTTTAAAAATTCTTATGGAATGTCCTTTGTGGTGGACAGTTTTCTTTTCTTTTTTTTGTATAAAGTTCTTTTATTTTTTTTGTATAAAGTGTCCACAAAACCCATAGCTGGGTCTTAGGAGGTGAAAGACGTCTTGTTGGGTTTTGTTATTTGTTAGTGATTTTGAGGTCAGAAAGATGATAAAAGCAGTAAGATCTGAAATGATGAAAATGTCAGAGGCAAGAAAATGGGAATGATATAAAGGACACAAGATGAGAAACTAAAAAATGCAAACAAATGAAAATGATGCAAATGATGAATACAGGCAAAAACAACTTGAATGACATAAAGACACAAGATGGTAACACAAAAGATGCAACAAGATGAAACTTTAAAAGGCATAATAAGACAAAAATAATGTAAATGGAGCAACAAGATAACAATGGCACACAAGACACAAGAAGAAAAGTAACACAAACTGCAAAATGATGCAAAAGACAAAACAGATGAAAGTAATGCAAAAGATGTAACAAGATCAACAAGAAGAAAATGACAGAAAAGATGCAACAAAATGAAAACATTAAAGACGTAACAAGATGCAAACTGTTTAATAAATGCAACCAGGCAAAATAAGACTAGATTAGATAGACAGACAGACAGACTGACTTTCTTACTTTCTTTGTTTCTTTTTTTAATTGATCCCAAAACTGGAAAATTGACCAAGGGAGCAACAACACAAAAATGGTGGAAAAGACACAACAACATAAAAATAACACAAAAGACTGAGGAGGATGAGAACAATGCACACAGCTGAAACAAGACAAAAATGAGGCAAAAGATGCAACGAGAAAGAAATGATACAACTATTCTAAAATGACGCACCAGATAAATCAAGACGGCAAAGATGCAAAAGACGTAACAAGACAAAAATTCTGTAAAATATGACAAAAACTACACAAAAGAAACAAGTTGAAGATGACAGAAAAGATGCAAAAATGATGTAGAAGTGTGCACCAGATGAACTGACAGTAAATGGAGACTGGATCATGATGTTTCAAGTTCTGTTGCGTACACTGAAAACTGATTTGCACAATGGCAGCACTATTCCTTGTGTCACCCAAAATCTAATTCTGTTAATCTATGTCATTATTACTCTAGACTCTCTCAATAGAATCGATAATATGTCCAAGTACACTTCAATATGCAACCAGACAACATATGTAGATTCAGAAAGAGTGTTGAGCAGCACTTCATTACAAAAACTGTGGAAAACTGAGGTTAAATTGCAACGATAAGGTCAAGGTCAGGGTCAAATTTATTTTTATGGCACATTTACATCAACCAACGATGCCCAAAGTGCTTTACAGCCATATTAAACATGCCAGTGCAGAAATTAAGAACAACACTTAATCAGTAAAAACAAATAAAAACAGGCAAATGAAAATAAATAAAAACAGATAAAACAGATAAAATGTCCCGGTCAGCTTGTGTTAAATGCCAGTGTCAAACAAATGAGTTTTTCAGGAAGATTTAAAAATATTAATAGACCGGGCTTTTCTGATATATGTTACATTGTCATTTGCCTTTTTACATTAACCTCCTTAGACCCAGTAAGTAAAAGTTTTGGCATTTTTACGTTAAATAATCATCTTGATTGGAAACAGTTTTTGCAGATTTATTCATTTATTTATTTATTTATTTATTTATTTATTTATTTATTTATTTATGTCCACTACAGTGGACAAAAATGCGTTGTTGTGTCTCAGAAGGTTAATATTTCACTACAGGAAAGAATCAATATTTCTATTTTTTTTTTTTTTTTTTTTTTTTTATCTCGGGGTCAAATGAGTGGCCATTTTTGTTAAAAAAAAAAAAGTTGTAAGAAATGCTTAGAACTGTGTTAAAATCATGCTAATACATTTGTGCACAGACTACTGATATTATTTGACAGTGGAAGCTATATTTTCAGAAATACCGGATTTTGAATAGCACGTGTATGTGAAAACTTTTGCTGGTGGACAGACGTGACATTACCCATGATGATCTGGTCAGTACCAGTACTTTATTAGTAATAAACTTATATACTTACTATTGCTAATTATCGTCTTATTCATAAATGTTAGTATTGTGGATCTAAAACAATAACAGCTGAACAAAAACACAAAATGTGTCAGTGGACGGATGTGACATGGTTGTTACAGATCCCATCATACTGATGCTCGGCAGCCATGTCACCGTTTCCAGAAATGATCCCTGTGCAAAAACTAGGATCAGAATTATTTATTGCATAGTTTATCATCATACTAAAGAGTAAATAACAATATAGAATTGTTATTTCTTCATAAAAATGCTTATTATTAGAAAACTGTTGATTTAAAA
Organism: Sphaeramia orbicularis; assembly: GCF_902148855.1. Classification (NCBI taxonomy): domain Eukaryota; kingdom Metazoa; phylum Chordata; class Actinopteri; order Kurtiformes; family Apogonidae; genus Sphaeramia; species Sphaeramia orbicularis. Next base: position 21,431,227 of record NC_043972.1, read on the forward strand.
AGTGACGTGTGACATTCTTAATGTATGTATTGGTGTAACATAAGCAGGATGGATCAGCACCATACTCCATATTGCAACCTGTAAAAATAAAACATGTGATATGTAGGATATAATGTTGTAAGAAAAATTGGGGAATCTAAAAGAATAGAATATTTGTTTTTCAGGTAAATTCAATTCAAATATAACTTGGCCATTTGTGTCATGAAAATATAGCATTAATTGTGATGAAATTGGACATTTTTGAGCTGAAAACATAGTTCATATGACCATCAACATGTTGAACAGAACTGAAATCCTGTAAATTTGCAAAACTTGCATTTACCAACACAGAGTTCCTTTGGGGATTCACTTAGATTGATTTCTTATGCACAAAGACATAAATAAGACCTCTAAGCAAATTTTAGCCGATTTATTACCTCCGCCAAGGAGGTTATGTTTTTGCCAGGGTTTGTTTGTTTGTTTGTTTGTTTGTCTGTCTGTCTGTTTGTCTGTCCGTTAGTGTGCAACATAACTCAAAAAGTTATGGACAGATTTTGATGAAATTTTCAGGGTTTGTTGGAAATGGGATAAGGAAGAAATGATTAAATTTTGGTGGTGATCGGGGGTGGGGGGGCCCATTTCCAACAAACCCTGAAAATTTCATCAAAATCTGTCCATAACTTTTTGAGTTATGTTGCACACTAACGGACAGACAAACAGACAGACAGACAGACAAACAAACAAACAAACAAACCCTGGCAAAAACATAACCTCCTTGGCGTAGGGGGGGCCACTGATCAGCCTTGGCGGAGGTCTGCGCTCTCCGAGTGCTTCTAGTTTATTTATTTATTTATTTTTGTCCACTGCAGAGGAAAAAATGCCTTATTGTGTATCAGAGGGTTAATATTTTACTGCAAGAAAGAGTCAATATTTCTTTCTTTTTTTCTTTTTTTTTTATCTCAGTATCTGTTTTTATTATACTAGTAGTTCTACTGGCTCAAACTACTCCGGCTTTTATTTTGAAAACCGGAAGTGCCTTTGGTTCTCCAGGTGTGGTACTTGATGTTCTGTGTGTGTTTGAAGGCGGGATCAGCTGATGGGAACCCACTGAGTCACACTGACTTCCCGGATAACATGCATACAAACCCCGTCGAGTTCAGCGAAGAAAAACAACCCTGAGGAGGATTTTCTTTGTGTTTCCCAGTAGAGTCTGGTTCTACTGGGACTGAGGAGGGTCCGGGTCCGGGTCCAGGTGTTCCAAACCGAACCAGGTACGTCTGTAGACCAGAACTGAACCAGTAGAATAATAGAGAGAGAGAAAAAAAGTTTCCACCACGATTATATAGAAACACATGCGGATGGGTAGAGCTGAACACCACATTTAGGTTTATTTCATTTAAATCAGTTATTTCTGATGAATAGAGACAGTTATTATATAGAAATGATCATAAACAGGAAACAGAAGCAAAAGAAAACTGTAAACGGAACATAATCACAGCTGGTTAAAGAGGTGAAAAAAAGCTCCAATCTCTCCTTATATGTGTGTTAATATGGTTCATTTGATCATTTTAGAATTTTCACTCTTTTTTTATATAATTTATAACCTAATTCTTCTCTTTTCTTCTTTTATTTATATTCATGATAACATTTAACTGTATCATAAACATTTTAGGTCAAAATCATTTGCAATTATATGCTCATTGTGGTATTCATGTATTGCAGATGTAAATGTATTGTAAAATAATTAGTCAAGACCACAATTATAAACAGTCCACACACCCGTAATTACAATTAGTATTTTGTCATTTTCACCTTGTACTTTTATTACACCTTTAACAAATGATTATAAATATTCTTCAACTTTCATCAACATTAAAAAAAAAAACAGCCGTTTTACAATAATTACTTGACATTTATTATAATAATTGATGTTGACAAATATGAATGTTTTTATTTTAAATTATGTGCTCATTTTGGTATGTATTGCAGATGTTAATGTATTGTAATATAATTAATCAAAACCAAAATTATAAACAATCCATACAACTGTAATTACTATTCATATTATGTCATTTTCACCTTGTATTTTTACAAATAATTACTAATATTTTTCAACTTTCATCAACATTAAAAAAAAACAGCCATTTTAAAGTAATTATTTGACAGGTATTATAATAATTGATGTTGACAAATATGAATGTTTTTGTCATTATTTTTGGTCATATTGTCCAGATCTACTTTGGACAAAAGTTCTTGCTCACCTTAGAATAAATCCTGCAGACTTTAGTGTGAGAACCATGACTTTTATTACACATTTTACCCCTTGTATCACTTTAAGGCTTAAAGAATGTCTTTAAGGGTTAAAGTTTGACCCTTAAAGACATAGGACCTGGCCAAGCATCAGGGTCAGGGTCTATTTCTTTTTTCTCTAAAGCAATATTTTTGATTACTCAGCATGAAAGTCATATATTTGTAGTTTCTAAAACTGTGTTTATTTAATTTGTGCCTGAATTACAACTGAATATATAAGAAAATATATGAGAATACAGTGTAATTGAAGAACAGTAAAGGTTATAAATGAATGTATACAGCATAAATTCAGAATGTTAATAGCAATGTGTAAATAAATATGTTCAAAATATATAACTGTCTAATCTTGAATTTCATAATAATTAAATACTATAATGACTTTGAATGTTATTTATTATTTAAAAAAACAGCAGAAAGATGTGTGTTAAATATTATAATGAAACATATGTTTATTCCAAACCTTGAATAACTGCTGTATGTTTTTCTTCACTCTGTTGCTTTGTCAATGATGATAAATTAATGTTTTAATTAAATATTTGGTTATTATTCCTTAATGAAATGTTCAAGTACTTGCTTAGTCCTACAATTTGAGCTATTATGGTTGTTGAAAAAAAATAAAGGAAGGTCCGCATATTTTTTCTCACGTTCTACTTTTTTTGGGATCCTGCACACCTCTAATTTTGGATGTGCATGTCGTTCACCTTTTTTCACTATTATGGTTGTTGCTAAATTAATTTTTAAAAACAGATATGGAATGATTAATATTATTGCTACACAGTGCTCTCTCACTCCATTACTGGCTTGTCCAGGCCCATAGTTTTTTTCTGTGAGGCAACTTCCACAACAATTGTTTCTCAACATTTAACATTTCCTAAGTGATTCATCACCATTTGTTACAATATTATTCTCTGCATTTTTCAGTGAAAATCTGGTATTTTCCTTTATTTAATTTACCCATCATGTAGCCTAGACGTTCATAGAAACTCAGAGTTAATTCAGAGCTTATTAAAACTGAACAAAAGCTGACTCTTCAAAGTGCCTCCAACCAGTGTCATTTTGTCAAATTCCATGGGTTTTACTGGTGAATTAACGTTACAGAAGATGACGGTGTTTCCATGTCCACTACCGAGCCTCTGAACATCCAAATGGGTCATATCTGATGACCATGAAAAGATGACAAACTGCATTTTACTTCAATTCTGTAATGTGTTCATTAGTGGTTACAGAGTTATTAAATATTAGTTGATGTTTTTAGGTTTTTGAGGGTTAACCTTTGTTTTAAATTAGTCTGATCGCTCTGTTCAAATGTTAATTCTTAATTTAATATCATATCAGGGGATATTTTATTAATCTGATGTAATAATCTGTTAGAATATTAAAACTGTTAATTTAATCTGAACAATTTTAATCTTAAAATGAAAACTTGTGTGCATTAAACCTTCTTGTTTGATATACAAATCTTTTAGTCACTGTTTTATTCATATTTTTATTGTTTATATCATTTACATCTCCAATCCATTCCTTATTTTTATGTACATCTCTTATGTAATTTATGTCTTTACTAAACAAAGCGTCTTATGTGTTGATGCATGTTTTTTTTTTTTTTTCAATTATGTGTCAAATTAATTAAGGAATTTTATTGTTATGTTCATTCTGATATGTGATTTTTTTTGTATGAAAGCTGTTGAATTGAAGTTTTTGCTGAAATTCTGCATCAATTAATGAATCCCCCTTTTCTTCTGTAGATGTTTTTCTTCAGTGTGGACAAAGTTTTTGCCCCCTCCTAAACATCCGTAAACATCACGTCTGTCGTTGTGGCTTTAAGGTGCTGTCTTTGTTCTGTTTAGACTCCATGGCAGGTGTTTAACAGTCCAGGATGTCGTCCTCCGTCCCCCTGTCTCCTCAGAGGGACATGTCGGTTCTGCAGGTGAACCCGGCCAATGTCCCAGCGCTGGAGATCAAACTGGGAGCTCTGGTGGTGCTGCTGTCCGTCACACTGCTGTTTGGCTTCACCCCCCTCTGCATCATCAGGGGGGCAGGACGATGCAGCGTCGACCCAGGTGAGGACACGAGGACCCGGTCTCATCAAAGTGGCTCAGTCGTAGATTCATGGAAGTTTCATAAAAATATTTTTGACTATATACTGTAATAATTCAGGATAATGCTGTCCCAATGGCAACTGCATCACTATAGTAATAATGCTAACCTGGGTTATTGATAAAGCAGACTAACATTGTCACCATGGTAACAGCCAGTTAAGCCTTAAACACCCACAGCTATTTTTGTCACAATTTCGAAATTACTTTTGTTCTCTTTCTCAAGTGATTTATCACCATTTATCTCAGTATTATTCTTTGCATTTTATATTTTTCAGTGTAAATCAGGTATTTTTCTATATTTAATTCACTGATCATGTCGATATTTATTAAAGCTCAGGGTAAATTCAAAGGATATTATATCAAAACAGACAAAACTGAGGAAAAAGCGACTTTTTCAGTAAAATATATCATTAAATGAACATAAAAATAAGCGTCTGCATCCACTGTCATTGATCCAACTCCATGGGTTTTACTGGTGAATCAATGTTCCAGAAGACGATAGTGTTTCCATGGTAACTACGGAACCTCTGAACATCCAAATGGGTCATATCTGATGACCATGAAAAGATGACAAACTGCATTTTACACCAATTATTTACATGGACTGATAGAATTAGTGGATCAACATTTATTGAACATTTTATATCGGTAGATGTGTTTGGATGATGGTGGATGTTTCGGTCCCTTTTTATGGTGAAACCACTAATGATACAAAGTGACAAAAAGAAGGAAAACATGGGTCATACATTGTGTTTTTATATTATTCTATGGAAGCATTTTGGATACCACTGGCAAAATAACGTGTCGTGAATGAATTGAAGTCATTTCATTTAGATAGATAGATAGATAGATAGATAGATAGATAGATAGATAGATAGATAGATAGATAGATAGATAGATAGATAGATAGATAGATAGATAGATAGATAGATAGATAGATAGATGGATGGATGGATGGATGGATGGATGGATGGATGGATGGATGGATAGATGGATGGATGGAACTGGGAAATTACAGTGTAGCAGCGGCATGACACACATTCAATATCAACATAAAACCACAGCAAACATGAGTAACGATAAATATAGCATAAGAGCAAATACTATACACTGTACACTATAGATTAGGTGTATAAAATATGTGGGTAGAATCTGGATAATAACTGTAATGTGCTGAAATAGAACTTTTACTGTAACAGAGTACTTTTATAACATGGTATTCATATTTTTGCCGTAACAACAGTGGGTTTTTTTGTGCAGTATTCTCACTCTGCTAATGTTCTGGTCTTGTTGCAGATTTGCGTCGCCGGTTTCTGAGTCTGATCAGTTGTTTTGCCGGAGGTGTTTTCTTCGCCACTTGTCTGTTGGATCTTCTGCCTGATTATCTGGAAGGCATCACCGAGGCCTTCACCAATGCAGGGATCACTGTGAGTCCAACACGAACACACATTTCATCACTTAAACTCAACACTGATATAAAGAACAGTGGCGTCGGTAGTAGATGTATCTAAAACACACAGACTGAAACCTTTATTTAACCTTCACATCGCTATTTACATTATTTAAAGGAGCATCCTGGTGTTGATGGAGTCATTCCTGCTTCTGTCACGTTAAACTGTGAATGTGTGTTAGGGTTTTCCACATTGTTTCAGGTCTTTTTTTTTTTGCTAGATTTGTGAAAGAATGCTGGTAACACATATTGTACTCATAGTCACAAGTCTTTTCATATTATCTGCATTTTACTCAAGTTTGTGAAAGACTAAGGCTATGTTCAGACTGCAGGAATCCACAATCATGATCAAAGGAACACCTCTTGTTCCGCAACCAATGTGTCGTTTTGATGACATGTGCAACCCCCGCACCAGGGGGATTTAAAAATGAGTGTGGGCTGTGTACAGTAAACAAACATATCAAATTGACCAGAAAGATGTTGAACTGGGGAGATCCGTGAGCTGTTGGTACTTTGGGCGGAGGACTCTATCCATGCTAACATTTGTGGAACGGTGAAAGACGAGTTGACTCTGGAGAGGTTATGCTTGAGATATTTCTGACGTCCAAGTTATACGTCACACTGTGCTGCACTGTGTCAGCGCCCCTTTGACTCTGGAACGTAGGTCCGCTGTGTAAAAGTCCAGCCTGTCTCACCTCTGTTACTCCTTTGGCTTGACTGTGGAAATCAGTCAGTGATGGAAAAAAGGTGGAATCACCATCTCACTTTTTTCTGGGATCTGTGTAAAAGTGGCTTTTGACTCTAAAGGTTATTTCTTAGTGGACTCACTACTCCCTCTAGTGGTCACATAAATACACCAGCCCTCTTTACAATCAAATACACATTCTTAAACATAAAGCACACAAACCTGTAGGATATGCATATTTGACTAAACTCAGGAGAGAGAGGGTATCACTGTATCTGTCTGCACTGCTGCCATCTTATCAATCTACTGTAAATAAATTGATATGTACACTTTATTACTTTATTATCCGCCAAGGAGCGGCGGAGGTTATGTTTTCGTCGGGGTTTGTCTGTTTGTTTGTTTGTCTGTTAGCAAGATAACTCAAAAAGTTATGGATGGAGTTTGATGAAATTTTCAGGAAATGTTGATACTGGCACAAGGAACAAATGATAAAATTTTGTGGTGATGGAGGGGGGGACTGATCTGCCTTGGCGGTGGTCTGTGCTGTCCGAGTGCTTTTCTAGTATTCTGCTATATTTACTCTTCATACCATTTATTTATTCTTATTCAATTTGTATCTTTCTTTTTTATGCATGGTGGGAGAAACAGTATTTTAATTCTTTGTATTTTTTTGTGCATCTAGTGAACTGACATCTTTGAATCTTGGACATACTTTGGCATCTTTGTCACTTCATTATTCTAAACACTTAAAAGATTTTTTTTGTTGTTGTTGTTAATATTCCCCAGGTTTTGCCCACATCAACTTGGGTGCTTTGCCTAACCCTTGTAACATTAGGGAAAATCCTATTTGCAATGTCTACAGGAACTTTAAGCAAATCTGTGGTTTCACACATTTCAGTTAATTTCGGTGTCAGAGTAAACTTCAGACTCACATCTGTCAGGTCTGTTTAACCCCAGTGATCTCTGTATCCTCTTATCCCAGGTGATTATTGTTTTAATTTGGTACTTGTTGTGTGTGATCTTATGAAAACCTGTTAGAATGATTAGTTGGTGCAGGATGCGGCTGGAAACACACCGCTGGGAAACTGTGTTTGTAAAAGAGGGAGGGTAGGGGTGGGGGGGTTATACTGGAATCACACTGCCCTTTGTACTATTGAATTAACATCAACCTGTTTGAACAAGTAACATGTAAACTGTGTGTTTTAGAATTGTGTGTCTTTGTTCTTCACACACATTCTGCCTTCTTGTCCAAACTGAGCTCAGAGTTTTCCTTTTGCCTTTTTGTCATTCATGAATTCAACTCGTCCTGTATTATTACATTTTATTTTGATTGGTTTAAAACTATTTAAATTTTTTTGCAAAACACAACAAACCAACCACACAAAGTTCCCCACCAAACCAGAAAACCCCTGCCCATCCGAACTTGTTTCACTATTTGAGTGACAGTAATTAAATTTAATATAGGCTGAGATGAGCCCAGCCCACTTTCAGTTCCTTTATATGGTTTAGTTTTTACTGTCACACAGAAGCAGATGATCTGGATAATTAACATGTACACATTTATGGGTTTTGGATCTGAGCACTGGACTGTGTTATGTGACCTACATAGTACACACTTCAAGTACAATAAAGTACCTAAAAGCAGGCCCATGTGTATGCTTAAATAGCTTTACAGTACATTAAGGAAAACTGTTCCTAATATTTGTGAGTTTAAAAGATAATTTTCCAAGTTAAGGACATAATAACAGTAAAGTATAGTTTAGATAAGAATAAAAATGGTAAGGAACCATTTAATTTAGAATAAAGACGGTAATTTATCATTTAGTTTAGCACAAAGATGGTGAATTACAGTTTGATTTAGAGAAAAAGATATAAAAGTTTCATTTAATTTAATGTAAAGGCAATTTAATACTATTTAACTTTGTGTAAAAATGGCAAAATATTGTTTAATTTAGCATAAAGATGGTATAATCCTGTTTATCCTAGTTCAGTGTAGAGACATTAAATCATTGTTTAATTTAGGTAACAGACAGTATAGTACTGTTAAAAAGAGTTTAAAGTTTTACTTACTTCTTTAGAAACATTCTCTACCCATGTTTTGTTTTTTTTCCCTCCCCAGGTGTGTGTATGTATGTAAGTGTATGGATGTACGTTTGTGTTTATGTAAATGCGTGTATATGTGTGTATGTATGTGTATGTAAGTTTTTTTTTATTATGTAATTTTAATTTCATTAATTTTTTTTTTACTCATTTCTCTTTGTGCCTGTTTGTCCACTGGTTTGTTTAATCTGACGTATTTACTTGTGAAACAGAGCTGTTTTTTATATTATGCTTAGAAAAAATTTTGAAAAATAAAGTCTAAAAAATAGAGCTTAAAGTACTGTTTAATGTGAGACAGTTCACCGCTGACCACTGTACATATTTTTTGTGAGTTAAGGTCCTGTGGTGCTCCACCAAAACACACCTGACTGAGCCTCCCTATAGCTTCTACACAGAGCAGAGGCTCATGGGTATTGTAGTATTTAGCTTAACCTCTTACTGTCGACATTTATTTACAGTTATAAAAGAAATTGCGTTGTTGCTGTGATGCAGATCCTAAATGAAGTGACGATTGTTGAGTTGAATATATTGCCAGCAACAGCTATGATGCAGATCAGTGACATTAGGCATAATTAACATAATAGTTCTCAGGTATATAGATTATTTTATTGATTCTGCTATTGATCAGTTATTCCAGTCAACAATCCAAACAAAACAAAAATGATCCAAAAATCAGTGGAATGTAATGAAACTGATAACATCAGAGATCATAGACACCAGGTAACATCTGTACATTCACAGTGTTGAACAGCACGTCAATAAAAAACAAAACAGTGGAATATTGAGGTGAATTTGTGAACAAGGGTTAAAACAGACCAGGTTTTGTTCTTGTCTCGTTGCAGCTCCACTTCCCTCTACCTGAGTTCATTATGGCCATGGGGTTCTTCTTGGTCCTGGTCCTGGAGCAGATCCTCCTCACCTTTAAGGACCAGTCGTCTTTTCAGCGTGAGGAGAGGCGGGCCCTGCTGGTGGACTCCAGCGTCCAGGCCAACGACAGGAACGGTCGACACCATCACCGCCACGGATCTGACGAGTCGGACGGCGGACATGTCCACGTGGACTTCAGCTCTCAGTCGGCCTTACGCACCTTCATCCTGGTCTTCTCCCTGTCGCTGCACTCGGTGTTCGAGGGTCTGGCCGTGGGTCTCCTGGAGGACGGGGCCGAGGTCCTGGAGGTCTGCATGGCCTTGATGATCCACAAGAGCATCATCTCGTTCAGCCTGTCCATGAAGCTGGCTCAGGGCCGTCTGCGGCGCTCGGTGGTGGTCGGCTGCCTGCTGCTGTTCGCCATCATGTCCCCGGTGGGCATCGGGCTGGGCGTCGGCCTGACACAGACCAAGGCGTCGCCGCAGCATCAGCTGGCGCGGTGCACCCTGGAGGGGCTGGCAGCCGGGACCTTCATCTACATCACCTTCATGGAGATCCTGCCCCATGAGCTCAGCTCCTCCAGGAACCGCATCCCTAAGGTCGCCATGCTGTTGCTGGGCTTCGCCGTGGTAACCGGTGTGCTCTTCATCAAACTGTAACCATGGCAACAAGGAGGTTAGAAAAGAGATGCTGCAGTGAAAGCACATTGAATGCACCAAACAGATTCTCTGAACTAATATAATGTTAGTTATGAGGAGCATCACAAAATACTGACAAAGTATCTTAAATCAATAACAAAATATCACAAAATAATGACAAAATATTTGTAAATAATGACACTTACATAAAGTAAAGATGAAATATATCAAAATATTGGCATACTTCCTCTAAATAACATATCCTCCCGAGACCCATGAAAGTAAAAGTTTTGGCTTTTTTACATTAAATAGAGTCTTAGTTGGAAACAGTATGATGCAACAGTTTTTTCAGATACATTTTTTTTTTTTATGGAATATCCTTTGAATATCCTTTCCATAAGTAAAGCTGTGAAATTCTTGTTTCCTACAGAGGACAACCATGCATTGCTGGGTCCCAGGAGATTAAATTCATGACAAAATATCATCAAATAATGACAACATGTAGTAGATAATGCCACTCTGAAAAAGTAAAGACTGAATATTGTCAAAATATTGGCATACATCCTCCGGATATCATAGAGTAACATGCACACCTCATTATTTAGAGACACTCATCCGTTATTTTGATTCACATGTTGATGTTTTTTACTGGTCACCTGGTCAACGGGCTTCCCCACATTCACAAAGTAACATTTCAGAGTCTCCAAACACAGACTCGTGTAAAGACAGTGGATCATATTTGATTCATTTTATTGATTTTTTTTTTTTTTACATACATATTACTCCAACAACACACACAACAGCAGTAGAAACACAAAACTCATTAAAATCCCACCAGGAACCAACGACTGCAAAAAGATGACACTAGCAACATGTTTCTACAACATCATGTTTCTGACAGTTGAGAGTTAAACATCCTGTAAAGGGCTCATATTTAGCTAAACCCACTTTTATTAGTCTTTGGTTCATTTATTTGTGCATTTGGACGCTAATAGTTCAAAAAGTCTGAATTTGAACCCTCCAGGTGCTGCAAAGCTATATTTATATTCATTTTGGCAAAAATCAAGTGGATTTCTACAACCTGTTTCAGTTCCTTTTTTAATTTGTTCCGTCTATAACTAGTTACGTCACAACATTTGCACATATAAGGTCAAGACTTCTGACGAACATTTCTCTGAGTACGACATAATTGTTCGGCAGCAGCAGCGGTTGTCGTCCATACTGAAAATATGTCCAAACTTCGAACCGATTACCTAAAATGTTCAAGTGGCTGAACGGGACAGGAAGCATGGTTACCAACCTGGAGGGGGTGGAGTGTGAAGTGGCTCATTTGCATTTAAAGGGCCAGTGCTCAAAATGACCTTTCTGGTGTCATTACTCAGAAATAGGGTTGAAGATGGACCTGTGGAGTTGAATTAAGGAAGAATTCAGACCCAAGCAGAGCATTTACAGTTTATGTAGACCACAGGGAAATGTTTAAAAATGCATAATTCCATTTTAAAAAGACAAAATATCACTCCTTTAAAACATCTGACTCATTCTGTGCTGTTTCTATTCATTACAGTTTAGTATTTTACTTCATTCATGCGTCTTTCACTTTTAATTTTAAGTGTAATCTTTAACCTGGGTTTATTTCAGTTTAAGTGTAATGTGTTGTTCAGATTAATCCTGTTTTAGTGTGTTTTTCTAAACCATGACATTAAACGTGAACAGATTGGTGGCACAGATGTGCAACGCTTCCACCTGCTGGTAGAAAACAGACAGATAAAAATACAATGATATGAAAACTACCCTGCTAAAGAAATATACAGTACTGGGCAAAAGTTTTAGGCAGCGTTTCGTTTTGTTGTTTTTGCAGCAACTGTACATGCTTTACTGTAGTATGTACGGCAGTAAAAACAAAAGTTTCAGTGAAAAAAAAAAAAAACAGCTTCTATAAACCAAAGCGGTCGTGTTTAGTGTGACCTTCCATTTACACTTGACATGTCTTTAATCCTTTTATTCAGACAATATGAATTTTTTTGCATTCTTTTTCTGATTTTTTATTCTAGGTTTCATTCAGCACATGCCACATGTTTCGAACAGTTTTTGCTCCTTCTTGTCATGGGGTCAGGGGTCACACTAAATACTAGCTTTAACCTTTAGAACCCATTTAGTTCTGTTTTTTGTGTGTCTTTTAAGGCTGTGCACATATTTTCTGTATTTTCTTCATTTCAACACTGCAAAAACAACAAATCTAAAGGCTGCCTAAAACTTTTGCACAGTATCATATATGTATGTATTAAAAGATTCTGAAACACAAATGAAATCCTTTCAAGTAGAAAAGGGGCAGGATTAGAAAAATGAAATGTCAAGTTGGGGTAAAACTTAATGTCCTTAATGACAGTATCATTATTATATTAAATACACCGAAAATAGTTTATTAAACTAATTCTGTCGACATTTAAGTGAATTAACTTCACATAATTTGATTTTTTCCATCTCTGTCATTGTTTTTTGTAAACTTACATAAGTTTCAGTTCTTGTTATTCCTGGTGTAACGCCTTGTTTTTATTTTATTTCAGTTTAGTTTTAGTGTTTTTTTTCCACATTTGGTTTCATTAGTTTTTATTTTTAGAACATAATTCAGACTTTAATCACAAAACAGCATCAGTGACTTTGAAATCCTCCTTTTTTATAAACCTGAGAATGAACCAGTGAAGGACTCGGATCGATATTGTCTTGAATCCATAAAGTCTGAGTTCATGGTTTCATCTTTGAGCTCTGCCAAATGGCAGAAACAGAGGACACACTTTGTTCACTGCTGTGGATTTTTCTCAGATCCCTCCTGCTCTGAAGACGCCTTTTCTTCTGCAGAGAAACGCCATCGACCGAACACAACGGACCATTTGTTCAGCGTCTGAGGGTTGAGTTTAGATCCACTGAGAAACGTCTTTTATTCACTTTAACATGAACAGAAAAACAGGAAGGGGAAACGTTTAATAATCATGACATGGATATGATATTTTTAATAGTATGGACAGTTATGGACACGTAGAAATGTATTTTTGTAATTAAAACACCAAAGTTTTCAACTGTTTAATCATTTACTGTGTTGACTGTGATGTATTTTTATTGTGACATGAAACATTGAATTAAAGATCATAGTTTTTCATTTCATTCGCTGAAACTCTTTTTTGTGTTGAAACAAACCAATAACAGCTCATTTGTACACATGGAAATAGTGTTTACATATTTATATAACCTGCAATTGAATAATTTTTTTTTTAGGATTTTCCTTCAAACAGCTAAAAATAAAATTGTATTTTAATATAAAATAAGTCACATTTAATTAATTGAATTAATGTTTGCACACTTTAATTCTAGTGCAAATGATTATGCTTTATTTTATGATTTTATGGAAACTTTGCAGCTCTTACCCTGTTTTAAATGCACCAAAGCTAAAGAACTGTGTGACAGAATAAAAAAATGTATAAAATCATTTGAAAAATGACCAAAATAATGAATAAGATAAACAAGAAAATGAACAAATTAAAATTTTCAACAAGATGAAAAAATAACCAACTAGAAGCACTCGGAGAGCGCAGGCCTCCGCCAAGGCTGATCAGTGCCCGCCCCCCCCCCCCCCCCCCCCCCCCCGCCAAGGAGGTTATGTTTTTGCCAGGGTTTGTCTCTCTGTCTGTCTGTCTGTCCGTTAGTGTGCAACATAACTCAAAAAGTTATGGACAGATTTTGATTAAATTTTCTGGTCTGCCCCCCCCCGTGGGCCCCCCCACCCCCGATCACCACCAAAATTTAATCATTTCTTCCTTATCCCATTTCCAACAAACCCTGAAAATTTCATCCAAATCTGTCCATAACTTTTTGAGTTACGTTGCACACTAACGGACAGACAAACAAACAAACAGACAGACAAACAAACAGACAGACAGACAGACAAACAAATAAACCCTGGCAAAAACATAACCTCCTTGGCCGAGGTAACAAAATGAGCAAAAAATGATTAGGATAATTAACCAAATGAATAAATTAATCAACAAAATGAGCAAAAAATGTGTAAAAATCAAAATGACATCAAACACAAAATGAACATTATTAACAGCATATTTGAGACTATTTGGATGAATTGGTGTTTTTATATTTATTTAAATGTACTTTATGTTGTCACATTCAGCTTGAAATACAACAAGATCCATTTATTCAGTTTGTCCAGATCTGTATCCAGAGTATTTAAATGTGGGACCATAAAATGTATTATACCAATACTTTGTCATTACATTACATTTTGCAGAAGTAAATCTACATCATTTGCTTTGATTTCAGCCAAAGCTGGGATAAAAATGATTTTGTAAAGTGTGTGTATTTAAGGAAATATTTGATGACAAAACAGGCATATTTATTTATTTGATCATATTTTTTTCTTTGTTGTTCTTAGTCAGACTCTTTTCAGACTAAAGTCAAACCACATGTTTTCTCAGACAACGGACTCTGTTTTTAGAGTAACTATGTATCTGCAAACATAGCTCAGAAACACTCTTCTGTCCTCTCCAGACCTTGACCTTTGACCTCTGTCCTCGTGTCAGTGAAGGTCGAGCAGGTACAGAGAGAAATCCCCCCCAGTTAATTAATAAATTATCTTAGTTTTAATCAGGATTCTATATTTAACTCAGGAAGTTCTTTTTGTTGCGGTGTCTAATCTCCACCAGCAGAGGGCGCTCCCTTACTTTGTATGGCCACCCAAAGCTTTTGTGTATTTAACAGATGTCTCACTCTGTGTCCAACCTGATGCACAGATGCAGGTTGTGTTCCTGAGAGTGGGCGTTTCACTTCGCCTATACGCTGTGCGACTGTTTGTGAACACACTTGAAACAGACACACTCTATAACAGGTGATTTTATCCGTTTAATTTTTATTTTTTTATTTTTTTTTACATGTAGTTTAAAGCTAAGGCGATACTGATTTTGAACATTTTTGTCAGGTTAAACCTTCAATTTTATTTTTTAATTTCTAACACTAAATTATATTAAATGACAGTTTAGTCAGAGTAACACATCATAAATAAATTGAAAAATATGTAACCCTGAGCCGTTTTTGATCTATAAATGTATGTGTCTGTCTATTTACAGCCATTTTGTCACAATAGAAGACACAGATCATGCATAATATTAATTTGCTTTGGGTTTTGTTTTTGTTTTTTTGTTTTTTTTATCTAAAACACATCTAATACAACACATTGACAGAAAGGTAATTGGATTTCTTGTCTTTTCAATAATTAACAAATCATATAATGTACTATATAATTAAAACAATTAACAAAAATGAACCAAAACTGAACAGAATATCCCAAATTGAACAAAACATGAAAGAAAATTAACTAAAAATTAAATAAACAGAATGAACAAAAATGAATGAAAAATTAACTCAACAAAAAGGTTTTCCCATTATAATTTTTAAGATGCAACTTTTTTCACTTTTTTATTATTGAGTAAAACACAAATCTTCATCCTATTTTAGAAAGACATTGATAAATAAATGGTTACTTACTTTAATTAATGAGGATTTTTCCAGCATGAAGGAGCTGCCAGATCTTCATCAATCTTTGACAAAGCCTTGAGTTGTTCTACTTTGAGGTGCATCGTATCCTCCAACCAAGTTTAGAGGAAGGTGAGGTCTGTTTACATCTGAGCAGGATGTGCTGCTGCTGCTGTAGAAGAAAAGAGGAGGAAGGAGAAGACAAAGCCATTGCTACAAACATCACTATTTCTTTACAGCTTACAGGAGGATTTTTGGTCTGAAATGAGTGAAAGTTAAGAAATCAAGTATTTTTTCTATTGAAAGATCTACTGAAAGAACAGGACTCTGTTGATTGCACTATTTTCAGAATTTTTACAAACAAAACAATCAGTCCATTAATATACAGCAATCAGCAGATTAATCCACATCAGAAACTTTGAATCATCAGCCACAGTCTTGTACAAAACAGTATCAAATGAAAAACAAATACAACAGTAAAATGTGGCTTTTATATTAATGCCTAAGTAATAATCTAATGAAATAGATGGCTTTAATCTGGTTTAACTGTGTGCACTTCAGTATTTAAATATAGGACACTGTCTCCATAAGTGGGATGTGGGACAGTCTCTCATGAAGTGGGACACCTGGTCAGACTAAGGCTGTTCACACTGCTGGTCTTAATGCTCAATTTTGCTGAAATTATTTTTTTCTTTGTTTGTTTGGTTGGTTGTTCATGTCATAATTGAAATGCAACTGGCATCAGACTCATGTGTGAACAGTCTGCGGTCGTGAAGTGACCCACAATTGCAGAAGGTGGGATGTCATACGCTGTACACTGTGTTTACAGAGGTTAATATGGATCTCTGTTTGCATGCAGGAGTAAATCAACTTTCAATCGCATTATCTAGGTGTGTTAATCCAACTAGTAAAACTTTGATTTCAGGTGAGCTAACACATTTATTGCACTTTTAAAGTGCAGTTTTAGTTGGACTAAGGCAATAATTCATTTTTTAAGTGTCATGTAAATGACATGTCCTCTTTTTTTGTAGGAAGGCGACAATATAAAAGAGGCCTGGGTCTGACTTGAAAAAAATTATAAGTCATAAAAATTTGGATATGGGTCACATAGGCTGTGTTCAGACTGCAGGCAAATGTGGCCTAAATCGGATTTTTTTGCCCATATGTGACCTCTATCCGATCTGTTAAAGACATACAAAGCACAACACAAATCTGATCTTTTCAAATCCAACCCAGGCCACTTCCATATGTGGTCCTAAATCCAATATGTATCTGATACTTTGCAATGCGGCTTCAGTGTGAATGGCCAGATCACATTTATCCGATCTTTATGTCGTTGAAATGCAACAAACGTCACAATTCTGCATCCCAGGAGGAGGAGTGGTAGGAAAAATGTATTTCCTTCTGTAATCACAGTGCGCGCTTGCATGGCCACATATTACATCAGGACCTCTTTTGTGCATGTGGGTCACTTCAGGGTCGCATTCAGTTCATACTCAAACCTGATAGAAGTCGCATTTAAGATAAGATATACTTTACTGATCCCCCAAGGGGGAAATTCAAGTGTGAACAGCAGCACAAGACAGTACGCATCATACAATAGAAAAATAAAGAGATAAAAAAATATAAACAAATTTGTTAAAGTGACAAAAAAAATAGCAATAAAAACAGCAATTAAATGTATAATCTGAACAAGCACAAAAAATTGGATTTCACAATAAAAACATGAATTGTGCATTAAGACCTGCTGTCTGAACATAGTCATATTGGCAAAAAAAAAAAAAAAAAAAAAAAAAAAAACTGGATATGGGTCACTTTTGCCTGCAGTGTGAACGTTGCAGTAGTGTTTGGTACACATGGGCTCATTTGGTGACAGATCACACGGGCTGACGTCTGCAGAAACCCGGGCAGAGTGGGCGCTCTTGCTTTACCGCCCCTCTGTGGTGAAAATCATTCCACTACGTCAAGTCGTCCCGTCCGCTCGGTGAAGATGTCTGCGACGGGTACAGGCGGCTGTGGACCCGGACCCGGACCAGGACCCGGACCCTCCCCGGGCGCCGGGTCTGGGGCCTCTAACCCCCGAAAGTTCAGCGAGAAGATAGCGCTGCACACACAGCGGCAGGCCGAGGAGACAGCCGCCTTCCAGGAGGTTATGATGGACATCACCTCAACCAGGGTGAGTCTGAGACGGAGGCTGGAGGAGGAGAGCTGCCTGGAGGAGCGCAGGCCTTGCCCGGGCTTGTCAGGCTCCGAGATAACGTTATCTGCGGCCTCTATATGGCGCCCTACTCGGGAGTTTTATAGCTAATAACACCGTATCACAATTAAGTCTGTATTTTTTGTTTGATACGTAGTGACAACCAGACATGTTGTTGCTTCTTGCTGTCCATTTCCGATACGTCGTTAGCCGTTAGCAGCTAACTTGGCTTGTTTACTATGTTACGTCGCTGTCATCTCGCGAGAACTACCCGCTGATCTCCCTTAAAAAATTGTCAATTTAACATGTCACTGCCTTTTTCCACACAAATAGTTTTACAACAAAAGTAATCGAAGGCGCTTCCCATCCCAATATATTCTTGTGGTAAATTCGGCTTCAAATTAGAGATCAAAATCAGCTAGTGTTTACAGAAGCACACTCATTTTGAAGCTGGTCCTGTCTGTTCCAGGATCAGTTAACTGATAACTAAAATCAGCAAAATAAACAAGCTCACAGTTTATGGAAATACGTTTTTATTAAAGGTAGATAATGTTGGACAAAGCAGCAAAACGATGCACCGCAATATATAAAAGCCATGATGTATCTATCGTCCATCCTTCAAAACAATGCTAACAGTAAATCAGTAATTTTTACACGGACTTCGGCGCGAGTGTCGAATACGCCAAGTAAAGCAGGGACTGTCGTGGATTTTAACGTTTTTGATTATTTTACACGAAGTATATTCACTCAACAGGCACTATATTGTAAGATATGATTGTAAATGTTAGCTTTTTAAACGATTTCTGGGTGGCATTATACTGGCGCGATGCTAGTTGGGTGTTAGCAAAAGTCGTTAGCATGTTGTAGCTGTAGTTTTCCACCTGTAGCGTCTGCAGAAGCTGTCAGAAAGAAACACGATTAATCATGGATTTTTATCTCCATTTACTGATATAAGTCATTAATTTAGGAACGTTGACTGTAACTTAAGCGGCTGTGAGGGTGTCGTTGGTTTTATTTAGTCATTAATGTTGTTGAAATGTACAAAAATGGCGATTACAGCTGCAGAGTATATTTTTGTCAAATCTGAGTTTTTTCGCAGATGATGCTTGTGATATTTGTGCACATTATCATTATATTTTACAAAATAAGACTCGTGCCAACAGTTTTTTGTTTTCACGTGGTAGAATTAAATATTTTCAGTATTTTGTACAAAACACGCTTCAGATTTTATGTATTATTTTCAATTTTTTGCAGGCTTTTACATATTTATTTATTTATGGTGTAGAATTGCTTTGCCTCAGTGGAAATGTTTATGTTAAAGTATTGCAGCAGAGGTAAAGTTTTAATTTTGGGGGAAATTATTGCACGTAACTCATAACCAAGACATTTAAGTGGTGAAGGTATAGTCTTCACCGGTAGATTACTGTATTCACTGTAAAATACTTGCAATTAATAGTTAATAAAGATGATGTTAGTTATACTCAGATGTGCTTTAGAGTAACACTCAACATTACAACACGCCTGATTGACTGGAAAGATATCATGTCAGGGGAGATATGTTTGCAGATGTATAATCCATACTATACTGTCCTGATCATGTTGGGGAAAATAAATTTAACTGATGCCAAACACTAGTGCATATTGTTTCATGAACAACTGAATGGTGATGAAACACTACTGATGATAATACACATAATTTAAAAAGTCATTTTTTAGGTCAGAATGGCGTAACATCCAGAGTTTATTGTGCCTTCATCAAGGTTCTTGTCTCTGTGTATAGATATATTTAAGTATTTTATCTCCTCATCCATTTACTTTTTAAACATAAGCAATTCGACTTGGAAAGCTGATTGTATTTTGCTGCTTACTGTTTTCTCTGGCTGGATGAGGACTGGATGATTTGATAACAGCAACAGATGTCAGTCTATGTACTGTGTATTTGTGTTAAATTAGGTATTCAGGTATGTTGTAATTGTGTAGTCTATTCCATATCCTGAGGTTCTGGGCCAATTTCAATATTTAAAATGACTGCTTGACTGATGATAATACCATTGTTATTTTCTGTTTGTTCATTTTGTTTTTGTTGTTCAGTCTTTCTTTTGCATCAGAAATCTTCAGTACACATAAAGAAAAGTTGTTGTATAAATTCTGTCAGTTCTTCATCACCTTGTTATTGAATTAGCACAAATTAAATCATACACATTTATGAAACAACCTTTAACCTAACACAATAGGTAAATATCATCCGCAAAAATTAGTGAAATTGCACTTAATATGCTAATATGAATATCAGCTGGTAAAGCAGTGTAATTGTCTTTTTTTAGTGACCACTGTCCCCCTCAGAGACGTCAATGTTTTACTCTACATCTTGCCACTTCCTGTTTTTAAAACATCTTGATACTTCCCACTCTTTTGCTAATGTGGAGTCAGCTGTTTGGGATCAGTCCACGTCTTGAAATTTGTGTTAAAAAATCAGTTTTTCTGTCATCATAGGAGTTCAGTCCACATCTCTGTCATTCACAGTGTGACAAACCTAATTCACTCTGCCACAGTTTTTTTTTTTTTTTTTTTTTTTTTTTTTTGTTTGTTTAAACCATATTTGTACACCTTTTACTGCTGCCTTGATTGGTTAGTCTGTTACTTTGGATGTGAACTCATGTGTTAAAAAGATGAAGTTACACAGTGACATGTTTAGGAGACACAGAATCATTGTTATTGTTGGTGGGTCTGGTTGGCTTGGGCTTTAGTGCCATGTAGGAAAGAACTTTACAATATAATATATAATTTATAGTCAGACTGATATCAGAGGCTTCTCCCTTGGTTTTTCCCGTTGTTGTTTGGGCTCTAATGCTGTCCTTAAGTTTGTGCGAGACTTGGGCACATGGTTGTGGAGTGTGGAGGCCCTTCCTCAAGAAATTTTAGCACTTTTCAATAGAAAATATACATAATTAAGGATCATTTTGGACCATTTTTAATATCATATTTGTGAATAGGATAAAAAATGTATTAAGCTGAAAATGATGTTAACTATATAAAAGACATACAAGATAAAAACACATCTAAATTCTGCTAATTTAAAAAAAAAAAAATTTAAAATTGCATCAGTATACAGTGAGTCTGAAATGAGTTTTTTCAGGGTTCCTGTGGGGTCGTAAAATGTCTTAAAACTCTTGAATTTGCAAATCTGCATTTAATACCTTAAAAAAGTCTTTAAAAGGTATGACATTTGATATGGTAGATCTTAAGTTATGTTGCCACAAACTTATTTGCTGCATTGTGTTTAAATGTGTCCAATCTACAAAAATTGGCCTTCGAACAATGTTTGGTTGTACCCCAACCCTAAAAGCAGAGGTTTTGTGGACTCTAAATACTGTAGCAGTACAATAGAATTTGCCGAGTAAATGCATGTTCCCTGATTCAGCTATAGCTCGCGCGTTTATGTGTGGTGCTGATAAAATAGCTTGCATAGCTACATTTGGATTAGCATTGTACATCAAGATAGAGCTTGTTTTGAAAGTGAACAACAAGCCTTTCGTTCTTATGTTCTCCATTTTCTTCATCTACTGTTTATTTGACTGTTGTTTGTTCTCATATCCAACTAATTCTTTAAAGCCCTGTGAGGCAACCTTGTTGTGATATAGGGCTCTACCAATAAAATTGAATTGAATTGTGTTTGGCTGTGAAATGGGTATTAAATTCTTTTCTAAATTTAATTTAGAAAAGTTTCACGTTTCTTTTGAAACGTGTAGGAACTGTGTCTTATTGAATCTGATGAAAACACAAAAAATGCTGTGTTTTAGCGTAGAACGTGAGCATATTACACCATAAATATAATCATCACGATATGAAAATGTGTCATTGCCCAACTCTAGCCTCAGGATGTGATTTCATTGCAATGTCTAAGTCATGATGCATATTTAAAGAAATATCCATACCTTTGGTTTATGCCATTCTCTGAACCTGATAGCACTTGTATTCACATCAGTGGAATGTTGGAGGACATATACAGACAGATACAGTTTACATGTGAAATCGTGTCTCATACGATGATTGTGCATCTCGCAGCGCTGCTTTATACTGAGCCCTAAAGGGTTAAATTGATTGTCAGAGTCAGTAAAATATGGCTAGACCACTGTCATCTGTGATCTACAGACTGGGGCTGTGTACCTTTACTCCACCCATTCTGCTTCATCCTGTTCTGGGAATCACTGTAGAAAGACATGCTCATCTGCAACAGTGTGTGCGTGTGTGTGTGGTCCAATCAGCTAATAGCATCAGGGTGTGTGTGTGTCGGTCACAGCAGCAGCTTCACGTCAGTGATATAGCATTTCTCTCATACTGACAGGTTTTATTTTCTACGGTAAAGACACACAAATCAGACACAAGCTCACCTCCTCAGCTGAGTCACCTTAACAGTCAGATCAACATGAAAAATCTAGTTAAACATATGGTAAAACTTGAATGTTCAGTGACGTCAGCAGCATTATATTTATAGTTAGGGCTGCAGCTGACTGGTCCTTTCATTACAGCTGGGAGATATGGCAGAAAAAAAATTGAACTAAAAATGTGTAATTTATTTATTTTCTGATTTTAATCAATTGTCTTCTGGCTAAATGAACTGAAGACAAAATTTGAAGCAAAAATACTACTCTTTCAGTAAATTATAATTCGTATATGACTGAAAAAACACTTTCACAATTAATGTATGACACAAAACAGTTTCAGTTTTTGCAATTTAGGCATTTTCTGAAAACCTCACTTGATTAAAATAATTTGATACATTACCCAGTCCAATCTGTTCATTTTTCTCGAATGTATTTATTTTATTTTAATTTATCTTATTTCAAATTTTTTTCCAGTAGCTGTTTGGTCCATAAAGCATCCATGCATGAGTCGTGATTCACTGGTCACAGGGATGTTAATTAAATTCACTAACTAAAATAACGTTTTAGGAATTTAAGACACATGTTTAATGGTATTTTTTTGCATACTGTTTCAGATATTCTACTATGTAAACTTCTGTTTTGTTTCACTAGTTTTGGTTTTTCATGGTCTGTAGAATAAATGAGGCCTGTTGTGAACTGAGACATAGTGGTTTGTCCTTTTTAGAAAGTGGACTCAGAGAAAGGAAGTCTAGGAAATGATATAATGAAATTTCCGAAAATGGTGAAAAATGTCAGTGTGTGATTTCTTTTGGCACCAACTGACAGATACTCAATTTAGTGTCACAGAGTAGGAAATAAATGAGAAATACTCACACAAAGTGTATTTGCTGTTCATCACATTTAATACACATCTGACATATTTACAGAGAGTTGCAAAATTTGGCACAAATGTTTTCTGCTGCACAAAGATGAACTGAGAGAATTTTGGCACCTAAAGTTTAAGGTTGCTCTGAACTCATGTCTCTCCATTTTTATGGTTGCAATATCTCAGGGACTTTTGTTACTTTCACTTGGGCTCGATGATGGACTAATCAGTCTGGATGATAGTTGTAGTGTTTTGAGAAAAATACCACTAAATCTCTTACTATTAATTAATTACATGTCAAAGTATTTCAGGTAAATGTGAGGTGTTGGTCTTGTGGAATATTTCATAGCAACTCACCCATATTTCTCAAAAACGTTAATGTGAAATAATCTACTCTAAATACAATTTGACATGGTGTATATATTATGATAATGTGTTATTTATTTGTGCACAGATTATTGCATTAATTTCATACAGAATGACCCTTAAGGTAGTTGCAGACATCAGTTATGTGTAAATGAGGAATTAATTTTGATCCTTCATTGTTACTTTAAGCTGTTTGTTTAAGCTTGATGTTGTCTAACCTAAATCACTTATTTAGGTTGACTGATACGGGTTTTTCTAAGGCCAGTGCCGATTTTTACAAAAAAAAAAAAAAAAAAATTTCGTCAGCCGATGACCAATATCCACAGCCAATTTTTGAGGCCGAAATTTAAGGCCAAATTTAAAAAAATATATATATATTTTTTTGAAAGCACATTGACCGTAAAATACAGTTGAAACACTCAGATAATTAAGATTTGTATGCAGCAGTATAAATGAAATTATTAATACACGTACACATTATACTCTTATAACATTTATTGAACGCCAAGTATTAAAAAATTGATATTGAAAAATATCAAAATATTGGCAGGCTGATATATTGGTCTACCTCTACTTATCTGTAAAGTAACTGTTAGTTACAGTTCTCATAATGATAAGTCTAATCATCCTCAGATTGGCAGTTGATTATTGATGTATTTACACATACTTACAAATATTGGTTTTTACTTCTGCAGCTGCAACAAAATATTTTCACCCTATTTTCACCTGAACATCTTTATTAGAAAATAGCAACATGTTAATACTTTCCCACAGTTTTTTCTTTTCAACCAGCAATTTAAAAAAAACCTCTAGTTATTTCCCAGTTTTTGTGTTTGTTGGTTTAACAGGACACCACAAAACTACAAGTCTTCTCAAGTCCTGAAACTGTTGTGGTCATTTGTCACCATTGTCCATTGTTTTATCATCCAAACATTGAATCTTTTAGTTTCAAATTTTGCCGTAATAATAAAAATAGGACTAAATATAACAATTAAATTGTAGCCTTCCTGCTCCTCCTCTGTGTTGTCGTCTTGTTCAGAGCTCCCGTGTTCTTTCTGCAACTGAATAATCAGTCATTTCATGTTGTAAGTGTTGTGTTTTGGCTTGTTACAGGAGATGCAAACAGTGGTTACTGTCTCTGACTCATGAGACGTATGTTTTTTGAAGGAACATCTCACCTGTGACTTTGTTTCTTCCTCTAATTTTAAATGCTTTTAGTGATGATGTTGCCATGGTGATGGGAGTTATGTAACAAGTAGATTTAGCTGTATTTACAGGATAATTGACAGACTTTTTTGTGAAGTTTAAGTTACAGTGAAAGGCTTGGTTTAAAAAATTGATAGCCAAATGAATGATCTGATATCGATTAATAAGGTCAAAAGATACATTTTCAAGATATAGCTATACCTTATGCTGTGGTTATGCGTTATGTGTATTGCCTCCTCACTAATGAAAACTCTTACTAGCATCTGTTGGCAGTGTTAAGCAGAAGTACATTGATGTAACTGCTTCAGGATACATTTCTCATACAAATGTCAATATATTTATTAGCTAATGCATCAGGCTAGAGCAGTGTTTCTCAACCTTTTTTGAACAAAGCCCCAGTAATGGTATCATGAGCCTCCTGCTGCCCCCCTATCCTCGAAAAAAAAAATTGGGACCGGAGGGGTTCATTATTTCAAAAGTAACACAATGTCGGTTACATAGCTCTGTAGATAAAGCTCCCCCCAGTTGAGAACCACTGGGGTAGAGAGTTCCGTTCCCAAATTACAATGTATTTTCTGTGCGATCCCTCTCACTTTCATGTGGAAATGTCATTATAATAGAGATATTCCTAAGTAAACTTATATTTAGGCATAGTTAACTTCACAGTTGGAGATTGTGATTGATTTTAATTTATCATATCATATGATCTCCTTTTCTAAAGGATGTTCACATCATGTCAATAAATAATATTACTACACAGTTGTGATTCATTGTAAATGGTGCGAATATCAGCGTGTTGCAGTATTTTATAGATTGTTTTTTTTTTTTTACTTGTATATTTACCTGTGTAAGCATGATGTTTTTTCCTCAATGTATGACTTTCTTTGATTTATTAGCTTTGTTTTGACTTTGTCATTCTGATTTTAAATTTTGCCGCTTTATTTTTAGAATATCGCAAGTTTTTTTTCTAGGTGTTGTGACTTAATTCTCATAATATTTTGACATTCGATATCATGAGTTTCTTCTGGGGATATCACATTTTTTTATGTCCTCAGTTTTGCCCCAATAGCTTACTCCTATTGTATTGTATCAGCTGGAGCTGAATTTGAAGATGTTTCACTAAATCTCTGGAAAGTAAAATGGGATTATTGGACAAATCACCACGTTTTAGAATCAAATGATTGTCATTTTTCAGAATATCCTGAAACAGTTTTCAGAATAATAGCAGATTATTGTGTTGCCAGTTGTTTTTGTAGGTCTAATATTGAAAGTGAAAAGCAGCAGTCTGTCTTTAAAGAGTTAACTGTAAACCTGACCCTCAACAGCCGTCTGTCAGGCATCTTTGAAATGATTGTCCTTTGTGGACAATCATTAGTCTAGAGGAGAAACACTGACGCCATCCTGGCATCAAGGGTGGTCATTAAATGTGACTGAGTTCAATAAGTTTCTTTATTATAAGTGTTAAACGGGCTAAATTGTGCAGAGATGAAGAAGACAAAAAAAGAAGAAGCAAGGACACAAAGCAGATAAAGAACAAGGACAAGAGAGAGCAGATTAAACCAGTTCATGAAATGCGGTCACATATGTCCTCTATGTTCAAATAAAATTCAGTTACTTTGTCAGACAACAGGAATCTGGTTTAAGCAAACCTCAAAGTATGAAATCTTCTGTTTACACACAGTATTGAGTCATTAAAAACAAACAGATCTGTATGTTGTGCTGTTTGACTGGATTCTTTCTGATTGCTTTTTGCTCAAACAAGTCCAGCTTAGGTAGTGAATGTCGCTGCTGTTCTGCAGAGCCAAATTAGGGCCATCAATGCTTTTGGTCAGGATTTGGCTCCATCTCATTACTTTTATAGGCAGACTAAAGAAAGATACACAAATGTGTGCAATAGTTTCAGACCAGGTCATGTGAGGCAGCTTGTGTTATATGGATAATGGATGTAATTTTTAATATGTCATCTAGGACTGGGCCACATGTTGCAATAATTTTTTGCAGAATGTACTAACATGGTTATGCAGTCTAGCATAACTATGGCTGGGATTCAGCCTTCATGGAGAAAATATTGCATTTTTCAATTAGGGCTGCATGATTTTGGCAAAAAAAAAAAATCCTAATTTTTTTTTTCCTCTAAAAACTTGATTTTCGATTTCAATTTATGGGTAAAACTACAAAAGACAACAGAAGTCAGCCTGTCATTTTCATGAGCAGCCCACAATCCAAGGCACTACTCTGACCTCAAATCTGTGATGGTATCATGTGATGAACCCACAGAAATTTATTTTTTCTTCATTAAATCTTTATTGAATGAAGTAGAAAATAACATAAGTTTGCCAGGGGGAAGACACTATGATACAATGTCCAAATCAGAGCAAATACTTATGTTTTTTATAGCCTTTTTGTTTCCGGAATTATCATGCAGCTTTAAATAAAGTTCAACATCTTTCAAAAAATAAACAATATTTGTTTTTGTGTTACAGAACTTACCTTTGTGAATGAAAAATTTAGCAAGTAAGAGGACTAAATTAATTATTTAAAAAAATGTTTTTTTTTCTTTTTGGGGTATCTGGGCCCACAGAAGTGATACCAATGTAAGTCAGTGACAGGCATCAGTCGTGCGTGGACCACGTTAATATGAGTGATCCCCATGTAGTTCTATTTAAACTGGGGGATCTGTGCATGGAACAGACCGACCCAGGACACGCTGGAGGGATTCTATCTCTGGAGCTGGTGGATGTGTGTGGGTACAGGGCTGTCTGGGCTCCTCTGCTGAGGCTGCTGACCCCGAGACCCGGACCCGGTTCGGAAGAAGACAGTATGGTACGGATCCGGGACAACGTAAGATGAATGATCCACATGCAGTTATATTTCAGTTGCAGGATCCGTGCGTGAAGCCACGGCTTATAGTGCTATAAGTACTGCGGGCTCATTAACACATTTAAAGTCTGGTCATTACACGGACTTCTGTGACAGACTGCTGTCACTGATAGGAGGAAGAGCCTACGGTAGCCCGCAGGCGTGCAGCCCGGAGGCACGAGAAAGATGAAATCAATTTTACGATTTCTCTTTTTTAAAAATCGTCTTAATTAAAAAATCCAATTTTGATTAAAAATTGATTAATCGTGCAGCCCTATTTTCAATATAGAATGTATAATTTCACATAACTGTGGTCTGACCTGATGATGAATGAACATCACCCAAAAAGCTCATTTTACTTTTGCATTGTAAAGGTTCAGATGTCAGAGGATTTTGAGTGATCTAACCTCTGTTTTCTGGTGAGATTTTGGATTCAGTGACACTGAACAGAGAGAGATGCTGTGTAAAATGAGCAAAATGAAAGGCATTACTGTTTATATTTTATGTTTTTGTGTTTTTTGTAGTTTTTATCCTAGTTTCAGTCTTAGTTTTTTCTAAATTAGTACCCTGTGCATCTTCCTTGACAACTTCCTTGGCAAGTCAACTTCAATTGGAATTGCCAGTATTCATTGTACTATGACTTTTTCATCAAAATGTGCAGCTTTAATGCATAGCATCAGCTTCCATGTTGCCAGGACTGTTTCTTCATTATATACAGTCACAGTAAATGTCTAACAATTGATTAATTACACGTATATTGTGGAGCTACTGAAATGACTGAATTGACATTAAACACTGAAGCGTCTGAATGAAAGGGACATTTCTACTCAGTCTTTTGTCATTATATAAAAAAAAAGAAGAAATGGGACAGATTTGGCAGCAACCGTCAAGGTAATTAATGGAAACACTGTATCTGTATGCACAGGAAAATGTGACTGGTATTTAAAATTGTTTTAAGATTAAAAATTATCACACAAGCTTAAATCTCCAGAAATCAAAGGAAAAATAGAGGATAACTTATAGCTTAGGTGTAACTCAACCTCCTTTAATAAGAGGTGAGAAATATGAGATTCAGATCATGGATCATATTTCTAAGATCCTCACAAGATCTTTTGGGCAGATTGTCCAGACCCATACTGTATTATATGTTTTGTGATCTGTTGTGTGTTGCATGTTGTGTGTCCTGTGACCCATGTGTCCAATCATTCTCCTGGAGCCAACAATCCCTGAGGCAAAGCATTGGGTTCTTCTTGCATGACCTCCATGCTCGTCACTCTGATGACAGCAGAGTGAATGATTACAGGAGAACTGTTTACATGACAGTTTGGGTGCACCATGGGAATTTGCCCCAAAGATGTTAGGATGTTGTGGTCGGAGTCTGAATCATGTTGTGTTATTGGTTCAACTTCTGATTGATTGACTGACGTTATCATCTCCCAATGGATTTGTATTGTGAATCATTTCAGTGTGGAGGAAAAAGTCAACCTACACAACTGTTTGATTATCCCTGAGTGTGAAGCAAGGTGTGAAAAGCCTCACTGTATAACACTGTTTGATTTGAAATCGACTGTCACCCCATTTCCAGCATAACTCCCACTTTTTGACAGTTTTCTGCACTATAAACACATGCGTTTGGTGTCAAACTGTTGGCACTGATGAGAGGCACAAATAAAAGGTATTGTTATAGCGTAACTAAATCCCAAATACACGTTAGAAAATGAAATTCATGAAATTCCTCTAGAACATCAAAACATCGTCAAAACAACACGTCTGGTCACACACAAAAACAAACACCTACACAGATTCATGAGCTGATGTAATATTGATATGTTAACTATGAAGTACTATGATTGGAATCCTATAGAAAAATTGAATATGTTACAAGAATAAAAAAGCTAATTATAAAGTCACTCCATTTACAAAGAATAAAGCCACTATTTAAGATGGCAAACAAATGACACAACTGATATTGTTAAATTAAATAATTTCTGACAGAGAAGAAGGTTAGTTCAGAATGTGAGACTCACAACTTGTGTGTTAATTGCCCTTTTCCATGGCGGTATTTGTGGTGTTGACAGTAGGGGGCACCACTATGGGGCCATTATTGTAGCAATATTATTTGCAAATGCATGTGGAGAGTTGAGTGTCCGCATCTCAATCTGTCTGTGCGCAGTCGGATTTGCAAATGTGTAAATGAATCTGTAAATGCGTGATGAGATTTGTGTGTCCGCATTTCAATCTGTGTGCATGGAGAGTTGCATGTCCGTATCTCAATCTGTCTGTGCGCAGTCGGAGTTGCGTGTCCGCATCTCAATCTGTCTGTGCACAGTCGGATTTGCAAATGTGTAAATGAATCTGTAAATGCGTGATGAGGCCAGCATTTCTGGGTGGCCCATAGAGCAGTGGAGGGTTTCCAGTAGCTACAGGTTAGAAGTTGTGAAAATTTCGTGTAAGGTCCACTTTATAATAGAGGTATAGAAGCCTGGAATCGGACATTGAAAGTGTGATAAGTTTCACTTTCGCTTCATGCCAGTGTTAGTTAAGTTAGTTATGGACTGCACCCCCACGTATAAAATTGCTGCCTCTACCCCACGTACATACCCCCCTCAATCTCGCTCCATCATGTCAGGTAGTGATACAAAGTCAGAAATGCCCATTTCTTCCAAACTGCCCCACTTCACATCCATTTATTTTATTGAATTTCTCTGCAGAATTTATTTAGTTCTACTACTAAATGTCATTGCCTGTACAATAATGGTTCAATAAATCAATCATTAAGGAATATGACATGCTTTTTTCATGAAGTATATAAACAATATTTAGCTTTTATTCTTATAGACCTTATTGAAAGAGAAATTCGGATTCTTAGGAAAATCGCCACTTATCAATTAATCGTTAATTGATCGACAAGGTCAACCAACTAATGATCAATGAATTAATCAGTAATTTGCATTCCTAGTAGTGATGCTATAGTACTGATATTATAAGGTGGATTAAGTCATGTAGAACACCACTGAAGGCATAAGTGTGAAATACACGGGCCACCACTGATGTTTAGCAGTTAAATCTAGTATGAAAGGCTGGTAGACGCTCTAGTTGTGAGAGGAAAAAACTGTCACTTACATGTGAATGCACTTATTTGGTCTCTTTTAAAATATGTCATGTGCATATGATTGTAATGACACGGATAAAACAAACTTGTGATTCATCAAATGTGTTTCATTTTTGAATGGCATCTTTAATTATTTACCAGTCATTGATAATGAGGTGAGAATATTTACTCTTCTTCTTATTATGGATGTGGAGACAAATAGACCACAAGTTATTATGATGACACTTACACCACATTGTCATTTAATCAAATTTTTTTTGTTTGTTATAAATTGGATCTGCACAAATCAATGGAGATTGTCTCTATGATTGTCAGGAGGTCTGTTTTTCCTTAAACATATTTAATATACATTTCGAAGTTTCACATCAGAGTATACTTTTGGAGATGGCAAAATGAAAGTAAAACCAACAGAATTTCACTCATTTGAAATTTTTTTTGGCTTTTCTGAAAAAGAGGTAATATGTTTAAGGGGAAATGAAAATTCTGAAGTAGTGGGTCTGAATTACTCCTATGTCTCATCAGTGAGGAAAAAAACAATACAGCCATTTTACATGAAAACAGTGCCAGAATGCTCTGCTTACACTATTTATTAAAACCATGTGTAGGATAACTCCCAGCGCCATCTACTGACCACATGATTCAAAAAAGGCTGTCATGATGATGATAGTTTTGATCAGTTGGCTGACATCATCCCCTGTCCCTCCCCCACATAATTTTGAAATCGATGTCTGAAATTATCTTAAGTGCTATCTATCAGTGGATAAGACGACATCAAACCAAACCATCCAGACAGCAGCTGAGCCCTCTGAAAACCAAGAAAAACCTGCAGTAACTTGAAAAACATGCTACTCCTCTGTTTAAGTTACATTGTAATTTGTACATCATTTAAAAAATTCCGTTCGAAGTCATTTAATGCTATTTTCAGATTAATCATGCAATTCCATTCAGTATTGTGTTAACAGACATCTTGTCATCTCTTTGTTTCATCAGCTTCAGGCCCAGAAGCTCCGACTGGCCCGGAGTCAGGGTCCATACTACAGTGGATCACTGCCCAATGTCAACCAGATCGGCAGGAACCCTCAGGAATTCCAGGTGACTCATCACTGCTGATTTAATTTCATCTTCTCCGTTATGACTATTTTTAAACTGTGATTTCCACTCACATTGGATTCCTCTTCTTTTAGCCCTTCTCTTTACTCTGACTGTAGTGTTTTGATCCTGTGGTGTGATGACTTCATTTCCTCTGGTATTGGTTATTTTGTTGTGATTCAGCACAATGATCAGAATTTATGAGGCTGATCTTATTATAATGTAGAACAGAAGGTATTTGCTGTGTCATGTTTCAGCTCTTCACTGCTGACTCATCAGACGTGCAGAGCCAAACTCATTTTGTAATGGAAGTTTTCATCCTCCCTCCTCCTCTTCTTTGTCTCTGAGGTCAGACACAGATGAAGTTCATTTGGCTACAGAGATGTTTTTGTCTGCTCAGCCTCGAGCTTATCTGTAGAGGAATCTGGGAGGTTGAGATTTTGATGTGTATCATTTCTTTTTCTCCAGGAAAAGAGGTTGATGAAACTTGGCAACATTGTCTGGAGAGTGGGTTGGGGAGAAGGGGCTGGATGTCAGGTTTAGGGAACTGCATATAAGCAGTGGACCTAACTGTAGGTAGTCATGAGGAGTGTCTTTGGACCAAATTGCAGCAAGAATTGTCAAAGTTTAAGGAATACTGCTTAAGAATGGACATTAATCCTTTATTTGATATTAATAGACTCTAGAAATACTTTCAGAGTAGGGTTCACTATTATTTTAAATCTATGGATTCAACGTTTTGATTTGGCCTCGCTGGTCTAAAACAAGAACTGAAAGTCCAACAGTGAATCCACTGTCCTTGCATCACCTAATAACGTTCTGTTCCTTCTTCCGTGATTGCTGTTGTTCTTCTACTTCTTCTTTTTTTTGCTCCTTTTTCTATCTCTTCTATTACTTCTTCTGTTTTTTCTTCTACATCTTCCTTTGTTGTTGTTGTCTTAACTGTTGTTTTGGCTTTTTTTCTCCTTGTTTTTTTTTTTTTTTAAAAATCAGTAACGTAGCCAGATGCGTAAATGTATCTACCCAGAAACTGAAAATGTCTGTATCATCTGTACCAGGATTAACCTCCAAATAAGTTAGAAATCACCCTGATGCGAAGAAGCTGAGAAAATTTATTTTAATACAATAAGTGCCAAACATCCTAACATGTCAACTTTAAGTATGTGAAACATTTATGGTCACATAAATGTCATATAAACAGAATATGCACAAGAATTTCCGACCTACTGTATTTCAAACTGATTTAGCAGTTTGACTGCTAAATCAGTGTTTGTGAGTGAATAATGGATTAAACATCTTAATGCATCCATTAGTAAGTCTATTTCATGGTAATATATTTACAGAAGCTCCATGTAAGCATCATCTTAATTATAAGCCTCTGCTCCTCCACAATTAGGGGACCCAGGCCTTGATTAATTGCAGAAAATGAATGGAAGGCTTGTCTTACAAAGTTTCGCATCAGCTCGACTTGAAATAGCCGAGAAAATTTATTTTAAAATTAATGAAGACCAGCTAACCAGCAGACGTTCTTAAAGAGGTCAAATACTTGTGTGGCGAAAATTTCAGGGTATTTATCTTTTTGTGACTTTTAACTAAATATCTCTCCATGTACATTCAAAGTAAAATTTTTAATACATACCTAGAACATGCCATTTTAGATTCTTTTATCGTTTGAAAGTGAGTTTGGTTTTTCTAGCCCAGTTAAGCACTTTCACTTGTGTCTCCTCACACCCGGGGAAACGAATACATTTTATGTTTTTATTTATCCCAGTTTTTTTGAAAAGTAGATGGCTCATTTTTAATATCTTATTTCCAGAAAATAATTGCCTTATATTCAAGCTACAGAGTCATTTCTCTCCAGAGCAGTAGAACAATCTCAGGTTGTCTGTTCATTTGACTCAGATGGCGCCTTTGGAGAAACTTTGGCCGAGAAGGTGACAAAACCACCCAAAATGTCCTAAAAGGCAGTAAAAATATGAATGTCCTCTATTTGCAGTATGAACTGTTTTACCAGCCCTCTTGGTTAATTTCTCTCCCTGCAGCAGCTGGCAGCTGAAATTAGTGCTGAGTTCAGGGATGGGATATTAATCATGAGAGCAGCAGCTGCTTTTCTGAACTTTCCAAAAACTCAGTTTGGAGAAACCTGCCCATTTATAGATCTGGGCTAATTTGTCTACAGAAGGTTTTGTTGTTGTTGTTGGGGTTTTTTTTGTTTGTTTTTTTGAAGGACTGGGTTAAATTAATTTTTATACTTTTCCCTCTTGAAGATTTCTCTGCAAAGTGGCATGAGAAATGTTATACAAAATTAGCTTAAAAATAATGAATCTTCATTTTCTTCCTGTGTTTTTAACCTTTCAGGGCACTTTCCCCTCCACTCTGGAGTCAAATCGGTCGACTCGGCATCATGGTCTGGTGGAGCGAGTTCAGAGGGACCGGCGATTCATGTCACCAGTCCGACCGTACCGCAATCGACAAGTATCCTTTCACAGACTCAAAGCAACTGGTTCACACTGAACTCATGGATAAACAATGCATTTGGAAGGTTTTTATACACTTTATGTTAACATGGACAATAAGATGAAAATGTTGCATCAGGAAGAAAAACAATATAAAAAGAAGACAAAAACGATGCATCATTTGACTTAGATCTTCATTGTAAGAGTTATTTACTTATGAAATAAAAAATGGTAAATTCCATTTTTCGTCCTCAGAAGTGGCGATATCGGTCAGTAAAGCAGCTTTTTCCTCTTAGTGACTATTATTAGCCCATATCAGCCTTTACAAACCCAATGACCTCTACTTACCAACTTCATCCAGCTGAAAATTCTTGTTTTAGATGGTTTGAATATTTGTGCAAGTATTTAAATCTTTTATTTCAGTAAATTAACAAAATATTTGTTGTTGCATATAATTATGGATTATTGCGTGTAAAGAAAGATGAGAGAATGGATTGAGCCCATTTAAAGTCTGAAACATAACGTTCAGAGTATTTTGCCAGTGCAGCATTTGGTTGTACCTTTTTATTGAGCAAAGATTAGGAAATGTGTTGAGACTGTTTTCATCAGTGAATGAATCCCCCGTTGATGCTGTAGTGAGTCTTCGTAGCAGATTGATGGTATATGTTTATGTTTCAGAGGGCAGATAGAGACAGATACTGATGTTCAGGGTCAGTTCACTGACTTCATATCATCTGTTGACATTAGTTTGGAAATTTCAGTTTTGTGTACATTTATGTGTACACTCAAGGTGTTCTCTTCCACATTTACCATATATTAACCTCAACAGGAAGTGGATTTGCACATAATTCAGCCCCAAACCACCAGCGGATGACAGTTAAGTG
The DNA here is from genome assembly GCF_902148855.1 of Sphaeramia orbicularis. Lineage (NCBI taxonomy): Eukaryota > Metazoa > Chordata > Actinopteri > Kurtiformes > Apogonidae > Sphaeramia > Sphaeramia orbicularis. Next base: position 21,466,306 of record NC_043972.1, read on the forward strand.
TATTTTTTTCCACAGTCTGTAAATTCCTGTCATGCCCATCTAACACATCAGTCATTGCTGTGAAACGTTTTAACAGAGACAGTTGCCTTTATCTGGCGTGCAGTTTGAGCATGTCATCTTGTCATTTATTATCTGCTTGGAGCTCACAACAGCAACACAAGATGCTTTTGTTCCCTCACTCCTCTGCAGCTTTTATCTAGACTTATTTTCTGTGTCAGGCAGACCAGAGGTAGCACAACCACTGAATACAAGATTATTTCGGCCTTTAAGCAAAGAAGTACATGTGAGAGCATGTTGGAAAATGATTTGTTTTCAAATTGCTGCTGTAAAACCGTTATTATGCTTTACATTTCTCCTTTTTTTTATTTTCCCCATAATAGAGGTATTTGTAGTTATTCTACTAACTTGACGATCAGAAGGTAGGAGTTAATTTTCTGAAATCATTGAATTTAGTTCAAATTAGCTGCCAGAGCTGAATGAATCTTCAACAATCAGAACAGTCAGAAACTCCTAAACACCAAAGACATTGGTAGTAAAACATGTACCTTTGAAACATAGCAGAAAATGCTGAGCTTCAACCCACTTGAACCCCATTTAACAAAAATACACACAAAAGATGAACAGGTGTGTAAAGGCTCCTTCAGACTGTACATTTTACAGGCGTTTTGGTTTTTGCAGCCACACTGTGATGTTAAAACTTACTGAGTTAAAGGAAACAAAGCGAATCCATGTAGAAGTGTTTATCTTCTTCTTCTTCTGTTGGATTTCTGTAAATTGACTTAGAGTCTGGTTTTGACCAACTCTATATATAAAATGTCAAGAGATAACTTTCTTGTGATCTGGCGCTATATAAATAAAATTTGATTGATTGAGTGATTTAATTGGTTTTCCCCTGTAAGTCGCTTTGGAAAAAAGCGTCTGCCAAATGCGTAAACATCTGTGCTACTGTAGTTGTAAAAAATAAAGCTAAACTATTGATCATTCTATTTGAAATCGTAGCATTTATGCGATGGGTAGGAAAATGTGGACCTGATCATGTGTTGGGGGAAAGACACCAATTTAGGATGCAAATTTTGCAAAGAATGTTTAAGGATTAAGGTTTGGTTAGCTACGTAGACTTGTGTCTCAGGTTGATCAGAGCATCATTAAATACTTGAATCTTATTGGTTGACACTTGCAACCAGCTTTAGACCGCAGCCCCTAGGTACATTTGACAACCAACAAAATCCCAGAGCCTCACTTTGAAGTTCATTCTTATTGCTTTATTCTGTCAGAATGTCTTACTGAGCTTTAGATCTCATTTGCAAGACACCCAAGTACAACATACATATTTACATACATGCATACATAACAAGGATCCTTCATACAGCACAGCAATCACACACACACAGACTGTTTCTCTTGTTGTTTCCTTAACCGGTCATCTCCTCAGGTGGACAACTCCCCGTATAACCCCGCCTACCTGTCCCCGCCCCCAGACCCCAGCTGGAGAAGGTACCTTCTGTCTCTTAACACTTCCCACCTACTGTATTTCACCGTCTCTGTCTGTGGAGACGTGGCTGTCCATGGAGATGCCTGTTTGTTATTTCCAAAGCATCATGTCTGCTCCCACTGCTCTTTCTGAAGCTTTTCTGAAGCCTTATTGACACTTCATAACTAACTTCAGTATAACACAATCCTAAGAGAGTAAAAGCAAAAGATGGGGTGTGTAAGATTTAAATATTGAATATATACATAAGTGAAACTGAATTAACCTTTATTTACCAGATAATAATTTGTAGTAGTATCAAACCTTTTTTTTATTTTGGTAAATGCCTGTATCAGTAAGTACCTATTATTATGTTTTATTTTTTATAATAAATATGGATGCAAATGCCTGAAAAGCTATGATGTGATCATCTAAAATATATTAATATTTTAATATTCAAGGATACGGAGAGTTCTTTAGTCTTACATAACATTTCATGTGTTTTCCAATGCCAACCATTAATTTGCATTGATTTCCATTGACAATTAGGTATCTTATTATACAGATCGTTTGTTTGAAATAACAGTGATAGATGAGTTCAGGTTGGTATAAATGTTTTTAAGCTGACAGAAGAAAATGTTGTTTTTTGCATTTCTACCATTTTAAAAATTTAAAAGGGTCATTACTAAGTTCTGTTGTCATGATGGGTAGGAAAAAAGAGTAAAAGCTTAAAATTACACAGTTATTAGGATGATAGTAAAAACAAACCCAGTATATCTTTAGTATAATATAGTGTCGGTTACATGACACTCAGAGCTTCATAATACAAAACATGCAAGACAATAAAGTGAGAAATTTTAATCTTTAATAGAAATGTAGGCTACATTATCAGACACTAAACCGAAGCACAGACAAGAAAACCTGCATGGAATAAATGATTCCATCTGGTGCAAGAAAATCAGAATAAATGATAAAGCATGAAAACATCCACAAATGACTCAAAGGTTTATCTGACTAATTGTTCCAGCCCTAAGTGGACTCATTTTCCAGGAAAACATACCAAGGTTCACATGACCAGTTTGGTTTTGAACAGTAAAAATTGTTTGACCCTGTTCTAATGCACATTCATCTTTAAAACAATAACCTTTAAGACTCCAGCTAACAGTTGTTTTTATAACTGGATTTGGTTTTGATAAAATGTCCCTAAGTAGTGAAGAAAATGTTATTTACTTAGGTGTTCAAACAGCAATCACATCATGTATTATCAGATAAGATAAAGAAAAGCTTAAAAATGAGTTAATCTACCCTAAAATACAACCACAATAATAATTCTACCAAGAATAAAAGAGCTGATGCTAAAATATGAGTATTTTATACTGCATTGTGCTGTATTACAATGTACTAGTACTTTAGGAAAGGATAATGAGAAGATAATATTATGAGTTTTAGTGATAGGTAATAACCAAAAATAATAGCCGAAATGAATTTAAAAAAGGCCAAGGGAAAATTCAGGTAAAATCTGTAACAACTTTCAGAAATTGGAAACAGATGCAGGATTTAAAAGATTTCCTCTGCAGTTAATTTCCTAAATCATGCATCTAAAAGCCAGATATTCTCACAGACTTTTGCTTCTTGGCAGCTAAACGGAAAACAAAACCCTGCTGCTGAAGTGTCCTTGAGCCAGACGCTGATTATGTTTTATGTGGCTCATACGAGGCTTCACAAAGGTTTTCATGGTCCTCCTGAGCTTCACTAACCTGCAGTGAAACTAACATAAAGCAGAGTTTATTTTAGCCGGCGTCTCTTCAGACCTGAGCTGTTTCTCGAGGGCTCTCATTCGTTCTTACTTTGTCCTTCTGGGAATCTTTTTGGCTTCTTCTTCTGTTCCAGTTCTCCCAGCTCGTTTCATTTCCGCTTGCCTGCCTTCCTGCTCACTCACTCTCGCCTGCCTGCGTTCGTTCTGGTTTTCCTCTAACAAGACAACAACTACCTTCAGAGAGAGACTGGCCACACATCAAAACGCTGAACTCCTCCAGCTGTCACTTTGTCAGCCCGCCAGTTGAAGTCAAGTCTTTGTAAACATCAAGTTTCCCAGTAAAACAGTACAGTTCTCCAGCAGCTCCGCCTGCTCTTTGTCTATGTGTTATTTTAAAAAAGTTCAAGTTTTTGGTTCTGCTTCGTCTAGGCTCTTTCTGCCTCATTTCAAGAGGAGTTTATAGGGGGAAAAAAGCAGCCTTCATTCAGCAGAGATTTGATAAATGATCCTTTAAATTAAATGTCAGTCCATTCATTGTAAATGGAGTTTGTCTCTGTTTTTCTTCTATGATGAGGAGGCGTATGCATTTGGTTGATTTCTTTTCATGCTTGATGAGCAGTATCCTTTTTTGTTTTTTTAAAGAAAGGCTAGATTTGAAGTTTGAGGTTTTTTGATGCAGTTACTCAAAGTTTTGAAGGCATCAGTCTGACCTGTGTAAACCAAATGTTGAGAAAAGTTTAGTTGTTTAGTGCACGCAAAAATACACTTTATAAACAGATACAAATTCAGAAAATTAAATACATAAAATACCATAAACCTAGTCAAGTACTGATTTGTGCTGTAATGTCGGTGTTGGAATTTAAGATTATTTTCATCATAGATTTAGTTGCTGATTATTTTCTTGGTTAAACACCACCCAACACTTTCCTGTTACTGGTATAAAAGAACACACTACTGAAGCTAAAACTAGGAACATTTTGGCACAGACATTAAGCACCTATTATAAAATGTGCCTAAAAAGTTTAATAGAGAATAGAATGAAAATAATATGTCTGAACTGCTGTATATCATTCACCCAGCAAATGAAAAGATATTCACTTAATTGTCAGGTGTCAGTTACTCATATTCAAATGCTGTAACCTGAAATATGATAAAAGTGTTATATGTTAGAGCCATACCTATATGTGTGCTCGTGAAGTTTGTGTCTGATTTATGTTGGGAACAGGTTGCCCAACAAAAGCAGCACCTGTTCTGTCCAAATATGAGCTTGAAAGTTCAGCTGTTGGAGTAAAACCTTGGTGGTTTTCTGAAATACATAGAGGCATTGAGGTATTGAGTCTGATACCAACTCAAAGAGCTGAGTTGGGTCTTGGTGGCACTGTTTCCATAGGTCCATCCGTTTAACAGTAGTTGATCCATGGCACATGGTTTTAAATAATGAATAATTCCCCAAATGTATATATGTTTTTATGTGTTGTGAAGCTGGATGTGGCTTAACACAGTCTCGTTGCATCTCATTCTTCTTGGGCTATGAATTCAATGCCGAACTAGCGTCGTAGTGGTTTATTTAGATTTTGTGGTGGAATATTTCAGCAATGGCCTTATCATTCCTGACATTTTCAATTTTTATTTACAAAAGGAAAACAGAAATATAATTAGTTCTAAAGCCAATGCATTCCCACTTCTTCATAAGGCCTATATGTATAATGAAGTTCTTGTTAGGTTTATACTGTTGTGGCATAAAGTTAATAACATAATAACCTTTCCAATTATTTGTGTGACACTTAATTGTCATCTCACATTGCAATATCATGCTAACCCTAGTATTACACCGGTATTTGATGCATCCCCAGAGGAAACTGTAGTTTTGAATGATACCTACTCCAGTTATCTTGTAGACAATAATGATCTGTCAGCCTTTGTTCAGTATTATAAAGAATGACAGTATAATAGTGTTGTGGACTTGAGGTTTGGTGTGGCGTCTAGGTGAAGTCACGTTGATCTGGGCACAGGAATTATCCTAATCTCAAGCCTTGTCCACACTAATAAAAATATTTTATAAAAACCTTAGTGTGTAATGTATGTTGTTGTTGCCATTCGGCTTCATCGGCATCTTCTGTGTCCAATATTATTTGAAGGTCCATTTTTGTCTTCTCATGTGTATTGGAAAAAAGGTTATATGGACAGATTTTTTTTAATCAGAGGGGGAAACCATCTCTATTAGTGTGGACAGAACATAAGTCTCGTTTCTCTCTCATTATTCCAGTTATTGGTTTATTTTCAAAGAGGATTTCCTTAGGTGTCTGGTAGATTTAGGTGCTTGAGTGGTTGTTCAGGGATTGTAGTGTTTAGGGGTCCTGACTAAAAACTGTGACTTCCAATTCCACTTATGTTACAAATATGAGAGAAGTTAAGATGGTTAGTTTGGATGCTTTTCTTATCAATTTAAGCTTAATTTGGTTTTAGCTGGTGCCCAAAGTGGCTGCATGTAATAAGTCCTGTTATAGCTGAGATTTTTGGATGAGGTCTGGGTTCTATGCAGGATGCTTTACAAATGTGTCTTGGTGAACAGAGGCACTAACTGTTGAACTAAAGTGTTGTCAGTGTAACATCAGACTTCACTTAAATGAAACCTAGTGAACAAAGAAGAAAAAACAGCCAAACACCAAAGATACAACTGGACGTCCACATACTTTTGGACATACAGAGTGTGATTTCAGAGCCAGACTCCCTCTGTCCATCTTCCTCCTTCCTCTGCTTGCTTCAGAGCCCACTCTTGTTCTCCTTCTTATTTTTTTTCCTCTTTTTGATGCCCTTGCTCGGTGGAGGAAAATAACATTTTGTTCTTGTCGATCATGAAAAGGAACTGGTCCGGAAACTTCCCCGGGGATAAAAGCCAGTTGTTTCGTCTCCCCACTACAGCACTTAACAGGTGAATCCTCTTCATCATCCTCTGTTTTCTTCTTTTTTTCTTTCTTACTTTCTGCTGGTCATCCTCCAGCGCTTTTCCACTTTAAACATGGAACAAAGTCCTGCACGCAAATGAAATTATTTGGGTGAAATAAACGAGAATGTGTCAGATCAGACTTTACTTTGGATGAACAGTTTTTTTCTTCTTTTTTGGCTGCCTTTACTCCGAACCTTTTCTGCCTTTTGTTCATGTGTTTTACCTCTCCTTTCCACCTACATCTCATTACTCACTTATTCTGTTGTGTTATTTGTGCTTGTTTATTCCACCCTGTATTATTTTCCCTGTTAAGTAAATACATGTGTAAAATTCAGGACAACATGACAGGGCAGGTATCCTTTCATTTCAGGGCATTTTCCTCTACAGGATCCAACCAGAAACGGCACAAGATTTTATTTTTTTGAGCTGGAGATGAAGGCAGTTTGAAGTCAATTTCTGACCTCATACAGTGCTTGTCATATACTGGAATAATTTAGTTGTTTTATTGTGTCTTTTGTTGTTTCCTGGAGGTGCACCTGGCCTCCTTTTTCCTCGGAATCATCATTCTACTTTTTTTCTTTCCTCTAAATGTTTCTCCTCTCTCACCGCTCAGGACCAACTCCGACTCAGCCCTCCACACCAGTGTGATGAACCCACCCACAGGAGACCCCTTCACCACAGGAGGACCCACACTCATCCCCCAGAGCACCAGACGTACCGGTGAGACACAAAACTCACCACAACAACAGGCTGCTACAAGACAGATACAGAAATTAGGACACACTGTACTCAGATAATATATAAATCATTGATCAACTAAATAAAGCTTATGTTTCAGCTCTGTGATATCATCAAAATGCTCATTTCATATCTGCATAACTTTACGTATCACAATTAGGTGCTTATTTTTTGTAAATTCAACCTCTTATTTCTAATGACATTTTGAAGCAGATACTGGGCAAACAAAAGGGACTTTCCGTCATTAAAATAAAAATTAAATCTTTTTCTCCTTTTACCAAAAGGAGCGTATGACTTTCACCACAAATTTTTTTTTCAAGTTTGTAAAACCCCAGTGATAGCCTAATTATCACTAATACATTAGTCTTTCCGTGCTTGTGCACCTGAATCACTCCCTCCCTTCCTTCCCTTTCAGAAATTTTGTAGCAAAGTGCATTGTGGGAATGGGAATTTCACGCAGCAGCAGTTTCGCTGTTTGTTTGAGAGTGCTGAACCCAAATGTCGTCTTTACCTCCATTCACTGGCTATACTCATTCTTTAAAACAACCCTGGTGGACTGTATAATTTTATGTTGAAATGATCTGGCTTGTTTTCTTGCCTAATCTGTGAGAAACCGCTTTTACTTCCCACAATGCACTTTGTAATAAAATGTCCGAAAAGGCCCAAGTGATGTTTCGGTTTGTTATGTAAACAAGTGGACTGTGTTTATGATGAAGTCATCTTCAAAGTTGTTCACTGTGAGGGAAGAGATTCTGGTGCATAAGTATGGAAAAACTAATCGATTAGTGGTAATAATTAGGCCATCACTGGGGTTTTACAAATTTGAAAAAAAATTGTGATAGTCATAGATTTTAAACATTTGTGGAAATTTTCAGTTAAAGCTGCAGTTTGTTGGCATCACTCAAAAAAAAATGAAGAAACAATAATTCATTCAAGCAGAGGTCTCATTTTTAGATGTTTGCAGGATTTCCCTAGGTTTGGTTGGACAGCTTCAGTAAAAATTTTACTTATTTGACTAAAAATGGTCCTTCATCTTGACATATGTTACAATTGTGAGAAAAGTTGATAAGTTTGGATGAAGAAGAGGAAACAATAATTCTGCCCCTTCTCTCGACTCTGCTTTCAGACAGTAGAAAATCTTCCCTGTGACGTAGACTTTCACAGGTGTTTTCTTTAGAGCATGTATCTTATCTCTTCCACAGTGATGTCAAGCAGCATATCCAGTTTGTTGATATGTAGTCTTCTGATTTTAACCAAGAGTAAGGATTTCTAGAAGGAAGGTATTTATTTCCAATTTACTGTATTTTTTTTTCATCTGATTTTAGCTCCTGCAGCTCTGAGCATGTTACAAAAATAAACTATGATCGTGTCAAATATCAAGAGAAGATCTTTTTTTATGCTCTCGCTGAATGCGAACAGGTTGTGTGTTGCAACCTGTAGACAAGACAAAACAAGCAAATTAGAATCATTCTCCAAATGCACTATAAACATGTTCAAACAATCCTCATAAAACCAAAATAATAATGGCATATTCAACATGTTTTTGAATTCACAATATCCAAACAAACTATGCTGTTTATATGATACCTGTCATATTCATAGTGGGAAAAAAGTCATAGTGGAATATTAGTTTGCATGTAAACAATAGATATTTTGTGACTATCTTGACGCAGTTGTAACACAACAGCGTTACTGTACCCTGTCTCACCCAGAACTCAGAACTGGTCCCATTTTGTGTACTTGGTTTTGTCAAAAAAATCTGTGTAAATTTTTATAAAGTTGAAGGGACCTTATAAAGTCTTACAGCTCTTGTGAATGTTTGTAGTTTGTCTCTTTTGGATCTAAACCTCATCATTAGTCATTAACATTTTGCGCATCACCAGATGCTTATTTTTCACAGGTTCTCTTTTGCTTCTCTTCAGTAGATCCTTATTTTTGTAATGAATGAATGAATGAGCTGTGCAACAATAGTGTTACTCGGAAATAATATCATCAAAATTAACCCCAGTTCTAAGAGTGTATCTGCATTGATGCTACTGAGGGGAGTATAATTAGTGTAATAAAACCTCAGAATATTGCTTTGATGACAGTTTAATGGCAGACGTAAACATTGTGTAATGTCTCTTCCTTTTTACTTTTTCTGGTGTAACCTGCTCATTGTTGAAGTGATTCTCTTGCTATGACCTGCCAAAACGATAAAGATCCATACTGCTTTTCCTCAGCAACAGGATGTTCATAATAAGAAGTATAAACTCCAGATGGCATTTCCAGTTCAGTAAAACCTCTTGTTTCTGTCTACGCAGGTCAGAGTGATGGAGAAAGCAGAAGAAGTGAGTTTTACAAATCATTGATTCATTTCCACAAAATTATCAAAAAAGGTCCAAACACTCACACATCAACAGAATTTTCTTGCATTTTTATTAGTCACAAAAGTCATACATGACTTTTAGATTTTATTTTGTTGGGAAAAAGTACTTCATCAGGGATTATTCAGAATTAATTTTAAGATCACAGGATGGTTCAAGACTATAACTACAGATTGTTTTCATTCTTAATTACTGTGTAGATTTTTTCTGGATGGTGTCCAGTGTAAAAGTGAAATGATCCAGTTACGCCCCCAGACAGTCCAGAACCTAAACATGTTTAACTGACTCATTATTGAGAAGCAAACTTTGTCATTTTTACTTTAAAAAAAAAAAATCAAGTAAACTATTCATCTATTATCAGAATAGATTTCAGTTATTTTTTCCTCTGATAATAATAGTGAATTGTTGCATTCCAATGTGGGTCTGATTAAAAACTCTGCTAGATATATTTTTAGTCAAAAATTTGTATTTGCTAAGAAACAGGTTAAATGTTCATTATTGTTGATACTGAGAATACATGGCTCCAGATGAAATTTAAAAAAAAAAACATTTAGCAGGACAAGCTGTAAGTACGTGAAATTTACAGGAACATTTACATTTTTCACGACCACAAACTTAAGTTCTCCCGAACAGCTCTTTGAAATGTATTTCAAATAGGTTAACATTGATTTTCCCTCTGAAACACAGAGAACTGCTTTATAAGTTTGCTCTTTTTGTTCTTCAGTGTTTCCGTACCCAGTACCCCCGATCGAAGAAAACGTGTTAAGTGAGGGGAAACTGCTCAAACCCTGGGACACCAAGAAGGTAAAGACACTAATGCTTCCTCCAGAGAAAGAGGACAGGATGTAACAGAATCCATGTAGGATCTGGAAGAACCGATGTTTATTCTTCTCTCTTTAGTTGCCTCTGCTGTCGTCCCGACCGAAATCCTGCGAAGTCCCCGACATAAAGTAAGTTGCCCCTTCGTGAAACACACACCTCCTTCCTCCTCTGTCACACACACTGCATTATGCTGTAATGGCTTTTGTGCATCTATTTGGTGTGGCCTGTAATTTGATTAGACTGTAGCAGGGTTTTCTCTCAAAGATGTTTAGTTTTTTCTCCCTTCAGGCTGAAATAGTTTTCTCTGTTCCTTCTCATGCTTTTGTCTCCTTCATCTTCAAACAGAATCAAATGTCAAATGTTCTCATCAGCTTTTAACCCAGAAGAAAAAGACAACATGCTGCAGAAAGCTAAATATTTAGAAGAGGATAGTCATTTAATTGCAAAGTCAATAGCCTGAAGAGGACTGTGTCATTCTTGTTAGTTTGACAGCTTTTGAGCCGCAAAAGGTTTTATGTCATGTAAAGCATCCCAGTATCCACAGCATCCCATCGTTTCTATAAAGATAAATAACACACAATATGATAATGTACCCAGGGAACGTTACAACAAAAAATATCTTAATATGACAAAATTTGCAGTTTTGAAGTTCAGAAGTTGTCGATGCATTAACTGACTTCTCCAGATTCACCACAAGGCCAGAAGTCTGCAGCTTAACATGATCTGAACACAATTTAAGCCCAACAACATATTTGTAAATGGCAACAAAACACATTATACAAAGTCCTGCAGGTTAAAGTAGCCACAACGGAACACTTTCAAGCTCTAAAAATACAACAGTAACTGTAAAAAACTGCAATAATACATGATGACTTAAGTACGTTGTCTCCACACAGAAAAAATTTCATTCTGAAAATGTAAAATACTGATGATTATTAAGTCATATAAAAAGATGTTTTAGTGTGCTGTTCCGGTTTAGATAATTAATTTAAGAAGGTGTAAATGTTTGTTTCATGTAGCCAGAACCTAATAGCCTTATGACCCCACGTAAGGTCCATGATGACACAGCAAGAGGAAAACATTTTAAAAGATGCAGCATCTGTGTGACTCGTTTGGAATTAAATAGATGATGTCTGTGTATGGTCATCAAAGGTCTATCTAAAGGCCTAATACGTGTACTTTTGCGGAACTATTTACTGTGCTGGTGCACAGTTTTCTTCAATGGTCGTAGCATTTTATTTTCTTTATTCTTTCAGAGCTTAGGAAACATGCTGGAGCCCAGAAATCCTACCCACCTAAACCTATAGAAAACTTCAGAAAACCCTTTATATGTTTACAAAATAAATATGAAATGCATAGACAACGATGTACGAAAAAATGTTTTAAAAAATATGAAAGTACGAAAAGCTAATATGGAAGAAATATGAAAAAGTAAGAGAAAAAAAATGTAAAACTTAGAGGCACTCTATTAATCTCTCTTTGCCTTCTCTCCTGTCTCAGTATCTTCACGTCTCCGGAGCAGCCGTCCACCCCGGCCCACAGCGTCCCTTCAGCTCTTAACACCGGCGGCTCTCTGCCCGACCTCTCAAGCCTCCACTTCCCCTCGCCACTGCCCACACCACTGGATCAGGATGAACCCGGCTACCCAGGATCCTCCTCTCTGAGTGGGGGCAACAGCACAGGGAACCTAGCCTCCACGCTTACCCAGCTGGGTATCAATGCCGCCAACGCACCAGGAGGAAACGGCAACTTCCACCACCACTCACCTGGTGAGTACAGACTGCAACAGAGAGTGTGTTTGATAAAGACACAAGTAGGTCTGGGCAAATTGATTCACAACAGGTGAAAACAAGGTGAAAACAACATAGAAGATGTTGTTGCAACTAGATGAAAACACGCTGATTTCACACTTATTTTGTTGACTTTCTTTATTGACATATTTATTTATTTATTGAAACGCCAGCTGATCAGTCTGTGTGACTGAAGCTCGTGCCATCTGTGCAGCAGTGAATTCTCTGTCAGTGCCTTTAGAGGTTTCCTGTTGATCCAAAATCCGAAGGATCTGGGCCTGCTTTGCATTTTTACTCATGATGCTACAGAGCGTGATGTGACATTAACTGTTCAGTTGTACAGTGCACCTGAGGAAAGCATCTGCAGTCATTTCTCCCTTCACGTAACATTTTCACTTTAAATTTGACTATCCACACAGCTGGCACATTAAAACACATTTATTTATAGAGCATATTTCAAAGCAACATTTAAGCTCGAGAGATCTGCGAGTAGAAACTCGGATGCGTTTAATCCCTGCAGGAGCTCCTGAAGTGTCATCACTGCTCAGTTGTTTGAAACGTGTCTGGATAAAAGCTTTTGACTCACTGGCTAATATGAAGTTGAACAGAGGAAGTGTATGCGTGAGATGAAACGCAGGGGCATGTTCGACGGGGCGCCAGTCTAAATTTAGCCTCACAGAAAAGAGAGAGCGAGTGGGTTGAAGTGCAGTTGGAAAATGTGTCTTATCATTTGTGAGGTGACTGTACTAACCACAGACAGGAAGCTGAAGTGAGCTCAACTTGACACAGTCTGAAAATGTGATGTGTAGAGAAGGGGAAGACCAAGCTTTAAACCTCACATGTGAAAGAGTGAAATAGGTTTTGTACAGCTTGTACATCTCTTCAAACACATTTTACAACTTTAATATCAGAAAAACTAAGCCAATTTCATTCTCTAGTGTGAAATGTACTGCAAAGCTCCAAAATCCCTTTAAATCCAATGAAACTGATTTTAGATTCTGTTCAAAATAACCATTTTCAAGGATACATTGGCTTGAGTGTTCTCAATCAGTGTCTATGTATTACTTCCCTCAATAAGTGATCATGTTGCCACAAATCTCGACTTCTTGTATCCAACATTTCAAGTTAAAAGCCTCTACACAGTTGACTCAAGCAATGGTGGTAACAATCTTCAATAGAATGTATATAAAGGAAACCCTGCTATTATTTCCATAAGCCAGCGTTTCCCCCATTTTCTTAGTAGTTTAATAATTCTGTTAATGTACAAATTAGGAGCATCTTATGTCTTTTGAGTTGTATTCCTCTTAGAAAGGAGCTGGATGGAAAATAACCAGACTGCAATTAGACCTGCAGCCTCAGCAGTCTGTAAGTTACCTGTGATTTAAATTAGGGTAAACTGCTGAATCCCTCAGCGACTTCACTGAGGCCAAATAAGTAAAAGACAAACAGTGAGCAGAAATGAGCACAGACTGTGGTCTAATGAAGGTGTTTTCATATTCCGAGACGCAGCAGGAGGGAGTTTTGGACCCTGTGGTAATAAACCAGGTCAGAAAATAGACAGAAGTGCTGATTGTGGACGAGTCTGACCTACTGAGTGGATATAAAAAGCAGCAGGGATGGATAGAGCAGGGGGATGTTTTCACCTGCTGCCATCACCTGGGGACGAGCTCAGGTGAAAACAGGTCGTCTGTCTGTCTGTCTCCACGGGGCCCGGTCCCTAAACTGAAGGTTATTTTAAACGGAGACTAAAAGTCTGCAAGCAGGAACATAAAGGAGCATTAGTCCAGGTTTTATACATGTATTAATGTTTAATCACAGTCAAGGGTTAGACCTAAATATTTTACATTTATCAGCAAATACAGGCCACTTTTTACACCTGCAGACTCCAGACCAGACAGCCGCCATTAGACTGTGGAGGATGAATTCGTTCCTGGTGTTGGTCTTTCTGGGCTCAGAAACTGTGTTTCTCCTTGGGCGATGGACTTTCTTCTCAAGCTCTAATTCAATCAGTGCAATATTCTCTCTTCTTGAGCCTAATGTGATTTCAGGAACCTTAGCCTTTTAAGACTTTTCTAATTCTTGTATGATTTTAGGATGTTGGTACGTGTAGTACTGCTGAACTATTTGTTTATCAGTCCAGTGACAAAGAATCCATTCCTCTTTCCTTCCATCCTTCCATCCACCTTTTCAATAAAGTAAAGAAATTACAAAAGAAAATCACCAGACTTTGTGGAAGCATTCCTGTAGCATTCAGTTAAATTCAAAATGCATTCAGTCTGAATCAATTAACGTTCAGCCTTTTGTTTTGTGGATAGTTAGTGAAAATGAACATTGTCATTCTGTATCTCCACTCTGTCTATTTGCGTTGGTAAAGTCTGATCATAAGTGTGTTAATAAGGTGTTGAAGATATCACTTTCAGACACTGTTCTATTGAAACAGTTGCCACTTGATCAGTCTGTGACTGAGGCTCCATCTGTGCAGCAACAACCAACACTTTTTCATCTGAGTCTTTAAGTCTTTTTTTCCTCTTAATCCAAAATCAGCAAAATTAAAACATTGTGTAAAACTAATGTTTCTGTGTGTCAATACCTATTTATTTACTAGGAACATAACAATAGCATAACCGTTTAATTTAGATATCAGACTGTTTGAGAATCAAATTAAAACAGCATTTTTACAATACTGATTTGGTCTCAGGTGTTTGTCATTATGTAGGCTATGTATTCACTGATTTATTTCCAGACTGGCTGTTTTTTTTAACAGCCTATGCCATCTCTTGTTTATGCATTGATGCAAATTGTATTTACATTGTGTACTGTTTCCTTGACGGTTGCACCTTGGTAAAATAGTCTTTTGTGGGGGATATTGTAATTTCACTCACTTTGCTCGGTTATTAAGGAAAAAGCACAGATGCACATACAAGCTTCACTAGTATAAAAAATACAAAAACATATTAAAAATTGTTGTGACTTAATTTTGCATGATTTATACATTCCCTTTCTCTGCTCACTATCCCTAAATCCAAAACATCATCTGACAGCTGAGGTTGTGTTTATTTTTTCCATTTCCTCTATTGGTTCGCCGTAAATCCTCCCAAATCTGAATCTCCAACTGATTATGTAAATACACAAAATGATATTACAATTGATTTAATTTTGCAGCACTTATTTCTTTTACTTTAATGTGGTTGTATCCTGTAAAGCACTTTTGTAACCTTTTCCTGTAAAATCCTATTTAATAAAAATCTAAATTACTCATAGTAGCCAACAAATACCTACATAGTTAATAGCAGCTGCACGTAGCTCACTAAAACAGCCTACTATCTTTAAACATTGTGTGGTCATGTAAGATTTTATGTTTTGTGTGTTATTTACAGTTTGATGTTGGGATAGAAGTACAATAATTGTCTTTTGTATAACTTCAGGGTTTATTTTGTTCCAATGGCAAATGACATTAGTGTGTGCCCTCTATTTGAACATGTCTTAGTTGCTTTAAATAATTGTATTCATTTTGACTCTTTCTTTTTTGCACATCAGTCCATGTAAACTTTTCTGTACTGTTTTCTATTTGTTCTCCTCAGGTCTCCTTGCATCTCTACAGAACGCGCTCAGTAACCCCTCCCTGCAGTCATCACTAAGTAACCCCAACATCCAGTCGTCTCTCAGCAGCCACTCCTTCTCCAACTCACTGAGCTCCGCCTCCCTGCACTCGTCGCTCAGCAACCCGTCTCTGCAGTCATCGCTCAGCTCCTCCCCTTCCCTGCCATCCTCCCTCAGCAGCCAATCGCTGCACTCGTCCCTCAGTAACTCCTCCCTCCAGTCGGCCTCCAGCAGTAACCCTGGCTACAGCAGTGGAGTGGGCGGGTCTAGCTCCTGCTCTTCATCCTATTCGCCGCTGCTCAGTGGGCAGGGTCAGCCTGCACTCAGCACGTCACCGCGGAGACGGGCTCAACTCTCACCGCTCATCCTCCCCATGGGAGGGGAGACAAGGAGGCATCACTCCAAACAGTTCTCCCCCACCATCTCCCCCACACTGTCCTCCATCACACAGGTGAGATGCATGCACATACAGGTAACATGTAAACATACACATACAGGTAATGTATAGATACACATACAATATACAACACAAGCACGTGCTGTCCTATGTCATAGAAGCAATATATAAAGACTCACACATACAGATAACACACATTTATTTATGCAGACTGAAAATTCACATAAAAACACTGGATGGAAACCCACCTACACATAAACAAACACAGTTTCCTTCATCATACAGGTGTAAATTTATATATGAGGTGAGACTGATAGAGACTAAAACCTCTGTCATGAACAGGCCAAGAGAGCCACTTCAATTACTATCAACTACAATAACTGAAAAAATACAGTACAAAGTAACAACTCATATTAACAAGTTTTTCAATTAAAAATCAAGAAGGTGAAAATTTTGCAAAATATGAGGATGGAACCTGAATGGTTGAGGATTAAAAATTTGGTCTAAAATATTCACATAACTGATCTGAAATACACAGAAGGCTTGGTCACTGGAAAAAATACTCACAAATATGTAGATGAATATTTAAAATATCGAAGTGGCTATTGCCACAGTACTGTGGGACTACTTTCTCATTTGTCTATTACCACACAGCCAATCAGTGCCCTCATTATATCATGTGTAGACTGGTAACCTGTAACCTGTCACTTTGCTGCCACAGTACTGTGGAAATAAGCATTGTACATCCCATGGGCCTATCCAGTTACAGGAAGAGGCTATGGTACCAGTTACCGGAAACTGGTTTGTGTGCCTATTCTCACTTTCAGTTTCAGCATGCAGGCAAACAACATGAAACGTGGCGACTGTTTCGCCTCATACGAGGAATTTGCTTGGGTTTTTGATGAATATAAATCAGCCACTGGGACAGCATTCAGAGAGCAGAATTCAAATCCTTTGGCTCTCTGGCAATAGACAAACTGATATTTTGTGCCACAGTACTGTGGCAGTAGCCATTGCCTTAAAATATACATTGAGTTTTGTTCTACAGTTTCATCTTCTTTTTCTAGCTCTTGCATTTTTCCACATAATTACTTAAGTAAACCTTTACTGCTTCTTAAAAGCCTTTGGAAACTGACTGAATTGAATGGATGAGTTTGTATCGTTGGAATAAGCTGTCCCCAAAGCCTTAGTCCACTTCCATCTCCACCTCGTTAGAGTGGGACTTTCAGACTTTCCAGTTTGATCTGGAGCTAATGTACAGGTGTGAAACCTCCCCTGGATCACACACTGGACCAAACAGCCGGTCTGTGGACTAACCAGGAGAGGTCATCTCAGTCCAGTCAAATGTTTGTTTACCGTGTCAAAAAACATTCTGGATGTGTGAGCCGAGTACTGATGTAGGGCTGCTGTTACCAAAATCAAAAGAAGAATGCCCTAACCCTTTAAATACTTTTTTATATATATATATATATATATATATATATATATAGTTTATTATTCTGTTATTGTAATATTTTACACATGTATATCTGCATTTTCCTTTTAAGCATTCACATGCAGTTTCTAGGCAATAGACAGATGTTTGAGCCACATGTAAAATTCAACAGAAAAAACCCAAAACATTATGAAATGCACACTTATCTATAAACCAGTTAATATTAAAAACATGGAAATGCAGCATGTAGGTGACGACAGCATGACATAATAGTTGTTACAAAAATCATATTGTAAAAGCAAAACCAAACAACTGAATGTAGACCATGTTTCATACCTTTGGCTGTAAAAATGCTCTAAGACCGGTAGACATGCTTATTATAATGACTATGCACCTTCAGAGACTTCCTTACTGGTCTCAGCCTCCACAGTGGTTGATGTTCTTCTTGTACTAACACCTCCCTCTGCTTCACCTGCAGGGCGTCCCTCTGGACACCAGTAAACTCCCCCTGGACCAGAGGCTGCCCCCATATCCCCTAAGCCAGTCCCACCAGCACCAGCCTGGCTCCCATCAGCCCCTCTCCGGTCTGTCCAGCTCCCAGCAGAGCCAGCACCACCACCAACAGCTGCACCGTCTCCAGCAGCCGCAGCAACAACAACAGATGCAGTCACTGCAGCAGCTGCACCTGCAGAACCTACGGAACTCACACAACCAGCACATGCAGCAGCACTTTGGAACGGTACGAATGACATGACGGCTATGGTTACACGGACACAATTCCTTCATATTAAATCTATATATTTCCAACAATATATTTGTAACTGAGGTCTCTCCTCAGCTATAAAATTGGTTGGGTGAGGCCAGCATTTACAAAATGAATTCACTCACAGGATTGTTATGTATGGTACTCAGCCAGTTGGTGATAAAACAGATCCCATATGGGAAGTGCAATTATAACATAAATGAATCATTCACTGTGAGTCTGATGCGTTTCAGAGGCCAATGGGGCCGCAGGTGAACACAGCAAACTCACCACTGATTAAAAGTGAGGGTTCATTGGATCAGTGTGGTCAGAGTCCCTCGTCATCCTCCTCGTCTTCGTCACAGTGCCAGGTCAAACAGGAGGTGGAGCAGCAGGCGGAGCAGCAGAGGGTCAGAACCTTACCACAGCTCCAACAGATCAGCCACAACCTGGCCACCGACCTGGGCCTCTACAACGTGAGTAACCATGGCAACCACTGAAAATCCACCTCTCAAATTCCCTTAAAAACACCCCAAAACAAATACAGTGGAAACCACACTGGGTTGGTTCATTTCTCTTTTTATCTGCTAGACATTCCACTATGTTTAGCAGCTGTTCTGACTGTCGTTCTGCTGTTTGCTACTGGACTCTCTTTATAGGGCTTTTATTTTGAAATTCATTGTCAGTCGCTGAAAACCAAAACAATTTATTTATTTTTCAAGTGCTTGACATCAATTAAGCATTTAACATTGTTTTTAAACCATGTTTTCTTTTATTTTATGTACAATATTTTTCACAAAGCATGTTCTATCATTATGTACATTTTTTCTTTTTTGGTTCTTTTAGCATTCATTAATTATCTTAATGTCTTTGCCTTTTAACATTCATTAATCAAAGTTTTTCATTGTTTATAAAGCATCTTTTAACATTTGTTAGATATATTTCCATTCAGATCTTTGAGGATTTCAGTGTCTTGCCATTCATCATTAAGTTTTCATCGACATTCAAAGTATCTGTTTTTGATTAAGCAACCTTAAACATTTATTTAGTGGCTTTTACATGTATGTTAGTGTTCATTAAATGTCTTTTATCATTAGTCAATGTACACAGAGCATCTTAATTCATTCAGTATGTTTCTTTAAGTGTCTACCCTTAAGGATTTGCTAATTATCAATCATGAAATATGGACTGGGGAGGTTGACAGGTCAATCGGAAGATAATGTAGTGTTTTATTGTTTTGTTACTATTTTCATCATTCCACTTTTTTTTTTTTTTTTTTTTTTAACATTACTCACTGATTTAATTTAAATAAGATTTGTGACCAATAGAAATTCTTCACACTACTGAAAGAGTACATCTACACCACTACATTAGTGAGTCATTTATGGATTTTATGACCTTTTTCTAACCCTCAGGCTGCATATAACCATCATAATTATGTGTAGTTATCAAGCTAATGGTTGTATAATAGTGTTGGTGAGTCTCTGAGATGTTTTGTCCAGTTCTTTATTGAACACAACCCCCTCTAGTGGACTCATGGAGCTTTAAGCTGCTCTCTGTCTTTATTCCTAGTCTTTATGTCATCATACTCTACTGCAGTCCAGTATTTACACAGTGGATTTTTGAAACTGACACTTATTTGTACAAAACCCTGAACTAACCTGATGACTCTGACTCATGATAACAACAAAATGAAATGTTTTCACTCAGCTTTAAGAGACACTCATTACCAGATGTAGGTTTGGAAGGTCGTCCGTGTTTGTGTGAGGATTAGATGTCCGGTGTCATGTTCAGGGTCTGATGTAATGCTGAGGTGAAACTGCATCTGATTCTATTTATGGAGCTCATTGTGTGTGAGACGATGTGACATGTGATCAGCATGAAAACACAGACGTCAGGAGGCGTCTTTGACTCTGCATCGGAGGGGATTTACCTGAAATTAAAGCTGAGCTCAACCTTGACAGCAGGACTCGATGCTTATACTTTTTTCTTAAATAGCACCTATGCTTTACTTTTAAGAGTTTCAGTGTTTTTCCTACGTTGATGAGGTTTGGTTTTAGCATCACCTAAACTAATGTCAGATGTCAAAACTAAGATCTAATCGTTTCAGTGCAGTATGTTTTTGCATGCCTTTCCCATTGTCAGACATATAAAGCATGATCTTATCCTATTTAATCTCAGTAAAATTGGTCCAAAATTATGCTTTTTTAAATTAAAACAAACAAAAAACCCCTCCAGATTCCACAACAGTGTACTCAAGTCTTGAACAAAATACGTGAACTCAAGCAACATGATCCTCTGAAAAACCAAGTGTTTTCTGGTGAGCGCGTAGAACCTAAGGGGCCCAATATAGATATTAACATTTTTTTTAATAAAGGAACACTTGGAGATATTTACAAGCAAAATGTGTTATTTGAAAAAAGTTTTAATGGTGAACTGGGCCATGGGGCTAGGCACTTTCAATCAGGATAAAATATGTTTGAATTGTGCATTTATACATTCACATTCCAAACCACTTAATCCTCAACAGGGTCAGGGGGATGCTGGAGCCTATTCCAGCTTAAAATGTACTTCTTGAAATAAAATTGGACATTGTTTAAACACAACTCAACAAAGAGCAGCACTTCTGAGATGTGATGATATAAACTAAAGAACAGAAAACTGATCCTTTGATATTTTTCTAAGAGTGTTTGTTTTTTCATGATGTGTTTGTGATGTTTTGCAGGATGCCTTGTTCAATTCTCTTCTGGATGACCCCTACCTGAATGTCCAGCTCAAATCCAACCAGCAGGTAAAACTGAGAGTCTGCTGTGGAGCTGTTTCAATGTTTATTGCAGTTAAAGAAATGTAAACATTTAGATTGATCTGTGTCTCTTGGGTCCGTTACAGTTCACCACAGACCCCCAGAGCGACGGCCTCTCTCTGAACCACAGTGGTCTGACCTGTGGCAGCTCTGATAAGAACCAGTTCCCGTCCAACACACAGGGTCCCCTGGAGCTGCAGGACTGTGGAGACCAGCAGCTCCTTAACAATCAGAACCAGAACTACAGCGGAGGGGAAGGACGCCATAACGTCCCCAACATCATCCTCACAGGTGAGATGACAGAGCAGATACGACCACATTCATTCAGAAATATAGCTTATCATTATCTCTTCATCTACTAAACATGACTAAAGTGCCCAAAACAATGACAGTTAATTGGGTGATATTTTGCTTTTTTAAATGAAATTATGCATTTTTAAATGTTTCCCTGCGGTCTACATAAATTGTAAATGCTCTGCTTGGGTCTGAATTCTTCATTAATTAAACTCCACAGGTCCATCTTCCACCCTATTTCTGAGTAATGACACCAGAAAGGTTGTTTTGAGCACTGGCCCTTTAAATGCAAATGAGCAACTTCACACCCTACCCCCTCCAGGTTGTTGGCTGTGCTGTTCTGTCCCGTTCAACCAACAACTGAACATTTTAGGTAATCGGCTCAAAGTTTGGACATATTTTCAGTATGAACTACAACCGCTGCTGCTGACAAACAATTATGGTGTACGCAGAGAAATGTTTCTTAAATGTTTCTTAAAACAGGTTGTAGAAATCCGCTCGATTTTTGCCAAAATGAATATAGAGATAGCTTTGTAGAACCTGGAGGGTTCAAATTCAAACTTTTTGAACTATTAGGGTCCAAGTACACAAATAAATATACCAAAGACAATAAAAGTGTGTTTAGCAAAATATGAGCCCTTTAAATAAAAACTACATTTTGATGTAAGACTAATCAAACAGGGCAGAAATGTTAGGAAGGAGCAATTGGCGAAGTGATCCAGTCAGAGTTTGTCTCTTAGAAAAATGATTTAATAATGCATTAAACTGAATCTGTTATACTTGAATCTATATAAACTAGAATCTATACAAAACATTTAGACATTTAGATGACTAAATCTGTGTCTACAACTAATGAGGATTAGCCCTAACATATGATGCAGAGACAAAAAGTCTTAACAGATAAAGCAGAACGTTCCTACTTATCAGACCTACAGTAGTGGAAAAAAACATTTTCGGACTTCCTGAAAATTTTACACAATCTCAAATATTATCATGAAATATTTGCAGAAAAATCTTTTTTGTGTTTCACAAGGTGTGGCTGCATCAAACTGACAAAAACAAATGCAAATTTTTAGTAAATTTTTTTTTGTTTATTAAGAAAAAGAACAAAACTAAATTCTTGACAGTTTCAACATGTCATGCCCTGGATGTGTTTCATTATCTTGCTGAAACATCCAGTTTTGACCTCGGTGGAACAGACCACGTGCAGAAGGGAGCATGTGGGTTTGGAGAATGGAACAATACTCAGCAGAGTTCAATGACTTGAGAGTGATTCTAAATGTAGTACATTCCAAATGTATGGGCTGTTGTAAAACTTTTTTCCACCACTGTAGATGAAACAACTAAGCTGAAGAAACAAAAAAATGATTGAGATTTCTTTACCACTGTAGACAGAAAAAATATAACCCCAGTCCGATGTTGCAGAAACAGCAGAAATAAAAACAAATCACCAGAATTATTAACAGTAAACAAAATTAATTCAAAATGTACAACAAATGACAAATAAACAGCAAAACATAGTAAAATACATTTGTAAAATAAGCAATAAAATGAACAAGTATCAATTATTTGAAGATTTTGTTGTACATGTGGATGTTTCCTTTCCGTGCAGCTGGTTTAAGTGTTAAAGCCATGTCGTTTCCTGTCTCCAGGGGACTCTCCTCCCGGTCTGTCTAAAGAGATCGCCAGCGCTCTGTCCCACGTCCCCGGCTTTGAGATGGACCCGTTCTCCCTAGATGACCCGCTCCGTATGGACCCTCTGGCGTTGGACATGTTGGACGGAGACCTGATGTTGGCCGACCCGGCGGTGGAGGAGACGTTCAGATCGGACCGTCTCAAGTGACCCCCATCTCCCCCTTTGCTCCAAGAGCTCAGCGGGACTGGCGAGGAGACGACCTCTGTGACGGATGCGAAGAAGAACCTGCCCACTCACCGCTTCCCCCAATCAGACGGTCTGCAAAGAGAGAGGAAGCTCCGCCCACCAACAGGAGGCAGCAACGTCTGGCGGACAGGGAGCTTTTCTTTCGAAGGCACTTAACTCAAAATTTTAAAAAAAAGAAAAAAAATGCTCTTGCAAAGCTTGAAGTCAAGAAAAACCCAAGATGCTTTTCCTTTTAGGCATTAGCTTGTACGAGTCTTATCTGCATGTGAATGAAAAATGCAAACACACAGCGCAGGAAAACTTCGCTGATGTGATGTCAGCTACGTTTAACAAACCAGCAAACAGAGCTTTATGCACCCGGGCCTTTCCGACTGTTTCCTGTCTGCTGATTAGCTCCGCAGGGATGATCTGACCCCTTTTATCTGCCATCAGGTTAGAAATAACCACCAGTGTGAGGCCAACTCTGCTTCATCAGCCACTTTGAAAAGGAACAGAGCCATGACAGAAACGACAAGATGATTTAATGAGACTTTCTCTGACTTTCACAACCCTCCATGTGCTGCTTCTGTGCAGGTCACTTATCAAAGGTGTTGATAATATCCTCAAAATCAGGTGAAACACACTGAGCTGTGTTTGGGAGCCACTAAGTCAACTAAACCTGCCACTTGGCTTCAAAAAACCCTATGACATAAATGAAAAATCTCACAGTTCTGAGTAAAATACAAATTTGACAACAGTGGTGACATGAAAGAAATATTGAAAATGTCGCTTTTTTTCTGTATTCTCTGACCTGGCAGTTCAGAAGGGAGTCTACACCACTGAACCTAACAATGAAAGATATTTAAAAATCACAAATGAAGATGGGGATCATTTCATCTTCCCCATTTTTTTGAAATCCCCAAAACCCAACCTGTTAAAATGCACCTTTACCGACAGAAACATCACTGCCTTGATGACAGAGAAAGTGATGCATTAGAAGTTTAAGAAGTAATCAGTCCTAAAAGATGTTTTTTATAAAGAATTATGTATTTTGTGAATGAATCTGATATGTGAAGGTGCAGATGCAGATTAAAGGATCAGTTTACTCGCATAAAACACATGAAACTTGCATCAGAAACAAGTCTGACTGAGGTCAATGTACCTCACATTAGAGATGGGAATCATTACAAATCGTTCCTCTTTTTCTTCTTTGACATCTTTTTCTGACAGTTTAACTTCATTTTCATGGTCGGCCACAAAGCTACTGGTATCTTTTTCAGTGGCCGATGCCTGATATGTAATGAAAACTGTTGTAATAATTACTCAAACATGAAGCTAAGAATAAGAAAAACAAGAATCTCTCCTCTAGGAGTCATCTCAAAAAGCAGACAATCATAAAAAAAAATTGGATAAAAAGCTTTAAAATCCCAATTTTCATGATGATTTGTAAGTTAAAAAGGTTATATACTTTTTTGTATAAATTTAGCTGTCACTTTAAAACTGTTCACTTTGTTATACTGAAAATATTTGTTTCCATGGCACAAAAGGAAAAAAAAATAGGGACAACAGTGAGAATTTCTCAACCTATTAATTTGTGTTTATTTACACTGTTGTGTATCGGCATTGTCTCCATTTTGTTCAGTAGATCTGTTGACTGTACTGATGTGAAATCAAACTGTAGAGAGTAATTGATGTCAATGGAACAAATTAATGATCACTGGAAAATATTAGCTAAAATAATAGCTAAAAAATAATAATCAGCCAGTTTTTCATGGTTGGTTTTATTTTATTAATTCCTTTGAGCTTGAGGTTACAGATGCAATCATTTATTTATTGAAGTATTTATTACTTGGACTCCATTTACACAGTGATATTGATCAATTGATAATCAGCTTTTTCCTGCACTAAACTATCAGTTATATCAGTTTTTTAAAAATCCACAATCAGTTCACATCTTTTAAAAAAGTAAATGTCCAAAAAATTGTTTTAGTACATCTCCATGTTTTCTGAGAGAGAATATGCAGAGATGTCTACATTTATTATTTGTTCACTGGCCTGAAATAGATCAATGCCAGTTTATGCTGCTTCTTTTTACTGAAAATAAAACCCAAAAATGACTATTCTAACTAAAATCTTGACATGATTTTAGTTTGACCAATCAGTCAAATAATTACAGTATGTTTTTTTGCTCATTAGGTAAAGAAAACCTAAATAAAAACAAATCTTCTCATTTCATCCTGAACTAAATTTTACACTCTTGTTCAAGGTAGATAACAACTAGTAAGAGAAAATGACATATATAGTAGAGAATTTGCTGGAGAAAACATCCTATGACTCTAATCAATTCCCATCTCTGTGTCACATCCAGGGAAATTTGTTATTTGAGGCGTGTTTTGTGGAGGAAACTGAGGACAAACATCTGCACCTTTTAGCTTTTTAACTGTTAACCCTCAGGCTTCGAGTTTTATCACCCTTCAGGTCAATGTTCTAAAGGGCAATTCCACCAAAAACTGTAAAACCTTCCCTTAAAAATGACCCTCTTCTTAAACCAGCAACTTTGCACGAAAACAAATCACACAAAATCAAGATGAAAAATACCTTTGATTTCAGTTTTTGAGCATCTCCAATAGTGTGGTTTGATACTTTAGCCCTAAATGCGCCATTTGGTAGCATTGCCCTTTAACCCCAGTCACTGTGATTGACAGCCCTAAGCCCCGCCCCTTTGCTGCACCTGCGTTTTTGCCGCCGCGGAGCTTCTACGTACGTATTTTTCTGTGACGCAAGCAATGACGAATATTCCAAAAAGTTTATTTTTAAACTCAAAGTGGTTGAAAACATGTCTGTACATAATGCGTCAGATCATATGTTTTGAAGAAAAGTTGAGTATATTTAAGAGGAGGAGCGGGAAGGAAAGAAGCATCTGAACAAGCACTGAGTGTTTGTCACGTGTTTGAAACATGTTGAAAAATGAAGATACAGTCGAAATGAACCTGTGTGAATAAGTTTAAAAGGGCAGTTTGTGTTGAAATGCAGTGAGAAGATGGATGTGGGGACTATCTTCAGATGGCGTATCCATCCGCAGAGTGTTTCTGTTGTGAGTTCTGTTTGTTTTTGTCGCTCACTTTAGTCAAAAACCTTTATTTTTACTTTTCTGTATTGAAAATAATCATATTAATAACGTTAAGGTCAAACCCAAAATAACACTTGACGAATAAAAACACAAACTTCACATTAGCGTTTGGAAGTAGAATTGAAATGTTGGTACATTTTGCTGTTAATATACAAGTACAGTTTGTTTAAAGCTCTGGCAATTTAAACAAAAAGGTTTAGAAAATATGCTGCAGCTGTCTTCATCCTGGATTTGTCCCTTTTTTTAAGCAAAAATATTTTACAGGTGGCAGCTTCTGAAATGAGATAATTTGATGCTTTTACTTGTCACATTTGTTAATTTTCTATTAAATATTTTTAAGTTTTGTGAAGAAGGTTGTAGAAAAAGAAGCGCCAACTGTCAGATTTTATCTATCATTCACTATTTTAATTTGTCAGAAAATAGACTTTGTTGGTGAAGTGACTAGACAAGTTTTAGTAATGATATTGTGGTTGAAGTTGGATGTCTGGAGGTTTATTTGTAGGTCAGAGCATTGGCGCTGGCAGCCGATGGGATGTTGGGAAACAGAGGTGTTTGGAGGTGAAACGTTACTGATGTTAAAGTTTGATTCTGTCAGATGGTTTTTGGTGAATTTTGAGCAGTGATTTCAGACATTGTTTTCAGGACAGTGACTCGATGGACAGTTTTTAAGTTA
The DNA here is from genome assembly GCF_902148855.1 of Sphaeramia orbicularis. Lineage (NCBI taxonomy): Eukaryota > Metazoa > Chordata > Actinopteri > Kurtiformes > Apogonidae > Sphaeramia > Sphaeramia orbicularis. The sequence continues at coordinate 21,493,128 of NC_043972.1, forward strand.
TAATCTTGCAAAAATTCCCTGTTACTCATCAATTCTTCACTCTTTTAGTGCTGAAATGGTATTTCTGAAACAAAAACAAGAGAAAAAAGGAGCTTTAGGTGGCTTTTGGATGTTAAATCTCCTTTTCATCATCTCTTACCATTTTCAGTAAAGTTATGAGACTCCAAATAGAAAGCAGCAGATCCCACAAAACTAACAGTATAAAGTACTACATTTCCCATAATGCACCTCCTTGTCTGATAATCAGCCATATATATGTCAGGGTAGAGACTGCGATCTGGTAGGATCGGCGATTCTACCAGTAGAGACTCCGATCGTAGTCTCTACCAGTAGAAACTCCAATCAGAGTCTCTGACCCTAACCCTAACCCTAACCCGATCGGAGTTTCTACTGGCAGGATCGGAGTTTCTTCCAGTAGAGACTCTGATTGGAGTTTCTACTGGTAGAGACTACGATCGGAGTCTCAACTGGTAGAATCGCTGATCCTACTAGATCGCAGTCTCTACCCTGATATATACATTCATGCAGCATCAGTCCTTGAATTTCACCTTTTAATAATAGACTTTATTAAACCAAAATAAATGCTTTCACTTGGTTTGTTTTAATTTCCCTCTGATGCTATTCTGACATTTCATAAACCCATTAACTAATCGACTGATTAATCAGTAATGAAAGATGATAGTTAATTGCAACTCCTGCATTCACCAGTGTTAAAAGAAATCAAATCCACAAAGTAACAAGAAATAGAATAAATCCAGAGGGGAAACTTTAGAATAAAACAAACGTTTAACATGTTGCAGACGCTGGAAAATGAAGGGGTTTTATGTAATCTCCTTTAAAGTCAAGTATAATCTTAAAAGCTGCTCAGTTTTAGAGAAGTCAAAATGTCTGATTTCATGATACGACACTGCTCAAACTAGAACTAGACAAAATTAATGAGGAAATTCCAAGAAAATTAGCTTTAAATTAAGTTTTAGTGAGACTAGCAGCACAGTTTAAAAGTGAAAAGGTCAAAAAATCGCTAAAAGGAACCACAACTTCATGCAAATAGAAAAATATGAGCAACATCCACTGGGAAATACAGTGTTTTATCTGTTCTTATCCGTTTTTTTACTTTTAAAAGCAGATCAATTCTATTTAAACAGAATTGACCTTTTTTCAAGAACTCAGTCAAAATGTGATTCTAATTTTATTTGAATATTCTTTGTTCAACTGTTCTACTTGTTCAGCTGGTTGAACTAGTAAAACATTGGAAGTAATATTCAAGAAAATTAGTTGGAAAAACAACTTTGAATGGGACTTTTTCCAGTTAAATATGAACACAGACACTTATCGAACCGTCTTATTTGAGGAAACAAACATTTTGTTGTATCTTTTAAAAATTTGGGTGTTTCTTTATGTTTCTGATACTTTATAGAACAAGCTACTTATAGATATATCGAGAAAATAATGAACGGATGAATCGATAATGAAAATAAAGCAGTGCCGTTAGAACTTTTCTGTCCTGAATTTATTCTAGTCATTAACAGCTGAAACTGTGCTTTTTACCAGCTTTGAATTAGCTGGAAAATTTAAGTTTTACTGGGAGTTTTTCCCTCAGAATCAGGTTAAATTATTTTTTATTCAGATGCAATTGAGAATTCAGAGTCAAAACATCTGATTTGATTGAACGACACACTTCAATATTTGTTGAAAATTCATGCAAAGTTCACCCGCATTGTGTGTTTTCTTTTGTTTCTGACACTGACTTCATCCTGTGTGAGTGTGTGTCTGTGTGTTTCGCATTTTGCCGTTATGCAACAAAACCCAGTTGTGAGTTAAACCTGCAGTTCCAGACTCTGCCAGTAGGGGGAGCTGTTGACCAGCAAGGCAGCGAGAGTGTGTTTGTGTGACCTAGGGATCAGTTAAAGGCCATATTTCATATTTTTTCATATTTTTTATTGTATAATAATAACTGCTCTCATATTATTAATGTTATTATTTTTTTTTAGCTCCAGAGAATAAATAAAATGAGCGTTTGTGCGTCTTTTGCTTTGTATTTGAATAATAATTAAATTGACATTGTCGTTGTGGTTGTACTCAGATGTTTATTTGTAATAACCAGGGAATGTGGCATGTGTTGTACATATTCATGTATTTTCAAAACCAGAGGTGCTTCTGAAGCGAAACAGGAGAGATTTTTAAAGAGAGTGTCGCATTATTTTCCACAAAATAAAGAAATGAAACCTGGAACACTGATTTGTTTGTGTGTGTTTATGAGCTGAAGTCATAGAAAAGGACATCCTCATTGGGCTGAAGTGTCTCTGTGTACAAATACAACAGTGCAGTTTGTTTACCTCCGCCAAGGAGGTTATGTTTTTGCCAGGGTTTGTTTGTTTGTTTGTTTGTCTGTCCGTTAGTGTGCAACATGACTCAAAAAGTTATGGACAGATTTGGATGAAATTTTCAGGGTTTGTTGGAAATGGGATAAGGAAGAAATGATTAAATTTTGGTGGTGATCGGGGGTGGGGGGGCCCACGGGGGGGGGCCACTGATCAGCCTTGGCGGAGGTCTGCGCTCTCCGAGTGCTTCTAGTTTTTACTTAAATGCACAGCGATGACTCAATATAAATCACAAAAATTACACTTAACACTGGATTTATTATTTCTTGGTTAATGGCACAATATACATTTTTAATGTTTTTGTGGTTTAGTTACATTTAGAGCAGTTAAAGTTTGAAAATAAACCTATTCATATGGTCTTTCTACTGATTTAAATTTTGACAGAATATTAGGGACAGCTGTAAAAATGTCAGTGTGATGTAAATATAACATTTAACCCATAAAGGCCCAGTGCTACTTTTGTGGCAGTTCCCAAATGAATTTTTCTACATATTTAACTATACTTTAGTGATTTATCAGCATTTATTGTAATATTATCATCAGCATTTTGCATTTTTTCGGTGTAAATCATGTATTTTCCTACCTTCAATTCACTGATCATGTTCAATAAAGCTCAGAGTAAATTCACAGGTTATTATATTAGAAACAGAGAAAACTGAAGAAAAAGGTACTTTTTCAGCAAAGATATCAATGACTGAATGCAAAAACAAGCGTCTCCATCCACTGTCATTGATCCAACTCCATGGGTTTTACTGGTGAATCAATGTTGCAGAAGATGACGGTGTTTCCATGTTCACTGTGGAGCATCTGAACGTCCAAATGGGTCATATCTGATGACCATGAAAAGATGACAAACTGCATTTCCATGTATTGATAGGATTAGTGGATTAGGTATTAAACAGTTTAGATCAGTAGATGCTTTGGTTGCCAATTGCTGTTTGGGTCTTTATGGGTTAAACAACTACTTTGATTGAACTACATTCACTATTTAACTTTTACTATTTAATAACTATCTGGTAGGTTATTTTTAATTTGTGGATTTGTCATTCTTTTGCAGTTTCACTCTGACATTTTCAGACACATTCAATCTTAATTTGGTTAAAACATGGTGCAAAAGACATTTGAAATTCCATTAAATCAATTTAACATACTTTAAAATAATCTTATATAACAGCATTACATGTAATATTCGAAGTTGTGTTAGAAACAGCAAATTGGTCAAGAGTAGGGAGTTTTTGTCTGTTTTGATGATTATTTTGTTCATTTTTTTCCATTTATTCTTTCATTTTCGTCCATTTTGTTGACCATCTTCTTTTTATTTAATTTTGCTGATTATTTTTGCTCATTTTTGTCAACATTTTGTATTATTTTCCTCATCCTTGCCTTGTGTTGAATATATAGTTCATTTTATTATTTAGATTATTTAGATTTTGTCCATGTTGCTGACTATTTCTTCATTTTGTTGTTTAGTTGGGTTTGTTAAAAGTTTCTTTATTTTAGTCTCTATTAGTTTTTTTTTTGTTTGTTTTTTCATTTTTTTAATTACTTTGTTCAATTTTGCTACTTTTTTGTTAATTGTTTCTACTTTTTTGTTCTGTTTGTCGGTTATTTTCCACATTTTGTGGATTATTTTGCTTGTTTTTGTTTGTTGTCGAGGTATAAATAGTCCTGAACATCAAGTCACAGCTTTTAATGTTGGATGTAAGTTGAGGAAGTGATTTCAGACAAATCAGAACACATGAATATGTGCTCATGGTAAATATGTGTATTTATTATCTGAGACATTATGAAGTTACTGGTATTAAGTGTAGTGGAGTCCTGTGTTGTGGTGAAGGAGCAGAGTAATAGCAAAAGTACAGTTACATTCCACCGGTTGAAAACATACAGCACCATACTCAGAGCAGGGTTTGTCTCATTTTGAAGGTGCACACCCTCCTGATGCTGCTTCAAAGTGAAAGTAAACGTCTGCTGAACATTTAACCAAATTAAACTAAACTATTGTGAACATAATTATTTTATTTTATTCAGATATTTTTGTTGTTATAAAGATTCAGTCTGTCTTCATATATGATCATCTAATTAATAATAACAGCACTAATATTTCAGCCAGGTCAGTTTGTCTGACAGCTGCAGCTGCACTAAGATGTAAACAATAACACAGGAAATGGAGAGGAAGGTGTTTTTAAAATAAAATACCTTTAAAGAAAGAGATTGGAGACATCCGTGAAGTCTGTCGTCACAATCCCAAACATTCAGTCATTGTTTTACTATTGGCTGCAGGAATAAAAATACATTTATGTATTTCATTCTGCACTGTACTAGGCATAACTGTACATGATACAAATAAACCTATCTTATATAAAGCTAGAAGCACTCGGAGAGCGCAGACCTCCGCCAAGGCTGATCAGTGGCGCCCCCCGTGGGCCCCCCCACCCCCGATCACCACCAAAATTTAATCATTTCTTACTTATCCCATTTCCAACAAACCCTGAAAATTTCATCCAAATCTGTCCATAACTTTTTGAGTTATGTTGCACACTAACGGACAGACAAACAAACAGACAAACAAACAAACAAACCCTGGCAAAAACATAACCTCCTTGGCGGAGGTAATAAAATAAAATAAAATAAAATAAAATATAGACTACACTTCTAGTAAATCAATTAATGCAAAATTCGTCTTTTATTTTGAAGGCCGTGAGAGGAAGTACCACGTGACGTTGTTGTAGTTTGACAGCGCTGCGGCTCCTCGGAGCAGCAAACATGGACGTCACATGTGAGAGAATGACCTAAACATGATCCTTCCAGCTCGTAGAGGGATAAACCAGCACAGACAACAAGGTAGGACTTAAACCGTGCCAGTCCTGTTTCGGTTTTGCACCCGAAAAACGGACCCGGTGCCGTTTTGGAGCTAACCGCCTGGTTAGCTAGCTAACAGAGGAGCTACCGAACGGCAAAAGGCAGGTCGTTTAACGGGTTTCTGTGTTTCTATTATCGGACACGCCTCCGAGAGAAGCGCTTCTTACGTTTTCTATGTGATATTTGAAGCTTAAGCATCAACACGCTTCAAACATATCGTGTTATTAGGAACTGTACTGCTGGCATAAATAATAACCTCGTTAGCTACAGTCTTGCTCATTTTACTGAGTTTCCATACTGTGCGTGTTTCTCACCGGTTGTTCGCTGCAAACGCATGTCGAAAACCGCTTTTCCTGGTGGTTTTCACTTAATAAAGTGATATCAAATCAGTTCTCGCATGATCAACACAAAGCACATAGTGTTCACAGAGGCAGGCTGCGTCCGATAATGGAACCACCCTTGTTTTTGACTCCTGGACCTCAAATCGCGTTGCGGCGACAGCGGCATCGTGTGTCACTCGACAAACTGGCGCAAGTTGTAGCACACACCCGACGTATTTTGTCGCTTTTTCAAGGGCCGGTCGTTTGAGGCTGAGTCCAGTAGGTAAACGTGCCGGAACGAGTCGCGCAAAGCTTGTCCGATAATGGAACCCATGTTATGTGAGGGTTAAATGACCAGCAGCTGGCGGCCTGTTGGTGTTGCAGTGCAGATCCGTCCATCAGCTGTGGAGGATTCCTGCAGACTCAGAGGGGTTTCAGTGGATGGTTCCTGCAGACTCAGAGGGGTTTCAGTGGATGGTTCATGCAGACTCAGAGGGGTTTCAGTGGATGGTTCATGCAGACTCAGAGGGGTTTCAGTGGATGGTTCCTGCAGACTCAGAGGGGTTTCAGTGGATGGTTCATGCAGACTCAGAGGAGTTTCAGTGGATGGTTCATGCAGACTCAGAGAGGTTTCAGTGGATGGTTCATGCAGAATCAAAGAGGTTTCAGTGGATGGTTCATGCAGACTCAGAGAGGTTTCAGTGGAGGGTTCATGCAGACTCAGAGGGGTTTCAGTGGAGGTCACAGGACCAGCTGTCTGAGGGAATACCACCAACACCATGAGGATGTACACACAGCGGGTTTGAGCAGCTCAGGGCCAGTTTACACAAAATAAACAAACATATGTAGAGGATGTCATGTCAGAAATTCTAATCCCGACTTTAATTAAGCCCAGTTGTCCTCATTGCCCACAGTTCCATCTGTGTTGCCATGGCAAATCTATAATGCAGCAATATACACATTCTATACATTCACTTAAAGCTGCAGGAGACTTTCATCTCCAATTTTTCATCAAATCTGTAAACATATATATATGTATGTATTGTGGGAAGCAGAACTCCAGTCGTTTCTACATTGTGTTTGCTGCAGCTGCTGCTGCCAGGTGGCTGTGTGAACCTCTGCTTACCACAGTGCATGTCGCGACAAAATTCCAAAGATGCCCGAGTGACCTACCGGCTCTGTTTGTAAACAAATGGATTGTTTATGGTGGAGTACACTTCGAAGTTGTTCACCGTGAGGGAAGAGAGTCAGGTGAGTAATCACAGAAAGACTTACGGATTTGTGATACTTAGGCTATGACTCGGGTTTTACAGATTTGATGAAAAATTGGTGACGAAAGTCTCCTGCAGCTTTAACTAGAACATCAGCTAACCAAATGATGGGCAAATGTCTAAAACAAGCCAACAGTCTGCTAACACTAAGCAGATCCAACAGTACGAGTATTATTTCTCTACCACAAAAACTCACTGAATGAGACAAAGAACAGCAAAAACAAACTGTTGCATCTTGAAGCGATGATTATGAATGTGGTCTTACCTTTGCTATTTTTTGAGAATATCTTGGTTTTATATGAATAGAGCTTCTGCTATCGGCTAATCCATTGTTTTGTGTTGCATTGAAATGATCAACACTGGAAACAAATGGCCCAGAGTTTAACAGGTTACCTGAATGTAAATCAAATGATCGGTGAATACCCAGATTACATATTTCACAGAAAGAGTACTTCACTGTAAATACTTACACCTTTTATTTGAATCACAATATAAAAATACTGCATTCCAAACCTTACAGAAGTAAAAGAACTGTATTCATGTTTAATGTTTTGGTTCATTCATGATGGGGTTCAATGTAATGACTGTATATAGATCTGTTAATATGAATCTGAGAGGTAATTAAGTTAATCGTATTAAATGTAGTTGAGTAAAAAGTCCTGTATTTACCTGTGAGTTGTAGTGAAGGGACAGAGTAATTTCATTTTGTAATAGCACATCCTGCTGATGTTGCTTTAAAGTGAAAGTAAACTTTGTTGAATATTTAACTGATTTATTTGACTGGTTTTTCTTAGTTGTACAGAGCTTGGCATTTTGCATCTCCAGAGTGGGATATTCGCTTGTCAATTTCCAATTTGTTTTCTAGCGTGTTAGGATAGTTGTCTTTAAACTGATCATAATTGAGAGAAGGCATTGTTGTTGTTGCTGTTGATTTCTATTTCTGTGTACACCTACGTCGCTGACTTCTTTACGCCCACAGTCTTCACTATCTGTGTTTCCATGGTCCCTAATATTCAGCTATTAATGTGAATAACAGTCAAATCAGAAGCTTCAGTTTTCAAAGTCTAGTATGATCAGGAGAAGTTTCTAATCAGGTCCAGAGTGGTGGTGTAAATGTTTGATGATCCTTTCTGTCAGAAAATAATAACACCTATACCCATCTAAACCAGGGATGTCTCACATATGGGCCATGGGCTAAAATAACCTATAAATAATGACAACTCCAAATTTCAATATTTAAAATTTTAACAATATTCTGCCTGTTACTAAATGTTTTGTGCCTTTGTAGATAAACTGACCCATAAGTTGTAATGCACATATGTAAATTATAAGTTTAAGCATAATATTGTTAAAATTGCAGTTATTTTTCTTAAGAAATTTCAGGTTGTTCATGTTATTCCCATTTTTAAAGTCTAGTTTGTGGATGTAAACATTTTCATAATGTAATGTTATTTTCTTCACTCAAAAACATTGAGAATACTTTGGAGTTGCCGTTATTTAGAAGCTATTTTTCTAGTATTTAACTGTCTGGCCCACGTGAGATCATATTGGGGTGTGGCCTCTGAACTAAAATGACTTTGACACTCCTGATGTAAACACATAAACTGATTATTTTTCTCTGGTTGGAATAAATGTGTTCTTGTTGCTTATGTTTGGGGTAACATTACATGACAAGTTTCCGGAAGGACGTAAACATGGAGAAGGAAAGACTAAGCTGTTGTGTGGATGGTATTAGAGCCTTTACTGTTGGAGACTTGAAGTTCAACAGTTGTAAAACAAAGAGTTGAACAAATCCAGAAGATTTGGTGGGGAAAAACATTTTCCTTTTATGGAGTAAGTCTGTAGCTGGGTTTCCATTACAGTTTTCAGTAAAATAAAAGCAATATTTATACAATTTTGACAAAGTACGTGTAGGTGTTTCCGTTGAAGAGTGTTTGGCTTCTGATGCCTGATTCTAGTAAAGTCCTGTCTATTCATCTCACGATATGTTATAGCGTACCTCACAACTTCACTCTGCAGGCGCACCTGATCATCCCAAGGCAAAATCCTTATTTATGGCAGTGGCCACGCAAAATGGATTTCTGGGAGAAAATTGTACAGAATTCTCCAAGGAGTTGTGGATCCAGGATTTCTGAATGACCCAGGCAACATTTAATGAACTGTTATGTTATTGAACCACTCATGGCACCAGACTTGTCATGCCTGTGACTTGTGAAAATGTGAAAAATGTGTTTCCATTACACTTTTGCGCAATACTTCTGTATTGAAATGTCTCAAAAACTGCCTCATGGTAGGGTAAAAACGTTTTTGTGATCTTTGACAGTTTTTGCGACCTTTCTTGTTTCCATTACCAGTTTTTTGTTGTGCAATTTACATTTGGCCCATTTCTGAGGGTAATGGAAACCCACCAAGGAGATCAGAATCTTCAAAACAGGTGGAACCACCAGCTCATAGCTCATGTCAGTAAATGTTTATTTCAGCAAAATATGTTTAAAACATATCTTAAGGAGTTGATCAGTAATGGCTGTGGTCAACATAATCAATATAAATGTAATAAAGACATAAATGAGCAAATACATCTTTGATTAAGCATTAAATTAGCCCTAAAAAATCAAGGCAATTCTAGGTATAATTTTTAGTTTTGTGAAACTCTTTACCCCCAAAGCCAGTTGAAGATACTAATATTATCCATCAGGCACTATTAGAGCCAAGTTCTGCTGATACCATTCAGAAAGATTCAGTAAACAAATGAATCAGTATATTGTCTTTCATCCTTTATTTAGCACCCAGAAAGGGACAATTTAAAATCTGAAATCAGAATGAAGTCAGGTTAAAGATTTTTCTGATGACCCTAAGCATTAATGTTGCGTTGTTGAATTAAAAAAAAAAAAAAAATCTACTGCCTTGTAGTTTTTTAGTTTAATATGATATTTTGTAAGATGGCAGATGCAAATGCAGCTTGTGTGTTCTGTCTGTAGAACGTGTAGATGTTGAATAAAGAGAAGCCGGCTGTGAAAGTACAGCTGTGTCATCCTACAACAGGAAGGTTGTACGTTACAGTCTGACGTCATTCGCGTAAAAAGATGAGTGAATGTTTGTTTTTACTCATCTCCAGGGTGTTACTGTGCACAAAATCTAATTTTTTTCTTGATAGTGCAACCTTTGTATTATTTCAAGTTCTGAGCATCATTTTCAACAATTTGCCTTTTTTCTGACCAATCAAGCACTGCTGCTGTGAAGAAGAAGCCAATCAGAGCTATGAAGATTTATAAATATCACTACATTGTTGCAGTTGAGAATCAAAGCAGTCACCATGGTTACTGAGGTAGAATTTCAACTTGCTGATTGTATTTTCTCTATGTTGTATTCTTTATTTGAAGCTTTGGGATTGGTTGTATGTTGGTGAAATGCACCTTGGAGTTGTACTTAACTTCTCTCCTTATTCCTATAGGCTTGTACCTTTTGACTTTTTGCAAAGGAGCAGATATTCCCACACTGTAGCGCTATGTTTCATCAATTTAACTGTAAGGAATACTCGATAAATGTGTGTTGTTGCTGTATTTCAAGTTTACCTAGCTGTTAAAACCACAGCCCCCTGATCTGTACTGCTGTGAAACCTTCAAAGTTACAAAAACAAAACAGAGCGGAGGCTGGTGTGGATGTTTTTTCAGACTCGACAGTTCAAAAGTAGTTTTCCACCGAGGACGACTGACTTTATCAACAGGCTGAAAGCTGCTCAAACTGTCAGAAGATAAACTGCTTCACTCCTCAAACGGTTCGGCTGCTGTTGTTTTTCAGTGTCAGCGAGTCATCAAAATCTTTTTTTTTTTTATCTCTTGGAAAGATGTTTTCATTTACAGTCTGTGGAAGAAACATCAGAAAATAATTTTTATTTGTTGTATTTTCCAGGATGTTGCATAGAACTAGTGCCTCTATTTTAGCCTCTAGTATGATTTCTTATTTATTTACCAGATGGGAAACAACAAAACAAACTCACTCATACAGCACATTTTAGATTAGTATTCAAAAGATATGTCTCAGTGTCGTCTTAAAACAAACAAGACCATTGTGTATGTGTCTTCCATGGCATATTTGCAATGCTCAGTCTTTTGTTTATACAGGGTAATATTACAGAAGTTAATAAGGTGTATTTGTATAAAGTTACTGTAATTTTGGAATGGCAGTTATTTGTATGACAGTCATCAGCTGAAATTTCAGTATTGTGACAGTTGTAGTGGTTGCTTGTGATAAGATCTGACTCCCGTGAAATAAAGAAACTCAACTATAGCCTAACATGACGTTTGCTCGAGCCATATTTCTCATGTGACCAGCTATATTATATTTTACCTGTGGATAATGTTTAAGAGTCCAGATGATGACAGAAGGCAGCCATTAGACAAAGTGAAACTGAGTGAAAGGTGAATTAATGAATGAGAAGTAAAAGTATAGAAACAGATGAATGAATAAGGAGGTCAGTGTTTCCCTCATCTCAGTCTGTCTGAGCTCTGCCTCTATGAATTATGGGCTGTCTGTTGGCAGAAACAGGCAGTTTATTATCCTCCGGAGGCCTTTTAGCAGTGGACAAGTTTAACACATCAAACAGCAGGATATTTCTACCAACAGCGCACCTGTCAGACACTCAGTTAAAGTAGTACAAATTGGGAAAGTAGACAAAATCCTGCAGTATTTGATTCATTGCTATAGCTCTTCTCTTTGGCTGTGAAATACTAGCTAAACTTTGCATGTGGTCCTCTGCTGTTGACCTCTGACCTCTGTGATTGCTCATGGAGGTGACTGGTTTCACTTTGGATTATTCGGATAATTTGGGACAGTAACTTTGCTGCAGGCTTCTTTCCACATGCAGACCTACTTTACTCTCCTGCTAAATATAAAACCTGCTCTGAGCTTCACAACTACAGTCATTTTAAAGGATCAGTCCACAGATTTTCTGAACTTTAGTTACTGTTAGTGAATCCTGAGGAAACACTAACCCCAGTGTATGTGTAACCTATCTTATCTTATTCATAAAGCTCTACAGTTGTGTGAAAGCCATGAAAACTCCATCACTGAGCTTTAGTGTTGAGCTGTACATGATTCGTCTGTAGGAAACAGAAGGGAGCAGGTGTTACATAACACTGAGTCTCCTGGGATAATATAACATCATATATGTTTATGTTCTGACACTGACAGGCCCCATTACATAATGTCTTTATGTGGATTATTTGAGCTGCCTGTGATCATTTCACATGTAGAGACAGCTAGATGAAACTAACATAAATCACATGTTGGTAATATGTCATCACTATTTCCAGGTTGTTTTCACCTTTGACTGGTTTTAATGATGTCATCAGGTTGTGTTAATTTCCTCTACAGTGAATTAACGCCACAATTTTTTCTTGCTTATGATATTTTCATTTTGTTGACTCTTTAATGTTGGGTTCTTGTTGCTTCTTTTAGATAGTTCTCATCATTTTTGTCTTTGGTCTTTTACAGTGTCTTCTTGTTTTCTCTTTTACATAATTTTTGTGTTGTTGCTTCTCTTACAACATTCTCATCTCGTTGCAGTTTTTATCATGTCTTTCACATCCTTTTCATCAGCCTTCAAACTGAAAAGAAATTGTGATCTGAAGTTTATTGTGATGATTATTTACATTGGCTGGACATTTTTATTGCACTAACATTTTTGGCTGTATTGGTCAGCCCTATTACATCAAAATATATAATCTCTCCTCTCCACTCTTTCTCTTCTGTTATTGAAATCATAAATGTGTCATAGCTTGATGACGAGGCTCAGTGATGACTTTTTCTCCATTAAACCCTGTTGGTCACATGATGCTCCACTTGGTCACTTTCTCCTCTTTTATTGGTTTGTGCTTTATTCATCTTCAGTACTTTCTGTGCAAACATCAGGCAGTGACACAGCTTTTTGCAGTATTAGTTTTGTCTGCTTGCAGAAACCGGAGACGGGTCCATCAGGACGAGTCACCTCTTGTAAAGAATGTGTCGCTGCAGAACAGAGTCGTTTAGGAGGAGGGTCTGTGAAAGTCTCGGTGAAAAACTTGCTCAAACCAGACATACTGTACAAGAAACACAAACCAGATCCACGGTCAGATCAGGAGACACTGTGGAAGTTATTTCTTTTAGGGCAGCAAAACACATGACAACCTGCAGTGTTCACAAGAACATGTCACCTCAGGTATCTAGTGATGGAGTTGTGATCACTGAATGTGAGTTTTGGTACATCACTTCAGACCTGTTTGTGTGTTTTATCAGCATGTTACCAACAAGGATCTTTATTGTTATTCCATAAAGCCCTAATTTTACAGCACAAAGCTGCATAAAATACTTGTAATTGCAGGCTTTGTTGAGAAAATATGGTGCCAGTCTAAAAGTGAAGAGAAGTTATTTATGTAAGAAGAAAGTAAACAGTTATTTTTCTGTATCTAGACCACTAAAAGCCAGTTTTCCACAACCTATTGTCTCAGAAAGGGTCTGTTTAGTTGTTTCCGTGCAGAAAGGGGAGCATTTTAGTTGATTCATAATGATGTACAGCTCTATAAACGCACAGTATCCAATGTCAGTTATGTGGCTTGTAAATGTTTGAGTTTCATTTTAGGGTTGATTTGTAGTGTTTTTGTGTATATGTCTAATTTCTTTTGAGACCCTGATTTGTGAGCACAATATGCTTAAATCTGAAAATATTCTGTACCACACCCAAACATTCTGTCATAACCCTATAAAGTATTTCCTGTTATTTTTCTGTAATGTCTTAAAGAGAATAGTTCTGTCATATTCAGTGCTGAGGTATAAATGTGGTTACATGATCTGTTCAATGGCTTTCAAGTTTCTAATAAAATCTAAAGCAGTTCTTTTTTCCTGTTAAAACTGTTGTCATGTTATCAGCTTCTGCTATGGGTTGACCCTTTTGTCAGACTGACATAACACAAAACCCCTCTTATAAAATTATTATAACAAAATGTTTGCTCAATCTTAAAATATACACAAGTCAATTGAAATAAAATGACAAATATTGAAACATTTGTGTTTTTGACTGAGCATGTGAACAAAATAAGCCCAAAAGACAAAAGAAGAATGTATATTATGGTGAATATTGTTACCATGGTATAAAAATATATCAAAATAGTTTTGTCATTACTGTTCACCCACCTCTGTTTTCCACTAAATCCAAATATCACCAGCCACACAGTGCACCTTTAAATTACAGGCTTTTGTGATCATATAAATGTGCAACTCTAGTTTATCTCATATGTCGTTAATACATATAGGCTACAGTTAAAATGATGCTTCATATACAGCTGTCTTTTATTGATTCTTAAATGCTCAAATATATGTACTCATAACTTATTTTATTTGACAAATATGATCACTTAAACTCAAACCACTTGTTTTTCTTTTGTCAAAACAAAGTCGAAGTCCTTAAATAGAAACGTATGACAATTTGGGCAGTGACTGTAGATGTTTCATAACAACTGGCTACTTAAATGACCGCTGGCTTTGTTTTCTGCAGAACAGACACTTAAATGCTGTACATTTTAGATTAACTCAGTCCTATTGTTTTATGTATCAAACTGCAAAATGTCCAGTTCACTGTTTGTGCTGTGAAAGAAAGTGACATATTTCATGGTGTGATGCGTTGCAACAGAAAACCCATCTCGTCGGTGGAGCAGCTGATCCTGTTTGGGGGTGGCAAGGGGGCTGTAGCGTGTCCCAGCATGCACTGGGCAGTTCAGAGTTTCCAGTTGAGCTGCTCTGCATGTCTGCGAACATACAGATAAAACACAACACAAAGAAAAACAAAGTGTTCAGTGAGTGCTTTGCGGCTGCAGACTGGATCCTCAGCATTCCTCCTGTGCTGCGTTCACTGACTCCTCTCCCCTTATGTAACATTCTCTGCTCGGACACATAAGGGTTATGACTCCCAGAGGACAACGACCCACCCTCTGGAAACATTCAACAATTTAATATCATGAATATTTGTGTGCACACAGTTATGTAACTATATCTTCAATTTGAGGAATGACAGACTTGTTTTGTTTTTAAATGAGGAAAAGAACTGTCTGATACTACATTTTTCAGTTAAAAGATTTGATATAACTCTTGGTCTCATCTGTGCTTTCTGACATCTCTGTCAAGTTATCTAAAACAGTTGTTTGCTATATAGCTGTACTGCTTCAGACAAACAGTATAGAATTTGTTGGATATTTTTTACTCAAGGATTAATCCACAATCAGAGTTGTTATTGAATTTCTGTGTTCAATATGAGTCCAAAAAACTGCACCCACTGCACTGGGGTGGCTCATACAACAGACAAATGATTTAAAAAGATATAAAACCTAAAAGAATCAAAGCTAGACATTTAAATATTCTTCAATCCTGTGTTTATGGCAATGAATGAAGCCACTGCTTTAGTATGTTAAAGTGTAGTACCGGTGACAGCCACTAGATGTTACATTAAAAAGCCTTGGCTCCCACAGAATTACACTGAAAAGTCAATGATTGTTTTCACGCAGTCATTCTGGTCTCATTTGTTTTATTTGGACCTTTTATCAAATGATTAGGTCAATACTTCTTTATGAAGCTCTATTAATCAGATCTTAGGTTGAACAGACAACTATATGTCTACCGTGCCAGGCTTTGATTGGCTGATGTGATTGACAGCTCACTTGCCTGCATAGTCAGACTTTCAGAGTTTGACAACGTGTTGACTGTTAACGATGACTTGTTCTGGTTAATAACTTACAAGTAGGGATGTAACGATTACTGGTATAACGATAAACCTTGGTAAAATTCTTGACGGTTAGTATTACCGTTTAAATTCTAATTATCATGATAACCGTGTTTGATTACTGCATTTTGAAAGAGAAAGAGAGACAAACTATCTATCTATGAAAAAGAAACTAAAACGAGGCAAGGCAAGTTTGTTTGTATAGCACATTTCAGCAACCAGGCAATTCAAGGTGCTTCACACAGGACATTGAAATACAACGACAGGGAAAAAGAAACATTTAAAACATTATAAAAGAAACATGTAAAAGGTGATTAAAAACAGCAAGTAAGAAAACAACACATAAAACCCAAAAATATAAAAACACACACATATTAAAGTAAGAGTTGCAGTGCAGAGTTTCGAAAGAGAATATAAAATTTAAAAAGTAAAAAGCCTTTTAAAACAACTCAATCTTGATATGGAAAATGGTCAAACAATGAATATAAGGTGCCATCTTTAGTGCACATTTGTTTGTTTGATGTTTACATGTTAATATTTGAATGTTTTTGCCAACAGAAAGTACATTGTGCCTTTTTTATTTGTTTTTTTTTTTTTTTTTCAAAATACAACTTGGTTAAATTATTTCAGTGTGTATAAGTGCTTTTTGAACATTTTGAGCACAATTCAACCATACCGTGATAATAATGGTAACCATGATAATTTTGGTCACAATAACCGTGATCTGAAATTTTCATATCGTTACATCCCTACTTACAAGACTACAAAACAACTTTGTTACATGATGCTGGATGAAGTTTACTGTTGTACTGAGTTGCTAAACCAGCTTTTAGCGTTAGTTCGCAGATGCCTCTTGCAGATGTTCTGATCCCTCCCCCTTCCACTGCTCGACCCCTGTTGTCCAAAAATGGTCACTTCTGGCTCCAAAAAGCCAACATGGTAACAGCATGGTAACACAAACTCCAGTTCAGAAACAATGGGTTCCATCACTTCCTTTAGACAGAAATCTTTGGAGTGGGCGTATCGGGACGTTGCATGGCGTGTGTAGCCACCTGACTGGTTGGATTGGATTCAGGTCCGTAATTGGTCTTCACAGCTGTCAGTCACCTATTTTTGTAACATAAAATACCTTATTAGAACACTATTTGAGTCAGTGAGTGCGTAGAAAAACACTTGGTTACTGATGATAGTGACTACACATTCCTATAAACAGTAATGTGACTGAAATGTGTCACCGCCTTCTGCAGATTTTTATTTTAAATTTTTTTTGATCAGGTGAACATGGATTCAACCTGTGAAAAAGGGAATTTTGAGATTAACACACAAAATGTATTGAAGTAGATTTGGTGCTTTCTAAGACTCATGGGAGATGTAGTTGTTAAATACTGTCATTATAGTTAAAGATTTGAAAGATTGAAATATTTCCGCTGTAGATACTAAATGTTTCTAGTTTGTGGTCTGATGTGATGCCAGTGTGGTTTGGCTGTCTTTTGTCATTTGTCACAGTGCTGTGACCTCTGACCTCTGACGTATTTTGCTGCGGTAACATGTGCTATTCATGAGCAGGACCTCAGTGTGTTGAGGTCTTTGTGTATCGCTCTGGGTGAGATAATTTGCAAAATGACTTGAAAAAGTTGTGTGTGTTTCTATGTGTCCAGTGTGAGTGTTAGTGTGTTCAGTGTTTGTGGGTGTGTGTTTGTGTGCGCGCGCTCAGGGTGTGCATGTGTGAGTGCTCGGTCGCCCTTAGTCATATTGGCTCGTATCCGGCTCCATCCTCATTCACCATCTGTGATAGAAAACCACTCTGTGTTCTTCAGCCACACATGAATATAAACCATCTCTTTATTTTTGCAGGATTATTTTGAGAGCCTCCCTTTAAAGTTTAAAGCTGCAACTATTGGTTATATTTATTGTTGATTAATCTAAAAAAATAAAACACATGAAAGCCCACTGTAACAGAATTCTGTTGATAATGGACCTTTAAAGGTTGATATAATAATAGTTTGAAGCAGGGGAAATCCACATTGATATTATTTCTGCACTTACACAAAGACTTAAGTTCAAATGCCAGTTTTCTTTCAGGGATCATATTGATTAATTACCTTTTTTGTGCTCCAAACTGTATCAGCCTTGAAAAATTAACTCTGCATTGAACGCTGTTTAGAGGGAAATGATGGACATTTTTGCTGAAAAATCACTGAAACCATTAAGAGCTGTAACATTTGGCTATGGTTGTCTACTGCCATGAAGCCTGTGTTTGTTTGTGTTACTGTTGTCAGTCGTTTATTCTGTTTCTAAAATGACTGGATCTATGGTTAATGGACTTGTGCTTATATAGCATCATTCTACCTTAATGATTGCAATACACTGCTTTCACACATAGTCACACAGGTTTTATGAGACAAAATATCTGCTAGAGCGATAAATAGGCTTCAGTTCAGCCCATGGTCAAATGAATGAGGTTCAGCAGAATGTGACTTAAGGACAGGTGAACTGAAAACCTCTGATTTGAGATGGTAACATTCATTTTTACAGGGGGAAAATACTATGAAAGTAATAAAACAAAGCTCAGAAGAACAACTCTGCATCATGGAATGGGAAGGCTGAGGTGGAATTGGTGAATAGACCTGCATTATCACCAGCTTTGATGTGCTTTACTACAATTGAGTCATATGATTGTGTTTAGGGCTCGACAATCATCTTGGGGTGCAGTCAGGGGGACAATGAACATGTTGGGTGAAAAGAAAACTTTAAGATAGACTTATTTTGTCATTTGGAGCTGATACATAGCTGTTTGGGAGTACGAAAACCAACTTTACTATTTCTAAATGATGTCTATAAAAAATGAGAGCAGATTGATTTTCATTGTTTTAACAGACTATATTTGACGTCTGCATTTACATTTTTTTGTCTAATACTTTACTTGCCCAAGAGAGTACTGGTTTATATCTCAACCTTAATGATTATAGGTTTTAAATATTATTTATACTTATTCACTCTAAGCATGATATTGGGATAATATTAAATCATTTGTGCTTGACAGATAATTTTGATTACCAGCCTCGAGGACTTAAGAATTTACCCTACATAACAAAAATCACTTTACCCTGTGTAACCAGACTTCCCTTGATATTGATATCCCCCAATCCTAGACCGATTAATTCTTTTGAGTTGCAGTCAACAATATACCTGACACTATGGTAATGTTAATTTTGGAATCTTCAAGTGAAAACAGCAACTTTTAATATGCTGAAAAATTTGGCAATTTTTTTATGTAGTTTTTTTACCCTATGTAACTGAGATGTTTTTACACAAAGATTTCAGTGAAAATGGCTGAAATTGACAAATGTCTTTGCATGGCCCCAAAGTACTGGGAATACCTTTTCCATCCATGTATTACACTTATAGGTCAGATAAATATAGGACGATTCATTATCATCTGAACAATTTTTTGTACCCTATGTAACCGCTTGACCATGCCCCTTTTAGTGTTTTGCATCACTAAGTTGTGGCAAAGCTCACTTCACTAAAAAGATGCTCACTTTCCAACACTTTGCGTAACTCCTAATGAATAAGAAAAGGGGGAAAATGAGCTTAAGATTTTGAGTAAATCCTAGGGGAAGAAGCAGTGTTGTCATGACTCTGGTCTGAAGCTGAAACGACTAAACCTGCTGATCTTTATTAATGCCACTGTGAAAGAAATGCGCTTCTTTCAGTTTCATTATGTGTTATTGTTTCCATTGTTGTTTAGGCGTTTGCTCCTGGAGCATCTCCAATATTTTAAACCACAAAGTGGCTGTGATGTTAAACTCCACACAGATGAATGAAGTCTAGACTTTGATGCCTTTATTCATTTAGACAGCGCTTTACTTCTAATAAATGTCTTTTTTAGTTTTCAGTTTCCTCTTCACGCTTCCCTTCAGTCTTTTCACTTTGTGTGACAGTAAAATCCCTCCAGAGGTACAAAACAAACTCAGAGGATTTCACCTGGAGGCATTTGTCTGTGGTACTTTTACATGCAAATGTAATGTTCTACATGTTCTATGCAAATATAAAAACAGGGAGGAACTTGTCCTTTTTAACGTTCTGGCTTGTTTTTTACATGTTAGCTTTAAAACAAAGGAATCATATTAAAGTCAACAAAGTAAAAAAAAAAAAAAATTAGAGGATATTTTGTTCTTTTTAAATAAGACGGGTGTAAATAATAGAAGCATGTTTTACTAAATGAAGGTCTGAGTTGAAGTGACATTGGGACAGGATTTTCTCCCTTCATCCAATAAAAAAACCACACAAAAGGCTTTTCAGTTCTGCTTTAACAGCTCAGCGTCTAGAGGCCTCATGCTGCAACAAGTTATCAATTACTTTACAACTATTAAATTCATCTGTAAGTAATTTGATAAATGATTAGAGTTGGTTGTAGAGTGATGTTTTGGAAATAAGAAATCTGAATTCTTTGATTGCATCATCTAGCCTATAATATGAATCTATAATAGTTTCTTTCCTCCTCTATAACAGTAACCTGAGGCCATGTGAACATGTAGCCGGGTATTTATAGAAACTGATATTTCCTCACATCTGTTTTCAAAAATAATGTTGTAAACACCAGATTGTTTTCAATAAGTTTGTTTTCTACAGGAACCTGCACAAATTTGCCATAGAGTGCTATCATGGCGTTAAGGTTAGGATAAACAAAGATCGCATACATGACGATGCATTTTTTTGTTTCATACTGTGACATTCAGGATGCAAAAATTCACATTTCCCCTTGAAAACACACATAAAAATGGAGTTTTCAGAAATAATCATTTTCAGTGCCCTAAACCAGAGTTTCCATGTGGATGAAAGGCAAAAACTCATGAGGAAATATCCATTTTTCCGGCTACCCAGTGTATATGCTACATGGCATGAGTATCCTTTGGTTGTGTATTAAGGATGTCTAGGAACCACTGAAAGAATTGATTATAACAACACGTTTAGTCATAGCCCTATATTCCACTAAGACTCAGTCATAAAAATGGAAATTGTCCATAATTTTTATCCTCAGACCACAGGCCAGGGGTCAAACTTGATTTTGAGGTTTAACTTTTAGTTTTAGACATTGAGGTTGGCTAGTAGTGGATTTTTTAGAAGCTCATTTGATATATTTTAGTTTTTAACAGGGAAAGAGCCCCTGATAAAAAAAAATCAAACGGCTCGAAATGTATGATTTTGACTTCATTAATAACCACATAACAAAAGAAGTGAAGATCTATGTTAAAGTAATTAATACCTGAATAAATCTGGAACTGAACTTAAAACTAATCATCAAAAATGTGTCGTTGTAGGTGCAAATTTTATATTTTGAGCTATTATTTCCAACTCAAAGTCAGTGTTTCCAGCTGCAAAAACCTGATATTAACCATCAGAGCCAGGTTCTACTGATACCAACGGTTTGTAAAATGTCTTATTGGTGCAGGTTAATCAGTCTGTCTCTTTTATGTGAGCAGATAAAGTAAAATCAATGCACTATCCTGAGGAATTGATAGTTTTCTCACTAAAATGGATTTACTCGCAGCATTTTATTTAGTAGGATTTACAAATGCAGGGTTTTCTTACCATAATAACATTTAGGTACAGCATCACCTGAGGCAATTTAATGGTAAAATCAATGTGAATATCATTAAAGCTAAATAATTAAGTTTTTCCAGATCTAGTAATTGCAGTTGGTTTCAGTTGGACTTCCTCAGCTTTTTGGGTGTTTTTTTTTGTAGTCTAGTTTTTCCAACCCCCCCCCCCCCCCAACCACATCTCTAAATCCTCCATGATCTTAAGGAAAACACCGACAGATAATGAATGCAGTTTTTACTCAAATAATGTCAACATTTCTTTGTTGAGGATCCATAAATCCTCTGACTACAGCACCTTAAACTGTCGTTCCCCATTTTTTTCATATCCAATGTACAAAAAGCAAATTGTTATTTGTATTTTTAGAATCAGATTCATGAAGAAATAATGGAATATATGGATTTTGTGAGTTTTTCTACTAATTTCAGATTTTCTATCAAAAGGAACAGATGAAACATGCTTCTTCCTCTGTTTTATAAATATTAACACCAGGCAGTTCTATTTAAGGCGTTGTCAGAAAACACAGACTAGTTTGCATAGTTTGTGTATTTGTGTATTAGTCTGCAGCCGGAGCTCATGGGAACCGAACACTTGTGTCTGAGCAGTAAACAGTAATTATCAGTCGAGTCTGAGAGGACTCGTCTGCAGCAGCTGAAAGTAGAGGAGACTCCTGAAGAGATTTAAATATCCACCGTCTAAATTTAGTCCGTCCACAGAAGCATCAGGACACGCAGCACTTTCCAAAATTATTCCCATGTGACGATGCAGCTTTTTAACCAGAGGCATAAAACGCCTAATCTGGGTGGTTCTTTCACATGTGTTATCATCACAATTTACAACAAGACAAGTTTCATGTAAAACCTGCTTTTGAAATAAGATTCTGTCCTGTCCTGTAGCCTAAATCTGTCCTCATCATGGTTATTTTTCCCCTTTTGTATGTTCAAGTCAAAAATAATAAGGCTGTAATTTGTCATAACTGTATGCATTTACACAGTTATATTTTCACATCTGTCAAAATTACACTGAACTAATGAGTTGAATTAATGTGATAAGGCACAGAACACAATTTTTATGAATTTTTTTTATCATATTAGGAGATTTCCTAGAGTATTTTAGGTACTTATCTAGGCCTACTGAATATCATAATAGAAATGAAATAAATTCTGTTACTCCTCATTTTTAAGTAAAAATTCATCAATCGTGTAGAAATTTAGCAAGATTTTTGCTTGTGGATGTTAGTTTATAAATCGCACGTTAAGTAAATATGTTAAGATAATGAATGCTGTGTGTCAAGGGAAATTATCCTGTTACTTTATTCCCTCAAATCTTCATCTTTAACATTAAAGTGGAGAAGTGTTATGTCAAAATGAACATATTGACTTCTGTAAACAATTTGAGATTCTTAATACTTTTTAAAAAATTTGTATTCATTGGTAGTGAAGCTGTTTGATGAATGAGTAGTGGAAGTGATTGAACAGTGTTTAAACTCTTATGATTAATGACATAATTTAACAGTAGTGAAATTGATCAATGATAGGGACGTACTTATTCATAGTTGTTGGAGTTCACACATCAATTTTATAGTGAAGTTAATAGATTGTTCTCCAGTGAAACTCTGATGGATCAGTTAGCAAAGCTGTTTGTTCAATCAGTAATGGAGGACTTTCGTCAAGAAATAGTGCAGGTTCTCGGTGTAGTTTACAGGACTGTGTTCAGAGTTAAAGCATGTTTTGCATATGTACTCCCTTTAACCCTATTTGCATGGGACTAGTATAAGATGGGGGGTTTAGCCTGGGCGATATATTGAACAAACACAAATAATCAAAGTTTTCCTCTCTGAAATCATGAAAAAATGCACAATTAAATGGCATGAACAGGATTATTCTTCTAGAAACATTTCTTGCAAAAATTTGCTGCATTGACTGCAAGCTGTTGGTTTGTTGTTATTTATGAACTGTGGATGTGACATATAGTTTGAGTAAAAAAAAAAAAAGACTGTTTGAGGAGTATTTCCGAATTAGGATTTGTCTTCGGTCCATAAAGCCACCAGATAATCAATGATTCATTCATTCATTATCTGACCCCGCTTTATCCTCACTAGGGTCACGGGGAGCGTATCCCAGCTACTTACAGGCGAGGGCAGGGTACACCCTGGACATTTCGCCAGTTCCTCACAGGGCTGACATATAGAGACAAACAATCACTCTCACATTCACACCTACGGGCAATTTAGATTAACCAATTAACCCATCAGTGCACGTTTTTGGATTGTGGGAGGAAGCTGGAGTACCCGGAGAGAACCCACACAGACATGGGGAGAACATCCAAACTCAACACAGAAAGGTTGTGCCCCCCCCCCGCCGGTCGACTGGTGTTGGAATTGAACCCAGGACCTTCTTGCTGTGAGGTACAAGTGCTATCCACTGCACCACTGTTTCGCCCCAGATAATCAGTGAAAGTATTAATTGTCCATAACATTGATAAAATCAAGCTTCATTTTTTTCATCCATATGGCCCAGCTTTACTGTGAACCTCTGGTCATTTGTAATAATTGCAGACATTGTCTGTGATCCTGATACTGTTCCCATCTGCCATGTCTGTAATTTGTGAAGTATAAATTACCCTGTCCTATTTCAAGTCCTGTAATAATGTTAATCACATCCAACATCTGTGATTTGGGGGGGTTGCAGCATTGTTTGTTTCTGTCATGCATTGTTTCTGTCTATTTCCTGGTTGAGGACTGTGGAGGCTGCACTGGTAATGACAATTTAATGTTTTAAAAGCATTTTGGATGGAAATTCAGGAGGTTCATGTCCCAATATTGCATGAAGGTTCACTGAAAGAACCACCTTAAATCCTTCCAAATATGATGAGATTTTATGGCTTTCAGGACAGCGCTTGTAAGGGACATTTGTCAACCGTTATCTTGCAAGTGTCAATCTCCAAACCACTTGAGGTCCCCAGTTCATACTAGTCCTGTGAAAATAGAACTTTTGTATTAACTCTTCTGTGATTTAACTTCAGCCTTAAGAACAAAAAGCGATTAATTATGATTAATCAGTCTAATTTGAGTCATTACTTTATCTTGATCGATTGCTGGTGTTAGTGCAAAGTGTAGGAGCTGGAACTTGGAGCCTGAGGAGAAAAAAGCCGGTGTTGTCTTTACAATCGGCTCATTGAGGTCATTGAGAGATGATGAACCAGAGGAAACAAAGAGGCTTTGTTGATCTTAGTGAACCGTGATGCTTCGTACCCGACACACACAGCTCTGACACACGCGCACACACACACACACACACACAGAGGTTGTTGTGCAGACATGTTAAACACTTTCACACCTTTTTCCCTCCTCATGCTCAGCTCACTCTGCTTCATTTTTCATGTTGCAGATAAACCAGAAATGAAAGCGTTGTTTTTCTTCTTCGCTACATTGCTCATTTCCTGTGGCAGGTTTTCAGTGAAATGAAAACCGCCGTGTATCCTGACGTGATGTACAAAGCAGGTGCAAAAAGACGACAAGATATTTATGTAAGAGGAGGAAGTCATGTGTGTGCAGCTCAGTGAGGCACTGATACCAGTTCTATAATCATCCCTCACGTTCGTACCAGCCATTATCTGTCCCAAAAGAATGTGGACTCCCCTGTTTGTATCTTCAGTATTTGGCTTTTTTCAGTGAAGTTCCGGTCTGAATCCTGCACCTATAATGATCTTATGTGCCTCTAATTCTGTCAAAAACTATGTAAAAGATGCAATAAGATGAAAATGAAAAAATTGCACCTAGACTATATGAAAAAGACATGACAAAAACAACATAAAAGATGTAACAAGATGAAAATAATGTAAAGAACACAAGATGAAAAAGATATAACAAAACAAGAAACAACATAAAAGATGTATGATAAGATAGACTTATTAAGACTTT
The DNA here is from genome assembly GCF_902148855.1 of Sphaeramia orbicularis. NCBI lineage: Eukaryota > Metazoa > Chordata > Actinopteri > Kurtiformes > Apogonidae > Sphaeramia > Sphaeramia orbicularis. The sequence continues at coordinate 21,518,231 of NC_043972.1, forward strand.
ATTGATCCCACCATGGGGAAATTGCAGTGTTTACAACAGCAAAATACAAAAAACTAAAAACATACATACATACATACATACATACATACATACACAGCCTATTATTTACATATTTACAGTATAGATGTGCATAATGTTGGTATAGATGTGATATGGTGGGATTTACTTTGAACCATTATATATTCTGATGGCTGTGGGAAGGAATGACTGGTGGTATCATTCCTAAAAACATGAAAATAATGTGAAAAAAAACAAAACAAAAAAAAAACACAAGATGATTAAGTTGTAACTAGCCAAAAAAAGACGACATAAAAGATGTAAAAACATGAAAATAATGTAAAAAAAAAAAAAAAAAAGATGAAAAAGATGTAACAAGACAAGAAAGAACATAAAATGTAAAAATATGAAAAAAATAACAAAAATGAAGTATAACAACAAACTACCGTAAAAGACAACAATGAAAATAATGGAAAAGATGCGATGACAAAAATGTCATAAAACATGTAGGATGAAAAAGACGTAAGACAAAAACGATGTAAAAGTTTAACAACATTAAAACATTTAAATATGTAACAAGACAAAATCATACCTGTAGTCTCAGATTTTGCAACCAGAGTTCTTATTTAAGAAAATGATATGAAGGCAGATTATTTATCATAGTAACCTGTTCCTTCTCACGTTAATTTGTATTTTTGCTTGTTTACCGTGTTCTAAAGCTCATAACCGAAGAACAAGAAATTAATCAATTACACCTCCTTTGAAACTTAATAACCTCTAGTTTCAGAAAATTTCTTAGTTTTCAATTTTTTTTTAGTATGTGACTAAAATACAAGCTGAACTACATACACTAGTCCCATTAGCTTTGATTGTTATGTGGTGATTTTTTTTTTTTTTTCTTTAATTATGTTTTGGTGCTCAGGAATACAGTAAAATAAATGTGACTCAGTTGTGGAAAATCTAAACTTTCTAACAAGGCGTAGCATTTTTACATTGACAAAAGGTTAATTGTTGAAACTTTAATGTATTTAGTACAAAATGGCGACTGGATCACAGATGATGCAGTGGGAATGGAGACAAACTATTCAGAAAAGATGCAATAATGTCAGATTCACACTAAGACAGAGATGATGTAAATATAAAAGCAACATAGGAGGTGATGTGTGGTTTTATGTTCAAAACATTTTGCAAATCATTAAAAATATTTGTTCAACATAAAACATACAAGAGTAAAATTATGTGAAACAACAAAACACAGTTATTTTGTGTTTTATTTGACAGTGTAAACAAAATAAATCCCAAAGACTAAAAGCTTTACATCACAATAACAATAATTATCACATATATAATTAGGATTGGAGTCTATGAAACCTTTCCAACAGATAAATGTAGGAAACAAATTCTACAAACTCTACAACATAAACCACAATATTTAGATGTGAGTAGTTTAAAAGTAACCTCATTTTAGCTTTTAGCAAAGAAAACATGGCTGCACTTTGAGATAACGTGAAGGACCTGAACGTTGGCGATTGAAAGTCCAGTGAGCAGATATTTGACTCGGCTTTTAGCGTTTCGTCCTCTGTGGGCGTCTTTGTTTTAATGAGGCTGCACCTGGAAAGTCTTTGACCTCGTTTCCACATTTAACTGTGTGTTGCATTCACACACACACACTTTATCTGCAGCATCACTGGTCAAATCACTTCCTCAAAACACTAACCATTCAGAGGAAGGCATTTATTTGGCCATGTTTTACTTTATTTCTATCGTAACCTGCAGACAAACAGGTGGGAGGTGCAGAAAGAAACAGGTGCAGAAAGTTAAGAACCAGAAGTGGTTTTTAGGGGAAACACAGTACAAAGCTGCTGGGGTTAGCCTAATAATAATACTGTCATTTAATCAAATTGAGAAATACTTCCTCTCAGGCTTCTCACTTCCTCTTGGTTGCAGCCCTGACTCAAAAAAAAGATCTTTTAAGGTACTTCCGCTTTGTTTTTAGGAGTTAAAAAAAAAACACAGAAGAACAAATTGAGTAGCTGAATTTAGTCCTGTAGATGAAGCCACAGTTTGAGAAACAAAATGTGAGTGAATTTTGAAGATTTCTGAGGGATTTATCGTAACCAAAGCTGCTGACAGAAGACAGGAAATGATGGGGGAGATGAGGTATGGCATACATCATCACTCTAGTCCTATATTTATGTCGGTCACCTGAACGCACCATCGTACCACTGTAACATCTACATGTAGGAAATGCTGTTTTGAATGTGAAATATTAGCTGTAATATGTTTTAAATGTATATATATCTAAGGGATCTGACTCATGAAACTCTTTTAACGTGTGGTAAATATTTGCCCTTGAATGTACCACCGAAACCACAGGATGCAGCTATGGCATGTTTACTCACAGTGAAACATAAATGCGTCTTTCTGTCAACCACTAAACATGTGATGTCCAATACAGCTAAGCGGAATGTTAAAATAGTAGAATGGTTAATTAGAATATATCCAAGTCAGAGCAGGGAAGCTGCCATCACTGCATATTGGAGAAACCAGTACAGTACTGGGTGTCTACTGGATGAACAGGATATTGGCTGATAGGTAAATTCACTGTTTATGGATCCGTAACAATGTTCGATCAAACGCTGAGCTCGAGAACAGACGTTTTGTTTTGTCTTTCAACTCATTTCTAGGTTGTTAAGTCACTGTTGTTGCATCTTTTGCATTATTTTCATCTCGTGTCTTTTGTATTGTTTTTGTCTTCTGTGTTGTTTTTTTAGATTTTCATCTATATTTTGTTTACATCTTTTTGGTCACGTCTTTTTTTGTCATTTTCAGCTTGTTTCTACTTTTACAACATTTTCATGTTGTTGTTTCTGCTTTTGCAAATAATTTAAAGCCACAGATAACCATCTGACTTCTCCATTATCTTACATACTTACAGTATCTTTCCCTCCTTATGTTTTATTGACGCTTTTCTCTTTCTGCCATGAAAAAAACCCGTGCTGATACTCAGATAACTGTGATGCCATGCGCCATCCTCTGTCATAGAAGACACGTGTCGCTGTATTTCCCTGGGTTTTCCAGTATGTATCACAGTCGTGTGTTTCCATCGTTGCACGTTGTCCACCTTAAAAAGGGAAGTAACTGTGATGAAACAGCGGTTTCAGCCAAATCTGCTGCAGCAGCAGACACTCCCCAAATGAACCTCAGTGACCGACGTATTCTCAGAATAGATGAGTGGAGTTGAGATGCTTTTACAGGGGAAACATACTGATTGACAGGGAAGAAAGTGGATTATGCATTAAGTTATGACAGAGGTTCCACCTTTGACCTTTCACACAGATTCTGCCTCTCCTGTCATTATTTTTCAATTTTTCGCATCCAGAAGTCAGTATCAATTGTCAAATGTGATTTGAATCAGAAAAACCTTAAGCTTCAGTTCCCTTAAAGCTGCTTGTGATTTTCATTACCAAAGTTGAATAAAGTTGAGATTTTGTGTCTGTATATCCTACCTGTGGTTGTACTTGGGTGTTTTAGTCATCCAAATGAATTTTTGTCAACATCTAACTTTGATCTAAGTAACTACTGTAATTTCTAAACACCTTTTATTGTACTTTTAAGACCTTTAACTTGCCCAACATAGCTCTTGGAACGTAATTCTTAATATAGTCTCATGTTACTAATTTACTGTATGACTGGTTTTCTTAGTATGTATTTTTTTTTTTTTTTTACAAAGGAGCATCTGAATGAACAAATAAGACAAAAAAGGTGATTTTTTTTAATTATTTTTTTAAAAATTTGTATAAGTATGTGGACAGAATTAAAAATGTACAAATCCTGGAAGAGATAGTTCAGATTTTTTATGCTATTTTTTTTTTTTTATATAGAAGTTTTTGGAGATTTTTTTTTTTTTTTGGTAATGAGATAAAAAAGATTTTTTTAGGAGGGTTGTAGTCTGGCTCATAGGATGTATGTGCAGAATAAGGGTCAGGATCATCATTCTCTTTCCTTCCTCCATCTGTGTGTTACCATTTCCAGAGTCATCCTCTCTCTGCTTGAAAAACTGCAACCTTCAATCTGCAAATACACACTGAAAATGATAAGGTTGGATTTACAATGGATTATAGCATGTTTATAACCATCCTGTAGATTTATACTGTTCCTTATTATATACCGCTGTTCTTTGTTGTTTATTTAAATTGTTGCTAAATTGAGTTCAGCAATTACTTAAGTAATCAAAATTACAAAACACATTAAGCCACGGGTGATACAGAGCATATTTAATGAAATTTACAGAATCTTTTCCTGATTTTAGCTTTTATTTTGAAGGACACAACTTCTTTACAATGAACTGAGATCATTTATGTCTAAACAACTCATAAACAAGACAAAATATGATAAACAGAAACTGAATTTTACAGGGCGAAGCTAAAAACAAGCTAAAAACTCATTTTAAAAACAATATTTTTGAGAGAAGGTAAGGGTGAAGAAGAAAAAGGTAATGTAAGACTGAATAAATGGTGATAGTGCTCATTATATAGTGTTATTGTTGATTTATAAACTCAGTGATGTTTATAAAATCTACATAAGCCTCTGTCCTGGTCCGAGTTATCCTCACGACACAATAGTTTCTAATTCTGAAGCAGTAGCAACAATAATTCTGCAGTGAATTAAATGTATGATGAGCATGTGAGTAAATTAACATAAAGGAAACCCAAGGGAAGGCACAAAAGGAGGATAAAGAACAAAAAGATAAGCAGTAAAAATAAACACTGACTGTCAATGTGTTCCATTGTGATTCTAAACCTGGTCGTCTGCAGCCCAGTGTTGTTCTGAATCTGAATGATGATGAAGGAGCCTGTTTTTATTCGTCCTCATCTGTCTCACACCTGTGTCCACTCGTCTTCATCTACACTGTTCAGTTTGTAGATTAAAACACTGGCGCCAATCACAGCCGTTACCTTTGTGTTTTATCACCTCGGGGAGATGCCTTGTTATCACATGAGCTGCTTTGTCACCAGGATGTCATCGATGAACAGGAAACAGGCTGCCCGTCCTCTTCCTGTTTGCCAGATGACCTTTGACCCCCGCTCTCTCTGTCCTCATTATCACCTCTGTCTCATTTTCACCTTCTGATGATGGATGAGAGCTGAGGATAAAGGAGGAAGGAAGAGAATAAAACAAACATATGAACTACAGGGGTTGGACAAAATAATGGAAACACCTTCACCTCAAGATGATAATGCCCCAATCCATACAGCTAGAATTGTTAAAGAATGGCATGAGGAACATTCTAATGAAGTTGAGCATCTCGTATGGCCGGCACAGTCCCCAGACCTCAACATTATTGAGCATTTATGGTCAGTTTTAGAGATTCAAGTAAGACGTCGATTTCCACCGCCATCGTCTCTAAAAGAGTTGGAGGGTATTCTAACTGAAGAATGGCTTAAAATTCCTTTGGAAACAATTCACAAGTTGTATGAATCAATACCTCGGAGAATTGAGGCTGTAATTGCCGCAAAAGGCGGACCTACACCATATTAAATTATATTTTGTTGATTTTTTAAGGTGTTTCCATTATTTTGTCCAACCCCTGTAGTTTATATGTAACTGTTGAATCAGCTCCAGATACTTGAATGAATGAATGAATGAGTGAATGAAATCTTTATTTCGAACATGTCAACAGTGAAATCAAAACAAAAATCAACCAACAAAATATAAGTACGGGTACAAAAATTATTGATAAGCAAACAAAAAACAAAATGAAGAAATAAATAATAATAGTTGTAGTAAATAAATAAATAAATAAATAAAACAAATGAAATTAAATTATACATGCTAGAAAAGGAGTAGGAAGAAGTAAAAACTTATGTACTCCTACTCCCAATTTCTATTCCTTATCACTATATAGCAATTATTTTGTATGAATATCAATATAATACTACTACTACTACTACTACTACGAATAACAACAACAACAGTATAACAATATCACACTTCCTTTTTCCTATATACGCTAATATGATAATACCCATTTACAACTTACCCTACCAGATATTAATACCAGATATTAATAAAAACTAAAAAAAAAACAAAAAACAAACAAAACAAACAAACAAAACAAACAAACAAAACAATAACACACATACATATGTAATATAAATACATATAATATTCTATATTGTCCTATATAGTAATAGTATATTCATATATCCATATTTAAACTAGATATTATCAGCACATATGTGGCAAAGCCCCACAATGAAAAACAACCAGATTCCTCCCCTCAAGCCCTTTCCTCTACGTATTTTATGTTTATGTTTACGCATTTGGCAGACGCTTTTTTCCAAAGCGACTTACAGGGGAAAACCAATTAAATCACTCAATCAATCAAATTTTATTTATATAGCGCCAGATCACAAAAAAGTTATCTCTTGACATTTTATATATAGAGTTGGTCAAAACCAGACTCTAAGTCAATTTCTACAGAAACCCAACAGAATCCTCCTGGAGCAAACACTTGTGACTGGTGACAGTGGCGAGGAAAAACTTCCCTTTAACAGGCAGAAACCTCGAGCAGACCCAGACTCCTGGAGGATGGCCGTCTGCCTTGACCAGTTGGGGTTAAAGAGAGAGAGTAGAGAAGGGGAAAAAGAGAGAGCGATAGAGATAGGGACTGGGGGAGAAATGATTTTGTAAAAATCATTTGTTTGTATTTGTTTTTAAACTGTTGGATGTTTGTACTTTGGCGTTAAATGTGAGATTTCAGAAATTCATTGATTTGTCTGTTCTCATTCAGTCTGTGTTTTAACTTGAAATACTGTCAGGGAGGATGCTGTATTGGTTGAGATCCAGTTGTTCTTACAATACTTCTGATAGGTTCTAAACACTTTACACTGGGAATGAACAACAAAATCTGGAGATACACTGACCCAGTAATTTGATCATCATGATTTCTCTCTTGTCAAAGTTGCTCAGATTCCTACTCTTGTCATTTTTGCTGTTTCCAACACATCTACTTCAAGGTCTTCATGTTCACTTGTTGCCTAAATAATGAAATAATCAAAATGAATACCACTTTGTCTGATCGGTGTACAGTGGGTCAACAGTTTTGTAAAATCAATTTAAGGAGTATCAATGTGGTTAAGTGAGACTCAATATAAAAACAGCCCCATATTTTCAGTTCATTGGAAAACCATGGCTGAGTAAAATAGATTATAGCGCTGTGTTATTGTCTGTATTATTAATGAGAAACAGTATGTAACAGAATGTAGTCTGTAATGTTTTTTTCAGGAAGTGATGTAGCCTTTCTCATTGTTTCTATCTGAAAACAAAATGTATTTTCTATCGATTTCAGTTCTACTTATGATGCTCTCGCTGCAGGTGGATTTGGGTTTTGTTTTGTCATGTTACAGACTGAGGTGGCTCACATAGAGGATGCTTTGGACAGTGCAGCTGTTTATATTAGCCTGATTTTTATTTATTTATTTATTTTTTGAACAATTCTTATTAAGAGGCAGTTAAGATTTACTTGTTTGAACACTGTTGGCATTAACTGATATTAAAGTACAATATTATAAAAAAAACAAACAAAAAAAACAAAAAACTGAAGATGCAACCATTAACACTGAATGTGAGTCATTGACGGGTGAATTGTAATAGAATGGCCAGTGAAGAGTCAACTTTGTGGTGGTTAATCCATGTATGGGAGTTTAGTTTCATACTCCCTGAACCGCTCTTTTCACAAACCTGATGATTCCTTGTATTATCCGGCCATTATGTTCCCTATCAAACTGATGGTTATTTAAGAAATGAGAAGCTACTCAACCCCTTCAGTCAGGGTTAGAGAACCTATTCCAGCCTAAACGTATTCATCAATGCGGTAGTTATCCAATGGATGGCTCTTAACTTTTTGCTTAGTGAAATCCAGGCTGTGTATCATGTTAGTCATGTTGTTTATTGCTGATACGAAACAGTTGGATTTCATGCCGTAACTCCAGTGGCATAGATTGCTGATGTAGGACACTTTATAATTTGCTATCCACCTGAATACTGAAAAATGTTCCAGCTTCAGCTCCTTTAACCAAACTGAATTTGTCCTACAGTCGATCTTCCACTCAAAAACGTTCTAGTAGTACGTAAACCATCCACAATCCAAGAAAGAAGCCTAGTCATACTTGGTCGTCTTTATGAAAGCATTAGCATTTTCTCGCTACCGCTTTCTTACGTACATTTTGTATTTAGTTTTAGTTTCATTTTACACAGAAGGACAGAGGAAAGGCCATTGTTATTGATGCTGTCTCTCAATAATTAAAAGGTCATCAATACACTGTAGTTTCATTTTTTGTCATTGTCAGCTTGGTGCTGTACTTTAAATCATCCAAACAGGAGGAGAATGTACATTCCTACTGATGTTTTCTTCTTTTTCATTTGTAAAGCAGTGTCTTTTTTATCACTTACTCACCCTGAGGTTTAATTCTTTGGTGTCTTCTGATGAAAGTGCACGAGCTGCAGGGATTTTCCCATAATGCAGCAGTAATCTGGAGCAGACGAATATTGAGATTAGTGGATGACGACTCTCATGCATAAAGGATGTAAATGCAAAACCTGCTGCATGCAACATAAACACTCAGTGAGATATAAAACTGTAGATTTACTATAAAACAGAAGTGGAGATGAAGGAGTAGATCGTTAAAAGCAGATGAAGACGTGTCAGATTCTCTCTGTGGATATTCGACGAAGAAAAAGCAGAGATGGAGATTTTCGAGGGCAGGAGACGTTTACAGTTACATAAGAGTGCTTTTAGCATCACACATCATCACTGCATCCTATTTTTATAGCTCAGACACACACACACACTCACTACACATTTTGTAACTAAGCCTACTGTACCTCTGTTTTCTCTGTCAAATGTCAGGGAAGAGTCAGGGACAAGACGGCAATAAAACACAGTATTTCAGATGATAATGATGTTTATGAGGATAATAAAACTGGTGTTAAACAGACAGTGAGCATAAATGAAATACATTAAATGTCAGACAATGAAGTGGTCACACACCGATTGGTCAAGAGGATTTCATGACTCATCTGTTTGACCTAAAGGCCACTTCAGTCACAAATAACAAAATGAACATAAATGAACAAAAATGTCAACAAAATGGACAGAACTTTGTAAAAACTATCAATGAAATCAAAAAGAAAATAGTGCCACATATCTTATAATATTTCATATCTGAAATAAGTTGAAAATGGTGCAGTAATTTTGTGAAAATCTACTGTGTGTAGTGGAACATTTGTACATGAATGCTGAAAGATATGAAGAATATCACAAAATTTCACAATAATTTACATCATACAAATTGTAATTATTTTGTGCTATGACCATAACTTTAATCACATTTTTTCCCTAAGTGGTGGTTGAATTTCCACGCAATTTTTACTCTGTATTATGATCATCTAAAATCAAAGCAATCTGGTCAAAACATTACATTTTATGATATAGAATCCTGATCCATGACCTGAATCACTGTTTTTCTCCATGCTTTTAATATGTTTTCCCTTAGTTTCCTGTGGTTTCAGGAGGCTTACACTGTGCATGACCACTTTATGTCATTATTATTGTTACTTGACTAAAATGTCTGCACCTTTCTGTCATTATTGGACCAATATTATTGCCGTATTTAGGCAATATTAAGGAGAAACCTGGTTACACTAATTTGCAATGATATCGACATACAGAGACATTTATAGACAAAACATGCAAAGTTATAAATGATCAGTGATATCCATCTCACATTCAGGTGAAGTGGTTGATTTTGGTGACAAAAACTGGAAGCAGGCTTTCCTACTTCAGATTAAACCCATGTGATTTGATACACAGTTTGTTCAGTTCTTCTGAAAAGCACATCCTGACTAAACTGTCATGCTTGTTACAGTCTTACTCAGAATGCAATGACAATGTTAATATGTTAGGGGTCCCAGCTTGTTTCCACTGACCTTAAGTGGACAAAAATAAGTAGTTGCAGATTGCACTTATTATTAGTACTTATTACTTATTGCACTTACTTAGTAACATTTGATGGACGTCTACTTGTTTATCTGCAGTTGTGGCTAAAGTTTTGGCTGTGACACACATTTACATTTTTTCATAAATGTGATTCATTTGCCAGTAAAAGTCTTTCACATTTCTAAAATGCTTATAAGTATTCATCATTGTACCAAGAAACATGTACGGAAAAATTCTAGAAAAAAAATAAATAAATAACAGAAGCTGCAAAGCTTGCAGAAAAATATTATGTCACTGCCAAAACCTTTGGTCATGGCTGTAGTTTCCTGAGGTTTAGGGGTGAGGCTTATGTTGATATTGTTGTCATTTGACTGAAATCTCTGCATTTTTGCATTGTTCTTGGACTGATATTATTGTGAAATTTAGATATTATCTAGCAGAAACCTGAAACTAATCGGGTACATGAGGTCCACTTAAACCCACAGTATGTTTTTACTGGATTAAATTATCTAAAATGTCTCCTCCAACTGTATCCGTTTATGTGACTTGTTCTGTTTCTCATTCTGACCTCAAAGTATTTTGGTGACTTGTTTTTAACATCACTGTGGTTTTCTTCATTGTTAGTTGAACTCATATCCAGTTGAGTTTGACCTTTTGAAATGACAGTGCTGTGTTTTCCTCTCTGCAGTGGAGGGCAGACAGACGGCATGACAGAGGAGAAATGTCCCCAGCTGGTGGACTACTTTGTAGTGGCAGGTCTCGACCCTGCGGGGCCCTGGAGGCCCCTGGACGAGGATGGGAAGACCTCCATGTCCTCGTCGTCATCCTCCTCGTCCTCCTCATCTTCGGCGGGCCGAGCGGTGGAGCCGATCACCGACCTGGCAGTGATCGCCCGGGGGCTCGGCGAGGAAGTACCGGAAGGCTTCACCTGCATCGAGAGGACTCTGGGCGGGCATTCGGCAGAGCTGAGCGCAGGACTCATCAACAACCCCCACCTGTACCTGTGCTACAGGAGGGGCCGCGACAAGCCACCCATCCTGGACCTGGGGTGAGAACGTAGTCTGAGGTGTTAGCTGTGTTGAGGTTTGATCCAGATGGATGAGCATGTAGAGGAATAGTTCATATTCATACTATACCTACGTATGAAATTAACCTTCTGAGTGTAGAAGTACAGTCAGTCACAACTATGGAAATCCAGTGTACATAAAATGATGGAGCTGTAGAACATCTTTATAAACATTATAAATGGACACTTTCTGATACATTGTTCAAATCATAATTTTTGAGAAAATCTACAGTTTTCATATCTGAGGTTATATTTAATAGATATTGAATACAGTTTTGATATAGCTATATCAGTAGTTTTTGTTTTTGGATTTTGCTGGTATCCATCAACTTAACAGAAGTTTCCACTTAAATATTATCATAAAAACTTTGAGTGGGTGCCTAATTACCCTTAATTAATGGTTATTTTATGTTAAAATTAAAGGTGAAATTAAGAGACAGTTTTATTTTTGGTTGAATTTGTGTTGACGGCATTACCTTTAATAGTAAAAATGACAACCCTGGGGGTACAAAAGCATATAAGTATGGAGTGTTTGTTTGAGAACCTGGAATTTATGTGGATGTTCATCTCGCAAAGCAGTAGGTGAAAAAGTGATTTAATGACAATTGTAAGGGCTTTAATATTATTTTACATTTTGTGATCTGTTCGGAAGGACTTTTGCAGTCATTTTACAGACATTCTACTTGCCTGATAATATAGAAGTCGACTTAACTATTTCTCACTTTATTAGAAAACAGAAAACTGTTGAACATGTAAGTTAAATGCCTACCTACCTAAATAAATAAATAAATCTTAATCACCAAACAACAAACATCAAATAAAAACTCTTTCCATTTGAGAAGCTGAATATACAGTAAACTGATGGCTACTGTTGGTATTACTTCTGCTGCTATCAGTAGTTTGTAAAACATACTATTGACATTAACCTGTTTATATATAACAGGTTTATTATACTTTATTATAGGTTATACAATAGACCACATGGGAGGATCTCATCAAATTGTCATCAATATTTTCCCTGAACAGGAGCTCCATTAAATGCATCTGACAGTTTGTCTTTGTGCTCTGAAAACAGTAAGTGAAGAAAAAAATCCATTGTTTGGTGATTAGTGCAGGTTAAAATGAAAGCACAGTGTGGCTTCTCTCATACTAAAGCAGGTCCAGTCTTTCAACGTGTTCAGTTTATGTAATCCACAGTGTGATGTAATGATCGATGTTCCGACTCATCTCATCACACATTCTCTCTATTGTTCCCGTTCTCATTAATTAGGCTGGATTACACTCTGTTAGAGGATAATGAGACAAATCCTCTTAAAGGACACATCAGATTACATCTCTTTTGTTCAGAAGTGAAGCTCAGAGGCAGCAAAATCCCATCATTATCATTCACTGCTCTTTTCAATTTTGGGATTTGGATGTCATGTTTTTATCGCTTAGAGCAGTGAATGTTACACCTCAGTTCACATTAGGTCAATTTTCATTCTTCATTTGTATGAATCACCTTTGCTGGTAAAAATAATCATAATAGGTGCATTTATTTGTGAGAAAAATGTCTGAGATATGTGCTGATTACTTCCAAAGCTCTGGAGCCAAAAATGTATTTAGTATTTGGGATATTGGTGAATAATCATGTTCTGTCACGGTATAGAGAAATGTCCTGAAGCTCTCATTGAAATCAGTAAATCAAGGCTGAATTGGATACAAATCCAGATGTTTACTTATGAAGTGACAATGGTTAAAACCTCAGACACACTGAGCTGCTCAGTAAATAAATTTAACAGTCAGTAGATTGACTTACGACGGCAGAGCTGCAGTGTGTACACTTCATATATTATAGGAGAAGAAAGTAAAAGGTTAGGTAAAATAAGTGTACAGATGAGTAAAGTGAACCAGGCAGACTTTGGGAGTTTAGATGCTTTCTCTGAATATCAAAATACAAGCACAAAGATAAGCAAAACCTGAATGTAAAATAACAATACAAGCAGTCCTCAAGCAACAATAAATCTCCAGTTAATTAAAATTTAACCAGCTTTTAGCAAATATTCTGGTTCATAGAGATCAAACAGTAATCAATCATCAGTCATTTTTTTTGTGCAGTTTCAATGTACAGAAACAGTGCACATTAATAAACATTTGATAAGAAAGAAACCACCTTACAGTGGTGGCAGACTACACATAAGGGCATAAAACACATTCAAAAACAATGTACAAACACACTTCAGATTATTGTAAGTGTAATTATGGAATCACAGCTTAAAATAAGAAAAGCTTTATGAAGTGATAAGAGCCTGTGAAACTGTATGAATTCATTCACATAATTTAAACAGCTTTGTTGGATGATGCCAAGATACAGCGACATTTATGGACAAAGGATACAAAGTTAAAACTGCTCAAGTAAAAACACTCTTTGAAATCATTGCTTTGAAATGTCCAGAGGTGTAGAGTCAATCCTAAGATTATATTGTAGTGTAATGTAGAGCTCAGAAATACTAGCAAAGAAGTTTCCTTATTAATTGCTATTGATAATTATTGCATCATGATCAGTATCAGATCAGTTTTTTTGGTGCTGATTGAAATTTGAGGAAATCAAATGATTGTTTTTGGTTTTAAATTGTTCTCTACAGCATACGCTTTTGACAAATCGAGGCAGAACATTCAAGACTATTATCAAATGTTTGTTGAACATCAAAATATAATGGAATATAATTAAGGAAAAAACAAACATTCTAAACCTTTCATGAGTGTTTTAGCTGAGAGCATGAACAAAAGCTAAATCGTTAATGACAGTGATAATTATCACTGCTGAATAATCTCTAGAATTGATGTAAATAAATAAATGCATTTTACCGACTCACTCAGTGGGTGAAACACTTAACACAGTGTTTTTCAACCTTGGGGTCGGGACCCCAAGTGGAATTCAAATGGGGTCTCCTGAAATTTCTAGTAATTGAAAAAAATTAAGAAAAACTTACTAATAAAAACTCTATGGTGAGTTGGCAGAGGCAATCACAATATATAACAGACATTACAAACTGTGGTTGTGAAACTGAAGCACTGTGGTTCTGTTTATCTGTCAAATGTTCATTGTGGTCGGTTTCAGATGCTGCAGCTCTTTCATAATTAATAGTTTGAGTTATTGTTTGTTCAGTATTGATTGTCAGCCTTGTAAATCCAAGCTGGACTGACTGTACATATCCTGACCAAAGAAAATCTAATTCTTTGTGTAGTAATCTACACCTTGGTTTTCTGCCTCCATCCATAATAATATACATTATATAGACTACATGTCCTCTAAAATTAACGTTTATTTGCAACATAATATAGCAAACTATTACATGACCAAAAACAAATGAATTTTAGCAAAAAAATGTCTCCGCTCTGGGGTCACCAGAAATTTGTGATGTTAAAATGGGGTCACGAGCCAAAAAAGGTTGGAAACCACTGACAACACCTCTGACCAACCACTGACAGAAAACTGTTAGACCAGCATGAGGGATCGGACTTCAGGGTCTCATCTGCTGGGTTTGGAGGTCTGAATGGGGGTCCTGGTGGAGTCTTGGTGGTCTGATGTGTCCTCTGTCTCTCCAGGGTTCTGTATGAAGGGAAGGAGACTCTGAAGCAGGGCTGGTATGTCATCGAGACCACCCCCTACAGCCGCTCAGCCAGCCTGAGCTCGGGGGGCGGACCCACGGCTCACAGGGTCTTCCTGACCTACAGACGGGCTCTGGACTCTCAAGGTCTCCACACGCTGGGGGTCACAGACATCGCACTGCTGCTGCCCAGTAAAGCAGAGGTGGCACCACACACCTTCTGCAGAGTGGACAAGAACCTCAACACCGGCATGGTGAGATATCCTCAGACAGGACCATTATGTTTACGTATGATTTCTTTTTTTTTTTTAGCTTTATTATATTCACACACTCAGGTTAAGCACTTCATTGTTTCACTTAATTTTACTGATATACACTATATGGACAAAAGTATTCAGACACATTGAATCCAGGTGTTTCTGTGCTATCAGGGGTCTGGACTACAAAACTATAATGACAAATGTCCTAATGTAGTTTTATATTGTGATAAATATCATAACATTGTTGAGTTTTGTTTAAATTGTTTTCTTTACTTCCAGAATGCCTCAGAGATGGTTATTACTTAATTTCTCTCAACATTGTTTTTGTTTTCTTAATCCAAGACTATGATTTTAGATGTTCTACCTCTAAATTTCCTAAATATTTTTCATGCTCTGACTGTAAATAATTATTTTCTACCACAACTAACCATTTACTTTCTTCGCATCTCACTTAGGAAAAAAAATGTCCCATTAAACTTTAAGGAAATATTGATGTTTCTAAACTGTATGGACAAAAATATCTGGGCACATCATGGCTACAGCTGGTACGATGTCCTGTTCATGCTGATTTGAGACATAAATATCAATATTTCCTTAAATAAATATCATATCATATGAAAATGTTTACCGTGTTTATCGTGTGACATAGCTCTGGTTCAAATCATTCC
Source organism: Sphaeramia orbicularis (assembly GCF_902148855.1). Lineage (NCBI taxonomy): Eukaryota > Metazoa > Chordata > Actinopteri > Kurtiformes > Apogonidae > Sphaeramia > Sphaeramia orbicularis. The sequence continues at coordinate 21,533,815 of NC_043972.1, forward strand.
TGGGTGTCAGGAACATGGATATGGTGAATGGATTGCACTTGTAGCACCTTTCTACCTTTTATGGTACACAACGCTTTACTCAGTTAGTTTCACTCATTCACTCACACTAACATGAACTTATTCACACGGATCAACCTGGAGTTCAGTGTTTTTGACATTTTGACATTCTCTAGTAAAACACACCATAACTCACATTTCTACAATGTTATTTCCAGCCCACACTCACTAATTACTTTTCTTATTCACCACTTATTTTATTAGTAACATAAAGTGAAAAATAGATGAAAGAATAAAGAAACAGTGAGAGGAAAGGCTCTAATCTCTGAATCATATGTGTATGAGTATTTTTATGTGTTTAAACACGTTTTCATTATTAATGGCTGTTTTTTTGTGTGTTTTGTGTCCAGTGGGGTCCGGCTCTGTATGTCTGCTATAAAAGAGCCGTGGCCAAGGCCAATGCTCTGGTGTACGAGGCCAGTGAGTATCATCTCTGTCATACGCTGTAGCTATAATAAGAAGGAATGAAAGATTTAATGGTTTGTTTGTCTGCATCTTTAATGCCCTGTTCGCACTAATGTGAATATTTTATAAAATGGATATTTTTCTCTTTTTAGATTTCTCATCCACATATTAACATACATGTTTTAGATTACAAAAAATGAGATTTCTAACAGTGCTTCCAAAGTAAAGCATTTTTATATGTATCTATGTTGACAGGGAAAATAGAGAGAAATGATAGTATCACATCCTATTTTGCTCATGTGTATTATTCTTTTGTGTCATGAAGATGCACCTGAAACATCAAATCCATGTGTAACTAGAAGCACTCGGAGAACGCAGACCTCCGCCAAGGCTGATCAGTGGCCCCCCCCCCGTGGGCCCCCCCACGCCAAGGAGGTTATGTTTTTGCCAGGGTTTGTTTGTCTGTCTGTTTGTTTGTTTGTCTGTCTGTTAGTGTGCAGCATAACTCAAAAAGTTATGGACAGATTTTGATGAAATTTTCTGGTCTGCACCCCCCCACCCCCGATCACCACCAAAATTTAATCATTTCTTCCTTATCCCATTTCCAACAAACCCTGAAAATTTCATCAAAATTTGTCCATAACTTTTTGAGTTATGTTGCACACTAACAGACAGACAAACAAACAAACAGACAGACAAACAAACCCTGGCAAAAACATAACCTCCTTGGCGGAGGTAAAAATCAGTATTTAATCGGCAGTAAATTGTGGATGCCATTGGGAGGTGGACCAGACTAACATTACAGACAAATCCACATTATGTAAAGAATACACTTCCATAACTCCATCCAACACTTAAGGAAACCTAATTTTTAACTGAACTTGTTGCCTCATCTTCATGACAGATTAAAGCCTCTACATCTGCTATGTTCAGTATTATCCACAGTGTCCACACTAACTATGGTCATTTTTGCGTTGTCATGTAGACATAGGTATTTTGTAAAACAAAGTTTGTTGAGAGAGAACAGAGGAAGAAAAGATCTGTTGAGAAAAATATCCGTGTTACTGTGGACAGGGCATTAGACTCTGTTCTCATCACTGGAAACACAGCAATCAGGTCAAAATTGAACACTCCAATCAGATATTCCCAATATTAAGATCATACGTGCTTTTAGGTCTCATCAGTCGGTACCCAGAGGACGACCTGGAGGCGTTTCCTCTTCCGGAGTCGGTGCCAGTGTTCTGTCTGCCGATGGGTGTCACTGTGGAGAGTTGGCCTCTGAACACCAAGTATCAGCTACCCGTCTTCTCCACGTTTGTCCTCACCTCCGCCTCTGGGGACAAGGTATCATCACATGGGTTGTAGCACACATAGGTCTAATGTATGTGTTTTTGAGTGTATACTCAGATGCATTCAGTGGTGGTCTGCTCTGAGCCCTAACAATGTCAAAAAATATTCATCTCCAAACACTAACATATTGAAAATTCTGTAATGTTAATTAAATCATCACTTGTTATTTAATATATAATGTTACCATCCATTCAGTGTTTCCTTTGGAATAAAACTTCTTTTTACCTACTTGTCCATTAATTTGTGAAACTACAGTTCCTATAATTTTCTGGGTGATGAAAAGTGAGCTGAATTGAATATTATCAGCTCCTGTTTGCTCTGTAAATACAGATGTACAAACAACTGACTCTGGATAAATGTGATACTAAAATAAACCTAAAAAATACTGTAATTCACAGGCAGATACTACAGCTATAATTCAGCTTTTTTCTTTTCTGTACTTTTTTGCAGCATTTATGAACTTTACTTCAAATTTGACATGATTGGTCAGAGTGGTTCCTGTCTCCACTTCCATTGGTTATCACAATTAATTGCAAGCTGAGTTGTGTCATAAGCTAGAGATATCTGTTAAGGAAGTAAAATGAAAAATCTAGTGAATCTCAAGCAGATTCTGCAGGTTTACAAAGTGTTTTTATCTGTTATTTCTGAGCACATTTAGAGACATTTACCTGTGATTGTCTTTAGAGTTACTGATATTCTGAGGTGGTTTAATTTGCACTCAAACTAATAATCTTTGTATGCATCATCACTGCAGCCCCTTCTACTGGATTTCTTTTATTTAACACCTGGTCTTCTCCTTCTGCAGGTTTACGGAGCGGCCATCCAGTTCTATGAGTCATTTCCACGGGAGCTGCTGTCGGAGCGGCAGAGTATCCGACTGGGTTTACTCAGCGTGGTGGACCGGCGGCCGATCACCAACCGCAGCCTCCAGGTGAAGAAGAGCATCTGCGTCCTCTCCCATTGGCCTTTCTTCACCGTCTTCCAGAAGTTTCTGACATTCATCTACAGATACTCCATATCTGGACCCCACGTCCTCCCTCTCGAGAAGTTAGTGCCCAGTTTCATTTTGTCTGTCATCCATTTTCAGTGTAAAATAAGATAATTATAAAAAAGGTTATGTCTAGTTATGAGTGATTGTCAGAGAACATGGATTCTATTAAGAAAGTAAAGTGATTTTTTAATTTAATTATTGACATAAAACAGAAGAAGCATGAAAATTCACCCAAAAAATAAAATTAACTGCATTTTATTTGTCACCAGGTCACATGATATGGAGGCCATTGGAAGAAATGTAGATTTTTCTATAAAAGTATTATTGTAAAACAGAAATGCAAGAATTATGTCCAGCGCAGTAATGATTTGTGGAATGTTAATAGCACATTATAAGTGAAATAAATTTATTTTAGGCCACGTGAATGTGTCAGTAGAAGGTAATTGCAGTTTTTCTACTATTTTCAATGTCTTGTGACCCATCAACTGCATAGATATACAGATATTATCACTACACTGGCCAAATAGGACACATCTTATTTTATTGTATTTTATCAGTCAGGGTTTTTTTAGTGCCATTTATTTAAAGCTTATGGCAGTTCAACCTGCTTCACATACAATGAAATAACCAAAGAATTAAAAGAAATAAACCAAGAATAAGGCAGAACAACCCATAATTGAGCGAGATAAATGCAAAATACAAATGATGGAAAACAAATAAAACAAGATTAAAATAAAAAAGTCATCAAAAAGAATGACGTCCATAAATTATAAAGGAGAAAAGCAAATATCAATAAGAAAGAAAGTAAAAAAAATCAGTAAGGTCAGTGAATAAAATTACTCCAGTAATGTCTATAACCATAATTACACAAGTGTCAAATAAATGAGTCTTAAGTTTGTGTTGAAAGCTGTTCTGAGGTCAGTAGTTTTAACAGCTGAGAGAATTAACACTATACTGTAAAATATTCGATTGTAAAAATCTGTATTTTAAACAGATTCCATGTTAAGTGATCATTGATAATTAGACTGAATTTATTTTATTTATTTATAATTTAGAACATTTAGTGTCTCAGTACTTTGCTTTAGTTACACATGTGAAGCACCTTAATAAATGGAAAGAACTTAATCTGACGGCTAAACTACTCATATTCTATTTATTTTGTACCTGTTTCATCAATCACATAGTCACCTAAATAAACAATGTTCAAATATTAGTAACAGCCTTGTATTAGTTTACTCATTTTTCAGATTCTGACCAGTTTACTGGAATTTAACTGGTTTTAATTTTTCTTTTCCTTCTTTCCACAGACACATCTCCAGCTTCATGCACAACGTGCCATTCCCTTCTCCTCAACGACCTCGAATCCTTGTCCAGGTACAGAATGAAGTCTCAGTGGAATAGTATCTACTGTAACTGTTTACTCTGCAGACAAGCTCACACTGGACAAGTAAAGAATCTGTACGATGATTTTGTATACTTTGTTACTGTCAACAAATAGATTATGGCCCAGTAGGTAATGCACCCTAAACCTTTGTACAATGCACATATTCTGACACAAGAATGATAGAGATGTCACCAAAATGAGAAGAGACAGAAGTGAAAATGACTTTTTGTTAAATAAACTTAAAGTAAACAGGTGATTTTCCAGAGTGCAAAAGACAACAACGGAAAAACATTTGTAACACTGTGTCAGCAGACAGATGCACAGTCACAGGAAATAAATTAAAAGGAAGCAAAAGTAGAGATTTGGAATAATTCAAGAAAACATTTAAAGATTTGCTGATGATACCAAACATACAGAAAATCAGCAGAGTGATCATTTAGTAGTGATGGACCTAAACATCACATCACAGCCTTCTGTTCTTTCTTTAACAGGAGTTTCATCTTTTCATCGCAGATTGAGTGGGTAACTCTGATCCAATCAGAATCAGTCTCTGTATCAATCCAGGCCAATCAGAGTCCAGCTGTACTGATTTAACTCTGTCATTTAGAAATAATCCAGTGGTCAGATGTGATTTCAGCAGGTGGAGGACTGTTTGGGTGATAATCGAGTCAGTGATTGTTTTATAATATAATGTGTGATCATCATTTATGGGATTGTATAAGTTTTTTTACATTATCCATTTTTTATGAGCCAGCTCATAATTAGTGCATAAATGAACATTAGTGATCATTTCTACTGCCATCATCTTAAAATCCTGAGTTAGAAAACCTGCAACTAGAAAAAAGATGTTTGATTATTTTCTTTTCCGTCTTATGCATATGTTAAATACTTAATAAATGAAACCAAATAAATGCAATTACACAGCTTATGTTTTTTCCTCTCAGCAGTGAAACAAACTGAGTGTACAGGTTTATAGTAGATTTACTAGATACTACATGCTGTATATCACTCACTTTAAATCGGGTTTGTTGCTGTAAAATGTTGAAGTTGTGAATGAATAATAACTCTTTAATCAAGCTAAAAACCTCTGAAATTCAAGGGGTAAATTCCACATTATTATAGGTTTTATTCACTGTTGTTGTCAGTGCATCGTTTTCAGTTGTAATTAACTTTATAAGAAGTGAGCCAATTCTTCTCCCAGCAGATCAAACATTCCTGTAAATCTGAATGTGTTTTTGTTTCAGTTGTCTCCATATGACAACCTGCTGCTGTGTCAGCCGGTCTCCTCTCCACTCCCACTCAGGTCAGTTAATGCATGTTTTCATCTAATTATAATTTTTTTTATCAACATTGTTCATTAAGTGAGCCCCATATTTTCCCTTTCATTCCTGAAATCAAACTGACAGGTTTTGAAAATTATTATTATGCAATTTATTTTTATTTTTTGTCTGTGTGTTACAGAGAATTAGTTTCACTATTTGTTTATTAAGGTCCTTCACATATTTTTGTATTATGTCCTTTATTCGGTCTTTATCATCAATGTTTTTGCAGAAATTGCTGTGTTTACTTTACTTACCTTTTCTTTTTCTGAACTGAACATATAGTATATGTAAAATTCATTCATCTCCAGATCATATTCATTTATTCAAATTCTGGAAATTCTCTAGCTTTTCTCTTTCTAAGACGAACTAACTTGACATTCCTTTTTGCAGCTTAATGCTTCAGTTCTCAGTCATATTGGACTTGTTTGGACTACTCAAATTTATTAGATAAGATTATTATGGCTGTCTTTTTGGGATATTAATGTGTCTCTAAAGTAATTAGGATTAGGGTCTGTAAATTAAGATTAACCTCCAAATGAGAGGATTTGCTTTTCTAAATATATAGGTTTGCAAACAACTTAGATTTAATAATGGGCTTGTTTCTATCCATCACTGTTATGTGAGCATGAAGACGTGGCTTTTCATAATCATCGTGATAGTGGTTTAAATGTTTGCCTATTAAAAGTAGCATTTCATACAACATCATATGACCTGAGTTGTTGATTTGGAAGCTGGTAAATGTAAGGTTCTATCTCTTATTGCTCATCACATCCAGTCACACCATTATTTGCTTATTTGCTGAGTGCTTGTTTCCACTGGTCTTGACACCTACTGTTTATCACCGCACCATCTTTTCCACCTCTATCAAATGTGAATGCTTTTTTGGGGTTGTTTTTGTGATATTTTCAGTGTATCCAAGTGTAAATGGGTGAAAACACACCTACTTTAAAGTCTCATGAACATGTGGACACTTAATGTTTGTGTTTGTTTTACAGTGGAGCGAGTTTCCTGAAGCTGCTGCAGAACCTCGGTCCAGAAAACGCCTGCACGTTGCTGCTCGCCGTCCTCACCGAACACAAGCTGCTGCTGCACTCGCTGCGACCCGACGTCCTCACCTCTGTCAGCGAGGCCCTCGTCTCTGTAAGACACACTAACACTCACATCTAACCCTAAACCCAAACACATTAAAATCTGTGAAAACCAGACAACGCTGACTATATTTAATCACCTGTTTCCTCTTTGTCCAGATGAGTTTCCCTCTACGGTGGCTCTGTCCGTACATCCCTCTGTGTCCACTGCAGATGGCTGACGTGCTGCTGGCGCCGATGCCCTTCATCGTAGGCGTCCACTCGAGTTACTTCGACCTGTATGACCCCCCTGCTGACGTGGTGTGTGTCGACCTGGACACCAACACCATCTTCCAGTGAGTCCAGTTGATCTGTCTTGGATATAACAATGTTAGACTGTATGATAATATCATATTCACTGCAGAAGAATGAAGAATTTAGGCTTATTTTATCATTTCTGAATCCATTCATATTTCTTATTTACGATAAGATGAGATGTTAATGTTTGATTTTAAGCTGCGATAGAAGATGAGAGGCTGCTGTCGACATGTTTGATCCGTTTCATCAGATACTGAGAACACGGGAATAAAGTTCAATAAGTGCTTCAGCCTGTCAGTCTCTGTAATGATTCTCATATCTCAGGTCAGACGATAAGAAGCCGTTGTCATGGCGATCGCTACCCAGGAAGCATAGCAAGACATTGTTCAACACCCTCACCAACCTCTACAAAACCCTGGAGAAAAGTGAGTAATGAAAAACAAAAACACATACATCAGAAAAGCAACACACATCCTCTGAGACAAAGCTGCAGATTCCTCTTCCTCTTACTTGGAAACACCTCTCTATTGCATTTCATCTAAAGCAGAAAAGGAAAAAAAATAACATATAAAGGCATAAAAGCAAAATCCACACCACTTGAAAGAGAAAAATTATTGAGCAAGGAACTTCTGGGTAAAGATGCAAAATGTATAATTTAGGATGGAGAGGGACCACTTTACCGATAACCTGACCAACAGATTTAAAGAACTTCCACCAAATCCTTCCGCTTTTTGATTCTCAGCTTTTTTTACATTTAAAACAATGCTTTGGTCTTCGATATCAAAACGAATCAAAGTTAAAAGTATCTCAGATATCTTCACTGAATATCATTGTCTTCTTTCCTGCTGCAGTTTGCACTCCCGGCCAGGAGGAGGCGACATTGGAGTTCCTCCTGACTGACTATGATCAGATCTACAGGCGTCAAAAGCAGCTAGAGCTGGAAATCCAGGAGGCCTTTCTGCGCTTCATGAGCTGCCTGCTGCGAGGATACAGAGCATTTCTTCTGCCCATCACACAGGCACCATCCGATACCGCCACCGACTGCAGCTCCCTCTTCAACCTGCAGGGTGCGCTTCCACACATTACACCTTTACAAATACACTGTATAACCTGTAGGCTGCGCTGTCAAATACACTGTTCAACCTGAAGGGGGCGCAGACACACATTACACCTATGCTATGTTCACACTGCTGGGAAAAATGGCCCATATCTGACTTTTTGCCCATATGTGACCTAAACAGTAGAAATCAGACCCAGGCCACTTTCATATGTGGTCCTAAATTGGCTACATATCTGATATTTTGCAATGTCACTTCAGTTTGAATGGTCATGTTGCATTTCATCTGACTTTTACATCATTGAAATGCAATGTCACGATTGGGGGTTGGAAGAGGCAGGACCCAGCAAGATCCATAATTACTTCCATAAGCACAGTGTGCTACATGTGATGTCACATCTTCCTTGCATGTGGATCACTTCAGGGCCGTAGACTGTTCACACATGAGTCTGATGGCATTGCATTTGAATTAGAATGTGAACAACCACACAAAAAAAATTGAATTTCAGCTAAAAATCGGAATTGAGCATTAAGACCTACATCGTGAACGTAGCATAAGAGTACAATAAGTACACTGATGAACCTGCAGGGGGCACTGTCACACATTTAAATCAGTGGGTCCTCTGGTCCTGCAGGTTTCCTGAAATCTCGGGATCGGACGCAGCAGAAGTTCTACACTCAGCTGAGCAGAACGCAGATGTTCACTCAGTTCATCGAGGAGTGCTCCTTCGTCAGCGACCGCCACGCTTGCCTTGAGTTCTTTGACGAGTGTGTCCAGAAGGTGAGGGTGTTGTAATGTTTAACCTGATGAAGCTGCTGCTGATGTGAGTTTTACCATCTTTGTGTGTGTTCTCAGGTGGACGTAGAGAAGCCAGACGAGGTGAGACTCATCGATCTAGATGAGACTCACAGTGGAGAACACACTGTCTTCATTATGCCTCCAGAGGAACCACAGGAACCTGATGGATCAGAGTGTCCTGCACTTTACAGGTATGACCTCCAGCTGTGTTTACACTCCTTACAGTCATATCATCACAAGGATGTGCATCAGTTTTATTGATGCTCATTCGACCTGTAAAACTGGATTCCAATATTCTATGATGAGAAAATAAGAAGAAATTTTTCATGTATGAATACTAGCCAAAGTTCATTCTTGACACGTCAGTTTAATAAATTGTGACAGGAGGGTTTATATTTGATGACACACTGAATAAAAAAAAGACTTTTACATAAAAAATATTCATGAGGAATAAGAAGAAAACATAAATCTGCCAGTGAGATAACATGCTGGTAGTAGGAAAATGTGAGCAATAGCAGTGCTGGTATTTCTAATCACGCCCAAAATACATACTTTTATCTTATTTCATGTTCAAATGAACAAAGTTTGTGCTGATATAGATACTTATGCATTGTGATGAATAACGGTGACTAACATCCCCCATTTGTGTCTGAGCGCCCCCCTCTCAGCTTTCTTGTTCAAAATGCCCCCCAACGTTGTCCCAACACCCACTACTCTTGTGATTCCTCCTTCTCTGAATATTTTTATGGAAAAACCAGGTTTTATTTTCAACACCTTCCATGTGATGTGAGGCTCTGACTCCATGTCTATGTGCAGTTATATTACTGCATTTCGTTCTATTTTATATCAATATTTTTTGTAATTATTGATGATTAAACTGAACTGAGCTTTTCTTATAATTAGATGTTTAATTTTTCTCTTCTTTAAGTGAATGCAAATGTTCCATTTATAAGACAAGTCTTACTCTTTGACATAAGGAATGATCAACAAAAACAATTAGAAAACTGTTTTAAGTAAGTAGTGTTAAAACAGAACTCTGCCTTTTAAAGTTGCTAAAATGGGATGTTTTTTCTTCTGTTTTCAGTTATGAGACATTTCCGTCTCTGAGGACAGAGCTTTTTGATCAGCCTCAGGATCAGCTCCGGGTACCGACTAAAGGCAGCGCTCCCAGTAGCCCTGCCCCTCGACGCACTAAACAGGTACAAAACACACCTGGTCACTAATCTGTCATTTATGTATCACACATATCAGTCTCAGTCCTCATCCTGAGTGGGTTTAGACTCTGACCCAGTTTCACTGTGTGTGTTTCATTTTAATTTAATGATTATGAATATTTTACTGCTCATCTAATATTCATGGGGCTTCAGGCTCCTCCACCAGGATTAAGACTTCAGGCCTCTGGGACTCCTTTGTCTAGTCAGCTGGTGAACTTCAGAACTTACAATTAAGCTCAGGTTGTTGAAACAACAGGGTTTTTTTCAGCCAGTAACCTCACACTGATCCTTATCCATCAGTATCCACCCACAAATTTCTTTATTCTTCCTGAGAAAGTGCCCTAGTGTCAACATCAGATTCATGTGTTCATGTCAAACTGCAAAACTGTTTATACCTGTTTGTCTAAATGTATAAACTCATAAAAAAAATCCAATGACACAAAACAGACAAAGTATATGAAGAAGTAAAAGCTAATTTTCAGAAAAAAGCACAATTTTTATCTGAGTGGTATCATCTGTAATAATAATAATATGTAATCCGTGGGAACATAAATAAATGGGTTGAATGAGTGAATCCTGCTTCAGTCTTTGTCTGATCACATCTCTAATAAAATCTTTTCCTGATGTCACAGGAGATAAAGTTGGCCCAGAAGCGAGCTCAGAAGTACTCTACTGTCCCTGACATGTGGTCCAAGTGTCTGCTGGGACATTGTTACGGCCTCTGGTTCATCTACCTGCCCACCTTCGTCAAGGCTGAGACCGCCAAGGTCCGCGCTCTGCACACGGCGTATGACGTCCTCAAACACATGGAGAACCGCAAAGTGGTGCTGCCGGACGAGGTCAGATACAAACTGTCAAACCTTTTAAGTATCAATCTATCAAAGCATTAAAAACTGTCAAACTAATAAATTATCAGCCACAGAGGAGGTCAAGGTTCAAATACTGGGGCTGTAACAAACGACTGTTTTCAGTGCAGATATATCTAATTATTTTCCCTATTAATTGAGTAGTTATTTATTTCATGAAATGGTGGAAAATGCTGACCAGTCAGTGTTTCTCAAAGCCCAATAGAACATTGTTTGATCCACCAACCAGAGATGTTCAGTTTACTGTCACAGAGTAGGAAAGAAACCAGTAAATATTTACATTTATAAGCTGGAATCAGAGAGTTTTGTTGAAGTTTATTGTGAAAAATATTCATAAAATAGATAATCAAAATATTGGCAGTTAGCTCCAGTGAATTCCAATTTTCCTACATTGTAGTGAGTTTTTACAAAAAGGTGCTTTGATTAAATGTAGATGTATATGAATAGAAATATAGAGGAGAATAGAAGGAAGAGTAAAAATACATTGGTTCGTACTAAAACAGGGTGATGAAGGTGAGTGTGTGTGTGTGCGCACATGTGTGTGTATTTCAGGTGTGTTACCGTATCCTGATGCAGCTGTGTGGTCAGTACGGTCAGCCGGTCCTCGCTGTCCGAGTCCTTCTGGAAATGAAGAAGGCTGGAATCACACCCAACACTATCACATACGGATACTACAACAAGGTACAAACACATTCAGACACACATACAAACACACACACACACACGCACGCACATCGGTCATCTTAACCTTCTACACTTGGGGATACGGATACATAATAGATTCCCAGAGGAAGAAGTTCTGTTCTTCCGTTTTTGGCATTATATCCTATGTTCTGACATTTCCTCTAACAGTACTTTTACAAACATACTATCAGTAAATAATAATTTAGTAAATCTGATCATATATTTTTGTGGTCTAACGAGATTTATCATTTGTTCACTCTCCCTCCTGGTGTTTTTTGTTGTGTTTTTATTCCACTTCCATTTGCATTCATGTTGTAGCTTGTATATTTGTGTAGTGAATCATCTGGGCCACCATACTTTTGGATAAAATAAGTCCTATTGGTGATAGATTATTGATTAACTCTGAGGCGTCGTCTTTTCTCAGGCTGTACTGGAGAGTAAGTGGCCTTCTACCAATCAGGGAGGTCGACTCCGCTGGGCAAAACTGAGGAACGTCCTACTGGCAGTCGCTCAGTTCAGACAGCCAATCAGACAGCGGCAGAAGAGCGGCTCAGTGGGGTCACGAGGAGGTCAGTCTCTGAGTTTTATTCTCTGGTTGTATAATATATTACTTACGTGTTTACTTGGATTAATCAAAACCTTGTTGAGTCTCATGCAGTAAGTGGTCTAATCTTTTGTCTGAAATGTTCTCCTTGTGAAGAAGCACTGTTGGATCCTGATCAAAGGCTCCGTACCCACTCCACTCTGATTCGTCAGTCCAGTTGGAGCGGTCTGAGTGAAAGCTCCAGTCACGAATCTCTGACCGGTTCCCTGGTGAAGAGCAACAGCCTGAACAGCATGAAGACGACTGACAGTAAGAGACCCGACACCGCATCCGCCTCATCTTCATCACTGTCATCTACAGAATTTAATACTGACAACAGGGGGCGCTAAAGTCTGGGTTTTCTAAAACCCAGGAAGACTGTCATCTGTGATATGTTTAAAGTTTTTTTCAAAGCTGTCTTTCCAGCTCACAGTCTTTTCAACAGACTTGACGGTTACAAACAATCTTGGATAGCAGTCATATAGGAAGATAATATTTTCAATTGATTGACCACTCTAGTTTCTTATTTCAGAAATTAGACTGAAAACTGTATGAAAAAATCCGACTGATGTAAAAGTACAGAAGCAGCTAAATGTTTTAAAGTTCACATAATGGTTCCGGGTCTGTTGATGAAAAAAAAAAGTGTAGAAAATCGCCACATGGTACATCATTGTTCAGGGACATTAATACACACAACAATAAAACCAGAAACAGAGTTATTCTATTTGCTAAAATGCATTTGAAGTACTAAAATGTTTTTGAAATATTTCTAGAAATTCAGTGGTTAAGTATCAGAAATAGATATTAAAGTTTTGTTTGTTAAAGTTCATTATTATTCATTAAATATTACCAAACTTCATTGTCTGTTCAGGCTGACGATGATTCAGGATTTATTTTCATGAATGAAAATATTTTGAAATCATCCTCCTTTGATTTTTTCATAATTATTACCCAGTTTAGTATGTTAATTATTGTATAATGTATTTATTTTAATTGGTTCTGTGCAGCCATTTCCATGTTTTGGATTTTTGCAGTATTTTAAGCAGCTCTAAGACAACAGATCTGTCAACTGACATCATTTAAGAGCTGTGTATTTGGATGCTCAAAATGGCAAAGAATAGAGTTTGTTAAAACTAGATTAATGTCTATTCTCTATTAAACTGTTTTTTCTATGTACAGAGGTCAGACTGTGTAAGAAGACCCTCCTCCAGAGCGCTGGGACCAACGGCTGCACTGACACTGTCTCTCGCAAACCTCCTCTGGGACGCAGAGACACCTCTACCCCCCCTCTGGCGCCCCCTGGTGGTGGTGTTTTGGTTCAGCGGAGCCAGGTCTGTCTGTCCACCTTCTACAAAGAGTGTGCAGAGTCGGCGGACTCAGAGCCGGACTGCAGCTGTCAGCCTGCAGAGAGAGACGGACGGTCAGTCTCCACATCTGGACACATCTGGTTAACACTCACTTTGATGAACCTGTAGGATGAAATGTTTTCACTTAGTTTGCTTCTCATCCTCTACTGCTGCTTCTCATCCTAACTACTGCACTGCAGAACAGGAATTTCATTTTAAAAAAAAAAAAAAGTCTTTTTTAATGCTAATTTTAATAAATCTAACAAAGACATCAGTTTGGTTCAGGTGGCGAAATATTCTTAAAGAATATTTCGCTTCCTTCCAGTCTGGTCTGTTTTTGCAGTGTGTTTGTAAAGGTTTCATAACTTAAAACTGACTTTTTTGTCTCAGTTAAATGTCACTATTGGATATTTTTTGTTTGTCTTTATTCTGTCTTAATCTGTGTGATGTAACTGTTGTATATGGCCAAGTTTAAGAAATATCTGTGGGAGCAAGATCAGCCATTTTTACATTAACCTTTAACACATTATCTCAAATTCCCAAGTCTTTCATTTTCATGCAATAATAAAACTCTTTTTCGTGTGAAAACTGAAGGTGGAGTACGCAACAGAATTTGATAATTTACCACAAAATGTACAAAAAAAACTTACATTTTCAAGATCACAAGTTATTGTTTTCATTTAAGATGAGGCTAAAATATGTAGTCTAGTTTTGTACAGTTACATCATTATAGCAGAAAATCTCCACAATACACAATAAAATAAAGTTAAATTACTAATTAGTACATCATTAAATAGATGTAGTATTAGTGTGAATAGTTGTAGGAATGCTGATATTATTTTAACAGAATAAATGTACGTCTGCTTCAAACACATAGTTTGGTTTACTTCATGTAATTCACCCTCTGACCTTTGACCTTCAGACCTGCAGGACCACGTGACACCATCGGGCGAAATAAAGGTGTGGACGAGAACTACAACAACGTGTCTTCTCCCAGTCGAGGAGGTCTGGCAGGAAAACTTCAGCAGCTGCTCACTCCAACCAGACATCGGGTGTCAGTCCGACGAGCCGCCAGTGTGGATGACCGACGACCAGGTGGAGGAGGAGGAGGAGGAGGAGGGGGGATAGGACGAAGAGTGTCTGACCAGAGACAGTCCAGGAAATCTCAAGTGGCTGAAACGCTGCTGAAAGCCAAAGACAGGCTGGTCAACGCTACGTCAGAGGTGAGTCTAAAACTGTTTCTGCACTAATCAGCTTGTCTTCGCTGCTGGTTTCATGAGACTGATCTGCAGACACGGATCAGATTTCAGAACAGATCATGACAAGGCTGTTCGGGCTTTGATTTTTCATTTAATTTGCTTCAAATTTTTTCTCTCTGACTGAAACATCTCCATGCTTCATCCTAAAACAGTTTAGTTTCATTACAAGTGTTTGGTCTGGACAAAATTCAAATATCAGGAAGCTTCTACCTCTTTTATCTCAGAAACAGTGGAACTAATCAGTGGCACCAACTGACAGATAAACCCATGGCTCATAATCACTGGTGTGTTTGTGATTCAGTTTTGTGTAGAAGAGAAAACATTTATTGAAACTCAACCTGCTGAAATACAGCAGTGAGGATTGCTTTCATCAGAGACATAATCAGTGCTCAACACAGGTTATGAGTATTATTTTTTCATTTTGTGAAGACAATACTATTACCAGTTATTGTTACAGAAAATTAAAACTCTTTGCCATTGTTATGTGGACATTTTATTCGAAATTCCATTCAACTTTCTTGGTACCAAATGTGTTTTCCCAGAAAAGAGAAAGTACTTGATCTAAGTCCATAACATTTTTCCTTGTCTTTTCTAGAGTTCGTTGTCTGTAGGAAGTGACCTGGACTTGACAGACGTACCTAGTCCAGCCTATCCACTGCGCCGCTCCTGGGATGCCAATCAGGAGGGGGCGGGGCTTGAGGTAAGGCGAGTGCGCTGTGGATGTCTTTTGGTACCTGTGATCGCTCTGACCCTCCTCCTCTCTGTGTCCAGGTGCTGATGTCCAGCTGCTCTCTATGTCGCAGCTGTAACTCATTAGTTTACGATGAAGAGATCATGGCCGGATGGACGTCAGACGACTCCAATCTGAACTCGTCCTGTCCATTTTGCTCCGCCTCTTTCGTGCCCTTTCTGAACGCTGAGATCTGTGACCCCGGACCTGTCAGCAGGTGCAAACCAAGGACGTTTATGACCTCAGCCTTCCCTAACAAACTTTAATTCAATAACAGAAGTGTTCAGTATGGATATATTAGTGAATCATAGTGATGGCCAGAATACAAAACCTCCTATCTGAAAAAAATCACTTTTTTCAGGAAACAAAAAAAACGTTTAGTTTTATTATAGTATGGTCTAGGAGGTTTTTGTCAGGTGACCTTCATGTCATAAGAAAGGGCAGGATTATCTTGGAGATAGACTGAAAATGTGGAGTCATCCTTGTTCTCACCATTTAATGTGAAAACTCAAAATCTAAAAATTTGCAGATAGGTTTTGTTTTTTGGCCATCGATAGGTATATGCGAGTCATTTCACTGCTGATAGTGGCTGTGGATAGTGGTATTTATCTGTTATTTTTTCCATACATTTTTATGATCAAATTTGTGCTCATTCAAAGACAATGTGACAAAGACTTTAAAAGTGTGAAAAAAACTTTAAAAGAGTTCAATTAAGCTATTTTTATCTGCAATATGTATTACAGACTTCTTTGTTTCTCTGGTACAAAAGGAGAGAAAAATAACAACATAAATATTCTAAAAATACATAGTTTTTGCCTCTTCTCATGCATGTGCAAAGTTCTTGTGAGTTTTTGAGTATGTTTAGCTCATCAAAAATGCAGTTCTTTGGGGAAAAGAGCAGTCTTTAGAGTTTTAAGAGGATATTTGTGCTGATCAGCACTTGAGACCTAATAATTATATAATGAAACTGTGATATTTTCTGAAATATTTATGTAATAAATCTATTTGACTTCAAATTTGCTGTGGGTGTTTACATTTCTAGTATGGAGCGCAGTAACTGGAACATGGAGGATGAGGTGGAGAATGCAGTGAGGCCCCCCAGTGGTCAGGAGGCCCCACAGCGACACCAGTGTAACGGACTGAGTGAGGACTCCAGTTCAGAAACCAGCAGCTACTCAGAGACCAGCAGGACCACCACGGTAGCACACACTCATTTTCATCTTCATCTTCACTGTCTCAGTCTGCCTCTGTTGCTGACTCCACCCCCTCTTTCCCTCAGGGCTCGTCAGTGGGCGGGGCTCCTCAGGTGGCCGTGGCCTATCTTAGTCCACTGGTCCTGAGGAAGGAGCTGGAGAGTCTGCTGGAGAACGAGGGTGAGGCGGTCCTGGCTCAGCCTCAGTTTCTGGACAGTCACTCCATCATCTTTTGGAACCTGGTCTGGTACTTCCAGAGGCTCGGTCTGCCCAGTAACCTACTGCAACTGGTCCGAGCCTCAGCACTGGTCAGCCAGTTCACACAGGTAACACTTAATCTGATCCTACAACCCCAATCCTAACCAGAATAGCCTTAAAATGACTTGAATACAATTCTGACATGTTTTGATATTGATTGGATTATGAAGTTTAAGTTGCTTTTGTAAAGGTGTATTAATTCCAGTTTCTTTTAAATGTGTTTTCATGAGTTTCAATCCTTGATGATGAAGTGTAGAAAGTACAGGACATCTTATATTTTGTGGTGTTGATGGACAAGTTTCATTTAGAAAGTCCTCATATCAAAAATTAAGCGCTGTTATTGTTGACATTTGGTTAAAATCAAAATCACTTAAAAAAAAAAAAAAAAAAACAAGTAGTTGAATGTGACACATGTCTGTAGTTACATTCATTATGACCTAAAAAGCCGTATAAAAGATGAAGTGAAACTGAAATCACCCTGCTGTGTTTGTGTTTCTTTAGTCTGAAAATTCGGCTGTGAGGGTCAGGCTCCTCTGGGACACTCTGACCCCCGACACAGACCAGTGGCCCCCCCTCTACATCCTCTGGAGGATCCACAGTAAGGCCTTGTATAGACTTGAAATGATACTAAACACAAATATATGTTTTGAGCCTTAAACAGATCTTGTATTCACAATAGAAGAGTTAGACCAATGCAAAAAGTCTTCTGCATCACGTCACAAAGACTCACAATGTGGATCATGTCTGGACTCTATGGTGGTTAATCTGAGTGTGGAAACGATGTCTCATACTCCCTGAACCAGTCTTTCACAAACCTGATGATTTCTGGTACTGTCCAGTCTTTAAGCACTTTAGCAAATTGATGACTGTTACCTCCACCAAGGAGGTTATGTTTTTGTCTGTCTGTCTGTCTGTCTGTCTGTCTGTCTATCCATGTGCAAGATAACTCAAAGTTATGGACGAATTTGGATGAAAATTTCAGGAAATGTTGATACTGGCACAAGGAACAAATGATTAAATTTTGGTGGTTATCGAGGGGGAGAGAGAGACTGCGCTGTCTGAGTGCTTTTCTAGTTAGTTAAGAATTTACTCACTAAAGAGTTAAAGAACTTGTAGCAGGTGAAACATATTAATCACTGCAGTAATTATCCAGTGGAAGGATCTAAACTAGTTCCTTTGCTAAATCGAGATGGGGACTTTTTTTGGTGAGGCTGTGTATAAAAATCTGCGTTTTATAAGCGAAAATGTTAAATGGACTACTCCTTCCAATAAAAGCCTTTTGAACATTTCCACCTCGATGAAAATTCCTTATATATAGGTATTTTATGCAATTCCATGATGTAGAGTCATACTAAATGTTTGGATTTAAGAAATTTACATTAAAAAAATTAATTCTGTCCTTTCAGTCTGTCCTTCAGTCAGAGTATGACAAACCTGGCCAAACTGAATCCATTTTATCGCTCTGTTCTGAACCACCAGACCCACATAAAGTAATAATTTGGCCTCATAAAACTACTGCCTCAATCAGTTAATTTGTCACTTCAGATCTGAAATAATGTATTAAAACCGCACTGAGAAACTACACAGGCTGCAGAATTGCTCTTTTTGTCAGTGAACCTGGTAGGTTTAAGAGCATTTGAGGACTTTTCCTGTGGGTAAAGGACTGTATGATGACAAAAAATGTGAGGAGATTATTCTAAATATGGCACACAGTTAAACGGATTGAGTCTCTGAGGTGGGACTTTCTTTCCAGTCCAAAATCTCAAACCCCCTCAGGGGCTCACGTGGTTCAGAGGTGCCATTGGCTATGCTCACACTGCAGGTCTTCATGCTCAATTCAGATTTTTTGCTGAAATTCAGTTTTTTCCGTGGTTGTTCACATTCTAATTTAAATGCCATGCCATCAGACTCATGTGTGAAGAGTCTACGGTCCTGAAGTGATCTGCATGCACAGGAGAAGACGTGACATCACATCCAGTACACTGTGTTTATGGAAATAAATATGGATCTTGCTGGGTCCCGCCTCTTTCAGTGCAGAATTGTGACATCTGTCGCATTTCAATGACGTAAAAGTCGGATGAAATTTGACTTGACAATTGCAAAACATCAGACATGTATCCAATTTATGAACAAATATGAAAGTGACCTGGGTCTGATTTGAAAACATCTAATTTGTTTTGTTCAGACTGTTGTAAAAAAAAAAAAAAAAAAATCAGATATGAGTCAAAAAGTCAGATTTGGTCCACTTTTACCCCAAGTGTGTCCTGATCTCCCTGAACTACTACTTTCTCACATCCATAAATTAACATTCAGACCATCACCACATCCAGCAGCCTATGAAGGACTTGCAGACAGTATTTAGACTCATGAATGATTTTAAAAAGTGCTAAACAAAAAAAGGAGGTTCTAAAAGGAAATGTTGATGAGAGATCAGATAATTACAGATGTCTAAACTAACCAATCACCAGATGGAGGCAGTGGTTCTATGAGGTACAGTCTCAGCAGTGCAACAACTTCAGCTCCCTCAACCAGAAACTGAACATATTTAAATACAGACACAGAAAAAAATATTAGACCACTCTTGTTTTCTTCAGTTTCTTGTTCATTTTAATGCCTGGTACAACTAAAGGTCCATTTGTTGGGACAAATATAATGATAACAAAAAAAATAGCTCATAGTAGTTTAATTTCAGAGCTGATATCTATCCGTTTTCCATGTTTTCTGGATAATAATCAAAATCACTTCACTTCTTACATCAATAGCTATGTCATTGTACTGCCAAAAACAGTGCTTTTAGGCATTCCATGTTTTCATTTCTGTCTGTTTTAGTCACATGATACACACAGGAGTTAGTACTTGATTGCATAGCCATTGTTTTTAATGACTTTTGATGGTCTAATAATTTTTTCCGCGACTGTATATTAATTTAATACTTACCTGGTTCTTCCATTGTTCCACCAGGTGGCGTCCCCATGCGCAATTACAGCTGGAGGCGACACAACCACCCCTTCACCCTGTCCTTCCTGGAGGAGGTCCTGCGATGGGTCGGCATGAACGAGGTGCATAAGGCCGTCACGCTTTTCCTGGACACTCTGTCCAAACAGCCGGGTTCGCCCAGAATACAGAGGTGAGAAACAGGGTTTACATGTGACTAGGTAAAGTAAGTCAGATTATGTCCATCATCGTAGTGTTTCATTTTTATTTATTCATTCATTTATGTATTTTGAAGATTTCGACACCTTTTCTTGAATAGATTCTTTAAATGTTGCTTGACTTTTGTTTGTGTTTTGTGTTTGACAGGAGTTTGTACAGAGAGTTCCTCTTCCTCACCTTGGCAGCTATGGGAAAAGACCACGTCGGTAAGACTGACAATAGTTTGATTTTGATCTTCAAGAGAGCAAATTTTCACTTAAAATAAACAGGTCTGGTGTAATTAAATAGATAGATGACATTTTTTAATCTCATGTAATGTCATCTTAGGTGTTTAAGATGAAACTTGCTCATGTTCATGTGAATACTGATTCATTTCTGCAGTAGTTTGCTGTTACATGAAGTAAAGCAGAATCAATCTAATGTTGTTTTATATCCTACAGCTCTTATAGTTACCTCCGCCAAGGAGGTTATGTTTTTGCCGGCGCTGGTTTGTCTGTCTGTCTGTCTGTCTGCGTGCAAGATAACTCAAAAAGTTATGGACAGATTTGGATGACAATTTCAGGTTGATACTGGCACAAGGAACAAATGATTAAATTTTGGTGGTGATCGGTGGGGGGGCACTGATCTGCCTTGGCGGAGGTCTGCGCTCTCCGAGTGCTGTTCTAGTTTTAAATGTTTACAAGTTTTTATTTCTATTGAATCTTTCAGTTTGATGTTTGATATCCATTTAAATTTCATTAGTTTTACACGTGCATCAGTAGTTTTAGTTCATTTCTATAGTGGTGGAAAAAACTTTTTGGACACCAGATATATTTGTGATATATTACATTAATAATCACTCTTACGTCACTGAATTCTGCCTAGTATTGTTCCATTCTCCAAATTCACATGCTCCCTTCTGCACATGCTCAATTCCATCAAGGTCAAAGCTGGATGTTTCAGCAGATAATGAAACACATCCAGGGCATGATATGTTGAAACTGTCAAGAATTTAGTTTAGTCATTTTTTTTCTTGTTAACATAAACAAAAAAATAATAATTTGCATTTGTTTGTGTCTGACGCAGCCACACTTTTTGAAACACAAAAAAGATTTTTCTGCAAATAATATAAGATATTATTTGAGATTGTGTACAATCTTAAGGGTGTTCAAAATGTCTTTTACTGTATTTTGAGGAACTGACTATTTTTAGTTGAGTTTTATTTTGCCTTTATTATTTTTCACTGTTGACTTTTGGTTTAGTCTTTTTTTACTCATTTAACTCTGGGCTGAAGTTTCGCTGATTCTTCTGATGATACTCCTTTGTTCTGTCTTTTCACAGCTGCATTCGATAAGAAGTACAAGGCGGCGTACACTCGTCTCAGTGGCACCCTGGGTCGTGATGAGCTCCGCAAGAAGCGAGCTCAGCCTCCGAGCCCCAAAGCTGTGGACTGTAGGCGGAGCTTCCACCCGCCGCTCGAGTGCTGATCGATCCGGTTAACGGGAAGGCTTGCATCCCGAAGACGAAACCCCCGGAGTCCTGCTGCCTTCACCTGCTCGTGTTGTCCACCTCTATGCTGCCTCCTGCTGGACGCTGGAGTCCCCCGTAGCTCCGTCTGCCTCTTTGCTGTGCATCGGCCGCTCTTCGTCTACATCCAGTCCAGTGAAGCTTCTCCAAGAAAGAGGTGTCACGTACCGAGCCACGACCTATGCAGCAGGATGTAACAGAGAGCAAACGGTTCGAAGCGGTTGGTTGTGTTTGTGCATGTGAAGCTGGATCTGATGTGTCTGTGAAAACATTTTATTTGTCCCCTTTTTTAAAAAAACAGACGTTTCAGAGACGGATGTGACAGATTTTATAAGATGAAAGTCAGCTGCAAATAAAAATGTCCAAGGAACCTGACCCAACATGAAGCTCCAAACTCCCCAGAAGCAGCTGTTTGATGTGAAGCATGAACAAGGCTGTGTTTAGGTTTTAAAAAGGGAATAAAAGAGGAAATTGAAAAAACGTCAATGTTCCGGCATTCTAGTATTTTAGAGAATGCAACAAACAGGAAGCAGAGACTTTAAAATCCCTGAAACCTGATTGTTGTGGATTTCTGTGATTCCTCTGGAACATTTAACTGGAAAACCATAAGATGTCAGAAAATGGTGGAATTGTGGGATTATATTAAAGTGAGAAAACAGTGAAACAAGGATTCAAACCACTCCAAACCAGACCCAAAAAGAAGGTCTCCTGTTTAATGTGAATCTTGGAAAGGTTTCGCCGAAAAGGGAACGAAATCAGAGTTCATCTAACACCTGAGGAAATGAGAAGCTCCGTGAAGTATTTTGTTGTGAATCACTTTTCGTATTAAACAACCAGCTCGATTTAAGATGGGAACCCTTTTCACAGCGGCTCGTCTATGTTTTGGATCTGAAAAATCTGACCGCCGAACTGAAAAGACGCCGTGATAATCCTCGATGGCTGTACAGGATCTTCCAGAACGCTGAAAGATTTGGAGAAACACTGAGTTCACCTCCCTCTGATTCATCAACATGTCCGACTGCGTTTCAGACGAGAACTGAAATGGACTGAAAGGACTCGGCTGTTGTCTGATGAAAACCAGAGCCTGAAATCCTCTCCAGGTCTCTGTTTCTATTCCATCTCCTAAAGCTTCTTCCCAGATGTTTTGGATCCTCAAAAATTAAGCGGCATCCCCTCCAGCAGATGCTAAAGCTAGCCACTGAGCAGGTTCACCAAAGAGCGACTTTATTCACGTCTAAGATTAAAACTGGAAGAGTTTTTATAACGGATGGGATGGGAGGAATCTTAAATAACCCTCACAGATAAAACATAAAAGCTTTTAGTAGCCGGTGACGTCGTACCTTCTGATTCATGTGTTAACTCATTAATATGTCCATTTCAACCCAGTGGATCGTCACATTATTACATCAGCTGTTGCCCTCTGTGTAATGATGTAAACTCTGTATTATAACAAAGTGTAGATAAAGTTATTTATGACTTCTAAAACCCCGCAGAGTTGGTGTAATAACGTGATTCTGACACGAACAAGATGTGGGTTTCTACATTGACCAGCTGATACGACGCGCTCAGACGCTAAATAGCTGCATATGTCTCTGTTTACAGAAGAAAATGTGAAGGAAATACAGGAGGGATTAATAGACACTTAAACATAACATGTCAGTTTTCAGCTCAGAGTGTGGTTTGAGATGAGTTGAGGTAGAAATCCAGCTCAGTATTTCTTCTGGTCTGAAAGATCTATAATCTGTCTTCTACAGTTACAATAACAGCCGCACTCAATTATTCTGTGATGCTGTTTCCTTGTGTAATAGGTTAATTTATTTTAGGTCCAGATTTTTGGGGATAACAAGTCAGTTTATGTTAAGAATCGAACTGATCTGAATCTTGTCTCTCACAGAAGGACAATGCAGTCTCTATTTATGTTAAATCTTGACTGAAGTCTGATGCATCGATCAATGATTGTTGCTCCTTGATCTGACATTTTTAGCTTCATCTAGTTGCTAAAGTGTCATCTATGCACACTGACATGGCACTGCTGATCACCGATAAACATTACTAAATAATAACATGGAATAAATGTTTGTTTTTTCATTATCATGGGTTGATAAACTGTCATATAGAGAAAATAACAAGGCGTGTTTGTTGAAAATGATCAGATAAATTTACCTGTTATCACGAGGAAACAGACTTTTATTATTATTATCCCTTATCATAATTATTCCTTATTAATTATCTTATTGCAAAGGGATTTGGTAACAAGAAGTTTTTACTGTTTCATGATAAAGATATGTATTTTGGGTTGCAATATAATGGTATTAAAAATAAATCCATACATATTTACTTGACAAAATGTAGCAGCTGTCAGTTTATTAGTTGTGACTGACAGTTTTGCTCACCATCAAAAGATCTGATTAGAAAATTACCATTTGCGGTTTTTCTCACCACCTGGCCTCTGGAATCCCATGTTTGTAGTATTTTAATCATCAGTCAGTAATTGTCAGAATGTTCAACACTGAAAATAAGGAATAACCTGAAGTGGATTTGCAAAGACGGTTAAATCTCCATGGTCATTTTGATAGAATACTGTGTAAATAAACGGTCCTCATGTGAATAAATAAACCTAAGATCTAAGACCCAGACCAGTAGATAATCCTCGTCTCAAACCCACCGGAGCAGAGGCCGACTGGTTGTGTTTGAGGTTCCTGTGGAGCATGCCCAGTTTGTCTTGATCGGACACCTGATGTTCACCTCTCTGTCTGTTTTGTTGTTTGTCTTTTTGACTGGAACACGTTCAGTAAGTCAGCTGACCTAAACATGTTGCTTCAGGGCACTTCAGCAGCAGCTACCACCTGTTAGTGAGGGTTGGAATCTGCGAACTTCCACCATGTAGCCTCTGGTGAGATGACCTTTGACCTTTGAACTTTGTTTTGCACTAAGACTTGTTGGTTAATTTTGTCAAACAGACTATGAACATAAACACAGAAGGTAGGAAGTAGAGAATGAGTCCTACTAGTTTTCTGAGGTTAAATAGCTCGTCTGACAAATTATGAGCAAATTTTGGGAGAGAATCAGCTTTTTACTAGTTTTTTGTCTGTCAAAAGGAAATAAACCACAGTAACTCATTTTTAGGCACTTCTGGGTAAAAACAAGCCTTAAATTTTGATCTCCTTTTCATCCTGCTTTGGTCTCCACCACCTCCCAAGACATTAATGACTTAAGAACCAAGAGTTAATATTAGCTTTGTACAGGCATCAGTTGTTTGACTAAAATATTGCTTATGTTTTCCTTAAATATGGAGCTGGACTTTGCTTAAAGCATAAAACTACCACTATTGATTCACTCAAAAATAACACTTTTCTGTTTGTCTTTCCTAAGTAGTTACATCAAAATGTCATTTGGTGTCAGTAGAAATTTGAGGTAGTGTCTAAGTCTAGCTAGTAATTTTATGAACAAAGCTAGCTCCAATGTAAAATCTAGTGGGGCTAGTTAACTTAACTAGCCATATTTAAAGCTAAAACAGGTTAAAACTAAACACTGACCACCTGAAAGTAAATGGAGAACCATGCAGTCACTTTGGGAACACCTGTGTAATTAGGAATACATTGCTTATATATGATTTCAGTCTTGAGTTGGAATCAGGGCACGGTTAGCTTCACCTAGAATAAAAAATTAGCACAGTTTGCACACTTAAAATGAGTTAACAGTCCTTTGTACTTGATTAAAAAAAAACAATATACAAAATCCATACTAATCTGTAACTTTGGAGGTGCTTTTCATGCATTTTTGAACATAAGCCCAAATTAAGGAGTCATTTCCCACCACTAAGCTAACATTGCGCAAAACACACTAATGTGACCTGACAACTTACTTTCTGACAGAACTTAAGGATTTATTTTTAGAATTTGGGGCATTAGTGCATTAAAATGTCATACATTTTAACGTCTAGTAAGCAATTTTGTGTGTAAGATAGCTCTCACAAAAGCTAACATCTAGCTAGTTAGCTTAGATCCAACAGTGAGAAAATAAGAGAAAAAGATGAGGAATAATGTTTTTTTGTTTGTTTATTTTATTGCAAGGTTTTCTAGTTTATGATGCGACAAAAACAGGAAAGACAAAATGTTCTGCAAAAAACTTTTTCCATAAAACTGTAAATTGTTTTGAGAAGTGTGTTTGATCGATGTTGCACTTCTAATCCAGTGCAGTTTAAGTTATTTAAATCCTTGGATGCAGTTCTCTGCGAGTTTGCATGTTCAGTTCCCGCTGCTGGTGAAGTGCCCTTTAGCAAAATGACTCAGTGATGTTGCGTTGTGTATCGACTAATTAAACTAAATGGGAGATGTGGACATTTACTGTTGAAAAATAAAGATTTTTATTGTTTCTTTTACTTTGACTGCAACAGAACTGAAGCTTAAGCAGGTGAAAGGCCTTTTATTTCACATCACAGAAAGACACACTGTATATTTTAATGCACCGGACTGCAGTTCAGAGTTACATTTAAGGACTTTAATTTACTTTGTGTTACAGGTTGTTTTACCGGCTGAATGACCACAGTCAGCTGAGGAGAAAAGTGTATTTAAAATAGTTAGATTATTGTGTTTGCTGTTGTAATTTATATATGGTTGTGATTTCAGTTGTAAATGTTTGTTTTTTAAGAAAACACAAAAATAAAATACAGGGATGAGCCAGAATGTCTGAGTTTATGGTGTTTTTTACCTCTGCCAAGGAGGTTATGTTTTTGTCGGCGTTGGTTTGTCTATCCGTGTGCAAGATGACTCAAAAAGTTATGGACAGATTTGGATGAAAATTTCAGGAAATGTTGATACTGGCACAAGGAACAAATGATTAAATTTTGGTGGTGATTGGAGGTAGGGGGGATGGGGAGGCCACGGGGGCCCACTGATCTGCCTTGGCAGAGGTCTGCACTCTCTGACTGCTTCTAATGTTGCATAGTTTTGGGTTGTGTTTAGTCATGTAGTAGAGTTTTATAGAAATAATGATTATAAATAAAGGATGATGAAACTGAAAGGACAGACAGAAGAAACTATTTTTTGAAATACAATGTGACTGTGATATGTGTAAAAGTCAGATTCTGCTCTGTAGAATCTGTTTATATTCACAATATCCAACCCTGAGATGATTATGTAACTATAATGTGACCCCAGATTGGTGGAACTGGTGTTACAACTTTTCCAATGTTCCAACCAATGAATTTGATGTTTGATATGATTGAATGTTTGTCTCAGGGGTCAGTAAATCATCAAGACTGGAGCTATCTTTCATATTTTTCAGCATTTATTTATTTACTTTACCATATTGCTGTCAGTGGTCACAATGTGATCAGTGTAAATATCAGTATCATCACAATTTAGACCAAGGGTGTCAGAATAATTTTAGTTCAGGGGCCTTATACAGCCCAATGTGATCTCACATGGGTCAGACCAGTGAAATAATGGACCTAATAACCTACAAATAATAATCCAAATGTTTATCTTTGTTATCGTGTGAAAAAAATAAAATGACAGAATGGAAATGTAAATAACCTGAACAAGCGTGTACAACCTAAAATTTCCTATGGAAAATAAGTACAATTTCAACAGTATTATTATAAACACAACTTACAGATCACAGTGCACAAATGCACAAAATATTCAATAATGGGTATAATATTGTTAGCACCTATTTGTCATAAAACATTTCTGGTTGTTCATATTTGTTCAGGTTATTCATATTTTATCTTGAATGGATAGTTTATAAATGTAAATATTTTCATGCTGTAAACATTAATTTTTTCACATTAAACCAAGAAGACAATTTGGAGTTGTCGTCGTTAATAGGTTATTTTGCTTTTATTTTTCTAGAGATCACATTGGGTCATATTTGGCCCATGAACTAAAATGGTTTGACAGCCCTGACTCTTAATATCTTCAGTATCATTTTTCCACTTTGCAAATTCATCCTGCGGACCGGATTGGAACCTTTGGTGGGCCGGTTTTGGCCCGCGGACCGAACATTTGACAAACCTGATTTAGACCGTTTTAATGCCGGTCTTCAAAATAAAGGTCATGTATTCTGTGATAGAGTCCTCCTGTTCCACATTATTTCGCTTCTAATGCTTTTTGCAGGTTAAGTATTGTACAGTGTTTGCATTTAATTTAATACGTCATATTATTATTATTATTATTATTATTATTATTATTATTATTTGCGATGTGGCTTTTTGTGAGTGTTTTATTGTGAAAGTGCAGACCGGTTGTGCATTTACATTCCCTTACCTTCACATCCATCATGTTTTCATCGAATAAATTGGAAACATTAAAACCGCATGTGGAGACAATGTAAACCGTGCTGACCCGGGTTAACTGGAGGACCAGTAAACCGGACAGCTGGACCTGGAGGACCGGGAGGAGCCGACCCGGGTCAGGTGAGCGTTTAATCCACATATGTAAACAGACACATCGGTAAAGATTACATTTGTTTTAGCTGTAAATTCAGTGTCACCTTTTGTTCCAGAACTGAACAGAAGTCAAAGATAATGTCGGGTGTTTTTTTTTTTTTTTTGACGTTCATCCGCTTTTGTCGCTCAGTTTTGCGTCTTGCGTCATTCGTGGCGAACTCCGTTTAGAAATATATTAATTTAACGTTTTGTTTGGGTGTAAAATGTAGGGGATAATGGGAAATCAGATGGATACTTTTAGAGCAGTATTGATGTACATATATCAAACATATTTTAGATGTGATTTTATTTAAACCATAGCTTTAAATTGTATTTTATTTCCGGTAATATTTATGACAGGGCTTCCCATTGCGTTTCATTGACGAATCCAGAAAAATCATTAAACTACAGGTTGTGAGTGTATTTTTTAGATAAAAAATGTAGCCGAACTAAAGAGACAATGATAAAATTTCTGATATTTATTGAAAAATGTCCTTTACTGTCTAGAATTATTACCTTTAAGTAAAGAAAACATTAAAGTTATGGATTTTCTAACGGAGTTCGTTTTAATTCCCTTAGGACATAAATCTGCGCAGTATCCGAGCCTTACTAGTGGTTTTTCTGTGTTTTTCACTAAACTTCGTGTATCTGTTCCGTGTCAGGCTGATCTAACATTAATCCACGCAGATGTTGCAGGTGCGTTTGTTTCCAGACACATGGCGGGGGGTTCCTGCTGCTGGGCGGGGCTCCCGGTGTCGCTGTCCGGCGTCGTGGTGCTGAAACTATCCTGATACAAACTGGAGGCCTGGACAACACCATACAAACACACATTTACAGGGTTTTTAACCTGTACTGTGTGTAATAAACCTGATACAATGTGATTTTATGATATGAATGTGATTTAATTTCCTCTAAAAACGACAAAAGAGCAAAGTCATGTGTCTTTTTTTCTTTAAACTTTGTTGATGTGTTTGTTCCAGACTGAGCGACCATGTGGAGGAAGACGTTTCTGCTGCTGCTTCAGTGTGTGGAAGGTACAGATGATGATGATAATGATATCACTGACATTTTGTTGCATTTCATCAGATCCATTTTCAAAACCACAGGAAAGTTAAAGACTTGACAAGATCATTAACAAGTAGACAAATACTTGTAGTTTTTGAGTTAAGACCATTTTTAACAGTTTTTATTGAGTCTTTCAGTTTGCTTTTGATTCATTTTACTTGTGCATATGTAGATCTAATTCAAGTTTTATTGACGAATTTGATGAATATATTGGTTTTAGTTGAGTTTTTCTTTCATTTTAGTTTCAAGTTGTAGAAACTGAAAAAGATCTGGTGACAGATGTGATTTACAAAAAAACATTTTTCACCAAAGGTCAATTTGTCATTGGAGTTACATCGGATTAATTTTTATATGTAATTTAAAAAATTATTTTATTATTGAAGCTGGAAAAGCTGAGGTGTGTTGAGCTGAAATTAGATTTGAAAATAGAATTTGGTTTAAAAAAAATATCGCCTTGTATTTCATTACTAGTAGAATTAAATTTAGCATTTCTATTATTTTTTATATCTTGTAAACTGATTAAATTACTTAGAAATTTCCAGTAATGAAGTTAGACTGACAACACAGAGTTAATAAATCATTTTATTGCAGCAGGTTCACACTGTAACAGCTACTTTTACACTATTATTGACAGAAACCAGTCCTCAAAAAGCTCCACACTTTCATCTCTAAATTTAATCTAATATCTCATCCTTTTCTCTCTGTTTCTTTATTCCTTACAGTCAAATAAGTTCTATTGATTAAAACGGACAGATATTTTTTTAAGTGTCAAAGTGTCAAAGTGTCAAAAGCACCAGAGTTTTGCCTTTTAGCTCCTATACTGTTGGTTTTCATTGTGGAGAGCGCAGGTGTTACTCAGGACATAAACATGGTTGTGTTATTTCATTTAGTTTTCCCTGGAGGTATTCCAGTGAACCAGCATGCATTGCTACAGGGCCTAGAACCAATCCGTCTGTGGGATGCAGCTGTTGTCATGCTACTGTTACACCTATGTGTCTTTATGAGTCAAACCTCTGCTGTAAAAACATCTACTGGACTTTAACCCTGTTGTTGTTGCAGCTGTAGTGTCGTCTCAGTGCTGGCAGGGGGCGACCTTCTCTGAGGCCGTGGTGTCTCCGTCCGTGGACAGCAGTGGGATCCTTCGTGTTCCTGGGGTGTCGTCGCTGCCCCAGTGCGTGGCGGCGTGCTGCGACCTGCGGGGCTATGACCTGGCCTGGCTGTTCAAGGGCCGCTGTTATGTTCTGAGCTGCCAGCAGAAGGCGGACTGTCATCCCCGAGATCGACGAGGGGCTGACTCTATCCTGGTCTTCCTGCGCCGGCCAACCCCTCAGACCCTGGTCCTGCAGTCTCTGGTCAGAGGTGAACCATACGGTGGCCGCTGGAACCCCCTCTCTAGGTCCTCTGAGGCCCCTGGAGACCTGCAGGCCCTGAAAGACCTGGCTCTGTTCGATGGACCCCAGCAGGACTTCTCTGACCCCAGGATGCTGGATGTGGAATATTCAGAGGAAAACCAGGAGGGGGAGGGGCCGGAGAGGCTGACAGATCAGGAACGAGACCAGCTGAACCAATCAGATGCTGAGGAAGGTCCAGAAGGATGGACGAGTGAGATGAGCCTGACCCAGAACACCAGTCTGGAAGAGACCAGGACCAGGAGGCCGACTGAAGATCCTCCTGCTGAAGAGAAAACAGTGAGTCATGCAGTGGTGGGAAAAAGTTTTCAGACACCCTTAAAATGTGAATTTATCTGAAACATTATCATGAAGTACTGGCAGAAAGATCTTTTTTTGTGTTTATAAGATGTGGCTGCATCAGACAGACAAAAATAAATGGAGTTTTTTTTTTTTTTGTTTATTGTTAACAAGAAAAAATAACAAAACTAAATTCTTGACAATTTCAACTTCTCCTGGATGTGTTTCATTGTTTTGCTCAAACATTCAGTTTTGACGTTGATGGAACAGAGCATGTGCAGACGAGAGCATGTGGGTTTGGAGGATGAAGTTCATTGACTTAAGAGTGATTCTTAATGCAATATATCACAAAAGTATGAGGCGTCTGAAAGCGTTTTTGCACCACTGTATGTTTAAGATGTTTAGGAAACCTGTCACCCAGTGTAGTGACGATGCTCAGTGTGTGTTTGTGTTTCTGATGGTTTTCAGACAATTTATTCAACATCTTTATCCAAAAAAAACACAAGCAGTAAAGCTGTATTTTTTTTTTTTACAGATGAAAACACAGAGGAGCACCGGAGCTACATCACTCTCACCATCGTCACAGAAACCAACAGCTGACTCCACCCAACCGCACCATATAAGGACGTCACTTCCTGTCACTGCTGCACCTGGTTGGCCCGTCAGCAGCAGCACATCCTCTCAGACAGGTAAACCTGAGCTGATAGCTACACATTAGACACTTGTGGTGCATCCGAAAAGCCCAAAGAATGCCTCCTATATACTTGTCTTAACTGCTTTTCCTGGATCTCAGTGGAAAATGGAGCTTATGTAGGTCATCTGTGGTAAAACTACAATATCCTGAAAATGGAATGTAAAAAGTGCATCTTGGTTACTTTCCCTGGTGTGCTTTTACTGGGATATTTAATGCAGGAAATAAACATGGACAATGTGATAAAAATGTGAATTCATTGCCAAGGTTGGAAAGGACATCGACCTAAATAAAAGCTAAAGCTGCACTAATAGTCAGTCACACTCATATCCTGTGAAGATGGATCCTGAATCAGCATGATTATGTCGGAAAAGTAAATTTATCCTCAATAAGCATAAAGTTATAAATTATGTCTATACATTTAGTACTGTACTTGTGGATATTCTTATGTTTATTTGTTGAATTAAAAACATCTCTCTCAGTGACTGTAATGACACTAACAGAACATCTCCTTCTTTGATTTGTCTTTCACCTGTAGTTCCACCGCTGTCAGTGTCTTTTGGAAACACTGTCGTGCAGACGACTTCACCCACAATTAAACCTGAAGCTTCAGTTCGTTCTGAACCCACAGCTGGTATTGAACACACACACACACACGCGCACACACACACACACACACACACACACACACACATACACATACACATACACATACACACATCAGAAATCAGCTGACTGCATGACCGATACAACAAGAAGTCAGACCTAACACGGACGCTACAATATTTTATTCTCTGAAGACAGTGCTTTAGTATGTTTAAATGTAGTACCGCTGACGTCCACTAGATGCTGCTTCAAAAAGCCCTGGGTTCCCCCTTCTGGAACTCTTTTTTTGATTTCATTTCCAAGGCATATGGGTGCCGTATTTAGCCATCTCCCCTTACTGCTATTTTTGGTCTTATTTCATGCACAGATGACTCAGTTCCTTCAGCTAACCTACAAAAAGTTGTGGCCTTTGCATCTTTACTAGCTAGGCGTACCGTTCTCTTCAAACAGAAGGACTCATCACCTCCAACACACGATCAGTGGATCAGAGACATCATGCTTAATATGAGGTTAGAAAAAATTAGGTGCACCCTAAATAACTCTATCAATAAATTTTACAAAATATGGGAGCGTCTCTTACACTGCGTGAATATGTTGCGTGGCTTGGAACTTTAAAAACATGTTAGGTGTTTATAATGTTATTGACCTGTTTTTGTTTTTTTGTTTTTTTTGTTTATTTATTTTCTTTCCTCCTTTAACGGTACTAGAATGCACTGTCTTGACTGTCTTTATGCGTGTCTTGTTTGTATTGCCTTTTTTTTTGTCCTTGGGTTCTGTTTGTTTGTCATGTCCAGTGTCAATCTCTGTATCATGAGTACATTGCTTGAAGTTATGGATGTTATGCATTTTAAATGAAAGGTTCTGTAAATGTTGAAAAGTTCTGTAAATAAAATTAAAAAAAAAAAAAAAAGCCCTGGGTTCCACAGATATATATTGAACTTTTCTGTACATAAATATCAGTATTTGTTCTCATTTATTTATTTGGACCCTCTAACAGGTAATCCAGTCTGTCTGGAAGTTATTGCTCTAATAATACAGAACCAAAGCCCCGCCCCTTCCAGAAAACATGTATGACAGTCAGCGGTGAGAGAAGAGTTAAATTTTGTTCCTTTATATACTCCAAAATTTACCCACATGATCTTTGTCAATTTAAAAGATAATTTTACAAGTTAAGAAAGTTGCAGTTTGTTTTAGAACTGATGAAGTATCATATTGTGAAAATACACAAATAGAAAGAGTACACACCAGGAAATCATGGAGGTGACATGACTGTAACTGTCTTCAGCTTCAACATGACCAGGCTTTAGTGTTTTCCCCTCCTTTAACACTTTTCACTTCACTGTCTGAGACTGAGGTAAAATGTGCTAAAGCAGCGACTATTTTAATGCTGACGACGTGTACCACATTGAAGGAGAAATGCACATCACTGATCTAGATGTTTCTTTTCCATCTTTGCCTCAAACTGTGACTTTCTCGGCTCATAACATGATCTTTTAAATTAACGTCATATATGTAAATGGTGGACCCAGTTTCTTCTTCACTTTCAGAGTTTCTCTTTATTGCATATGTTTTTTTTTTCCTGACAAACAGTTTGACACTGGTTTGATGATCATGAGCTGACAATAAGATGATGATGATGATATTGTGATGATGAACCTGTGCTCACTTTGCGTCTTTACTGGTTAATGGAACAGACACTATGTTACATCAACGTTCACATGATATTTCACATGCATTGTGTTTTAATCTTAATTGTATTTATATTCTGGAAACTGTTTTGCTTTGTTTATCTTTTCAGCTTAAAATTTTGGGTCAAACAGGCAGCTCTATTCTCAGCCCTAAAGAATGGTGGCCTGCAGGAATCCTCTGATATTAATACTGACTTTTAATTCTCTACAGACGCAGTGAAGATTCCACTCACCTCCACAGAACAAACAACACAGGTCATGACCTCTGACCCCACCACTACCTCTGCTCCCAGCACCAAACCCCTGACCACAACCCCTGCACAGACCGGTAACAGAAACATGCATCAAAACATAAACCAGGTAAAACTTAGGAACTCTTCTTTTAACTGCTTCTGGTCTTTATTTAGTGTCAGAGGTCAGGGAATCAAACCATGGTCCGGTGGCAGTCGTGGGTTCGGACAGGAAGCTGTTTCTACCAGTCAGCAGTGTGTTGCTCGATGGCAGAGGCAGCACCGATGACCACGGCATCATCAGATATCACTGGGACATCGTCAGGTACAAGAAACAACTGACCAGTCACAAAATTTACACACTGATGTAATTATTTTTCATAGATTTATGCTTTGTTGCTTCCTGTCACTGTATAAGTTTCAAAATAAAAGCCTCACACTAGCAGGAAAACTTAACCGTTTCATGCATGAATTATGAGAACCTTAGTTGAGATTCTTTTCCAGAGTGTTTTTATTCGTCTTTAGGTGTAAAAAAAAAAAAGCAAACAATGGGATTGAAATGTTTTTATGAACCTATTTTTCATGGAGTTACAAAAATGTTCACTCAGCTGGACACCATGTGTTTAATTTTTGAGGCAAAGAAGATATATTTAAAACCCATCATCAGAAAGTGATATAGTGTGTGAAAACTATGAAATAAAAACATTTTTCATGCAGCTAATCTGATGTTTTGTCACATTTTAACATACCCAAATACTAGTTATTGCTCACTTCATGGAGATAATATGCAAAAACAAACAAACAAACATCATTTTGAGTAAGAAAACTGTTAATTACAGTCTAATAACAACTAGCAATTGATTTACACTAAAACATGTTACTGCAGATCAGGTTTATCAAGAACAGAAAAGTTACAGTAATAGTATGAATGTCAGTGTATGGGGTGATGCATAAGCGTCCACTGTGTTGGCTGATGTGCAACTAAAACAACAAAACCCATGAATATATTAGAGAACAGCTGTAGAATAGCTGTCCACTGTAGTGAATGCATGAAAGGGTTAATTTGGAAAGTTCCAACAGGAAGTGTTTAGTTTCACTGATGCATCTAATAAAATTAATGTAAAGATGTTGTCATAAACTAAATAACAGTGAAATTCCTGCTTCTTAAACAATAATTAAAAGTTTAAGGCTTTTCTTTACTATAAACCTGTATCTTATAGTCCTTTAAATAAAGATTTGTTTTTTAAATACTGATTGTCTGATTTTTACATTTCTGGACTAATTCCAAGTATAATGATATTTTATATGTGGTTTTTCTGTCCTGCCCCCCCCCCCCCCCCAGTGGTCCTCCAGGATTAATGCTGATCAATGCTGATGAAGCAGTTGCCACGGCAACAGGCCTTCGGCTGGGGCGTTACGTCTTTAGACTGACAGTGAGCGACCAGCAGGGGGCATCAGACAACGCCTCACTCACCGTCAGGGTTCAAGAAGGTCAGATAGTTCATTTAAATTCAGTTCAGCTCTGGTTTGTTTATTCTTCACTGACTTTTAACAAACACAGCATTATGGCAAAAAAACAAAACAAAACACCACATCCTTAGAGGTGGAAGAGGTTCTACAGTTAGAAAATGAGCTGACTTTGAAGGTGATAAGTTGTGTGACCTGGGATACAAGATTTTCCACTTCTGCAAAAAACTTAGTCAACAGGCCTGAAGGTCATGTTTTCTCCATCATTAATAGTGATGTTCATGCATGTTTCTCCTACATCTTCTCTTGGGCCACCAAACATTTTGGTTGGAGGAAAACTGGAAAATGTTTCAACTGTAGACTGAATGAAAGTACATTGTTCTGAAGATTTTTTCACCAACATTGAATAGAAATAACATACAGTATCTCCATATTAAAGCCTGTACAGAGTAATAAATATCATCTATATCTGCGTATCTGAACTTGTTTTCCATCTCACGCTCTTGGATTCTTCATTTCACAGTCATTCCTCCTCCTCCAGCCAGAAGTTTCCCACCGGTCGCTCACGCCAGCGGCAGCCATACCCTCATTCTGCCCAACAACTCTCTGGTCCTCCGAGGCTCCGTAACCGACGGCAACCAGACTGAGCTGCACTTCCTGTGGGTCCGAGACGGCCAGAGTCCTGCAGCTGGGGTTAGTCCTCAAAGCAGATTTTCAGTAGATTTATTCATTTATTGTTTCAGTTCTCCTTCATTATGCTGATCTATTCTGTGTTTAGTTCATTAGTGTCTTTTAGTTTTTATTGAGTCTGTCATTGTGATTTGAGTTACGTGCAGTATTTAAAAAAAAAAAAAATTAATAGATTTAACAGTTTTTGTTGAGTTTTCTTTACTCTTTCTCCTAGTTTGACTCATTTAGATGACAAAACCTCTGAATATTAAAGGTCTATATCAGGGGTGCCAAACTCATTTTAGTTCAGGCACCACATTCTGCTCAATATGATCTAAAGTTGGCCAGACCAGTAAAATAATAACATAATAACTTAAATAATAGATAAACTGGAAGAAAACTCCAAGGCACTCTCTTTAAACATTAAAATGCCTTTATTACCATGGCATGGTCATATCTAGACCTTAAAATTAATTTTTGAACATAAATAGTCTCAAATCTAAACTTTTTTTATGTTTTAGAGTGAAAAAATAAAATTACATTATGAAAATGTTTATATCTACAAACTATACTATACATACTATTTATCATTTACACATATGCATTACAACTTACAAATCACAGTCTATCCACAAAGACCAAACATTTAGTAACAGACATAATATTGTTAAAATTGCTCTTATTTCTCTTAAGACATTTCAGATTGTACATATTTGTTCAGATTAGAGGTTTGTTCACATTAATTATGAAAGGATAGTTTGTACATGTAAACACTTTCATGTAATTTGACCTTTTTACACTAAAACAAATTGAAGTTTTTATTATTTATAGGTTATTATGGTGTTATTTTACTAGTCTGATCTACTTGAAATCAGATTGATCTGTATGTGAATCCTGAACTAAAATGATTTTGTTCCCCTCAGTGTTCATATTTTCAGTGTAATTTTTTGCATTTCACAAATTTAGTCTATGGACCGGATGGGATGCTTTGGCGGGCTGGTTTCGGCCTGCAAGCCACATGTTTGGCACCCTTGATCTATATTATTGAAGATGTCTCAATTTAACATTAACACTGGAGGAAACCAAACTATTCTGTTTAGTTTAATTTTTGTTCATTGTAATATTTATTTACTTTTCTGTGAATTTTTTTCCTGCTAGTTTTAATTACCCATAATGCCCCTGTTCTGATGAAACCCGTGTGTGCAGGATGTCCTGTACAGTTCAGACACTCAGGCCTCCCTGTACTTGGCCAACCTGGTGGAAGGCACCTACCTGTTCCAGCTGAGAGTGACCGATGCCCAGGGACGCTCCAGCACCGCCACGGCCACTGTGGAGGTCCAACCAGGTGGGACTGGGACCGCAGAGAACCAGCGCCACTGTGTGTAAATCAGAGCTGTTTATGTGAGTCAAATGTGTCCCCGTTGTGTTGCTGTAGAACCGGGCGGGGGCGAGGAGGTGGAGCTGGAGATGCAGGTGTCGGTGTCTCAGGTGTCGGTGTCTCAGAGGAACACGGTGGTCCGACAGCTGGCCGCTCTGCTGCATGTCCTCAACGGGGACATCCAGGTCCGAGCCCTACAGGGACACTCGCACCTCAGGTACTGGACCCAGACTGGTTTTACTGGTTCACAGACTGCTTTAATGTTTTAACCAACTGACCTGACTGGTTTCTGCAGGTACTTCAACAGTCAAAAAAACAATAATTTAGATTTTTTTTTTTTTTGGGGGGGGGGGGGGCTGTTACTCAGGTCAAATTTACCAATCCAAGACAGTTTGCTATATCCTCCTGACACCCAGAAAGATACAAATTTTAGCTTTTTTACATTAAATAATTGTCTTGATTGGAAATGACAAAATACTAAAATTTTTACAGTTACATTTTTTTTTTTTTCAATTTATGTAATGGCCTTTGTAGTGGACAATAGTTTTTACCATAATTAATTACCTTTTACTTTTTTAGGTTTTAGCTTGTAATACCTAAATGTAAAATACACAGAAATAAAATAAAGACACAAGCAAATAAAGTAAGTGTAAGTTCAGATACTATTGTTTAAAATGTTCTTTCTAAACAGAGGTGGATGTAGAGACGACAAAACAACTGACTCTTCATTAGCATCGATCACATACTGTAGTTTAAAGGGTGAAGAACATGTTATAACTGTAGCTGTAATCACTTTCATGGCATATTCTGGCATTTGGATGTCACAGAATAAGGTGGAAAACAACAGAATCAATAATCATTAAACAGTGTAAGACACTGATACTGTTTAACGATTAATCCTGATTTAACACATAGCTTTGGTTCAGAAATGAGAATGTGCACGTCTGTTTTCTGTTGATATTTGTATGGTAACATTTTCGTCTGTAGATTGACTTGTCTTAGGATGTTTTCACACCTCAAAGTATGAACCAGGGTTTATTTTTAGTTTGTTTCACACTAATTGTAGGCGTGAACTACACTTTTCATGCCCTACCTGTGTGCTGTTTTCATCTTCTACATGTGCTGTGTCTGTTGCTGATTCAAATAACTGTCAGCGTCTCCTGTAATAGTCTAGATCAAACTAAACCAAGGTTCTCTCAGACCTGAGACCATTTCTTTTGGCTGGACAGTGTTAAAACTCAGCATTTTCCTTTTTTTTTTTTGTTTTTGCCAAATGTTTTCTACAGATGAAAAATATGACTTGATCTTCTGGATAAAGTTATGTCATTTGGACTGAATAGCTTTTCTGCAAATCCAGTTTGGTGTGACTACATATGATAAAGTGAGCATTTTTCTGTTTTGAATATCCTGTTAGATACAAGCAGGAAGTAGATTTCACTCAGTTTCTGGGTTAGAATCTATTTATTTTTCGCGACCTGGGAAGACTGGATGTTTGGTCCACACTGAGGTCCAGAAGAAGTTTCACAGCTGAAAGTTTAGTTCAGATCCAACTCGGAAGTCTGAATGTTTATGGAGCTCTGAACTGGGCCTAACACCAGTCTACGGCTCTGACTGTGGTTCTGTGGGTGGAACATGGGCTTAGATGTGGACACAGACTGAATAATCGTTGTTTGTGTGCAGTACGGTGTTGCGGTTCTCGGTACGGGGGCCCTCGGGGCCGGTCTCTGGGTCCAGGCTGGTGGCTCTGCTGAGGAACCAGCTGCTCAGAGAGAAGAGCGACTACCTGCTGTTTAGAGTCCTGAGAGTCGACACCGTCTGTGAGTTCAGTCTGGACTTTACATCACATCACACTGCGTTTCAGTGTTTTACCTCCTTTTTCTGCAGAGATGAGATTTGGTCAAAAGCAGAAAAAGCATTTAATAGAGAAACCCTTTTCTGAATGAAGCCTTAAGTCTGTTCTGTTGGTGTGTTGTTGTCGTTCGTGTCCTTCAGTGTGTCTACTTCAGTGTTCGGGCCGTGGTCAGTGTGATCCAATCACAAAGCAGTGTGCATGTGACCCCTTCTGGACGGAGAACCTGATTCGTCGTTACTTTGGTGACGGAGAGAGCAACTGTGGTGAGTATTAGTGCATCACCAGACATAAAAACCAACCTGAAACACTGCAGAGAGTGTTATTAAAGCCTCACCAGGCATTTAAAGCACTTTTAAATCAAAATGTGTTCAGCATGGCTGTTTTCAGAGCACATACAGAGTGTTTGTGCAGGTCTTGAAAGTCTTAAAAAATATGGAAAAAAGTTTCTCTCAGTTGAATTGTAGAATATGCTCAAAGGCACATAATCTTGTAAAATAAGAAATACATAAGGAAAGCATGTAAAAAACTTTATGATTTCACTAACCTGTCAGTACTGGAATGATTCTAGTGAAAGCTGTTTGTGTGATATCCATGTACTTTTGTGATTTTTCATGTTTTGAAAATATTTGTCAATTAATAGGGGTGTTGGAAAATATTGGTTCTGCACTATATTGTGATATTTCATTTTACAATACTATATCGATATTAAAAACTACTGTATCAATATTTTTTAGGTATTTATTCAAATGCAGATATGGCAGAGGTTCCTTTTTGTTTTTTGGCTTTCTTTATTGTTTATACCTTATTTATTATTATTTAACACTGTTTTATTAAATAATGGTTATTTGAAGCATCCTAAAAGCACTTTTTACTGTCTGAGAGGCAGATGTTAGTTCCTTTAGAAACTAGGAGAGTTAGAAAAAAATTGTGATATAGCATTAGATCCTGTTGTGATCAAATAAAAATGTGTTTAGTATTTGTGTATATTTCTGGTGTAATTCAATTCTTCCAGGAAATAATCATTTTTAAAAAAGAAACAAACGAAAAATTGCCTTAAATATACTATTTTCTTTTGTTCAGACAAGGAATAGTTTTTAGATGTTACCTGCTTGACAGTTTCGACTGTGACTCCAGTCTTCCTCAGAAGCGTCAAATTATTCCTTGTCTGAACAAAAGAAAATAGTATATTTACATGAACAGAAGACAAAATGAACGTCTTTAGCCTTAAAAAACTGCCTTTTTAACAGTATCATGATATATCGTGATATATGGTATCATGATCCTAGTATTATGATTTGTATCGAATCGCCAGATTCTTGCCAATGCACACCCCTATCAGTAAAATAATTTACTGCAAATTATGCATTCATTTATTCATTCATACACTTGTTAAAATGAACTTTTACACATAAGAGGTACAATCTCAACCAAAAAAGTAGGCACACAAGTATAAAAGTACATAAAGTCAAGCACCCTGTTCATAAAGTAGATGTTTTACTCCATCAATGGACCCGACCAGCAACCTGAGGAAATGTTTTACTTGAGTTTAAACACCTCAGGGAGTAGAAAAGACCTTTAACATTTTATAAACATAAACCAAAACCTCACTGCTCCATCTCCAGATACTGCTGATGAACACATGAGAAAGTAAAACCTTCATGTTCTGCAGCCTTTCAGAGACATATACACAACATAAACGTACAGGTTTGGCTCCAGATGTGTGTTTTGTCTTCTGATGGTGGTTTGGTTTGTCCCTCCTGTCAGAGTGGAGGGTCCTGTACACCATCCTCTCCAGCTTCATCCTCATGGTCTTCATCCTGTCAGTCAGCTGGACCTTCATCTGCTGCTGCAAGAGGTAAACTGATCTAAAAGCACTGATCCCAGAACAGCACTGTGTTAAAACTATTTCCATCCACCTGTTCAACTGTGTAACTGTGTGTTTGCTCAGGAAAAGACAGACCAAAGTGAGGAAGAAGACTAAGTACACCATTCTGGACAACATGGACGAACAGGAGAGAGTGGAGCTCAGACCCAAATTCAGTGAGTCACTTCACTCATGTACTTTTTACAGTTTGTGTAGTTTTCCCATTTAATCTCTAATATATAAAAGACAGAAAATTAGACAAATGTGAGAAAGAAATGTTTCCTGAAAATTCCAGTCTCAGTTTCTGCAGCTCTAATCTTTATCAGTGTATGTAAAAGTAATTGTATTAGTGAGAATCTGGAAAAGTAAAATATTCAACATTAACAACACATTAGTAAGTTCGCAAACATTTACACTGGCTGATTAAAGTGCTTGTTTCACAAACTCTCAAATATCCACATAGGCTTTAAATTTCCTTATCAGTCGAAGTCAGTGACACATACATTACACTGTCTTCCAGGTAGTTTTAGAATAGATAAAGTGCGACTACTAGTTACAAATCAGTGAACAGTCTAGGCCCAGAATATAAACACAGGAGGACTCAGATCCATGGACTAAGGTCAGATCCAGCCGAGTCCAGACTAGACATGGAGAGAAGCATCATTTGGCCGATTTACTGCAAAAACCTGAACAAACTGCCAGTAGAGGTTCGAGTTTATACCAAATGTAGACTGTTTTAAATTCAAGGTGAAAATATTTCTCAGCTATGAAAGAACTTTATAACTGTGTTCTTCTCACACTGTAAGGCTTCATTCATTCTGGTTGCCATGTCAGTCTGGAGGACTGTATATTCTTTCAGTCTTTCGACTCGATTTTTTTTTTTTTTTTAGAAATGCAAAACTAAAAAAATAAATAAACATTTTTTTTATATGTAGTGGAAGTAGATATTTTATTTTGGTCATTTTAAAAATAGCTCGCAAGTCCAAAAAGTGTGGGTACCCCTAATATAAATAAACTTGTCTAATGACGTATGTAAGACAGATAAAACATAAATCTGTTATATTAATATAATTTCAGTTGTAAATTGTGCAGGTTTTGTGATGTTTTTCTAGTGCTGTAAAATGCTGACAGACATAATAACTCGGTAAAGTATCTACATCCTGCTCTTCAACCTGGTCTTGTCCTTGCAGGCATCAAACACCGCAGCACAGAGCATAACTCCAGCCTGATGATGTCTGAGTCGGAGCTGGACAGCGACCAGGACACCATCTTCAGCCGGGACCGACCCGTCCGCAGCAGGAACCGGATCAGCAGCCAGGCCGGCCGCAACGGGAACGCCTTCGGGTGACGGGAAACGTGACCCTCTGCCGACACAGAAGGGACATTCCCTTACATGGACGGGACCTAATGCAACGTCTGCACTGGCAGCTGAGGCGGCGCCAAGATGTTTGACTCCATTACCCAGAAACCGTCTGCCATGAGGTCAGCAACATCAAACAGAGCACTTTTTAAAGCTGAACTCTTTTTGTAAGAATTGACCCAATTGGGTTTTCCTGAGGACATCAGGATGACAAACTGCAACTTCTGCATGAGACAAGAGTTTTAACAAGAACCTGGAATCAAAAGGTTAAAAACAGTCATGGTGACATCATTTCCTGTGGACATCACTGAGAAAAACTGATGTCGACTAAAAAATGGATTGAAATCGTATTTTTCATTCTCATATGTAACAGAATATCCAAAAACACAAATGACAGAAAATATTTGACCAGCGATGCTATGGTTTAGTCCAGATGAGAAAAAGTTCTGTAACTGATGCGATATCCAGAAAACAGTTTGACAACAGAAATATACTCAGATAAACATGAGTTGTAAAATCAAACAGCATTCTAAAAATGACTTTAGTTGTGCTTAAGTAAAAAAAAAAAAAAAAAACAGATAGTAAAAGATAAAAATCCTTTCATTTTCCAGATATCCTGAAAAGTATGACAAAATACAGTCATGTGAACATTTTACCACCTTGATGGTATAAATAACTGCAGATTAAGTAATATACTTTGACTGTCACTGAAAAAAATAGATTCTAATCATGAGACTGTGTGGAATCTTTATTTTTCCAATGCTTGTGTCTAACAGGATATCAAAATAACAGCAAAATATTCACTTAAACCCAAGTTGTAAAATCAAACAGGATTTAACAAATGCGTCCAGATGCCGTAACTTTCCACATCAAGTTAATATTTTTCATGTTAAGAAAACAGTTTGACAAAAACAGAAAAATGGTGAGTTTTAGTCTAAGATTATTCTACATAAGAAACATATTAAAATTTTTTTTTTAAAATTAAGTTAAAAAAAAATACCACTTTTAACACCAAATTAGATTCTAAAAATGCTGAAATTTAGTCGACCTGATGTAATTTCTCCACTGTTGTCCTTAGAAAAAGAAGATACTGATTCAAATCTTATATACATGCTCATATTATACAGAAAAAAATTAAGAGATGAGTTAAAGAAATTGGTTAAAAAAAAACAAAAACAAAAGGATTTAGTTAAAAATCTTGCAGCTGTCAGTGAGAAAAGCTGATTTTTAACCAAGAAATGGACTTGGATGTTTGTTATGCTCTGAACAGAATCCAAAAATAAAAATAAATAAACTAAAATAACGTGTTAAAATGATGTTATTACTGAAAAAAGGCAACGGTGACATAGAAATGGATTAATGTTCAACTGAATATCCAGAAAACAGAAAAAACTCATGTAATATTAAACTTCTGTTTATTTTCCATTCATTTCTAGTCAGAAATACAAAATCAGTGTTTTAGAATTCTTAGAAACTGTACAAACCCAAACTGCAGCTCTCAGTACTGAACAACAATGTTAATAATCATTATTTATCGCTGATCTTTTAATACAACACTTTCTGTAAATTATAGCTTGGCTTTAGCATCTTTTAACTAAACTGATTTTCAGGCTGATGTTTAGAGTATTTCTAATATTTTATCCAAATTAATGATATATAACAGTGAGAATAAAGATCCGCTCTGTATTACAGCAATTTAAAAGCACAACAGTGACCATAGTTTTAATGAGACAAAGAAAAGGCCACGATTTTACATCAATTAAAATTCATCGCATGGCACGTTGAGACAACAACAGCTTCTTGTGCTTTAAAATCTGACTATAATTACAAATCTGTCATAATTGTACACAGTACAAAACTATTTCTCAACTATACATTACAAAAATTAATGTTTAAAAAGGGACAGTAACACAAATTAACTTGATCTTAGA
The DNA here is from genome assembly GCF_902148855.1 of Sphaeramia orbicularis. NCBI lineage: Eukaryota > Metazoa > Chordata > Actinopteri > Kurtiformes > Apogonidae > Sphaeramia > Sphaeramia orbicularis. Next base: position 21,578,276 of record NC_043972.1, read on the forward strand.
AATAAACTAAAACCAAGTGCATGCAGACGTTTCCTACAACATTAAAACATGTTTTCATTTTCAAAAGAACCAGTTAAAAAAAAAACCTGTTAATTGCACATTAACAAACAGTTGGATGGTTTTACTCACACAGGGACATTATTTTGTTTATGGGATGCAACTAAAGTAATTACTAAGCTACCTTTTTAAATGAACAGTTTTCAGGATGTTCAATACAAACACAACAACCCTAAATACATCTGTTAGAAGGTTTTGTGCATTTAATTATTGTCATTGTCATCTATTTATGAATTAGTTGTTTGGTTTATAAGATATCAGAAAATGGAGAAAAATGTCAGTTGATTTGATCCACAACTCAGATATTTGATGCCCTGTCCACATAAATGCAGATATTTTTCAAACAGGTATTTTTTGCCACAGATTAAAAAACAAAACAAAACAAAACAACAATCTGTCCACATGACCTTAATTTTATGAAATATCTTCTAAACAATGTAAATATGACAAACTAAAAATAGTTGAATAATCTATTTTTTGTGTCAGATTTCAGGTTGTGATGCATCAGACACAGAAGCTTTAACCCATGAAGACCCAGTGCTACTTTTGTAGCACTGGGTCTTCAAAGGTTAATTTTCTCTAACCTTACCTGAGTGACTTATCATCATTTCTTATATTATCCACTGTATTTAGTGTTTTTTTTTCAGTGTAAATCATGTATTTTCCTATATTTAAATCGCTGATCATGTTGATGTTCATAAAAGCTCAGGTTAAAGTTGAGGGTTATTATATCAGAAACAGAAAACTGAAGAAAAAGTGACTTTTTCCAGCAAAGATGTCATTAACTGAACTTAAAAACAAGTGAGTCCATCCACTGTCATTTATCAAACCCCATTGGTTTTTACTGATGAATCAATTTTGGATACAATAACAGTGTTTCCACATTTACCACAGAGTGTCTGAACGTCCAAATGGGTCATATTTGATGACCATGAAAAGATGACAAACTGCACTGATTATTTAAATGTATTGATAGGATTAGTGGATCAACAGGTAAGAAACAGTTTACATCAGTAGATGGTTTTGGTCGACAGTGGATGTTTGTGAATTTGTCATAACGCTGAAGCAACAACAACCAGTTCAGCTCTAAACTTGAGTTTCAGCTGTGGAAGTGTATTCTTTAAATATGAACTTGTCCATAACGCTGGTCCACTCTGTCTTCTAAAGGTATCCATACTGACTTCTTTCTACTGCAGGTCATACACTGATAATACACCTGGATTTGATGTTTCAGATGCAGAATCATTACACAAAACAAGAATAAATGTGCAAAATGTTGTGTGAAGCCATTGTTTTCTAATCTCAGTTTTCCCTGACAACATGGATACACACAAATCAGAGTTTATAAAAATCTCTTTTGTGACATAAAACATATTTAAATGTGGACAAGAGGTTCAAACCGAAAAATATCTGTTTTGTAAAATATCTGCATTAGTGTGGATGGGAAATGAGTTTACCATCACAAAAGACGAGGAAGCCTAAAAAGATTCACTTTTAAGAAGCTGGAATTGGAAATGTTTGAGTTTTTTTCTTTAAATAATTACTCAGATTGATTAAATAGATATTATAAGAGAACTTTACACCATGGTGGTAAATAGTGAAAGTCTGATGGACAGATTTCAGTTGCTGCCTCTTGTTTTTTCATGTTTGGTATTTTTTTAAGTGTTTACTGTGGAAAATACACTGATGATGGATAAGTAAAAAACTATACAGGTCTGAATGATAAAACATGATGATAAATGTCATTATTGTGATAGACATTTCTCTTTTGGGTTTATTTTGTTTTATTTTGTCAACTAAAACAGAAAACATTTTAAAGTTTTGTCATTTTACTTAATTTACCTCATGTATGCTTTAATAGTGAGCAAATATTTGATTATTGCAATAGTTTTGAATGTCCAACTTCTAGATTAGTGAAATATTCTGATCTTTAAGAGTAAAACATTCACTCAAGACCAAAAATCAGCCTTAAAACTGACTTGACATTTATCATAATTTCAGACCTACAACCTCAGTGTAAACCGTCCACACACTGTAAGGTAAGGATTAAACAGTTCAGTGACTGGGTTTCTACATATTTTACAGCATCTGCTCTGCTCTTTGTTCTCTACCGTCTGTTCTCTTGTATGTGAAAGATAAACAATAAATCTGACTTGTGTTCTGGAATGGATTAATCTGTTATTCTGACAATTTAATTAGTCTCTGACATAAAGCAGCAGTAATTTTAACTATTAGACCTTTTCTTTCACATAAACATGCAGGGTTTATTCATTATTTTAAAAGTTTTGGAGGAGACTATTTACTTCAACACTGGAAATTATTACTTTTCTACTTTTATTTGAGTAGAGGAGTAAAAGCACAGCACAGTTGCATTAATTCTGAAAATATATATTTTTCATTTAACAGCATTAAACTACCCTGTCATTTCTTGACCCTGTTGAGGGCTCAGTCATAATCAGTGTAACCCAGCTGATCTAGGTGGACGTCGCTCGGTTCTGGTTCACAGTTTCAGGCCTCCAAAGCACATGTACTTCACCTCCACATACTCGTTGATCCCGTGATTGGACCCTTCGCGGCCCAATCCGGACTGTTTGACCCCGCCAAACAGGGCCTCCGACGTAGAAATAATGCCTTCGTTGATTCCGACCATCCCCACCTCCAGCGCCTCTGCCACCCGCCAGATCTGACTCACATCCTGAGAGTAGAAATAACCTGAAACCACAGAGCAGTGTCATAGGAGTCAACAATCTGCACTAGAATGGATGTTCACAGGCAGAGCGTATGTTTTGTTACTAGATGTGTCTACTTCTATTATTGACCTTCACAATAAAAGCCCTGGATACAAACACTGTGACTGAAAACTCAATTTAACGTACAGTTTTATCATATTTAGTGGCAGACACCCACATTATGTCCCACAGTGGTTCCTTTATGTACATTTGGCATAAGTTACACTTCAGAATTTCAAAATACTATTTCACGAGTCTCCATCGCTTGTTTGGACAATTCCAAAATGATCTTTAGTGCGGTTACTGCCAACATAAACCGTATAAAAACCAGGTAATTTATGGTTTTACTTTGCTGTTTTCTGTCTAGAAACAGAGGTAAGCTAAATAAGCTATAATGTAGACCAGGGATGTCAAACTTATTTCAATTCAGGGGCCACACACAGCCCAATTTGAAATTTCTTCAATTATGCCTCCTCTCATTTACACGTGTATTACAACTCAGATCACAATGGATCTACAAAGACAAAACATTTAGTACTAGGCATAATATTGTTAAAATTGCACTTTTTCTTTAGAAATTTCAGGTTGTACATAGTTAATCAGGTTATTCACATTTTTTGTGAAAGGATAGTTTGTAAATGTAAACATTTTCAAAGTGTAAATTTTTTGCACTAAAGCAAAGAGAAACATTTGGATTTGTCACTATTTATAGGTTTTTGTACTGTTATTTTATTGGTCAAGCCCACTTGAGATCAAACTGGGTTATATGTGGCCCCTGAATTGACTGTTAATACCTTCACTTGGCAAATTCATCCTGAAAGCTAGACTGAACCATTTGGTGGGCCAGTTTTGTGTCATTGTATTAAAAAAAGCCTGTACTCACCTGCCAGCCCGACATTAGAAGCGTTTGCAATGGCCAAAGCTTCTTCTTCTGTATTAAACCTGAAAATGTTTGAAATGTTTGTTTAAATATTCTACAAACAGAAGTGGTTTACCAACAGTAGTGTGTATAAGAGGTTTTTTGGGGTTAAATCCAGACATACTAATGTTTAAAATGTGCTGATTTTGTATATTACCATTATATTTGTTACATTCTCTGAAAGAAGTGGTTTTCAGGTAGACCTCCACAGGTTTCTACCACACATTTACATTGATCAACATCTGACCACTGGCAATACTATACAACACTATTGATTAATTCATTAAAATGGCACCTTTCACTGGGTTGGACATAATAGACACAAAGTGAACATTTAGTCCTTGAAGCTGATGTGTTGGAGGCAGCAAAATAAGCAACATAAAGAACTGAGTGACTTTGACATGTTCCACAGGCCCCATTGAAATGAGATAATCAACATAATACCTCTTTGCCTATCAGTGGTCAGAATGTTATGGCCGATCAGAGAATGTCTTAAATTGTCTGTTAAATTACCTATACATGTTTCATATTTACGTGCCAGAGTAAATGAAAACACACACTGACCTGACAACAGGCAGAAGGGGACCAAAGGTTTCCTCCCTGGTGCAGAGCATGTCTGTGGTGACGTCGGCGAGCAGTGTGGGCTCCATGAACGAGCCCTCCAGACGCTTCCCGCCCCTCAACACCTTTGCTCCCAGAGACACAGCATCCGACACCTGGTTCACCACCTGCACCAGAAGTTTCAACCCAAACAGATTTCTGACTCAGACATCCAGACTGATGAGCAGCAGTCACACTTAACTCTGCAGCTTCCATGTTCTGATAAACAATTTATGACCTCAATCTATGGCCATGACATTGATGGACCTGTTTTTATTGGATAAAATTCAGGTTTGTATCTAAACACTCATGAAATAAAACAAGTTGTTTAAGACATACAGACAGTGGTACATTCAGGTCAGTACTTTCCCAACCATTAAATCCATTGTATCAGGGGCACCATAACACCCCTGCCCCCCTGCATGTCAAGTCGATTTGAATGAATTTAATACATCGGTAAGTGCATTTTCTTTTCAGGGAAAACTGAAATAATTGTCTCTGGAGCCAAGGAAGAACAATTAAAAGTTAGTGCTCAACTTCAATCAATAACAATAAAAACCAACAACAAAGCCAGAAATCTAGGTGTGGACCTGAATTTCATCAGTCACTTTAAGACTGGGGTGGCATGGTGGTTCAGTGGATAGCACTGCTGCCCCACAGTAAGAAGGTCCTGGGTGTGATTCTAACACCAAGACCTTTCTGTGTGGTGTTTGCATGTTCTCACCGTGTTTGCGTGGGTTCTCTCCGTGTACTCCGGCTGCCTCCCACCATTCAAAGACATGCACTAATTGTTCAGTTTTGAACTTAATTAGTACAAACCACTAACTGCTAATAACTAATTTAAAGCTAAAATTGCCCGTAAGTGTGAATGTGAGAGTGATTGGTTATTCGTGTCTATATGTCAGCCCTGCGATGAACTGACGACACGTCCAGAGTGAACCCCGCCTTCACCCATTAGTAGCTGGGATAGGCTCCAGCACCCCCGCAACTCTCTCAAAAATAAAGTGGTTCAGAGGATGACTGACTGACTTTAAGTGAGTTATAGTCAGCCTAATTATCACATAAAGAATATATCAAGGATTAAATGACTGATGTTTTAGGAGGATTTAGAAAATATTGTCCATGCATTAATGTTCAGTAGACTGGACTATTGTGACACTGTCCCTACAAGTCTCAATAAAAACCAACAAAAGTCAAATCTAACATCTGCAGTTACTTCAGAACACTGCCTCTACAGATCTCATTAGGACTGGATCATATAACTACAGTTCTCAGATCTTCACACTGGCTTCCTGTCTGTCAAAGAACCGATTTTGCAATACTGTTGTTGGTTTATACAGCACCGAATGGTGCCAAGGCAAAATACAATTCTGGTCTTCTGGCGTGTTATGAACCACCCAAAGCCCTTAGAACATCTGGGACAGGTCTGCTTTCTGTTCCCAGAATCAGAAATAAACATGGAGAGGCAGTGTTCTATTTCTATGCACCACATATATGGAACAAATTCCTTTCATTAAAAACAAACAATTGTTAATTTCCCATACTTCACTATTTATTTTGCATTTTACCTGCTTTTATTCTTATGTCCTATTCTATTATAGTTTGTTTTAATGTGTCTTATTCTTTTATTTTTAAATGACATTTTCTTGCACACTTTGCTGTTATGTTTTTAATGTTTTATATAAAGCACTTTAGATTGTTCTGTACATGAGATGTGACATACAAATAAACCTGCCTTGCCTTTGACATGAATTTCAGATACATTCGCCTAAAGATGACAGAATCCAGAATCCAGGTTTAGCGGTTCATGTCTGATTAATCTGTGTATTTACCTTCTCTGCTGCTCTGACGTTGATTAACGGCCCCTGTGTGGTTTCAGGGTCTGAGCCGTGACCGAGACGTAGTTCAGAGTCCATTGCTTGACCCAGTTTCTCCAGGAACAGATCGTAAATACCGCTCTGGACGAAAAACCGGTTTGCACAAACACATGTCTACAAGAAGGAGATGAATGGGAAAGATGAGTTAAATTTCATCCAAATAGCATACATCAGTTGAGTGTTCAGTCCTTCGTGGTGTCACTGGTATCTTTCTTCATTCACACTTGCATTAGAGGTCTGAACTTGTCAGCTTACTCAACATACCATGTAATTGCCAGGACTGAACAGAACAAGTCTCACCTGTCCAGAGTTCCTGAACTTGGAGGCTATAGCTCCAGCCACTGCCTTGTCCACATCAGCGCTGTCAAAGACGATGAAGGGAGCGTGGCCACCCAGCTCCATGGAAGCCCTTTTTACTGTGTCAGCAGCGAGTTTTAGTAGCACCTGAGACAACAGTCACCATTAACCATATGGACTGTTTGTCCATTTAGTTTGATAAAAACAAAGATTTGATACAATATCTGTAGACATTAAGTTCAAGTGATAATCCAGGGTATCTGCAGGTTTGAAGAAGCCAAATGTATGACTTTAAGATGTTTTTCAAGGCACCTTCAGTCAAATTTAAGACCTTCCATTCACATAAATAACCCGTCTTAACCATGATTCAATCCAGCAACATTTCTTCATAATTAATGATTCTGCTACTGACGTTAAAGCTGCTAAAGCTCATACTTGAACCCCTCCACCCATGAATGATTGTTGGAGGCTCCAATCATTTCTGTTTACATTATGATAAAATGATCGACACTAATCACATTCTTTCCAAAGATTTCCAAAGCAGATATGGCAATAATATTTGTGTCAGTGGATTTTGCCACATTTAAGGATTAATTTTCTGTTTATACAATTAAGGCGTTAATTCAGGACAATCACATTTAAGATTTTAAGGATCAGTGGACACCCTGTAATATTAGAACAATAATTGTTTAAAACACTGTGACCCACCTTTCCAGTGGCAGTGGACCCAGTAAAGGAGATCTTGGCCACTAGAGGGTCTGTGCAGAGAACGTGTCCCACTGACGGGGTCTTCTCTCTGGAAGAGGGAACCACATTAAACACACCGGCTGGGATCCCCGCCTGCTCTGCCAGCTAGAAAAACATTAAAATATCAATCAGTTCCATCATATCATTTTTTGCGAAGCATCTGCACATCCTTTAGGCCACTGGTCTGGTGTGCTGACCTCTGCCAGAGCAAGTGCAGACAGCGGCGTGTCCTCGGCTGGTTTGACCACCACGGTGCAGCCGGCGGCCAGTGCAGCTCCAACCTTCCTGGTGATCATAGCGCTGGGGAAGTTCCACTGAGAAAGAAGACAGAGCAGCATTTAACTAGAATCACATCAGAAAAACAAATACCTACTGTGGATGGTAGGGTTGGCAACGAAACAGATTTTACAGCAGTTTGCATTGTTTTCATCTTGTTGCATCTGTTACACCATTCTCATCATGATACGTATATACGGCACCTATAAGGATATGGTATCTAAGGAAAAGAAAATAACATGGATAATAATACGTTTTCCTTATCGAACAGATCATACATGTGATCAACATCATGACCTACATTACAGTGACAAGTAAGAGATTTTCAAGTTGAAATAAAGATTTAGTTGTTTCGTTAAAAAAAACGAGGATTACAAACAATGACAACTTTGCATTTAATAACACAATGTGTTGTGTCTTGTGCAAACACATATTGATCTACATCTATAAACAGAACAGTTATGGTTAGTCTCATTTATCAAATTAGTACTCTGAATTTTGCTAAGAGCAGATTTTAACTTTATAATAGTTCCCCATTTTATTTCACTGATTCTGACCAAAAGTTTCAGCTTTTTCTTGTAGAGTCTTTTAGTTTGATGCCCTTTTTCTACAGTTATATTCAATTTGACATGTGTGACATTCATGGATAGACTCATCAAGGAATCATGTTTTTTCTGTTATTCTATGTATCATTCTTGATGTGAAATCACAAACTGATGCAAAACAAAAAAAATGAATAATTCATCTCAAATGGATAAAAATGTATGTAGTTAAAATGTGAGCAAAAAGAAAAGTAAATGGTCATGGCAAATACAAATACCTTTTTCTTGCTCTACACTATTATTAAACTAGTCTTTAAAGTCCATCATCCACCTCTAATGTGGAACACTGGTTTGGGTTTAGATTTTCGGGATGCTCCTGATTGGCTGCTCACCGGTGTGATGATGGAGGCCACGCCCACCGGCTGCTTGAGTTGGAGGATCTTTCTGTCTTTAAAAGGGGAGGGGACAATGTCGCCGTACATTCGCCGAGCCTCCTCAGAGAACCACTCCAGGAATGAAGACGAATACATGACCTCTCCAATAGATTCCCGCATGGTCTTCCCCTGCGGAGGAAAACAGGGAAATAGTCCAGACAGTGCAACTTTAACAGAATATATGAATACAAACCAATCCAGCAGCAAACATTTTATTTATTTATTTTAGAAGTAAATGTGGTGAAATAACCTGATAAATGTACTCACACATTCAAATGTGATCAGTTTAGCCAGATCTTCTTTGTGCAGCATCATCAGGTCGTGCCACTTCCTTAGCAGAAGGCTTCTCTCCTGCAGATCACAGGAAGCCATGAATCCACCACCACCATCATCATCATTTTACTACTACTAGTTTCAGCTGCTCTCTTTAGGAGTCGCCAAAGTCAACTGTGCTTCCATCTGACCTTGTCCTCTTCACAACTTGGACTGATAACACCATTGCACTTTACAAAAAAGGTCAGACTATCTGCTCAGGAGACTGTGGCCCTTTGGGGTGCAGGGGGCACCCCTGAAGACCTTTTATGACCCCGTTGTGGCTTCTGCCATCTTCTACCACACAGTCTGCTGGGGGAGCAGCACCACAGTAGCTGACAGGAGGAGGCTGGACAAACTGATAAAGAAGGCCTGCTCTGTCCTAAGATGCCCTCTGGAACCTGTGGAGGAGGTGGGGGAGAGGAGGTTGACAGCCAAGCTGTCCTCCATGATGGACAAAGACTCCCACCCCCTCCAACACACTCTCAGTGCACTAAGGAGCTCCATTAGTGACAGGATGATACACCCCAAGTGTGTGAAGGAGAGGTATCGCAGCTCTTTCCTTCCTGCAGCGGTTCCACAAAAGAAACTGCTCCAAATAATTCTGTGCAATAAACAGTGCAATAAACAGTATCCCTATCCAATCTGTGGCATGATCAGCACGTGCACAGCTGTAAATAGTATATATAGGTTTTTTGATTTGTCTTTATTTTGATTTTACACTTCTTTTACTCGTGTGCTTTTGTGCTTTGCTGTTGTAAATCTGGAATTTCCCCTTGTGGGACTAACAAACGCATATCTTATCTCATCTTATCTTAGAACATCCATAAATATCCTCTTTGGTCTACCGTCATCATCACTTTATTCTCCAAAACAGGAGACACAGGGGTCAAGTTTTCTGAGTGAAGGGGGTGTAGCTACAGTGGTCTAGTGCCTCATACTGACATCCTTTCAACATATTTCTCTCCCTGATCACTGATGTACTAGACACTGTTGAAAGACATTTTGACAGCTAAGAAATAAAAAATAAGGAATGCATCTTGCAGTCACTGAAAGTCTCAAATACCAGGAAATATTCAGGTTCCAAGATACTTAGCATAGCAGCAGATGCCTTCAGTTACTGTCCAATGAAGTGTGTGAAATGGATTACAGTGACACAAGTAAGCACATAAAAATATTAAATATTAAACACAGCATAAACACTAAACCAACTAAATCATTTACTGTTTGCACCTCTTGAACTATGTGCCAAATTAACATCATCTTGGAGCTGTTCCTGAAGATATCCATTTTGGCTTTCACCCATAATGCCTAAGTGGCGCTTACTTCTGCTCCAGTATTGCTATTCCAGATGTGTAAAACACTAAATTAATAAAGACATAGACAATAATTACTCCCAGTATAAAATAAAGATAAGGTTAGACAAGGTTAGCTTTCAAACAACTCACACACATATTTGTGATTTATTGCAGGTTGATGATGCAACAGCACCTTCACATGAAACTCCATTCATACTTTCCCAGTTAAACAAAAAACTTGCTTCACACTGGCTTCAACTAGAGCTGTATGATATAGCCATAAAACTAAACCACAAGTTTTTGCATTGTTATAGATAACTTACAATATTAGTGAATGGCTGACAACATGACCTCAAGACAAAAAAATTATCTAAAAATACTCAACCTTTACTAAAACTATATGTCATGTATGACTGGAGAAACACATCTGCAGGCAATATACAGTATACCCAAAAGTTAATTAAAAAATAAATAAATAAATAAATAAAGTTAATATAAAAGAAACACACAGGTTGTTGTTAAGCAAGAAATAACCCCAGAGGAATAACTGTTATTTTGTGATTCAGGCATTTTTTATGATACTGTCAGTGTAAATTTTGCATTTCAATTCATCTCACAAGTGAGACTAGACTGTTTAGTGGGCCGGTTTTGGCCAGTATGTTTGATACACCTGCTATAAATAATGACAACTCCAAGTTATCTGCTAAGTTTAAAGTGAAAAAAGTAAATTACATAATGAACACATTTACAAACAATCCTTTCACAATAAAATGTGAATAACATGAACAAATATGAACTTGAAATGTCTTAAGGAAAGTAAGTGCAATGTTAACAATGCAATGTCTGTTACTAAATGTTTTGTGCATTTGCAGATCCAGAGTGACCTATAAGTTGTGTTCATAATAAGATAAGACATAATATTATGGAACTTGTACTTGTTTTTAAGAAATTTCAGGTTGTGCATGGTTGATCATAATGTAAATTTACTTTTTTCATACTAACACAAAAAGAAAGGTTTGGATTATTATTCATAGGGCATTTTACAGGTCTGACTCACTTGACACTCCATTGGACTGTATATGGCCCCTGAACTAAAATGAACTTGACACCCCTGACTCTAATATAACTCATTCAGTGATTTTAGCTTCATTTTCACTGAAGTTCTCGCGATTAAGGAAATAACAAACCAAGGATAACCGTGACATTTGATCAGACTATGCATTTATCTGATCAATACTGTGTAAACATAAAACATTAGACATAAAACAGTCCGTGTGTTTCATGTAAACCGTGTCTTTCTGGTCGTGTTTTTTCAGTTTGATGTTAAACCGGACCGTGTTCTGAGTGGAGTCCGGTCCACGGTGAACATGCTAACCGTTAGCATACCTTAGCCGTGGTCCCCTTCCACGACTGAAACGCCTTATACGCGGCGTCCACAGCCTGCTTGGCCTCCCCAGGACCACAGTCCGACACCCGTGCTAGCTCCTGCCCCGTGGCCGGGTCTAGGACCGGGAACACCGAGGCTGCGGAGATCCAGCGGCCGTCCACATAGCCCTGCGTCCTGAGCAGCGGAGCGGCCACGTCCAGGGTGTAGTGTCGGTGCATGACGGCGGGGAGGTCCGGGAGGAGCCGGCGGAAGAAACAGCGGGTCCTGAACGCACAGACAGCGGACACACCGGGGTACATGTTCGAGGCTGACAGTGTTTGTGTGTGTGTGTGTGTGGGGGGGGGGGGGGTTGTGAAGTCCGTGCAGAAGCCGCCAGGGGCCGCTTTTTGTCGGTTTGAACCAGTCTAAAGGAGGCGCGTTCGTCACGTGACCCAGTCCAACACGGAAGAAGAAACAACAACAAACAAAGCAGATGAAACATCAGCTTCTGCCCCTGTGCACATGTAGAAAGACACCACACATGCACACCATAAAAGAAAAAATCTTCCTTCGTATAGTCTATTTGTATATATTATGTGTATTCTTTGCTGTTGTATAATTTGAGCAGGATTAGCCTGTGTCTGTGCTGTATTATACATGATATTGGTTGAAGCAAAATAATAGTATGTTTGTATAAGCTTCTGTGGATTTTAATGCTAATTGAGAAGCACTTTGGAGCTACAGAACAGGGTAAAAGTTCAGTAATAAAGAACACCATTGAGTTTATGTTTCTTCATTAAAACTATTTGGTCATTACTGTTTTTGTCCACATAAGTCACTATAAAAAATAATTTGTATTTCATATAGCTTCAGAGCTCATAAATCTGCATTGTTACTACACTGGTTTTCTGTTAAATGTTGAATATTGTTTTTTTTCTCATGCATTATTTTCAAACTACTTACATCATGCAACTTTATCATATTTTGGCACATTTTTATTTTTGAAGACTTGTTTATTTTAATAAATGTTTGGTCAAACAGATACGACATGAGAATATTAATTTATATCCATAAAACAGAGGTGTAAGTGTAAACCACCAAATCAACAGAAAAGGTACACAATAACCAATCGTATGAATGCCAGGATAAATTACTTCACAGACAAGGTTAGATTTAGTTTATTTCTATAACTCAGACATTACTGATTTAGTGCATAATCATCTGCTGTTCTGCTCAGTGATGAAAAAATGCCCGCACATGAAACTCTATTCACATTTCCTTGATTAACAAAAAGCTGTGATAAACTCTCTTCACTTTGACTTTAATTAGAGCTGAACAATATGGCCATGGAGAAAATCTGGATTTTTTTTTGGTTTTGTTTTGTTCTGGGTTTTTTTGCATTGTTATTGACAGTTTACAATTGTAGTCAAGTGTTTTCTGGCTACATGAACTGAAAATTATTAAAATATTCTCTGTCTTTACTAAAACTATGTCATATCTGACATGGCGATTAATAAAAGAGAAATTCCCACTTGATAAAGTCTGTCTGAATATGTGTAGTTTTCATTTTATTACTTATGCTGCGTAGGATTAGCCTATTCTGTTCTATTCCATTCTATGTCACTTTTGGTTTTCACAGGAGAGATGGTAATAGTAGATTTTCATAACATATAGTTTTTAGTTATAGTTTAGTTAGTTTATTTATGGCAGTGTGCTTCTGTTCTGACTTGGTTTTACAATAAAGTTTTAAGAGTTCTTGCATCAGCAGAGATCAGTGAAACTTGTGTCGTCTTGAACAATAAATACTCAGGCTGTAACAGGTTCTCTTAAAGCTACAGTTTCATTTTCCTCTAACAAAAAAGAGGAGGATAAAGCAATACTTAGTCAATGGATAAGAACTTAGTTTATTAAATAATACACCCTAAAGGTGGCTGTAATTGATAAACAGATTGTATTTCAGTCTCAATATATAAAATGTAACAGCAATAATTATAATAATGATAATAATAGTAACAATAATATTAATACTGAGCAAAACTAATAATAAAAGACAGTGACAATGCATTAACTTATTTTGAAGTTGCTGATTTTAGTCATTTTGAATGTACACCTGATCATTCTTTTTGTTGAAATAACAGTTGATCAGTAAACAAAGGTTATTAATTATATGATGATTATGAAGGTGTTTGGCATATGTTTTGTTTTTTGTTTTTTTAACCATTTGTTTAATCTTAACAATTAGTAAAGCTATGGAGTGGAAACCAACCCACACAGAACATTATTAAGCAGATTTCTTGACAAGTGATCAAATGATCTACACATTTTTAAGTAAATCATATAGTTTTAGAAAACTAAAATCTAAATGTGCAGATACTCATATAACTTCTTCTTTTTTTTTTTTTTTTTTTTACAAATATTTAACTCTATTTTTCTTGTTAAATGAATTTACCTATATTATTAAGGCTACATAAATGACATGTAACTAACTTTTAAAAATAGATTTCAACAAATATTGTACCTTTACAAGCTTCAGCTCAATGTCACTTTGTGCTATAATGTGTGCAGTGTGTGACAGGTGTGGTTTTAACATCTATCAGATGTTGAATATCACTCCTTTAGAAGCAAACATTCCACTAAGACCGACCTTTGACCTTTTACAGAATATGGTCAAAAGTATGAAAACAATGGAAGAGTTGAACATGTTAGGCTATATATTGCAGAATGAGCTCTTGTCTACGTGCCCACATTTCTGGTTCTCGTTTTACTTTATTTTATTCCGTATGCAGAGGCTTGAGCATGACGAATCAGGACCATATTTGTGCCAAATAGCTGAGCTAAACTGAGGACTGTATTGGTATCACATGATGCAACATCAGGCTTAAACTGAAATGAAACTTAAGGAAACAAACCAACAAACATCAAGCACACTCAGGGGAACGGCGGTGTCCACATACTTCTGGACACATGCTGTCTGTGTTGTGGTCTCCCTCTGCCTGCATGTGTGCATATTTAGATAGATAGCGATTCTGTTTTCATCTCAACAGACATTTCATTGTAATATTCTGCACAGTCTGGAGCTGCTTGTCCACTGACTCCTCCTCCTGATGATGATGATGATGTGAGGAAAGTGAAACTGAAGGAAACAAACTGGCTCTGCAGATCGGCTATTTAAAGGGAGGGGAAGAACCGAGGGTAGTCTGCAGACTCAGACCGAAGATGGGTGTACATAGACTGAGAAGCCTGATGGAGAACCATCCGCGGATCTACCGGGACATCCGGTTACGGAACAGCCGCCTGGTGGTCGACGGACTGAACCTGCTCTACCACCTGTACTTCAGCTCAGGTGAGTCCACCACAACCACAGCCAGACCTGGGAGTCCACCACTAATACAGAGGTGTCAAACATACGGCCCGTGGGCCAAAACCGGCGCAGGGATGGGTCATGGGAGGAATTTGAAATGAAAAATTTACACTTGAAGATATTAACAGTTTCAGGTGTCAAACTCATTTTAGTTTAAGGGTCATATGCAGATATATTAGATCCCAGAGGGTCGGACCTGTAAAATAATTACCTATAAATAATGACAACTCCAAAATGTTCTCTTTGTTTCAGTGTAAAAATTTATTTATTTATTTATTTATTTATTTATTTATTTATTTTTCAAACTATCCTTTCACAAAAAATGTGAATAACCTGAAAAAATATGAACAACCTGTAATGTCTGAAGAGAAGTAAGGGCAATTTGGACAATCTTATACCTGTTACTAAAGGTTTTGTGTATTTGTGGATCCACTGTGATCTGTAAGTTGTACTGCACATATGTGTAAATGATGAGCCGAGGCATAATTTGGTTAAAAATGCACTTATTTTTCCTAAGAATTTTCAGGTTGTCCATCGTTGTTCAGATTATTCACATTTACAAAGGATAGTTTGTAAATATAAACATTTTCATCATGTAATTTTACTTTTTTCACTCTAAAATATAGAAAAAGGTTTGGATTTCTCATTATTTATAGGTTATTATAGTATTATTTTACTGATCATATCTAAGAGATCATATAGGGCTGAATGTGGACCCTGAACTAAAATGAGTTTGAAAGCCCTGCTCTAATACATTTACAGTCTCACATTTGAATTTATGCTTTTCATTTGAATATAAGATGATGAAACCTGATGTTATAGTAACCTCAGCTGTACAGGAAACCCAGTTGAAGCTGCCTTCTGTTTTTATCATTTAATCACATTTCGCTAAAGTTACTCACATGTTATAAATAGTTTTCATAAGGAACTGCACACTATTTTTATCCCTCGTTCACATGTTGAGACCGTGTCTCACGTTTAGATTGAGGAGATGACAGGAGTTCAAGCAGCCTAAAGTCAGTTTTGCATCCACACAAGAAGTATATATTACCCAAATCATGAGAAAATCAGCAATGTAGAGTGAATTTGTGTTCATTTTCAAGGTATAGTTGTTAATTTTGCTCATTATCTTGTTCAATTTGTTGGTTGTTTTGTTCATCTATGTTTATTTTGTTGGTTATTATGTTGATTGTTTTTTTTTTTTCAGTTTGGTTCATTGTATTATTGAGTTATTTTTTACTTGTTTGTTGAGTTTGTTATTCTTTCTATCTATCTGTCTGTCTGTCTGTCTGTCTGTCTGTCTGTCTGTCTGTCTGTCTGTAGAATCGAGCTGCAAACTGAAGCTTTAAATGTCACTTCATATTATTCAGTTCACTTTTTTGAACAATGAACATTCTACGCTGTGTAATAACTGGATCATATGTGTGACTGGATGATACGAATGACCCATATATATTATCACTTGTTGCTGTGATATAGTCATGATTAAGTATTTCATAATTAGAAAAACATTTCTCATAATTAAAACTTGAGTTCTCATATTGAGGACATTTTCTCAAAATAGTGACTTACATCCCAAAACTTGGTTCACACTTATGAGAAATTGTCTAATAATTTACAAATATTCACAAATTACCAGTGAATTTTAAAAAACCCATCTGTCAGCAGGAAGGAGTTTTAAATACTGCAATAATGTCATAACTGTCATAACTTTGTATTTCCATTATATAATAGTCACCCAGACCCGCGAGACCTGGATGATGGTGGTGCTGTTCATTTCAGGGTTTATTGGCCAAAACACATGACATAAATTTATTTTATTATTATCATGTCATGCATCGACAATAAAGGTCATCCAAACATAGTTATAAAACATCATTATCTGATGTTTTATAGGAAGAAAGGAGGATGGATTTTGTAAATAATGAGCATCTATGGTAGGTATGATGTTAATAGATAAATATTGATTGTGAACTGCTCCAGATGATGTACATGGTACAGTTGTGGTTGTGGTGTAGGGATTTGGAGTTGTCTTAACTGGGTTTCTTGCTTTGGTAATAATGGTATTCACCTTCAATACACAAAATGTCTCTGTCTTTCTGTAATGCCATACCTTGTTATTGTGCTTTTTTTGTATAGTATTGATGGTTTCTATAATTGACATTATAGTGGTGGTAGGAAGAGGTGGATTAAAGGAGTGATATTTTGCTTTTTTAAATGGAATTATGCATTTTAAAACATTTCGCTGTGGTCTACATAAAGTGTAAATGCTATGCTTGGGTCTGAAGTCGTCATTAATTCAACTCCACAGGTCCAACTTCAACCCTATTTCTGAGTAACGACACCAGAAAGGTCATTCTGAGCGCTAGCCCTTTAAATGCAAATAAGCCACTTCACACCACACCCCCTCCAGGGTTAGGGTTAGGGTTAGGGTTAGCTAATCCTAACCGAGCAGTAATTTTACATTTTTCACCTAAAAATTTTATCTCCCCAAATTTTGTTATACATAATGTTAAAGTGCTTATAAATACCTACTCAAATATGTATAATACATGCATACAAGTTACTCTGCTTACATGACAGAAACTGTTGAACACGAAATGTGTCCATGTGTTACCCCTTGATTGGACCCATGTATAGATCTTACACAGAGAATCATTTGTTCTTGTATTCAGATGAAATCCATTCAGACCTGACTCATTTAATAAAATTAATAAAATAAGAAATAATAAAATGAGTGCATGTGTGTTAATAATGTGCATTAAGTTTATTGTGTTTCTTTTATGGAACAGGTCTGGACCAGAATCATGGTGGGGATTATGCTGCGTTTGAGAACATGATTGAGAGGTTCGTCTCAGCTCTCAGAGTCTGTGGAGTCTCCCCCTATGTGGTGATGGATGGGGGGTCAGATCCTTCAGACAGGAAGCTGGAAACAGTAAATAAAAGAGTTACAAACCGGATCCAGAGAGCACATAGGGCTGCAGTGAGCGGTCAGCAGCTGGACATCCTGCCACAACTGGCCAAACTGGTGTTCAAGCAGACGCTGGCCCGGCTGGAGGTCCCACTGGCCCAGTGCTACGCAGAGGCTGACCATGAGATAGCAGCCCTGGCCGCTGAGTGGCAGTGTCCTGTCCTGTCCAATGACAGTGACTTCTACGTCTTCGAGCTGCAGGGGGGGTTCCTGCCCATCTCTCTTTTCCGGTGGGAGGAGGTGAAGCAGACGGGCTCACACCAGTACATCCCCTGTAAGAGGTACAACACCTCCAGCTTCTGCATCTTCTTCAACATCCAGCCCCAGCTGCTGCCCGCCTTCGCCGCTCTGGCAGGGAACGACTATGTGGACCTGCGGAAGACAGACTCCACCAGGAAGTGGGCTCAGGTGGCCTCTGACCTGGAGGGGCTGCTCCACTGGTTAAAGGGCTTCCAACAGCCTCAGGATGCATTTGAGGCGGCGGTGGGGATGATGGGAGATATGAACCAGAAGAAGAAAGGAGAGCTACTGCAGGGTTTGTTTGTAGGAATGGAGGACTACAAGATCCATCCCAGCTCCCTGAAGAAGTTCTTCATCCATGGGATTGCACCCCCGTTCATACCAGGCAAAGAAGTAAGAGAAGCTTTAAGTGGTTTTGTAAACATTTTCTTGCAGATTAGAGGAAAATAGGCAAAAAGGGTTTTCATCTTCACTGAAGCTTTAGTCCACATCTGACAGGGTTTTTATAGAGGCTCATTGTGTTAGCTTCATAGGTTTTTTGTTTCGTTGGGGAAAAACTGTAATAATCAGTGAGTCAAGTTTATTGATTTTTGTGTTTTTTGGTTTTTCTTGCCTTTAAGTTGATTAACAGATGATGCAGGTTTATATTTGGCTGAATCACTTTTATTCTCAAAGAGAGCCATTATTTAGACCATATTATAGGAGAGAATGAAGTATGTGTTTTCATATAACAATGATAAAAGAATACTTAAGAACAGAGATAAATTTGATCCTCCCAGGAGGTGGTTCCAATCCCGGACTGGATCCGGCTGCCTCTGATCCAGGCCAAGCTGAGCCCAAACATCCTGGACGTTCTGGTTTTGGGGAGGATGAGCCTCAGCACCACTGTGGACCACAAGGACAAGCCCAGTGCTGTGCTGGTCTCCAGGCCCATCCGTCAGGTCATGTATGCTCTGCTGCTGGGAATCCGATGCCCACGGGGGGTCGAGGAGAGGGACCGGGTTGGCCTTGAGCTCAAGGTCACCTCCGTCCAACCAGCCTTCAGAGGAGTCAAACCACAGCTGAACCTCAATTCCCTCCACAAGGTGAGGCATTTAGGGGGTGTATCCCCCTGTTACTCATATGTAAAAGTTAAACACAGACACAAAACAACAGGAGCAGCAATAGCCCATTTTCTGTGGCACTAGATAAGAATAACTAGATAGACTTTTAAAAATGTTATACTAACTCTATTCTAAAAAACAGTTTAGGAAGACACATCACACTTTAAGTCTTATCTAAGCATAAAAAAATGAAGATTTAATCTTTTTTAGTTGCAATTTTTAGTGGTCAAGATGATGTAGACAAGTTTTCTGTCTACATCAGATTTGCAGAGGAAAAATGTGGCCGTATTTCCTCAGAATTATTTTTAAAGTTTTTGTCAGTCATGGCGCTGGATGTTAGGAATACTTGCATTCAGATGCAAACAGACATTGATTAATTTTTTATTATAGATGACAAAATCTGAAACATGGTGCCTTACAGTAAAATACAATAAACTATTGTCGGAATACTTCCAAAGAACAAAATATTTTGATGATGAAATTTAATAATGGATTTGACATTTTCATTGTACTTACACCTTCCTCCTTCCCCTCACCTTCTAGGCAGAGTCCTCTCAGTGTCTCCAGGTTTTACTGGAGACCCTGGGCGTCCCTCAGGACTGTCTGGGCAGACTGCCGTCTGACCTGCGCCTCCAAGTGGCCGCCACATGCTATTGGCTGAAGAAGGCCACGCCCCCACCTGACCTGAGGGTGCTGAAGGCTCTGCTGCTGTGGTGGAGCAACGAAGACTCAACGAGACAACGAATAGGTACAAACAAACACACCTGAAGTACTGAACTCAGTCTGTGATCTACACTAGAGTCAGAAAAACATGCAACTTTTATGACAAAATAAGATCCTGCAGATAATTAAATTTAAAGAGTTTGTTTTGTTGCAGCTGCTCAGAATCAACACTATAATCATAAATTGGACATGGACGTGTCTCACTCATTGAACCAGTGGCAGGCCTGTCTGAAGGACAGCCTCCGCCTGAACCAGCTGCTGGGACGGCCTTTACCTGAACCACAGACCTCCAGGTAAGACCATACAACAAGACACGTGGAGCATCTGAGGCTCATTACTACGTTATGAGTTGTTTATCACCGGTTAGTTTCATAATCCATGAACCAAATACTTTAATGACCTCTGGAACCGAAGGTCATATATTTAGATCAGTCGATTAGGAAATATAATGATGATATTTAATACATGCAATACATATTAATAAATTATTATTTATTATTCGTATATTGTTATTAATTAATAAATTGTTAATGATTAAATATGATTAAACTCAGTACATTACTGCTACTGTGGATAACTTGGACCAGAACTGATGGGATGTGTTTCCATTATTGTATTTGATATGTATGTGAACATTTTGGATTGTAAAATGGTTTTTGTTTGTTTTTTTTTTTATTTTGCCAAAGAGTAAATGAGCATACAGGAAATGGAAACATCTTTTTTGAGCAAATTCTGATGTAGTGAACATTTAACTCACTGTTGATAAACTGTTTGCTGCATCTTCCAGATATTTCAACAAACAGTGAAAATATGTCTGGTACAACAGATTGTGATGAGGAGGACTAAATAATTTCTCTGTCTGACCCATGAAAAAAGACATGACTTTAGATGGAAAACAACATGTACTGTATCCTACAGCTCCACCTGTTGGTGACACAGTGCATCCTAGATTTTTGACTAATAATCTTGGCTGAACAGTATTAATGGAAATGCACATGATTCATATTTTCATTTTTGCAACATTTTTAAGTTTCCTTCAGATTTGCTAGACACTCTATGCAGACACAGCCATTGAGTCTGATGTTGAATTTTGTGTTGGCCTACAGGTTATACGAGGGGACCATAGTTCATCACATCATCTGGAGGATGAAGTCTGGATTAAAACTGAAAAAACTTGATCCTCCCAGTGTGAGGCGCTACCGCTCCCTGCTGGCTGCCACACGTCGGTTTTCTATTCCTGAACCAGCAACTCCCTCAGATACCCAGCAAAAGGCGACAGCATCTCCACAGCAACAGAAACAGCAACAGCCTCTGACTGACCTGACAACCAGCTTGAAGCAGCTCTTCCTCCTTTACGATGATGATGATGAGGAGGTTGAGACAGAAGCACACAGTGGCATCAGAGGAGAGCGAGACGCACTTCTAGACGACTTAGTATCGGTCAGAACTCGCTATAAAACGAAAGAGAGAAACAAACACTGTAACAGCACAGAACTGGTCCACAAACAATGCAAGGGTATCTTGTAGGGAGCATCCAGGAGGAGTCCAGGAGGAGTCCAGGAGGAGTCCAGGAGGAGTCCAGCTCCAGTCAGAAGTCTGGGCCTGGGGTCTCATAAGAGTTAACAATTACTCATTTTATGTCACTATGGAAAAATTGCAATATACAATCATGTCAAAGTTCAAGTCAAATCAAAGTTAATTTCTATAGCACTTTACAACAACATAACGAAGCCCAAAGTGCTTTACATCTAAAAGCATGATTAAATTATAACATTAAAAAAACAGGTTAATCAAGTACCATAAATATGCATAAAACAATAAGACACAACACACATTGATAAAAGAGACCACAGATTCAAACCTAGTAGTGTCTCAGTGCTAAGGGCTGTCAGGACAGTTTACAAAGTAAGGCCAAAACCTTATAGTATTATCCAAAGAAAAACCCAGTATATCCAACAAGAGCAAGTACCTGGAGACAGCAGGGAGGAGAAAGGCCTGTCCATCACATTTGTCTAGTCTGAAGGTTATTTACCTCAAAGTACTGGGATGAGTGGAAAGAGGAGAGAAAAAAACAGAGGAAAAGCATCAAACAACGTCGTGAAACACAGTAAAAACAGTTTAATGATAAACAGACCCTGAGCAGAAGAAGAGCCATTTATCAGCACCAAACACTGGAACTCAAATATAAATAGATTTAATAATAACAGAAATATAAACAGACTTTGCTGATTTTGACAGGCGCTTATAAAGGTGTTAAGCCTTGGTGACACAAACTAGAGACGGACTGATTAATCAATTAGGATGAGTTTACACAACAAATAGTATGTTTTAAGCATCAGTACTGGCAAAAGTTGGCACCAGTAGGATTCTTTACCATTAGGAGATATGTTTTCTCTGAACATAGTTATTGCGTTGAAACATAACACACACATGACAGTATCTATCAGTAGGATCAGTTTCTGAGCGATCTATGAGATGACCTAGAACTCGGAACATATTTTTATTTCATTTTGAATGAAATATTGCACAATATTTAATGGTTGTTCCTGACCTCAGCTGTGGTAGTGAAACAAGATCCACTGCACCACAATTATCTGAACAATAACCGACGACAAAAACATGAATCTATAATGGAGGAAGTTTTAAGGGTCAGTGCATTATTGTAACACATATGTTTTATAACATGTGCACAGGTATATGTTTATATTTATTTCCTCTCAGCATTGTGGAAGTATTGAATGACTTTGATGTGACTTAAGATGATGTCTGTAATCTAAGGGTTTTATCACTTTGACTAAGATGTTCAGTTTATCCTCTTTCTAAAGCTCATTTGTATCAGACATGCATAATGAGTTTTCAGTGTCAATATTTTGGGGGTTGATATCAGCTGATCAGTTACACAGTTTCATCCAGCTGTTTAATGGAGATAATTATCACCATTATACTAAATAACAGCTTCAAGCTAAAAAAATTGTCATCATATAATAATTGTGACAGACTGACCTTTAATTAATTTGTTGGAATAATTTGTCCAAACATATTTATAACATAAAAATATTTTTGTTTTCTCCACATTTTAACTTGACATAGTGTTAAATGCACAATTTGTCTTTGTCTCAGAGTCTTTATGGATTGTAAATGTATAGATATGACCCTCATTTTATTTAACTTGTTAAATTGTTTATCCTCTGTATGTTCTTTGTGTGTTTATTAATTGCTTATCATTTAACTTAAATTGTGATGCCTTATATTGTAAATTTGTATCGGTGCAAAATGTTGGGAATGGATTTTGTTTGTTCAAATGTTGCTTTTTGGGTATTTTATGATTAAGATAAGTAAATAGATTTTTGTATGACCTAAAAAAAATAAAATAAAGCTAGTTTTGAAAAAATAAAGTTTGCTTTCTGATGATTAACATGATGGTGTCAGAAAATGTCAACTATGATTTCAGTGGGTTTTTTTATTTATTTATTTATTTATTTATTTATTTTACTATCTATAGATAATTTTTTTTTTTTTCCTTTTTTTTATGGGCTCAGCTGGTTGACAGGCAGCTGTCTGTACCGATAAGGCAGCAGCAGACACCAACTGTACTCCCTAGATATAGGGAGTATAGGGAGTACAGTCTAGATAATTATTTTGAAGTGATGGGACTCAGTTGACTGTAATTTACAGTCTGTGCTTCAGTGTCAGTTTTATGAACTATTAATGCCATTTCAAGTTTTATTTCCTTCACCAGATCAACACACAGGTAAATATATAGATTAATATACAGAGTATACTCCAGCCAACACCAAATCACACCAGTCAACAGTTGTTTTATACAAGTGCCAACTATTGTAGACTGAATTAGGCACAATCAGCATCTAAAACACATGAAGTATTCATGTGTTTAATAAAGAATGAGCCTTTTCACTCACACCAAATGAAACTCACAAAAAGAGGTTGACACAGAAGGTACTTAATTAAAGATTTAAATTTGCTTGCTCTTAACAAAATTTGACTTTACAGACAAAATACTGTTGGAGTTGTTTCATTTTCTTGTACATTATTTTGTTGTGTCTGGTTGCATCATCATCATCATCATCATCATCATCATCATTATTATTATTATTATTATTATTATTATTATTATTATTATTATTATTTTATTTTGTTTTTTTAATTGACAAGCTTTAAATTCATTTTAAAAACACAGCATAACCTTCTGTATATGAGATGTGTGTTAAAGAAAAAAAATACTAGATATCTAACATTCGTGATTTAAAGTGTTTAATAAAACGTGGTTGGATACTTGATCTTGATGATGATGATTATTATGTTAATATTTATTTTTATGGTTCATATTTGTTCGTACAAAACAACACAGATTTTTCTGAATTATTTCTACTTTTGTCGAATGATTTATTTTTATGTGACTAAACTCTGAAGTTCATTATTATTCATTTTATTAACCATCACGTGGTGTAACCTTGTCCACATTTTGGACTAATATTGTGCATCTTTTAACCTTTGCTGGATAGAATATGTGCATTGTCAGATGGGTCAGTATATAATTGGGGGACTTTTTGAGTTACCTTTACAGGGTAACATAACTGACAGGTATAGTTGACATTTGTGCTGTTTTCAGGCCTAAAATCAACATAACCATAACACCACATGGCATTTTTACAGAAAGATTCTCTAAATATCATACATACAATTGAGTAAAATTGAAATTGAAAGATTTTTCATAAAGATATTGTAGTAACACTGCTGACATAAGTGTCTATAAATACACACGTGACACACCTAAATACCTAAGAGGAGGAAGAACATACCTTGATGATGATGATGATGATGATGATGATGATGATGATGATGATGTTGGTAAAGTGAAACTTAGTGAATTCTGAGGAAGCGGAAGACATGGAGGTTTGCGAACAGACCGAACATGGGTGTTCATAAAATGACAAAGTTGGTGCGGAGCCATCCGCGGATCTATCGGGATGTCCAGTTCAGGAACAGCCGCTTAGTGGTGGACGGACAGAACCTGCTGTACCTGTTGTACTTCAGCTCAGGTGAGTCCACCACAAACACTACCACAGCCTGAACCTGAACCTGTGCGTCTGCAGGGAAGGTCACATTTGACTCTAATCCCTTTACTCTCTGATAACTGAGATTATCCTGCAGTTTATCAAACTGTAGCTAGAATGTGTAGGTTTATGTTTTTAAAGTTATGTCAGCGGTGCAGAAAAATCACCTACATGATGGATTCCATTGCTCCCACTGAGGCACTGGTTCCCAACCTTTTTTGGCTCATGACCCCATTTTAACATCACAAATTTCTGGCGACCCCGGACATTCAAAATGGAATCTTTTTTTTTTTTTTTTTTTTTTTTTTTGCTAAAATTAATTTATTTTTAATCACGTAATAGTTTGCTATACTACGTTGCAAATAAAAGTTAGCTAAGTTTAGAAGACATTTAGACGATATAATGTACATCAGGGGTGTCAAACTCATTTAGTTCAGGGGCCACATTCAGCCTAATATAAAATAAAGTGGGCCGGACTAGTAAAACTATAAATAATAGGATATGAAATTATAAATAATGTCAACTCCAAAGTTTTCTCTCTGTTTTTGAATGAAAAACATAAAATTCTGGGATGAAAATGTTTACATCTACAAACATAACATGAACAAATATAAACAACCTGACAATTCTTAAGAAAATAGGTGCAATTTTAACAATATTACGCCTTAGTTTATCATTTATAGATGTGAGTTACAACTTACAGATCACAGTGGATCTACAAATACACATAACGTTTAGGAACAGGCAGAATATTGACAAAAATTCCACATACTTAAGACATTTCAGGTTGTTCATATTTGTTCAGGTAATTCCCATTTTTTGTAAAGGGCTAGTCTGTAAATATAAACATTTTTGTGTAATTTCACCTTTTTTTTGCACTAAAATAAAGGGAAAAAATTGTGATTTTTCAATATTTATAGCTTATTATGATAGTATTTTACTGGTCTGATCCACTTTAGATTGAATTGATTGATAAAAAAGTCACAGCCTGGAAAATATTTTCAGTTTTCATTTTCATTTCATTTATTAAGATCCCCATTAGCAACTGAATCATCAGTTGCCGTTCTTCCTGGGGTCTCCTCTACATTACAATTTTAGTTATTTACATTAATCTTACACCATTCATGCCCACACACACACACACACACACACACACACACACACACACACACACACACAAACAAACAAACAAACAAACAAACAAACAAACAATACATATACAACAGCCCAATGCAATAAAAGTAAACAAACAAAATAATTACTATACATTTGTACTCCACCAACCAATAGCTATCTGACACAAATCATAAGACATCTTTCAATATTATCAATACTCCTTCCATTTCATGCCTGCTGTGTAAACAAGAAAAGTTTTAATTTCTTTTGAAAACATTTTCTGTTATTTTGCAACAACAGAAACCCTGGCAATCCATTCCATGCAACCATAGCCTGATAAAAAACAGTTTGTTGTAACTGATTTGTTCTGCGTAAAGGCAGAGCACACCGTGTTTCACTGGTTTGTCTTGTACAATAATTATGTTGATCAGCAAAAAATGACAGTTTTCCGTGAATAATTTCCGGAGTTTGTGTAGCTATAATGTTACGAATAAATGATAATAAAAAATATTTCAATCTAGATTTTACAGTTAACCATGCCAAACTGTTGTGCAGTGTGGTTCTATTAGTTCTGAATGGGCAACCCAAAACAATTCGTGCCGCTTTGTTCTGTGCGACTTGCAATTTGTGTAAATTATTTTCATTAGTATTTGACCAAACAACTGAGGCATAATCCATATGAGATAATACTAATGACTGAACTAATAGCTTGGTCAACCACTGGGGAATAAATTTCTTACAGTGTCTAATTATTCCTATTCTCTGACCCATTTTTTGCAATATATTATTTATTTGGCCATTCCACGACAGTGTGCCATCCACAATTACACCCAATAAATTAGCTTCATCTACTTGTTGAATCACGTTTTCTCCTACAGTTAAGTGCAATGTTGGTGACACCTTAAGAAAATATCTTGATTCAACAATCATACATTTTGTTTTGCCTGCATTAATAAGTAATTTATTGTCTGTAATCCATTGTGTAACTAAGTCCAAATCCTTATTTTAGATGGTATTAAGTTGACCTACATTTTTTGCAGATAAATATAATGTTGTGCCATCTGCATACATTGCCATGGTTGCATGTTTAGTTACCAGTGGAAAATCATTTGTAAAAACTGAAAATAAAAGGGGTCCTAAACAACTACCCTGGGGCACCCCACAACTCATCTTTTCAACCTCTGAGTAGCTACCATTAAAGTAGACTGTGTACTCACGATTACTGAGATAGCTTTCAATCCATTTAATAGCACATGGTTTAAATCCATAACAAACTAACTTTTGTAACAGAATATTATGGTCTAGAACATCAAAGGCCACACTTAGGTCTAAGAATACTGCACCAACAAAGTTCTTATTATCAGTCTCCTGTAGCCAGTGATCAGTAATCTGAGTAAGTGCTCTAGTTGTGGAGTGACCCGTTTTGTAAGCATGCTGATATATTGTGTTTAACCCATTTACTTCAAAATGCTCTTGTACTTGATCATACACAACTTTTTCCATAACTTTGCTTACTGCTGGTAACAAACTTATTGGTCTGCTAGTTTGGCCTGAAAACTGTTCTTTATTATTTTTAATTAAAGGCATAATTTTTGCTCTTTTCCATTGTGAAGAAAACACACCAGTCATTAAACTCAAATTGATTATATGAGAAATAGGCAAGGAAATACAATCTGCCACCATCTTCAACAATTTAACCTCCAGACTGTCTATTCCACAGGGTTTGTCTTTACTTGCTTGCAGTATTTTTTCACACTGTCCTCCATTACAATGTCAAATTTGAATGTACACTCTTTTGTTGTCATTGTACTATTTGTTATCAATTGATAGGAAATATTTTTTATCTTGTCCCAACTCCATGGCTTTTCAAATTTTTTGTATTTTGTTGTTAAAAAACTTGCTCAAATAGTTGGCAATCTCTTTGGTTTAGTAAGGCAAATCCCATTAGCCTCTAAAGATATTGTATTTTGTTTTGTTTTTCTTCCCATTAATTCATTCAGTGTACTCCATACCTTTGCATTATCCATTCCAGCATCTTTAATTTAGTTTTGTTCCTTTTACAGATGCAACAACCTTTTAAATATGTGTATTTTTTGTTACAAGTTCTAAGTTAAATTCAGATCTGACTCATTCAATAAAATGAATAATCATTTTTTTTTAAATTATCATAAAATGAGTGCATGTGTGTTAATAATGTGCATTAAGTTTATTGTGTTTCTTTTATGGAACAGGTCTGGACCAAAATCATGGTGGGGATTATGCTGCATTTGAGAACCTGATTGAGAGGTTCATCTCAGCTCTCAGAGTCTGTGGAGTCTCCCCCTATGTGGTGGTGGATGGGGGGTCAGATCCTTCAGACAGGAAGCTGGAAACCGTGACTGAAAGAGCTATAAACCGGATCCAGACAGCACATAGGGCTGCAGTGAGCGGTCAGCAGCTGGGCATCCTACCACAACTGGCCAAACTGGTGTTCAAGCAAACGTTGGCCCGGCTGGAGGTCCCACTGGCCCAGTGCTACGCAGAGGCTGACCATGAGATAGCAGCCCTGGCCGCTGAGTGGCAGTGTCCTGTCCTGTCCAATGACAGTGACTTCTACGTCTTCGAGCTGCAGGGGGGGTTCCTGCCCATCTCTCTTTTCCGGTGGGAGGAAGTGAAGCAGACGGGCTCACACCAGTACATCCCCTGTAAGAGGTACAACACCTCCAGCTTCTGCATCTTCTTCAACATCCAGCCCCAGCTGCTGCCCGCCTTCGCCGCTCTGGCAGGGAACGACTATGTGGACCTGCGGAAGACAGACTCCACCAGGAAGTGGGCTCAGGTGGCCTCTGACCTGGAGGGGCTGCTCCACTGGTTAAAGGGCTTCCAACAGCCTCAGGATGCATTTGAGGCGGCGGTGGGGATGATGGGAGATATGAACCAGAAGAAGAAAGGAGAGCTACTGCAGGGTTTGTTTGTAGGAATGGAGGACTACAAGATCCATCCCAGCTCCCTGAAGAAGTTCTTCATCCATGGGATTGCACCCCCGTTCATACCAGGCAAAGAAGTAAGAGAAGCTTTAAGTGGTTTTGCTCATGACCTAAAATGTAAATTAGAAACTTGTATTATATACACTGCAAATTTGAAACAGAAATTTGAACACCCTTAGAGATAAAATCAACACTCACCTGGGAGCCACTACTGAAGTGTTAAAATCAACACTATAGTAGTTCATATTTAACTCTTTCATAGTGTAGCATTGAACACAGAGAATTACATGACAGGCGATTATGTCAATCCTGGCTCGAACAGCTTGACACAAACAAGCATGGGACAGGAAGGTTACCAATATAAAGTGATTTATTCACATAAGAGTGCTCAAACGATGTATAAACACAGGAGTAAATGTGGAAAAAATAACTAAGGAGTGAACAACAAAGGGACACAAAGACAAGGCGGCGAAGCTGCAGCAGAACCAGGGAGCATGCAGACAAGCAGAGAGAGAGAGAGAGAGAGCACACAGACACTGGGAGCCCGTCTTTAAACGCTCTAGGACCACGCCCACTCCAGGTAGTGCGGGTACCTGGGAACCACCTGACCAAGCACCTGAGAGGAGGAGAGAGAAAGAGGCGGAAACAAGAGGAGAGAAGGAGAGCCTGGAGGCATAAATAAAGTCCCACAGAGACAGACTGAGAGAGCCTGCTCTGGGGTCGTCACAGTCAGCATTACTGTGGCTGAACTTCTAGAGCTTCTTTAGATTCTCTAGAGTCTTTAAAGTTTACTTTGCTTTTAACTGCATGATTCTGTAAGACATGTTTTGATGGCACTGTGAAATCATGATGTTAAAAAACAAGTACTTAAGACTATTCATGTCCTGAGTGGGTATAGCCAAAAAAAAGCCATGATACCATGAGTGAATCTTTCCTTCCTGCACCATGTTATGTGCTAATCCACTTTTCCTAGTTGATTAAAAGATGCAGATTTTGATTTGACTCAATCTCTTCTTCTTTAAAGGAGCCATCAGTTAGAACACATATAGGTGAACTAAATGTGCAATGTTTCTTGTTGTCCTGGAGCAGGTGGTCCCAGTCCCAGACTGGACCTGGCTGCCCCTGACTCAGGCCCGGTTGAACCCAAACTTTTTGGATGTCCTGGTTTTCGGGAGGATAAGCCTCAGTACCCCGGTGGAGCAACAAGACATACCCAGTGCTCATCTGGTGTCCAGGCCCATCCGTCAGGTGGCATATGCGCTGCTCCTGGGCAGCTGGAGCCTACAGGAGGTCAAGGAGTGTGACCGGGTTGGCCTCAATCTTAGCTTCACGTCCATCCAACCGGCCTTCAGAGGAGTCACACACCAGCTGAACCTCAGCTCACTGCACAAGGTGAGGAGTTGATGTTAAACAGGGCTGTGAGAAGATGAACAGATATTGTATGGTGGCTTCCACGTGTAAATAGACACTGTGACTTGTTATTATAATAAACAGATGGATTAGATAGACTTCCTTTATTGTCACTGTATACTATACTACTATAAGTTCTATATAATAGTACTGTATAATAAACGACTATAAAGATACAACGAAATTCAGAGTCCAGATTAAAAACAGAACACATCTAATAATAAATAGTTGTCTCTTAAAAATACAGATTCTGATCAAAATTATTTTACTATTTATTATATTTTACTATCATGTTATATTTTTCTGTAACAAAAAGTAAAATAGTGGCCAAAAAGTGGCCAAAAATGAGAAAAAGGACTTAGACTGCTCAGTGATGGCTGTGTGAAGAGAAAGCTGAGGAAAAATATGAAGCTTTTGACTTTTCCAACATCACCTGCAGTCAAGACCAAAAGACTGAATTCATGCATATGAGGAATTGAACTGACTTTCCTCCATGGAGAGTGTGGGTTGTCCATTGGAGATAGAGAGTGGAGTTCAATGATGAGGAGGAGCTAAGAGGAGCCGCCCCTCCTCCTCATCCAGAGGAGTCATCTGATGTGGTTCATCTATTTCAGATCTATCCTGGCAGGTTCATGTCCAGGAGGTCTGAGTCTGGCCTGGCTTTGACATACACTCCAGAACAAACTCTGAAAAAAGGGGGAAAAAATTACAGGAATTTGCATTTTGAAATGGTGGATTGTAAATTGGAACAAGAAGATTTTAACTCATACAAGCTATTCATCAGGTGATTAAAAGTTTAAGACCAAAGCCACAAAACACCCAAAATGAAAATAAAAGTGTAAAAAAATTACTCAGAACTGAGTAGCCCCGCTATTGCTGATCACTTCAAAAATTTGTTCAGGCGTGCTCGATGCAGGAAGCTGGTGGGAATGTCGCTGTATGTGGTGGAGATGGCTTCATGAGGGCATCTATGGTCTGGAACCGACGTCTATATATATAAGTATAAACTTCCACTTCCAAACATTGTCAGTGGCATTAGATCAGAGGAACATGCAGGACGGTGCTAAAGAACCATGCTATTCACCTGAAAGAAGTCCTTCATCAGGCGGGCATTGAAATAAATTGCCTACACTCTTCTTTTTGTCTCTTGTTCCAGTTTCTTTTTGGATTTCGAAGCTCCACTGACAATCTGGACATGACCCACCTTTGCAAAATGTGAATTCATATATTTTTTCCCCCGTCTTCAGATTTATTTCAGGAGTGTATTTGTTCCACACCGACGACTCCTCTTCTCTCTCTTCTTCCTCGTCTTCATCTTCTAGGCGGAGTTTTCTCAGCGTCTCCAGGTTTTACTGGAGACCCTGGGTGTCCCTCTGGACACTCTGGAGAGACTGCCATCAGACCTGCACCTCCAGGTGGCCGCCACCTGCTATTGGCTGAAGAAGGCCACGCCTCCACCCGACCTGAGGCTGCTGAAGGCTCTGCTGCGGTGGTGGAGCAACGAAGACTCAACGAGACAACGAACAGGTACAAACAAACACACCTTTTATGTCTATGTTTTATTTTACACATAAATCCACATTTTATTTTAACTTGTTTCCAAGTTCATTTATGTATTTATTTATTTTGCACATACATAATATTAATCAAAGACATAATAAAACAGTAAAGTTGCAGGGAGAGGCAAAAAGCCGAAAATGGCCTGTTTTAAAGCCTCCACTTTATAAATACATAAACATTATAAAAGTTCTGAGTTTTGAATATATGAATTTATGAATGACTTTATGAATATATTGTGCAGATAATTTAGCTTTTTTGGCTTTTATTTGGCAAACACAGTTTATGTTTTTTGATTTTGTGTGTTTAAAATAAAAAGGTTTTTTGATCATCAGCATTAAAAAAACAAATAGATGCACCATTCATCACTGTAAAGTTTGAAATATTAAGCATTCAACCAGTTAATCATAAGAAAATTAAGCCTTTACTATTTTGTAACACGATTTATTACACCTGCTAAAAAATGTTTGTTTTTAATATTTAATCAAAAGATGAACATGTCTAAGATGTTACTTGAACAAACATGCTACATTTTGTTCATTTTATGAACTGCTTAATGTTTGGGGGATGCTGGAGCCCATCCACTGGGGTTCACCCTCTACATGTTCATCACAGGGCTGACACATACAGACCAACAACCGTTCACTCCCACATTCACAAGCTGGAGAGAACCACCATACTACCCCTTGTTTTCATCAATTTATTTGTATTTATAAAAAGAATCTCTGTAAAACCAGTTGTGGGGCTGATTCTTAATAAGAATCATTAGTTCAACAGCAGTAGAACCTGTGACTGAAGTGTGTTGTTTTGTTTTTTGCAGCTGAGAATCAACAGTGTCAGCATGAACTGGACTTGGATGTGACTCACTCCTTCAACCAGTGGCAGGCCTGTCTGAAGGACAGCCTGGAACTGAACCAGCTGCTGGGCTGGCCTTTACCTGAACCACGCATCTCCAGGTGAGACAGGAGACAAATACAAGACCAACAATCAAAACTCTGCATTTATTTAGACACAAGTTTTTACTAACATTTGAATCAGTTACAACAGTGTCCAGGCACCCCCTAAAGGCAGGTTATTTGACAGCAAAAATGAATGGATTTGAAAGAAAATTCCTGTGTGAAAAAATGGATTTCATCGTATTTTCAGAAGTTACAGGAAATGGAAATGGTTTACATCAGCAAATGCAGCTAGATTAAATCTAAATTATCTGAAATTGGGAGGAAAAACGTTAAAAAAATACACCCCTTCTTTCTTATCATGAATTAGTCACCACTAAAGTTCAGACAAAAGTTCTTTTCTCTGTATAAATATAGACACTTGTTGAAGAAAAGTAAAAGTACTCATTCTACTTCTGAACTGCAATAAAAGTACAAAACTACAGATGTACTCCTACATTTCTAGTGGCCGTTTCTGTTCACATCACCCTCTTGTTGCTCTTGTCCATATTACGATATCTTTTCTCCATCAGTTTTCTGTTTTGTTGCATTTCATCTTTTTTGTTGCTAAATCAGTCTTGATGTTGGCAAAACAAAATAACTGATAAACCCAGGGAATGCACTTGTTATGAAAACAGAGGAAGTGGAGATATTTGTGTCAAAATCTGGGGATGAAAATGAGGAAAAATAAAAGTCATTAGATCCTAGAAAACTTTGAAGTACAGTAACAATATATAGTGTATGAATAAACTAAATATACTGATGGTCTCTCCAGACATGCTTTTAAATCCCTACAACAAACATAATGTACAATGAAATCTAACAAAGAAATACTTCAATTGAACTTAGAAGCTGCACAAAAAGGTGATTTTATATTAAATGCTAATGTGCTGATTGTTGCAGCTCTGTATGTGTTCAACCAGGATGTACTGATTCATATCTTATATCTGATGTTAAATTTGCAGGGTATATGAGGGGACAGTGGCCCACCACCTGGTCCACATGATGAGGTCAGGGAACATAAACATCTTTCTGAAACACTCATGCTTCAGTGTGAAGCTGTACCAGTCCCTGCTGGATGTCACATGCCGGTTTCATACTCAGGAGGTAGAAGTGCCTTTAAACACTGAGCTGGCAGCGACAGCATGTTCATTGCATCAGGGGTCCAACCTGCTGACCAGGGTGCACATGCTTTCCCTACAGTATGAAGACGACCAAACAGAAACAGAGGAACGCAGCAGCATCAGAGCCGAAACAGAGACAATTCTGTACGACTCAGTGATGGTGAAAACTCGTCACAAAACCAAAGACCGAATCAGCCAATATAAAAAACCACAACTGGTCTGCAAACGTGAGCGCAGGGCCTGGATGTGAGGACAGTCAGCTCAGACAAGAAAAATGTGGAGTTAGTCAATAAAAATTAATCTGAATCTTGGATATTATTAGTTGAACAAAAGATAATGTCATTTTATATTGAAATGTGTTAAAATGTTAGCTTCTTTCAATATTTCAAAACTTTCCTTTAAATCTGTTTTTGTTTTTTGCTTTTTGCTTGTTTGTTTTTTTGTTTGTTTGTTTTACATAAAGCTAAACAAATTAATAAAGATACTTGTACATGAGCTTGGTAATGACATTCAAAACTGTTAGAACAAACCCTCACTCTGGCACCCCCTACTGACCAGCTATCACTGGTGAAGTTAGTCATCTTCTGTTTATCTGAAGGTCAGAGAAGTTGTTGGCTGTGTTTCAAGGTCTCTGCTAATCAGGCTTATGAACCTTACTCATCCAGTTTTATTACCATCATCATATTATAATTGACCAATTAGACCCAACATCTACCGGTTAAAAAAATCAGTCAGTGACTGGTCTATATTCACACTGAGGACTGGTTTATGCTCAGTAATTTGTGGACAGGTGTAATAGACATGTCTTGAAAACCTGCAACTTGATGTGAAATCTTCACTTACAATTTTGTTTTTATAATAGGCTCATACAGACGCTGCTGTCTCCTTAGATTGGATTCGCTTATAAAAACATGAATCTAAGATCCTTGATGACAAGGAAGTGAAAAAAAGACAAAAATTATATAAAAGACACAAGACAAACATAAAAGATGCAACAAAATAAAAATGATGTAAAACAAACGATTAAAACGACATACAGGGTGGGGAAGCAAAATTTACAATGAACATTTAGTAGTTTTTTCTCAGCAGGCACTATATCAATTGTTTTGAAACCAAACATATATTGATGTCATAATCATACCTAACACTATTGTCCATACCTTTTCAGAAACTTTTGCCCATATGAGTAATCAGGAAAGCAAACGTCAAAGAGTGTGTGATTTGCTGAATGCACTCGTCACACCAAAGGAGATTTCAAAAATAGTTGGAGTGTCCATAAAGACTGTTTATAATGAAAAGAAGAGAATGACTATGAGCAAAACTATTACGAGAAAGTCTGGAAGTGGAGGAAGCAACAAAAAACGTACCAAAGCTTTTATTAAAGCTCTCAAATCCAAAATCCTAAAGGATCCAACCAAATCCATGAGAAAAATGGCAATTGAACTTGAGGTAGACAACAAGACCGTTAGAAATGCAGTAAAATATGATTTGAAGATTTAAATTCTCATGACTTTCAATAAACTAACTGGTCATACACTGTCTTTCAATCCCTGCCTCAAAATATTGTAAATTTTGCTTCCCCACCCTGTACACTTAACCCTTAAAGACCCACAACTACTTCTGTGTAAACTCCCAAATGAATTTTTCTTTAAATCT
Organism: Sphaeramia orbicularis; assembly: GCF_902148855.1. Classification (NCBI taxonomy): domain Eukaryota; kingdom Metazoa; phylum Chordata; class Actinopteri; order Kurtiformes; family Apogonidae; genus Sphaeramia; species Sphaeramia orbicularis. The sequence continues at coordinate 21,613,967 of NC_043972.1, forward strand.
TGCCTTTAAGTGATTTATCACCATTTATTATATTTCCTGTGCATTGTGTATTTTTAGTATAAACCAGGAATTTTCCGACAAAAGCTCAGAGTAAATTCAAATCTGATTATATCAAAACAGAGAAAAATTAAGGTAAAGGGACTTTATCAGCAAATGTATCATTAACTGTACATAAAACGAACGTCTACAATCACAGTCTTTTGTCAAACTCCATGGGTTTTAGTGGTGAATCAGTATTAAAGGAGAAGACAGTGTTTCTATGTTCACTACAGAGCCTCTGAACGACCAAATGGATCATGTCTGGTGACCATGAAAAGCTGAGAATTGTATTTTACGTCAGTTATTGACGTGTATTGATAGAATAAGTGGTTCAAAAGTTATTAAACATTTTACATCAGTAGATGTTTTTGGTCACTGGCAGTTGTTTGGGTCTTTCTGAGTTAAAGTTCTTTATTTTCAGTCCGTATTTGTATTTAGAAGTAGTGCGTTGACCTGTGGGGATCCACAGGGTTTTTAGTAGTTTTTATGCTGTTGTGTATTTGTGCATACTGCACCACATTTGTCCAGCAGTCACCGCCAAAGCGTTCTGGCCATAGCATGGGATTGTAAGGCATATTCCAAAATTACTAATACCGGTATCTCCCAAAATGTTGGCCATATCAACTTGTCGTTTTTGCTAGTCTATTCCTTGACCAAAAATACTTAAACATGCCAAACTGCAGCAGTCAGATCTTTCCAGATTTTGTGTGAATCCCCGAACAAACACACAGACACGCAGGCACACAGAGACCACTTGGCTTTTATAATAGAGATGGTTTGATAGTTAATAATCTTCACATTATATTAATATGTTCAAAGGCTGATTTGAAGGGAGTTTTTCACTTATAGTAACGAGTTAGTACTTCTACTTGTACTACAGTCTTTTTTACACCAGTATCTGTTCTTCTACTGAAGGAAACTGTGTGAACTTCTGCCTCCTTTGTCAGGAATCACTATGGATTTGCAGCTTTTGTTCAGTCTGACAGCTCCTGTTCTCTCCTCGTGTCAGACTAATGAGCAGTTCTAACCAGGTCCACAGATCACCGATGAGCTGATAAAATCATTTCCGATAAGGGTCCATTAGAGCTCGGCTTCCAGTTGAAGGTCTCTGTGCGGCAGGGTCAGCAGATCTGTATCAGAGAACTGGGGTTACATATTAAACCAGGGTGGGACTCCAGGTGACACAGAGTGGCCCAAGCCCAGGTGAAGTCCTGCTGAACTGCACTCAGTCTCTGTCAGAATCAACATGAGGCTGGAGCTACTCCTGGTCACTGCTGCAGCGCTCTGTGCTGCCGGAAAGCCCATGAGCAAGGCAGCGGAGGGGAATAAGCTGCTGCTTATCTCCTTCGATGGCTTCAGATGGGACTACGACCAGGATGTGGACACGCCGAACCTGGACCAGCTGGTTCTGGACGGGGTCAAGGCCAAGTACATCACACCTCCAATGCTGACCATGACGTCTCCGTCACACTTCACCACCATCACAGGTAAAACACACTGTAGAGTTCTAATACCGAGTAGGAGTTTTTTTACTTCACATTACACATGAAAAAGAGTTTAGAGAAAGAGTTGATTGAAATTTTATACTGAAACTGTTGTTTCAACAGTCACACCTTCTCGAGTCATGAATTTGACAAAAGCACACATCTCTAAAAGTATGTCATATAGTTCAGTCAAAAACCTATGATTTATTCTGCATGGATGCAAACACAACTCTCACAAATGTCATGTACAAATCAGATATTTCTTTAAGACCAGGGATGTCAAACAGTTTTAGTTCAGGGATCACACACATCCCAAATTTGATCAAGTTTGACCAAGTGGATCGGACAAAGAAAATTATAGAATAGCCAATAAATAATGAGAACTCCAAATTTTTCTCTTTGTTTTATGATAAAATAGTCAAATTAAATTACAAAAATGTTTACATGTGCAAATTATCCTTTCACAAAACAAATTTGGATAACATAAACAAAAGGAATTTTAGAGTTTGGAGTTGCCATTATTTACTGATTATTATGTTATTTTACTGGTCTGACCCACTTGAGACCACATTGGTCTGTATGTGGCCGCTGAACTAAAATGAGTTGGACATCCTTGACCGTTAACGTGTTCACTGTAATATTTGCACTTTACAAATTCATCTCATGGGCTGGATTGGACCCTCTGGCGGGTCAGTTTTGGTCTACAACACTGCTTTAAGCATTACCACATGTTCAAGACACCCTTTTTACAATCAGGATATTTTAGGAGTTCTAAAACAAATGTATGAGTATGTTATGTAAATTATGAGTGAGAGGTCAAACATTGTTATACGTTGAAGAGGTTGCAAAAAAAAGAAAAAATTTTCAATGTTATAAGCAATTGAGTTGGTTTCCTTCAATAAACTGTAAAACCCGCTTTTCTAAAATAGTAAAGTTGTATTTCTTGTAAAAGAAATAATTAGTAGTATTAGAAATAGTACAAAATTAGAAAATATATAATAAACATGTTGTATAAAATAATGAACAGAACAATTCATTACATTTTTTCCATCATTCGACATACCTATGTATCACAATCTTTCATAATTTCATATATCAGTGCTATGATCATCTTTATTCAGAGGGAATTATAAAATATACATACAACTGGATTAATGTACACATTTTATAGTACATATTTTAGTGTATATACCATGAAAATGGTTTGAAAAATGTTTTTTAAAAAGTTGTCATTTATTTGCAATAAGCCATTGACTTAGGAGTATATCTTTTATTTAGTGGTAACCATGTACTGTTAGACATAAACATTCCTCAAAAGTGCATGGTTATTTTTATTTCTTGTATTAGTACATCTGTTGTACCTAATAAATAGTTTTTCTAATTATTACTCCTTAAGCGTTAAGGCAGCCCAGACACAAAAAGGAAGAAGGAAAAGAAATACAAACATAAAAAAAAACAAATGATGTAATAAAATACTTTATTACTAGGCCTCTTAATGTCTGCTTTGTCTTGTGTAACTGTGCAGTGGGTTTGTGTAATTCAGTTGTAAAAATCATTTGTTTTTATGGCCAGTTCATGAAACTAATGCAAAAGGGCAACAGGTGCAGGGTGTTGAGTACTCAGTATTATCATAATAGATTTATAACATGTCCATTTCTGTAACGGACAGACCCCCATTATTACAGATTACACTGGGCTTTAACCCTCTGGTGTCCGGGTGCGCCTTTTAGGCACACTTTGCACTTTGTGTTAAAAAACTTCATATTATTTTTCACAATTTAAATAAGGTTAGAATTCAAAAGTTGTTCATTTTTGCATGATCTTTAAAATTCTGGCCACCAACTAAAATTTGCACATTGTAAACAAAAGAAAATTATGTGACTAGCATCTGTCTCCCAAGTGTGCCTAAAACGCACTATTTCTTCCATTTGATATGTTTGATTAGGGCTGACCATGATTTACAAAAATGAAATCAAATTAGAGCAGAAAAATAAATCAATGTATAATATTTAATTGTTTGATTTTATAGGTGTGCATTTTTCGTACACTTGGTGACAGATGCTAGTATTTTTTAACATTTGACCTAGCGCCAAAAATGATAATGCAAATTAACCAATGTTGCTGTTAATCATTGACATATGCCAGGCTGCAAAAATCAAATAATATATGAGCCACCTTTTTTGTAGTATATTGAAAAAAAAAAAATATTTTTTTGTGTTTTTTTGCATGAAAAAAAAAAAGGTTTGTTTACAATACAAACACGGCATTTAAAGGGTTAAAAAATGTGACAATTATTTAGTATTTGGTGTTTTTATTTATGGCTCAAGTTGATGAAATAGAAAAAAGTGTAAAAGAATTAAAAACATACTGTATGAAATTTTTTTGACATATTCCACAAGTGTGCCAAAACGGCACACTTGGTGCTTAGTAAGGGCCTTGCTGGATGGGATACTGGAGGGTTAAACTATCTCAGTATGTACATGAACACAAAGCTAAATAAACACACTTTACCACCTAATCCACATGGAATAGGATAAATTTTAGACTAATGAACCATCGTACAATGAAAAACCAATACAAACAACAACTTGGATGATCAACATTTGTGAATACGAGACATGAATAGGAACTAAAAAGTCACACAGACGTAAACTGACAAATGAACATCACACATACTTGCAAACAAAGCTGCATAAAAATGAAAAAATATCAGACCTGTGAACCTGAAGTGTAAAATCTGGGCTCATATTCATGAAGATCCTGGTAAAATCCTGTTGAAGATACAAGTATTTGGAAATGTGTTAAACCTTAAAAGTCTTAAACTATGTAAAATGATTGTGTTTGAACATTGTCACTAAATGTTAAGAAGTCTTATTTTGAAAGGTCATCTGTTCTGTCTTACTTCCTGTGCGCAGGCCGGTGGGTGGAGGATCACGAAGTCGTCCACAACATGATGTTTAACACCACGACCAACCAGAAAGTGGGTCATAAAGAAACACTGAAACGGTCCGAATGGTGGGACAATGGGGTCCTGCCGTTGTGGATCACAGCTCAGAACCAGGTGAGTCAAGAATCAGACCTAGGCGAGTCAAGAATCAGAACCAGGTGAGTCAAGAATCAGACCTAGGTGAGTCAAGAATCAGAAACCAGGTGAGTCAAGAATCAGACCTAGGTGAGTCAAGGATCAGAACCAGGTGAGTCAAGAATCAGACCTAGGTGAGTCAAGAATCAGAACCAGGTGAGTCAAGAATCAGAACAGGTGAGTCAAGAACCAGACCTAGGTGAGTCAAGGATTGGACCTAGGTGGTCAAGAATCAGAACCAGGTGAGTCAAGAATCAGACCTAGGTGAGTCAAGGATCAGAACCAGGTGAGTCAAGAATCAGACCTAGGTGAGTCAAGAACCCGACCAAAGTGAGTCAAGGATCAGAACCAGGTGAGTCAAGAATCAAACCTAGGTGAGTCAAGGATCAGAAACCTAGTGAGTCATGGATCAGAACCAGACGAGTCATGGATCCGAATTAGATGAGTGAGGTTGGAACTGGGTGGGTAATGGATCAAAACAAGGAAAGTCCAGTCTGATCAGAACCAGGTAAGAACATTGATCAGAACCAGATGAGTCATGATCAGAACCAGATGAGCCCAGTCCGATCAGAACTAGGTCAGTCAAGGACCAGAACCATGTGAGTCCAATCTAATCAGAATCAAGTGAGTTTCCAAACAAATTAATGATGAACGTGATTTTTTTTTTTTTTACACCCCTTGAACATTTCTCCAAATCTGCTCTATTTCTTCTTAAATACTTAAAGGTTGAATATGTTATATTAGTGACATCTAGTGGTGAAACTGCAGATTACAGCCACTGAGTCTCCACTTCACCCTCCATCACAGTGGCCACAAATAAAGCCGAACGTCACTGTTAGAATCAGTGTTTGCTTTGTCTATTCTGCTCTTTTTTAAACTCAGATATTGACTTTGGTTCACATCTAAATATTAAGAGACCTGATATAAAATGTGTAAAAGAAGAAAAAAAGAAAATATTTTCATGTGATTATGCATTAATGAAAATAAAATTCAGAATATTAGTTTACATTTGTGCCCCTCGATTCTCCTCAACCCCTTCAAATCTTACACTAGACTTGTAAATATGTGTGTGTAATGTTTCTCTTCATTTTTTTTTGTTTGTTTCAGGGTTTGAAGACCGCTTCATTTTATTTCCCTGGAGGCGGAGCCAGCTACAGTGGTCAGCCGGTCAACAGAGCGCTGGTGGAGGAGCGAGGTCACCCGGACGACAATGAGACCGAGTGGCGTCAGAACATCGACACAGTGCTGGGCTGGTTCTCTGAGGAGGACTTCGATCTGGTGACGCTGTACTACGGTGAACCGGACAACGTGGGCCACGCTAAGGGCCCGGACCACCCAGACCGGAAGAAGATCATCAGACAGATCGACCGCACCATCGGGTACCTGAGGGAGGCCATCGGCAGATATCACCTGACCGACAAACTGAACGTCATCATCACCTCGGACCACGGGATGACGACTGTGAAGAAGAGGCCGCAGGTGGACGAGATCATCCTCAACAAGTACCTGAACCTACTGAAGCTGGCCAGCTTCGAGATCCTGGACTACGGCGGGTTTGGGATCCTGACGCCCAGGCCGGGGAAGGATCAGGAGGTTTTTGACGCACTGTCCAAAGTACCGAACATGACAGTCTACAAGAAACACGAGATCCCTGAGAGCTTCCATCTGGCCAAGAGCACCAGACTGCCTCCCATGGTGCTCGTCGCAGATTTGGGATTCAAACCTGAATTCTGTTAGTATCTATTTCTACAGAGTTTTACTGATCAATAAAAACAATAAGAAGGAATGAAAAGGTCCTCAAATGGACTTGACAGAAGAAATTCTTGGTAATTCTAGACTGGGGTGTCAAACTTATTTAGTTCAGGGGCCACATGCAAAAACAAACAATGTGATCTGAAAAAAAAAAATAAAAATGACATAACCTATAAATAATGTCAACTCCAAACTTTTCTCTGTGTTTTAGTGTGAAAAAGTACAATTACATGATGAAAATGTTCACATCTTCAAACTGTCCTTTAAAAAAAATATGAATAGCAGGAACAACCTGAAAAATCTAAGAAAATAAGTGCAATTTTAACAATATTATGTCAGCTTCTCATTTACTCGTGTATTACAACTGACAGATCACAGTGGATCTACAGACACAAAACATTTAGGAACAGGCAGAGCATTGTTAAAATTCTACATATTTTTCTTAAGGAATATCAGGTTGTTGATGGTTGTTTAGATTATGCACATTATTTATGAAAGGATAATTTGTAAATGTAGTTATTTTCATTTTCATTTTTTCAAAGTAAAACAAAAAAAGGAGAAAATTTTGGAGTTATCATTTATTGGGTATTGTCACATTAGGCTGTATGTGGCCCCTGAACTACAATGAGTTTGACACCCTTGAATGTTAATATCCTCAGTGTAATTTTCTGCATTTCACAAACTCATCCTGTGGGCCAGACTGGATCCTTTGACTGGCCATATGTTTAACACCCCAGTTCTAGAGAGTTTTACTGAATAATAAAGACAGAATCAAAAAGTCTCCGAGTGGACTTGAACAGAGGAAATGCACCGTTATTCTAGACCGATATCAGGATCTGAAAACCTAAAAATCATGATCAAACTGATCTCAATAGTAGAAACCTCTTCAATTTGACTGAAATAATCCTGTTAGATTCCAGCTGATCTGTTAACCATGGATACTCAATAACATGATATGAGAACATTGTAACAGAATAGATGACCACTGATATGAACAAAGGGCTTGACTTTATATGATTCATCTGTGTTTTTGTTTTCTACCAGAGGTTCATAGTCTACGTTAACAAAGGAGATCACGGTTATCAACACGGATGGATGGATATGAAAACCATCTTCAGGGCCTTCGGACCCGACTTCAAGAAGAACTACCTGTCGGAGCCGTTGACAGCATCCACATCTACCCTCTGATGTGTGAACTGCTGCAGATCCACCCGAACCACACAACGGGTCACTGGCAGTGACCGAGGCCATGTTAACACGCAGTGGTGAGTTAGGCTTCATTCACTGATAAGGTAATGGATTTAAAATAATCACTTTCTGTAGGACACCAGGACACATTTGTAACCTGAGGGAAAAAGTCCATGTCCACTGTGATGGGAGCTACAAATGCTAACTTTCTTTCTAATCAAATATTAGTGTAGACAGCTTCATATGTACTACTTGTCTTACTGCAGGATTTCACTAGAGCAGGGTCGTCCAAACATGCGGCCCGGGGCCAAAACCGGCCCGCCAAAAGTTTCCAGTCCGGCCCGTGGGATAAATGATTTGCAAAATTACAATTCAGATATTAACAATCAAGGATGTCAACTCGTTTTAGTTCAGTTTCACACACTGGACAATGTGATCTCAACTAAAATAATAGCCTAATAACCTATATGACTCCAAATTTTCTTAGTTTTCTTGTGAAAAACATAATATTACATTACCCTATAAAAATGACAACTCCATGTTTTTCTCTTTTAGTGTAAAAACTACATTAAAGTATGAAAATATTAACATTTACAAACTATCCTTTAACAATAAAATGTGAAAACCTGAAATTTTGTGAAGTAAATTTTAACATTATACTTCCTGTTATTAAATTGATTTGTGCTTTTGTAGATCCAATCCATAATATGCATGTCTAAGTGGTAAGTTGAGGTGTAATATTGTTAAAATTGCACTTATTTTTCTCAAGAAAGCTCATTTTTTTCAGGTTATTCACATCATTTTTGTTTGGATAGTTTGTAAATGTACATATTTTCATAATTTAATTTTGATCGTACTAAAACACAGAGAAAAATTTGGAGTCATCATTATTTACAAGTTACTATGCTGTTGTTTTACTGGTCCGGCCCACTGGAGATCAATTTGGGCTTAATGTGGCCCCTGTGCTAAAATGAGTTTGACACCCCTGCACTAGAGGGAGCCGTTACCACCTAGAGCACAGATGGGAAGAGATGGAGTAGATCAGTGTTTTTCAACCTTGGGGTCTGGACCCCATGTGGGGTCACCTGAAATTCAAATGGAGTCACCTGAAATTTCTAGTCATTGATAAAAATAATAATAAAAAATATATGTTGAGTTGAGAGAGACAATCACAATACATAAAAGACATGACAAACCGAAGCTGAAACTGAAGCACTGTGGTACTGTTTATCTTTCAAATGTTCATTGTGGTCAGTTTCAGATGCTGCAGCTCTTTCATAATTCATAGTTTGAGTTCTTGTTTGTTCAGTATTAATGTCAGCCTTGTAAATCCAAGCTGGACTGACTGTACATATCCTGACCAAGGAAAATCAAATTCTCACTTTGTGCAGTAATCTACACCTGGCTTTTCTGCCTCCGTCCATAATAATATACATTATATGGACTAAATGTTGTCTAAAATAAAGGTTTATTTGCCACATAGTATAGCAAACTATTACATGATCAAAAACTAATTAAGTTTTAGCAAAAAAACAAAATGTCTGTTTTGAATGTCTGGGGTGGCCAGAAATTTGTGATGTTAAAATGGGGTCACAAGCATAAAAAGGTTGGGAACCACTGTTGTAGATGAAATACAAATACATTATTACCCCGCCCCCCAAAGGGGAGGCAAGGGGTATTGTTTTGGTTTGGTTTGTTTGTTAACACTATAGCAGCAAAACTATTGGTTGAATTCATACCAAATTGGGTTTATAGATTGGTCAGTGACCAGAATACATGTGATTTCATTTTGGAAAAAGTAGGTCAAAGTTCAAATGTTTTATGAATTTTTAAAATCTTTTTTCTTCTCCTGCAATGAACAGTAGCACACCATCAAGAAATGTCAAGACAAGATGAGGATTCTTTTTTTTTTTAACGCCGATAAAGTGAAAGATTGCCATTTTCTTGAATCTCAGACTTCATACAGATATATTTTCTTAAATATGTTGTGTGTGTTTACAGGTGGATCAACAGCTCACCTGTCCGTCGCTCTGCTGCTGTCGATGCTGCTCTTCAAGTTCACTCTCCTGTAAAAAATCCAGACCAGCTGAGTAGATCCAGCTCTTGTCCAGGGTTTTTTCACACCCTCATCTCTGGTTTCATCACTGTGTTGTCACGTTATTACATGGTGACTTGTTATTGGTATTATTTATACATATGAATAACTTGCAATTATATATTATCCTTTTCTAAACACTACCATATTTAAATTTTTAAAAAAGCACATTTTATTTAACCAGTAGTGATTTTCCAGTTGAAGAATTTGGTGTTGAAAATAAATTAGATTTGACTGTTAATGTCATATGATAAAGTTTGTGTGAACTGAGTGGATTTTTTTTTTCTTTTTTTCCCTTTTTATCTTTTCAATCAATCTCCCCCAAGGGTTGAACAAGTTTATAGGAGCCATATGTACAAATACAAAAACAATACCTATTTACCTATTATCAATAAAATGTCAAGAATAAACAATTCTGAAGTTCTGTCAAAGACGTCAACGCATTGGATTGTTGAGATATGGACTGAATTTATTTCCAGCGAAAAACTGGTGGATTTATGTGACCACTAGAGGGAGTAGTGAGTCACTCTGCAGGTGTCCCAGGGTGAGGAAGACTAATACCACGGACCTTTGACCAAAGCAACAGAAAGTGACTAGATGGGATGAGAACCATAAAGAAACAACATTTAGAGTAAAAGAAAAATGACAGTGCACCACCAGAACACAGCACTAATGAAAACAATGGAGTTTCATGATGGAATAACAGTGTTTCTTCTACACAGGGGAGTTGATTATGAGCTTATGAAAGTATAAAGTTATTATGGGATGTTATTATCTTTGCTAAGTTGCCGTTTGTTGATCCATGGTTCAGACTAAACTGTGACAGTTCTGACCTGGTTTAAATGATTCCAAATGGAGGTGATTTGTGGTTTTACTGTGGCTGTTTTGTGTCTAAAAACAGAGCTAAGCTAACAGAGCTATAATGTAAAGTATCAGCTGATGCAGCATGTGAAGATTATAAGACTGTTATTTTCAACAACGATAAGTTTTATATTTTATTCAGTGAGTGATACAGTCCGGATATATAGTGTTGATTCGTTGGTGGTTTTGGTCCTAAGAGTGTTCTAGTATGAGACGTCCCACTACTGTTGAGTTTGGAATATCAATAACCCCTTTAGGATTCTTAAAACCTTCATGAAGATTACAGCTCTTCTACTGGTCTACGACTCTCATTTCAGCCTCATTTTAGTTTCTATTTTGTCTGATGTGTGTAATAATTTTCTCATAAAATTCACAAGGTGACACACATACACGCACACACAAAACGACAAAATGCAGGAGTTTTAGATCTTGTGATTTCTCTAAGTTTTTTCTTGTATGTACACAGTGAGATGAAGTTTTCTTTTCACCAGAATGACCACATGCTGGCGTCACCACAGCGACCATAAACAGACCATTTAATACGTTTATTAAAGTGTCAGATCAGACTCAGTGGGATCGTCACCAAACTGATTTTATTTGGAAACTCTTTTTGCAGCAGCTGTGAATTCATTCAGCTGCTTCAGGCAACGAGGTGCAGTACGACACACACTCACACACACATACACGCATGCGTGCACTAACACACACGCACACACACACACACACTGACAGTCACACATAAAACTTAATATACAAATCAGCATGATAGATTAAATAAACCTGTGTCTTGTTGGAGGTGAAGAGTTGCCTCTGCTTCATCAAAGCAGATCATGATTTGAAATTGTTCATGTTAAAAAGGTCCAAAAGGCACAAACAGTGACAACAGAAGAAGAGTCACCTTACCAATCACGGCGCAGCAGTGGCCAACTGCCTGAATACAGACCAACCAGAGAAACCTGAAGAGGACATTTCTGAGTCGCGGCCATGTTTACTCCTGGCAACAGAGTCTCTGTGTTTCACCATAAAACGATGAGAAAATTAAAACCTACAGTGCAGCGGCCAGGTGAGGCACGGTCCTCCTGTGACCTTTAACCTCAGCTCAGAGATGACGGGGAGGAGAGAGAGAAGCTCCGCCCACCTTGTCCTTTACATGGCTCCCTCTGGTGGTGGTGGTGAAGTGTCATAACGATGTCTCAGCATCCACGACTCGACGGCCATCTCATTCTCTATATTAATCTGGATACTGGGCAACTTCTCCTGACTGAAGACAACATATCATCAGCTTTATTCATTTTTCTGATAACTTTTCACTTTATTACCTACATTTTAACCCAAACATCTGGATTTTCTATTTCTTACCATTTCAAAACAGACTTGTTGCTTTATTTTCCTTAGTGCATCTATCAGTGTGTATCACAAAAAAAACAACAAAAAAAACAAGACGTAATGAGATGGAAACAAAAAATTTAAGATGGGAACGATGTAAAAAAACTTAAAACTACAAAAAAGTTTAAAAAGACAAAAGTTGACAAGAGAAAATTACACTAAAAAATGGCCTGAGAAGCAATGAGTAGGATGCTGCTGAATTGTGGTGGTTTATTATATTTTATGTCATTTATTTGTCCATATTATTCTATTCATTTGACCTGTAAGATGTAGGAGAAAATGTAGAGCTTTTCTCATGAACCATCATGAACAAGCAACTCTAAAGAGCAAGGAAACAATGTCATGTTTTTCTCTCATCTTTTGTACTTACTGTCCTGGAGAGCACAGCAAATTATTTCAATTCATCTGTTTTAATTTGAGTAGGCTGTTGATTACCATGTTGATTAAACTATATTTACAAAAAGTTACATTTACATCAACAAATTTGGGTATAATAGTAATGATTTGACCATGTGTTTACCTGCTGCTGCGTTTTAGAGACTTGCTGCTGTCGGAGTTGACAGATTTCCAAATACCACTTTTGGCCATTTCATCTGAGATGTTCACCTCTGACGGGTCCACACTGCAAAAACAACACAACATAGTACAACACAACACCTTGGTTACAGCTGCTGCAATCTGTCCTCACATCAGTGTGTTCTCGAATTTCTGACTCACCGTCCCTTGAGGTTTTTAATAGGGATCTTCAAGACATTTCCTCTGTTGTATGGAGGTTCATCATCTGCATCCTCGAGCATTCGCTGAGCATGCTGGGAAAAAAGAACACACGATTTCAGCAACAAGACTAAAGCAGAGTCTAGAGTGTTGAAATGTTCATCCATTTTTAATCAGTCATAAGTAGTGTTAGTCTAAGATCAGTTTGGACAAGTTTTTAATGGTTGTTTTCAATCCCTAAAATGGGGGAAAGTCTTGATCATTGAAGAGATAAGATAAGACAACTTTCTAGTCTTTGCACAGGCATACCAAGTACACGGTACAATGAAATTGGAGTACTGTTCACCATGATGCAAAAAAAGAAGGCACGAAACAATAAAAACAGAGCATATATACACAGGTTATAAAATCTATGTGTGCAAAAATACGCATATATATATATATATATATATATATATATATATATATATATATATATATACAGTCTACTCTCGTTAAACCGCCCGCCGTTATACCGCCATTTCCGCTTATCGCCATCCGCCAGCCCAGTTCCATGCACAAACAACATTTATACCATTGATTTCCCGACCGTTATACCGCCAGCGGCGCGGCACCTCCGAGGTGCGCCGCCGTGGCACCTCCGAGGTGCAGCTCCCAGTGTTGTCTTTTCCGTGGAAACCGAGTCGAAATGGCTCTTTGAGTGTTAAAGGTTGCCGATCCCTGTCTTACAACATAACAGAATCAAGATTTATTTAGAAACGCAATTAGAACGGGTTAACGGAGGCAGCATAGATATCATATAGTAAAGACATGCACATTATGGACGCAACCCGTTGTAACGCCATTTTCGCTATACCGCCAATTTGGCCGTGAACGGAAGTTGGCGGTATAACGAGAGTAGACTGTGTATATATATATATATATATATATATATATATATAACAACATATTAAAAATTAAATACAGTGTATAAAAGTATTAAAAAGTTAAAAGTATTGCTGATGGCCCATAGTCAAAAGAAAAGCAGCTAGTCATGTCCAAATACAGAAGCACAACCAAAACCAAAGTGATTTTATTCCGTTTCAATTCATCTCATGTTGCTTTATTCACTGTATGACTACAAAGTTGCTCAATGACAACTTTTCACTGTTAATTTTTAACTTTTGTTAACATTTCGTTTCATTGTGGTTTGTCAGCATTTGCGTCTCACCTCCTTTTCCTTTTTCTTCTTGTCGTCGTCCTTCTTCTTCTTGCTCTCGGGGATCAGGTCGTCCAACCAGCTCAGCTCTCTCTTGGTGAAGAAGAAGTCCAGAAGCTTCCGAATGAAGACCAGTGCCAGAACCTGAAGAAAACGGCAAGGATTAGGTTAACACTATAACACTGTGCTACACGCCAGCTGTGTCTTCATGTCTCACCATCATGGGGAAGACGACGGCAGCAGCTGAGACTTTAATGACCCAGAGGACGATGAGGCAGGACAGCTGCACCGCCGTGAAGACGTGGACTTTCCACAGAGGGACGTAGCGCAGGTAGATCAGGTCTGGCTGGTGTTTGGCCGGCATACCGAACAGTTTGATCCGGTCAAACAGCTGCAGGATCAGATTAGAGTAAACACATCAGAAACAAGCTCAAGGACATGTGGACAGACAGATGGATAGATGGACACTGACCTGAATGCCTTTGAGGGAGGACACACCCATATAGAGGAAAACTCCGTAAAGAACAGGCATCGGGATGAACTGAAGAACAAATACAAACATGAAAACAACAGATTATATAGAGAATACACACACTGCAGTGACAGTTTGGACCTGAAGAAGAGACAGAAGTGTAATGTTGTCAGTTCATGCGTAAATGACTAAATAAAGCATCTTTTCACAACTTATAGGGTTGTATTTTATTTTTGCCACAAGGCGGAGTAAAGAGTTTAGACTGTTGAAACCAATGCTGAAAAAACATTACATAATCGATAAACTGTATGACTGAGTACATGAGGAGATATAGAAGCACATTTGTGTCGATACAAAACACAAAACACACATATGAATAAGAGAAAGACTAGAACTCAGTGAAAACTCAAAAGTAAAACTTTGCAAACACAAACTACTGGACTTTTGTATTTTTGATAACCTGTCCTTTTGTTTGGTATTCCCTCTGCTTTGGTTTTGGGGACATTGTCTTCTCTACACACTTAGTTCAACACAGTTTTTACACTTTATATAGACAGATCAATAGAAGATTTCAGGAAAAAAAAACAGCAGAACTTGTCTCCTCTAGAGTCTGATGGCTTCTCACCTGGAATTACTGATTTTGAAAGAAAATTGTAAAAAAAAAATATATATATATACAAAACTTGAACCTAAAAATTGTTTTACCTTTAGTTTGATGTTAACTTCTAGATTCATTAATTATTTACTTCATGTTTGATAGTAACCAATCCACATGTATACATTTTTCAGTATTTCCTACTTTATCTTAGTGTTCAGTTTGGGAGATCACCATTTTCTAATACCACCAAAAATCATTATTTATATCATGAGTTGATATCAGATGTATTTTTTCTAGTCCAAGCAATAATGTTCTTTAAAAATCTTTGACGAAGTCTAGTAAAGTTTTCTGGTGGGTGATAAATGCACAGGATGTTGTAGTAAAAGTATCTGTGTCCAAGAAAACTCTCACTCACATGAGGTTTGTGTCAAAAACAAAAAGTAAACAGTTCTAATTAGATGTAAAAATAGTAGATGGTATCTACGTTTCCATGAAAGGTCAAAACATAGAAACATGAAAATGGAAGCACTTTCATACCTGATATGTTTTTGCATTTCATTAGAATATCTGGGAAAATGCCATGAGTGAGTTAAATGTTTGGTCCATCAGAATTCATTTGGAAAATAGTGTTTCTCTTCCCTTTTGCATAGTTAGTAGATTTTTTTCCTAAATAGGAAAAATAAGTCTCAAGCAAGCGAAAAAAAAAACAAAACAAAACTTTTTTTCCAAATGTTGTCATTTCCATCTATATTGAAATGTCAAAAGTCACATTGAATATGAATAAAAGTGGAGGGATGTTTTATATCATTCAGTTGTAGAGTATGTGATTAACTGTTACAAGCTAAAATTTAGTCGAGATGATCTAAAGATAAAGGCTTTAAAAAGAATTAAAAGCACAGTTTTGTCATCTTCTGTAGAAAAGAGCTGACCCTCTCAGATCGACACAACTCTCAGACATTCAGGTGACATGTTTAATTCACCTTTAGGGCAGAGGTCATGAACACGGAGAGGCCCATCAGGATGAAGATCATGAACCCTGTGACTCTCTGCTCACGGATTCCCAGGAACTTGGGCTGCTCTCCGGGTGCCGCACACCCTGACTCCACCTTCAGGCTGTTGACATGGGAGATGGAAAGCACTGTGGCCGCCACGAACCACGGCAGCCCCATGATGGAACAGATACCCAACATGACAGCCACCACCAGCAGATCCAGGTGATAGCCACAGCTCTTCTGCAATGGAAAACACACAGAGAAGGAGGAGTTTATCATCTGGTGCTCCATGTGTTCAGCACCTCCTCTGGTGGTTCTTACCTTCAGCTTGTTTTCCTTCCGGTTGACGATGACAGCGGTGATCTGCTGGTCCATGAAGATCAGGATGGTGCAGAGCAGAGCAGGGACAGCAGCAGCCAACAGAGTCCACCAGGGGTTTGTTCCCAGAGGGGAGATGAGCCAACCCAGAGTGTTGGATGTAGGCTGAGATGACAGAGACACAACATTTGCTTACACAGGTATCTATATTAAACCTACAGCCTGAAAAAAAACAATCTGTTTAGTCAGTGGCAGAATGAAGAGCATCATGTTATTTTTTCCTTCTTCTTCACCATCCCAAACAGAACATTTAAAAGTAATTGATTTAGGTTTTTATCACTAGAAAACACCATTCCTCTGGAATTAATAAAGTATTCTGAATGTGACTCTGAAAAGAAACATTCAGAGAACTGCACTGGGCATCGCAGAGATGCATTCATTTCATAATAACACAAGTACACTTTATAATGGATTAAACCTTCAGTAACTTACATATGAAAGCATGAGGGTTAGAAGTAAAAGTAGGTCCTTCATGAATGTTATATCTGTTGACTTCTACAAAAATGTAATGCATTTTTTGGTGGATTTTGAAATAAAAAAATAATGATTATGTCATTTTCACTTTAGTTCTGAAAACATTGCCTGAAACAGACACAATGGTCAAGCCTTTGATTTAGCTTCTATTTGCCATTATTCTTACTAGTACAAATAACAATAATATGAATGAGATCAAAAGTTCATTCTCCTTCTGTTTTGTTTTTAAGAGGGTGGCATCAAAAATATATTATGTTTCATTATATATCATAATATATGGCAGAATTAGCATCCCCTTTTACAATGAATTAATAATGAATTAGCTCCTGCTAAGCATTTCATAATCTTGTACATATCCATGTACTCAAAATCAATGGACTGCAGGACACTGTTACGTAACCAAAATTCAAACAAAAAACCCATATACTGAGTGGCCACATTGTGTCAAAGACCTACAACGTTCTCAGTTATGCTCAGGCTCAGTTATGGTTCCATGTAATGTGATCATACATCCTATACTGTACTGCTGCAGGACACTTTAGTAAATAATAAACCACTAATTTTGTTGATTCTTTGTGCCATCATTTCTCATAAAAGGGATAATCGTCTCCATCAGATGTCATATACACTCAGATCCCAAACAAAATCTCACAAGCTACTCATCACCTGACCTTAGCTTATTTTGTTTGAGTTTTCCCACTGACAGAAGAGTTGAGTAATTTATTATGTCTACTGCAAAAGTACTGATTTTTCAAGTTCAGAAGACATCACTTCCACACATAAATGTGGAATTATCATCATTATTATTATTTTAATAAAATAATTTCCATGCTATGGAAATTTGCATTTGCTATGGACACAAAATAATAAAAGACATGCTGATCAATATATCCATCTGCTTTATGTGAAACTTACAGAATGTCAAATATAGTTTTTGTTCTTTTAATAATGTCCTACAGTTCTGGGTTTAAGAAAGTGAAGAACTGAAAACATCAAGGTGCTTAACTTTTATTACCTCCGCCAAGGAGGTTATGTTTTTGCCAGGGTTTGTTTGTTTGTTTGTCTGTTTGTTTGTTTGTCTGTCCGTTAGTGTGCAACATAACTCAAAAAGTTATGGACAGATTTGGATGAAATTTTCAGGGTTTGTTGGAAATGGGATAAGGAAGAAATGATTAAATTTTGGTGGTGATCGGGGTGGGGGGGCCCACGGGGGGGGCCACTGATCAGCCTTGGCGGAGGTCTGTGCTCTTCGAGTGCTTCTAGTTATTCATTCGAATCAAATTTTTTTATCTATTAACATCAGTTATCATAAAAATCATGAATTTAGTTCTGCTTTGGACATTGCTTTATTCCCCTTTACGAATTACAAAATACAGGCAGAAAAACACAAAAAAAATACCTAATTCTGACAGTTATGTAAACAAGTGAGAAGCACCATTTCTAATGCTCTTGTAACCAATTTATAAAACATGACTAAAAAAAGAACACTATTACTGTCCTTGAAGTCCACTGTACTTAGATCCTACAGCATACAAGAGTAGCAGGATTAATGTAGAGCAACACTTTTCACTTTCACCATATTAATCCAGTTTCAATCAATCCAGTTTTATTTATATAACACCAAAGCTCTTGGAGACAGTGGCAAGGAAAAACTTCCAAGACATATTCTGTCTCTTTACTTTTTGATCGAAAAGACGTAAACTGCCATAGTCCTGAGCTGAATTATTTTTTCTGACTTTTTAATTTCTTTTTCTGTTTTAGTTATTATTTCAGTCATATCTGCCCTGTGTGGTTTTTGTTTCTAAAGCGAAACAGCGATGCGCTTTTCATTTCTGTATCAGGTTTTTAGAACAAAAATGTTCACTTTTTCATAAGATATATGTGTTAAATATTAGTTTGTAATTAATAATATTTGTACAACAGTTAACTGTCATTAAAGCGTTTGTGAAGGTGGATTTACCTTGAAGCGGTCAGGTACATTGAGTTTAGGTGATGGAATTCCAACTAGATAATCCACCAACACCATGATCATAATGGTGAGGAAGATGGCAAAGTCACTGATGGTGGATCGAACCTACAGAAACAGAATGAACAACTGAAAGGTTTCTCCTCAAGACAGATGGACAGACGGAGAGACAGACGGTACGTACCTTAGTGGGGAAGTATCTCTTGGTCTTGAACTGCTTGAGGAAGGAGGAGAGGAAGAAGGTGGTGAAGAAGAGGATGACGGACCAGAAGAGGACATCTGGGACGTAGGGGCCGCTGTGACTGCAGGCTGATCCGACAAACTGACCGCGAAGACTCACACAGTCCTAGGAGAAGAAGAAAGGTGAGCGAGGTGTCCAACACATTACCATCAGATAAATAGGATATGTCAGACCTGCACGGTGAGCTGATCCCACTCTATGGAGTCTAGCGTCAGGTTTTTGCTTCTCCATAGTTTAAGGGTCTCGGGTGTGGCGTTAACAGGAGCAGAACAGTGACACTGCAGAACAACAGGTCAAACAGATAAGAGCATGAAATAGGAATCTAAGGACACCCCTTAGTCTACTCTGACATTCATACAACATTTTAACCCACAAATATGCCTCCTTCAGGACTAATTACCACTGAAGAGAGGATCCTGTTCAATCTCAAACTTTATTTAAGCAGGAATACAGAATGTGACTGTGGATGAAAAGGAAAGTTCAGAAAATGTAGTGATATCATTTGTTGAGGCTACAAACCTATGGACCCCAGGATGAATAATTGTTACTGCAATAATAACTAATGGGGATTCTAAGTGAATAAAGAAATAAATACTTCTACTTTGTAGTTAGATAGGTCTCAAGATGGAGATGGCCACTGTCCTGGTCTTATGATTAAAGACAATCTAAGAAAGAATTATACATTACATTATTACATCTCAGAGTGTGAAGCTGAAACAACCTCTATCTACTAAATGACCAACTGCAATTCAGCAAGAAATAATGCACTCCCAATGTTGACTGTAGTCACTGAGTACGACTAGTGTCATGCTTTCCTCATGCTCTATATAGACATTTTCTTCTTTTAAATTTGAGGTTTTCTCTGAGAATTTATGACTTTGTCAGAGAATATCTTCCTTTTCTTTATTCTCATGATTCTGATAAAATGTTTAACTTTTTACCTGCCTCTACTGGTTTGTAAATTGGCTTTAATACAACATATTTATAGATTATTAAATATTTTACACCACTACTTGATGACCCCATGTAAACAGACCTACCACATGTTTTGGTCCTAACCCTTTGGGAAAGACAGATTTAGAGAATTCAACCAGGTCTCATTATGGTCGAAATTGAGATAAAAGCCATTTCACTCATGTCATAAAAACTATTGCAATGACTGGACGTTAAGGCTTTCAATCCTCTATCCTCCTGGTGCACGTTGGGGGGGTGGTTTGACATGTTACTGTGTGTGTCTTACGTGTAGTAGGTCAGGTTGTCCGGTGGTGTGCATGTTGATGGGGTAGACCTCTCCCAGGGAACCAGCTTCTCTAGAGCCTCATAAATGAGATGATGCAGATGAGGGCGGCGAAGGCCTCCTCTGTGAAGCGGGTGATGTAGCAGACTAGCGAGCTAGCATCGGTGGCAACCAGAACCAGACAGAAGAAGGCGGTCCACAGGCCGATGCTGGTCCTCAAGGACAGGTAGGAGAGATGGTAGTCACTGAGTACGATAAGAGGAGGAAGATGCAAATACCCATGTTATTTTCTGTTAGTGTTTTGTTTGGTTGTTGTTACTTTCCCTTTTGTGCTAAAGAAAAGTTTTAAAGTCTTTAAGGCCTTCATCACACTTTCTCTGAATATGAACCGATTCAATCCCATATTTTAATGAATCAACCATGAACAAAACAAATAAACATCTGCAATCAGTCAAACACTGATTCACTTGCTGAAAATGATGTTTCTTCTCCTGTTGACAGATTAAAGCATAAATGATAGTTTAATAAGAAAGGGCAGTATAAGTACATCATTTTGGCTCTGGAAAATTAAGCATTTATTGCTTTTTTTCTAGACAAGATTATCCACTGTGAGATGCATATCTGATATAAAAAAAAAGCAGTAAGGGCTAAACCAAGCAAAATCCATGACCAGGCAGATATAATCTGAGTGTAAAGGTCATGTTGGCATTGCAAAATATCAACACAGCCAAAAAATGTTTCTCCTGAGTATTTCCCTCCAGATATATAGGTTACCTGCTGATAAGGGACCCTGCAGTGATCCATCAGAGAACAGTAACTGATCAATACACCAATGAGTAACTAAACTCTACAGATATGAAAACGCTTCTTTAAATTATGCCTTAGAATCCAACCAAGAAAAAAACAGCCCAACATTGCCCTAATACATTCAGTATAATACTGCTGTATTCAACATGTTGTTCTATATCATTTGAAGTGCTGTTGTCTGATCTCGTCACTGCAGATGTGTGTCTGAATATTTCAGTCACACTAGACTGCTTTTGATTTTAAACAGTAAAGAAAGTGTTGAGACTGTATAAAAAAGTGCAGACTGCAAATGGGAGAGGACCAAAATTAGGTTTTGTATTGAATACAATCATTTCTACTAAATAGATTACAGGAAATTCAAATGGAAGACATGGCATACACTGTTTGAGGAAATAAAATAAGTTTTACAACAACAGTCTCTGGTCAACCTGTTTGAATGTCCATTGAGATTAATTTCCCTCTATGCTGTTGCACACATTACGCTTGACAATGATCACAGTAGTAGCCTGATCAATAAAAACCAAAGAGATTAAGGAAAATGTTTTTGCTCTCCACAAATGTGAGAGCATATCAGTCAAAGTTGTAATACTGTGCAACTAATGTGAATAAATGATACATAATATCATAAAAAATAAGTAGCTCTATTTTGTGAAATTAGTTCTCAGAGAAGGAAAGGTTGGAGAACCAGTGTATCTGTTTTCATGCTTCTGTCTGACAGTGCATTCAATGTGCAGTAGTGATAAGTCTGACTCCTTAACCTCTGGCAAACAGGGCAAAAAAAAGAACCAGCTGAGGTCAATGACCACACAGTGGGTATAAGAAGCAGCAGCGCTCTCTGGTCCTCGTCCTGAATCTCTGATAGACACCATGTCTCTGCGGGTCCTTGTCCTCCTGCTGCTGGCCCTGCTCGGCCCAGTTCAGTTTGGCTCAGCTGTCAGCATGGATGAGTTCAAGAATATTCAGGCCAGTGTGGCGGAGCTGAAGGCAGAAAGGATTGGTAGGTCTGTGCATCACACCCAGTCCAGCTAAGAGATTTTATTTCATCAACATAAACAGCAAGTATCCTATGAAATCTATTCAGGAGTCGCCAAATTATCTTAGACTAAAACAGCACATAGTAATATTATAGACTGAAGAGATGAGAAGAGAATAGGATTTGAATTACTTTCAATTCATGGACGTTTTTAAATGCTTCTTATATAAAGGGGTCATTTTCTGCTAGTTGAGTTTGTAAGGAGTTGTAGCGTTTTTTGTGCTATGAGGAAAGCATAGATGTTTTATAATTTTATTCCAACCTTTATCAAGTTCTGTAAATCAAGTATGAGAGCTAGTGATACAGGATTATGTGGCACAGAAACCTTTTAGATTGTCAATCAGCACTGATGGTGATGCAGTTTTATTATCTATAAAGTTAACCTGTATGAATACAAATGCATGTGACTGTTTGTAAATAAGATGACTGTTACTCTATTTTCAGCTTTTTTTTTCCCAACTCTTGTTAGTAGTAATCCTTAATTAAAACAAAACATATATTTGGTAAACAATTCAAAAACAAGTATTTAACTTTTCGTCTTGTCTTTTAATATGCACAGCTATGACTCTGCGTCTGCAGGACACCGAGAGGGAACTGAAGAGAATCAAAGGTGAGAAAACTCAAATGAAAATGCCAAACCCAAAGAAACCAAGAAAAAGTATTCACTGGTTTTAGAGGTTATGTGACAGATGAATTGAAGAATAATTTGTTCTTTGCTCATATTTATATTTTTGAGTTTTATGCATACATGTACATTATGCTCTAATGTGCTTTAAAAGCCAAAACATAAATTAGTTGTCAGTCTTTTAATAGCAACAGTTTGTCTTTTCTCCAGAGGTTCCAAAGGTGGCATTGCTGCTTCCCTTGGCGGTACGGCATGCAGAAGACAACATCAGGAAACAAAGGACTCATCTATAGAGATGTCTTGACAAATGTTGGACAGGCCTACAACCCTGAGACCGGTAAGTGACAAAATAAAGCAGTAGTGGTGAAAACAACAACCCTTGTCTTACTGCATCTTTCAGAGATTATCTAAAACCATGAATAATTACTTGATTTCTTCAACCTTTAGGACGGAAGATCAGCCTTTAAAAGTCAAAAGAAATAATAATAATTCACCATTTATCGTAATAAGTATAGATATATATTATAGGTATATGCTTCCAGTGTTTCATTATTTTGTGTCTTTTCTCCTCCAGGTGAATTCACAGCACCTATTCGCGGCGTCTACTACATCCGCTTCACAGTGAATGCCCCCACAGACTTCACCATGAGCGGTGTTCTCTACAAAAACGATGCAGAGATCCAGCTGATCGTCCATGAGGCACCGTCTGGCGGTGGCAGTGACACGGGATCCAACGGTGCCCCACTGATGCTGGAGCAGGGCGACAAGCTGAAGATGGTGCTGTGGCACAACACTCAGATCTGGGACAACTCCAACCACCACAGCACCTTCAGCGGCTACCTGCTGTTCCCCATGTGAGAGCAACATACAGTTTATAAACACAGACCACTCTGATTGGCTGGCCATTGACTTTCAACTGCTATTTATCTGAAGTTATACTGCAACTGTTAAACAAAATGTTTCATACAATATAAAACAAAGGAATGAACTCCATCCATTATGCATCTGTTGTAATGGAAGCTAACCTCCAGTAAATACAGCTTTGAAATTATTAGTTTTTATTTTAATTCAATCTGTTTCATTTCAGTTTAGTTTAACTAGATGCAGTTTTAGTTTCATTATTACTTTGAAGGTTGCTAGTTTCAGTTGAGTTTTCTTTTATTTTAGTGTTATTATAAAGAGTTTTCCATGTATTACTCAGAACACCTTGATCTACAAAAGCTGAAGGGTTAGATGAAGGAATGCATCACTTCAAATATGGTTTATATGGTTTAGAAAAGAAATTTTTATTTATTAAAAAGGGGAGAAACGGGGCAATTCTTACCTGCAATGCTACTTGGTTTTAGCTCGCTTTGAAGAAATGTTTTCAGTTTTACTATTTTCTGTTGAATATAATAGTCAGGGTTCGCACACCTTTTTCAAGCACTTTTGAGAGTCATTTTCAAATTTCTCCAGCACAGCACCTTATCGCTGAGGTAAAATACTATCTACAGGAATACTACTCATGATTAATTTTTTTTACTTTTATCACAATGATGAACATTGTATTCTGCTATAAACATCTAAAATTATGTTTTATAAAAGCAAAAAGTTTTAGAAATTAAAGGAAAACACAGAGTTTTATCCCAAAAAAAAAACAAAACAGGAAGGCACTTGGCGTTCTTCAGACACACTCGCACAGAGAACAAACATTAGATAAAAATGTACCTGAAGTCGACCTGAGAGCACCCGCTAATTTTCTTTTTTGACACAAAACTTATTTTTCAAAATGTATCACCTCTGTGTTAGTAAGCTTAGCATCTAACCTGGCAGAGTTAATATTAAATGAATAAATAAATCACATCAGAATTATAATTGCAAGCACTTTCAAGCACTTAAACTAAAATTCAAGCACTTTTCAGACCTTGAAAACACAACACTGAAATTAAAGGATTTTCGAGGATTTCAAGCACCGTACGAACTCTGTTCCTATCAATGCAGATGATCTGGAGATTTAACAACTGATGTGAAGAATCAGAAAAAAGACGAGGGTAATTATTGATAATAACCCTAGCTAGGCAATCATTGTATCGTAGTAAAAGTTTGGAGTACTGCTTTTTTCTCCAATTTTACTGACATAAGTGTGCAAAAATTAACAGAAGAGGCCAAAGACAGAACCTTGAGGAATGACATTTCAGACAACCTGTAGACTCTGGAGTATCTTTAACTCCTACAATATTTCTGATTTAGAAATTAAGATACCAATAATACAAGGGAACTATATCTCACCCTCCCAAGACTTTTTTTTTAAGTCTCTTTTTGATATATGTCATTTGTTGGCTTTGCAAATCACAGATAAATCACAGTCCACAAACAAAGGTGTTGTTTTTTTCCATTTAAGGGATGATCAGCCTCCTGCAAATGTGGACATTGAGCTAGAGATGAAAGCTCTTAAGGCTTCAGTGAAACAGCTCCAGACTGAAAACTTGGGTAAGAATCACCATTTAGTATTATTTCTATTTACTGATTATTATAAATTTAAACATATCAGATTTGTAATCTACTTGCTAATGTGCTCAGCTTGTGACAAACAATGTTCCTTGACAGCCATTAAAAATTGCTATAATAACAATAACTCCTCAAACTTCTATACATTAATGGAAAATTATGTGAAACTGCCCACATACTCTGGAAAATGTAGACATTCAGGACTGGTTTTGGTAAATTTTGGTCCTGAGAGGAGACATGAAACTAACGGTCTTGATGGTCTGCTTGACCATCATACTTTTGTTACTCATTACATATTTGCTTTGCCACTGCTTTCATTCTTCTAATTTAATTACACAAAAAAAACACATTACTGGTTGTTTGAAGACAGTTTGTTTGTTTTTAGAGATTAGCCAGAGACTCAATGACACGGAGAAGGAGCTGAAAGAAATTACAGGTTTGTGACTATATTTAAATACTCCCAGCTCATTTCATCCAGGAAAATGCCACCCACTCAGCACTTCAGAAATATTACTGCAATAACCACTGTAAAAAATTATGAACACATACTGTATATTGCCATATTTCTATAACTGTGGTAAATCCTGCTCAATGACAGCAGCCCTATTAAAATTAAAATCTAAACTGAAAAGTGGTTAAATTATGTGCATATTTAAGTATTTTTCATATGTATTGTATTCATTCAGATCTAACTTGCTTTAAAAGCTATACTTTTCCTGTGTCAGTATTCATAAGTGGTGACAGTTTACTCTTGTAAACTTTTGTTCAGCGGTACCAAAGGTTGCCTTTGCTGCTTCCCTTGGCGGTAATGGCATGCAGAAGACAACATCAGGAAACAAGGACCTGATCTACAGAGATGTCTTGACCAACATTGGACAGGCCTACAACGCAGAGACTGGTAAGTGACATATACAACATATAAAAAATACACAAACTTTGCTGATAATGTACTGTAACTGTATAATGACTTAAGATTCATGAAGTTTAATCATTCATTATGTATATTCTTAGGGTGGGGTAGTAATTTTTTGGATTTAAACATTTCTTAACTTGTAACTGACATTGTAGTCATGTAATGCCTGAAACTAACCAATTGTACGCTTTTATTTTTCTGAAAATTCTCAACAGCAAAACAGTTGCTGGAATAAGTAAACCAAGAAAGTAGACCACATATATATTGAAATGAAATGTTTAAAAGTGTGAACTCTCACACTGACTCTAAATGCATTTAGCCAAGGTGTAGGTGAACTATTTCAACTCTAAGTCTTTTTCGATTCAGTTTTTAGCCCTACCTTAAGTACTTAGACTTTAATAGTTTATTATGTTTTTAAACATAAATCCAAGATCTTCAAAGCTGTCCGGCCAATTAAAGGCATGTAAATTATTTTTTCTGCAGATTTATGAACAAGTAACAATTTTAATCCATTGTAGTCTGTTGATATGAGTTACATAAAACATCAATCATGCACTGTTAAGTTTACTGAAAGTATATACTGTATATGACTGGAGAAAGCTCAGAATACAGTAAGCAAACACATTTTTGCTGTGTATGAAAGTTGTCAGCTTCAAGCATCAGACTTTCAGAAAGCAAAAAAACAGGTACACTGCCCAGTAATAGGACATATGATTTTACAAAGATGAGTGGGAAACTGCCAATCCCACATCCTACGAGTCACTTCATTTTTCATAGTTTCATGTCTTTTCTCTTCCAGGTGAATTCACAGCACCTGTTCGTGGTGTCTACTACATTCGCTTTTCAGTGAATGCCCCCACAGACTTCACCATGAGTGGTGTTCTCTACAAAAACGATGCAGAGATCCAGCTGATCGTCCATGAGTCACCGTCTGGCAGTGGCAGCGACACAGGTTCCAACGGTGCCCCACTGATGCTGGAGAAGGGCGACAAGCTGAAGATGGTGCTGTGGCACAACACTCAGATTTGGGACAACTCCAACCACCACAGCACCTTCAGCGGCTACCTACTGTTCCCCATGTGAGGAGGCACGATTTCACCAAAAAACATGTGAACCAGCACTGTCAAATAAAACTGGTTTAAAGCCATTCTGAACAGTTTTTTTGTGTTAACTTCCAGTAAGTTACGCATATTTTTAAGGTTTGACATTTGGTGTCATGGATTTAACAGTGGTTCAAAATACTGTACCGTAGAAGATTTACAACAGCTCTGACTTGAAACACAACAATAAAGTTTTTCTTTCTTTTTTTATTTTACTTCCATTTCCTTCTACTTTGTATATGGACCAAACTACATTCAGCAACTTTTTAGGAGAGATGAAAACATTCATCTCTACAGCATATTGTTGGTTTGATCTTTAAAAACTGACTAGTTCCACAGTTTTACAGTATAATATTTCTTTCTTACAACAAATTTGTTAACAAAGCTCAAAAATAACCCTAAAATAATACCAAACAGGCTTGAAAAAAAGCCAAAAACATTTTCCTTGACTGGAATTAAAGTAAAAAAGCAGCCTTACAAAAAAAAAAGACATGCTATATTTTAATCTTCACTGATGGTGTTTTTAATGTATTTTCCTGGAAAAATCTGTGTTTTGTAATTCTTTTAAAAAGCATAAGTGTGACACAATGTAGTCAGAAGTAGAACAGGGTTAAAAAAAAAAAAAAAAAAGGATTTTATATTCATTCTTACAAAACATTTTTTCATCACCAAAAGCTTTTTAAACCCCAGACAAAAAATGAAAACAAAAAAAAAAAATATTTAAAAGCTCAATCCTTCTCAAGCCAGTCACGCAGTTGGCCTAAAACCCCATAATTCATAGTAATCCTTGACCTCTTTGGCGGAGTCAGTTCATTAGTTGTGTCTTAAAATGATCAGCTTCAGGCTCTTATTTAACTCACATCCAGCTCATTATCAGAGAATCAGAGCCTAATGTTTGCTGCTGTAACCTGCTCAGATTAAGTCTAACCGTATTATCTTTAATACTCCACATCATCGGTTTAGTTAGGCTTATAACATATGATATAATGATGTGTGTATGTGGCACATCATGTCAGTGCTAGCAAAAATATATGTGAAAGATAATCGCATGGAAAGAGGTATATTTACAGCAACTGAAGTACTGTCAACCATGAAACATACATATCAGTTTATACATGTGTTGCATCACACATGGAGTGGTTCTGGTATTTTCTGAGGTTTAGCACTCATTTGTAGAAATAACACACCATCTGATGAGGGTTTTGAGAATCTTTTTTTATGAGTTAATAACAAAGCTCTAAGGACAAACAGGCCTGTATATTGTTAAGAATTTAAAGCCAAAAGAGCAAGATCTGGAATTTTGTAGTGTACAAATGAAACACACTTGACACAAATGCAAAGTGGTCGATTCCACTGGACTTTGACACTGGATTTTAAACCGTAGACAGTTCATGTAAGGTTGAACAATGACAAACAGAACCAAATCTAGTCCATAGAACCACAACCAATGTGAACAGGAGCTCTGTATTTGGATGATTTGTTGAATGTTTGCTCCAAAAACAATGAAAATTCATCTATTTCTACACTGCCCTGAGTGTTTTCTTTTCTATTTTCACACCTGAACACAACAAGGTGCAAAGCAGACTCACCTGCAGAAGTTGAAGAGGATCTTCTCAAAAACCAGAACTGGAACGGTGCTGCCCAGAATGGTGAGAGGCTGACCGGCAAACAAGGAATAGGCCACTCCTGTCAGCGACGCCCCCGAACAGAGACTCAATGGCACTCTATAAGAGACACACAGAGACTTTTAGCTGATCCATACAAAGACTTCATTACTATACTTCAGTAGAGTTTTCAGGTATCTGTGCTTTACTTGAATATTTATTTTTCTGATATCTTTTGACTTTTAAACTCCACATTCTAACAAAAATATCTGTACTCTTTACTTCTTACAGTTTTAAACCGGGCTTTAGTTTAATGCATTTGAAGTGGATTATCCATTATTATTATTTTTTGCATCACTGTATGTCTTCAAAAAATCAAGACTGATTTTAACCTGCATGGGTGAAACAATAACAACAAGTGAAAAAGTAAGAGGAGGGTACCAATACCCCCGCCTGGTCACACAATGATTTGCCCCTCCTGCTCACTGATACCCCACCTACTCAGGGATTAATTCTGAGTCCTAAATTGGAATCTTTTAAAAAAAACTTTTTAAAAATTTGTTTAAAAAAAAAAAAAAAAAAAAAAAAAAAGACAAAAATTGACAGTGAGCCACATGTACAGAAGATGTGTAAAATTTCCATAGTGCCCGACAAATTTTCTGAGTTGAAATTCTTCAAACTTTGCACAAAAAAATCAAACACTTAAATTCTATAATGCAGCCATATTCTTAAAATAAAAAAAGTATTTCTTCAAATGCATTTTAATTTACATTATGGTAACTAATCACTTCCATAAAATTCAGCCACCAACTGTGCATTACACCTTTACTAATTGTGAAGACACGTGTGTCAAATTTTCAAAAGAATCGGGTGAACAGTCTGCAATAAACGGGTTGGATAGAAATCTCAGATGGACAGACAAGAGGACAAATGGAATTCCTGGTATATCTATAAGCCCCCATCCTCTGGGGGCGGGTGGGGTTTAATAGCACTAACAGAATCAACACAGACTATGTTGAACCAAGACAAAACCTAACTTTTCTAACAGGATAAAACTTTTTTCATTTAATAATATATACTAGGGGTGTGCAAAAATTCTATTCATATAAAAATTGTGATTCTCATTTACTATGATTCAGAATTGATTTAAAATGTCCCAAAATTGTATTTAGAAAATAAACAAATCCAGCGGCCAGTCTGCCTCCATTTTGTACGCAGGACGTCCTGACGTCATCACGATGCCAGTTTCTGGAATATACACGTGCGGTAAGCACCAAACAAAGAGGAAACTAATGGAGGAGGTAAGAGAAATTCAACTAGCCCCATCATCATTGAAGGCAAAAATTTGGACACATTTTGGTTTTTACCGATTGACCAGGAATACCGAGCTTGACAATGTGTAAGGTTTGCAATATGCAGATTAAGCACTTCGAGAACACTACAGATTCGCGGGCTCGTATCAGCAGGCATCACCCAGAGCTTAATGACGCGGTGCTGAGTCAGCCACCAGCGGCAAACCAATGCACACTGGTGGGCCTCACCAAACTCCCTGCAAACTCCAAGCAGGCAAAAAAAATAACCAGATCTATCGCCTGCTTCATCAGCAAACACTTATGGCCTTAGAGTGCGGTGGAGAACGAGGGCTTCATCCACATGTTGCAGACAGCGGAGCCACGGTTTTGCCATACCATCCCAAAAGTTTTTTTTTCCATCATTTTTTTTTTTAATCCAAAATCATTTTGAATTGAAAATCATTCTGAATTGAATCATAGCCCAAAATTTGGAATCAAATCGAATCGCGAGATAGTAAAAGATTTCCATCCCTAATATGTACTGTATACACCATATTTAATATGAGCCTAGTTACAAACTGAATAAAAGATACTAAATGAGATAAAAAAATCTAAAAAGGTGAAAATTAAATCAAATGTTTAACAAGATATAATATGCAAATTATGTAAAAGATGCAACTGGATGTAAATTATCTAAAAGAAGCAAACAAACAAAAAATTGAATAAGAATATAGACTTATTAAGACAAAACAACAGCAAAAAAAAAAAAAAAAAAAAAAACACAAGAAAAAAGTACAGGATGAAAAAAACATAAAAGACAAAGTCAGTGCAGAAGCAAGTATCTTACTATGTTTCCTTTGGTGGCTTCTCCCAGGAGGCCTCCGAAGGTGATAACAGGGACATGCAAGCACAGTAGAGGAAAAGGACGGACGCCAAACATTGCAGACTGAAGGCATCTCGAATGTCGCTCCACAAGAAAGGAGCTTTCCTCCTCACGTTCATCACCAAACCTCCAAAGATCCTGACAGACCATGTATTTGTTAACGATAACTGACAATAAAACACAGCTTTACATTTAAACAGATGATTCCGGACTCACCTCCCCGTTCTCTGCAGCTCAGGTCGGTGTGATGCTCCGTCTCCTTAAAGATGTCTGATGGTGGGCGGAGCCATTGGGGACAGATGCATCTTCCTCTTCTCCTGCAGAACAGAACCAGACAGTTTATTTTAGCAGAAGAAATCATTGATGTCCAACAGAATACAAGCTGACTGAGGCTGAGGACTGAGGATTACCTGAGATGGGACGCTCTTTGGTGGTTCAATGCGGATGCTGGGATCCATTCACCTGGAGGAAGCACAGTCACCTGATCCAGGAACTCATCGATCCCAGACACCAGGTCGTTCCTGTCCTTTGCTTTGTAGGCAAACGTCGTGAAAAAACCTAACACAGACAGAGACACATGAAGGCATCCTGGTTTTAGATTAAAGATCCATGTCTGTGTTTGATTGACAGCAGGGTCCAATCTCACCTCGTCTGTCATCAGAGTGGCGATGGAGCGTCCAATCTCATGGTACTGTGGACCTTTTCCAAATGGACCAAGCAGCAGGAAGAGAAACCTGGATGGACAGGAAGACAGTCAGAAATGTTTCTCAGACATCGATCAGTCCATCACAGGTGTAGTATAAAACACCCTGCATTTTGTATTAGAAACGACAGAGGAGAAAGCTAAGACTGTTTTTCTTTGAGACTTAAGCGTGTTCATGGGTCATAATTCTCAAAGCTGACAGTTAAAAAGATTGACATACACAGAAATTTTAATTTACACTACAATAAAAAATCATAATTGAGGCATGACAGACATCAGTTACCTAAATACACCTATACATCTTGATTTTAGAAAGACCAGGATTAGACTTGGGAGCATTTTTCTGCATAGTTGCGATATACTGCATTTAAATGTGCGCAGAATTATTATATTATAAATATAATTGGCTCCTTTTTGCTCTGTAAACATGGAGGTAGCAAGACAAAAACATACTAAAAAATTTAATAAGATGACAATGACATAGAAGATGTAAGATGAAACCAAGAGCAAGTAAGACTGGATCATGGAAAAAAGGCATAACAATGACTTGCAGACTGGAGTGACTGAACAATAGATTCTCAAGTAGATTCTGCAGCTGTAAAGGCAATTCTTCAAGCAGATTTGGGTTTAAGAGTCTGAATCTCAGCCTCCTGCAGTCACCTGTGTTGTGTTTGTGTGGTTACCTGGTGGGCACGGGGACCTCTGTGAGACCGGTCAGCAGCACAGCGGGGGACAGGCGAATGAAGGCGATGATAGGATGCTCCAGGAAGTCGACTTCTCCCACCAGGACGTTAGAGGCCTCGGCTCCTGGAGGAATCTTCTTCATGAAGTTCATGTCCACCTGAAACACATACACACAAGGTTCAACTACATCCAGTATCTGATGTGACCATCATACCTGTCAAATTTCACACAATAAAACTCAGGTCATTCTTATTTAGTTCACAAGAAGTACTCGAAAAACAACAGAATAATAGACATTGGCAACAGATTTTATAACAGAAAGGAAAAATAACCCAAAATTTTTAGATCAACTTGCACAAATATATTTCTTTTTAGTTGATTGATTTATACACAACGACTGATGAATTTTTAAAGTCTGATATAATAATGATACTTTTGAGAATGGAAACGGTTATCTCTTCATTATTACATTAAAGTAGCAAACACTGACCAAAACACATAAATTAAAAAAAGGTCTATGACAATAAATCCTAAGTAATTAATCATGAAATCTGGTCAAACTGTCCATTTCATGAGCTATTCTTCCTCAAAGTCACTAATTCTAGTTGTGAAGCTTCATATTATCAATATTTTCAGCCACTATTAACATCAAGTTCTGCTGACAATGATAGTTAACATAAATGTAATGCAAACATCCTATGGTAAATTTCCACTTACTTACTAATCATGCATTTCAGCAACTAATTCTAGGATAGAACAAATATCCAACTGAATCATGTGTCATGAGAATTCATGAGACACTGCTACCCAACAGAACAAGAACTGTACTGGTGCCTACAAAGGGTTTTTAGGCTTTCTTTGGGTGGTTTACAAGAATCTGTTTTCCTTCAACAAATCCTCCTGTCTGTCTAAACCGTTGATGGGAAGAAAATTAAATGAGGAAATCTGATTAAAGTAACTTTATTTTTCTAAGTTGTTTAATAAAGTAACAATAAACAGCACTAGATCAAGCTGTTTTAATGACAACTGCCATTTTCTTCAATCGTGTATACATCAACTCTGAAACTTGTCTCTCAAAAACCCTCCATTTAACATGACCCTGACCACTTTTTAAGGTCTAACACACTCTGTTGCCTGCAGGGGACACAGCAGAGCTTCAATCAGTTATTTAAGGACTATAGTGGTGTTGTCATCACTGCTCAGCTCAAATGAACAGCAGCAGGTAAAGTCTGGGTGTAAGTTTCTCTGACGTGATTTAGTGATTTATTTACAAAGCTGATCTACAGGGTCACCAAAGGCATCATGTATGTTTATAAGTGTGTGAACTACCGAGAACTCAAAAAATTTTGAGGATTAAACAATTGTAAGACCTTCCTCATTTTATTTAGAGATTGTAATTTACACCAAAACCTCCTTTAACCACTACAGACAATAGAAACCGGCCCAGCCTAATGGCAAACAATTTGTCACAGTAAATGGGACAAATGAGGTTTTTTGTTGGGGTCTATATAGTGAGTGTTTGTGGCAGAAGGATGGTGTATGTGGTCAATTCCAAAAGTCTTTTTATGGGATGTGTTGTGAGCATGAAGAACAAAACCAGACATCACTTTTTTATTAAACTTTCACACTGAGAAACAATCAGTTCATACTGGTTAGACTGAGAAAAATTCACAACAAATAAATAATAATTAACAAACAATACCAATGTGGGGAATTTATAAAGACAACAGATCCACCTGAACATCTGCCATCAATGTTTACACCCACTGAATCAACACACGTGCTGTTCGATTTGGACACAAACACTACATTACACAAACACTGACAGCGGCACCACGAGTCACAGCACAGGCCACCAGTCGGTCGACTTCGGCGGGTTTTTTCTGTCAGATGCTTGGTGCAAACAACACAGATGCAGTCCTGCCTGAGAAACAGACCAATCATCCACCAGAACAACAACAACCAGACAGCGTTCCGATTGGCCTGATGCAGCTGGTTTTAATGCACCACACATTATGTTCACTTACAGCTCTACTAAAATACTTCCTCTTCTTTGATTATAAAACTAAGGTGCAGCCAAAGCCACTTCCAGAACCGAAACCGAAACAGAAATAAAGTCTGCCTCAGAGTCTGAATTATTGCAACAATACATAATCATTTAATAAATAATATGATTAAAAACTGTCAGTTCAGATCCATCTCAATTCAGGGACATCACTGCATCAACACTGTCAGGAAAAGTCCAAAATCTGCCCAATCATCTTAAAGAATAACAGCAAACAAGAGACGTAGCTGCCATCATAACAAAGGTGTGACTCACTACAGCTGAATATCAGAGTCAGCCATGGAGTTTGTGAATAAGAGTTTTGATAAGCTGGTGAAATCAAAGCAAAAGATAAGTGATGCACCATTTGTGGTCAGCAAAACAGCAGCAAAACTCAACTATCACATATGACCAACAGGAGCCACTATAAGACGATTCTTCTGATCTCGATACAGCTGGATACATTTGTTTAAATTTTTTTGTCTCTAAATATTTCAGTGAGTGGCTCTGGAGTCAGATAAAGTCTTTTGTGAAGAGTACACATTAATCTGACAACATCCTGGTGTTAAACATCTTAGGCTGAATTTGTTATCTAAAAATAAGTTAAAAAATAAACAGGGTAGGATGATAAAAGTTGCTGAAAAGATTATATTTCCACAGCAAACACCATTGGATTTCTTATCAGAGTGGTGTGTTTAATGAAGCTTGGTGCATTGTTAGTGACAAGCTAAGTGAAAAGCTCCTTCATCCTGCACAAGACTAGTAGTAGTAGTAGTAGTAGTATTAGTATTAGTAGTAATAGTAGTGACAGTGATTATATGTGTGTATTTATAGTTTGGTCATATGACAAAAAATAATGAGTAATGATTCACTTTCTATTAAAAAACCATTAAAGACAGGAAGTGGGAGGAGTCTGACCTTGCTGAAGTCCACGGTGCTGTTCTCTCGGCTGCCTCCCCCTCCGCCACCATTGATGCGACTCTCACTGTTTTTGCTGTTGTCAAGGTTTCCAGGAGCGGACTGCGGCGACGCCAGCAGACCTGATCACACAGATATAGACAATCAGTTCACGTAGTACAGATGTGCTGAGACATGTTACAGAAACATCACAGGTCCCACACCATCATGGTTTTATGGAAGAATAGGTGCCTAATCCAACATTTCCACAGGTTTGAACAAGCTCTGTTTGAGACTGTTAATGCAATTTGAGACCTGTAAAGTTAACTTCATAATCCAAAGAATTTCAAATTAAGGCATATAATCTTGAATAAATCTTTAACACTTCTTACAGAACTGCAGACTGTTATTCAGACATGTTAAACTGGAATCAAATCAATATAAAAAAACAAACAAAAAGGAGAAGCTTTAAGCCTGAACAACCTGCTGCTGCTGCTTTTTTGTTGTTTGCAGATAAACAAATACAATGACCAGTATTATGAGTAAAGGTATCTGATGTTTTTACAAAATTAGAGACAGGGGTGATGACGGGGTATAATATCTCTGTCTTATGACAGATTACAAACTGGGCTGGGATCAGCATGTGGATGCCACTTTTAAGAAGTATAATCCCTCCGTGTACTTTTCAAACATTAATAAAAAAATAACTGACTACAATACAGCAAATAAACAATTCAAAGCAAACCTAAACTGAAAATGCATGTCAGGAAAATGATCTTAGTTTTCATTTTTCTCCCAATGCTGATGGATCATCATAAACAAGAATGAAATGTCTGTGCAATAAACACTGTTGTAAAAATGTAATTGATGTCTGTCATTCTTTCATCCAACCCTTTTCAGCTCCATGAACCAAGGCTTTAACTCATAAAACCTGAAAAACAAACCAGCAAATAAACAAATAAACTAGTCAATTCATCTCAATAAAACTAAAGTACTGCAACTTCTGCAACCAGCACAATTAAACTGAAATCAAAACCAAACTGGAAACACTCCTAAACATCATCATGGATTAGAACACCACTGTTCAGAAGACTGATATTTTCTAAGTCTAAGAAAATCCACTGCAAACCTTTCATTAAGATGTACTGAAAAAAGAAGGATCATGTTTTAATGCAACACTTTGTTTTCTATTCTGTTTGGTTGTTTTTTTACAGGTTATTATTTTACCTGCTCTGCACCAAATAGCTAACAAGTAGGAAAAACACTTTAATCAGCTGCATCAGGTTATTAATGATCTGTGGGGGTGAATGGTGTCAATGGACATACATGTGTCACATCAGCATCATTATTGTTAATGAGTTATTGTGGCTCAGGATCCTCGGCTCATCAACTAACCACTGACAAACAGAAATATTCAAGTCTTAAAGCATAGAGGAGAAAATTAGGAAAAATATCAGACTTTGTCATATAATGAGCCTAAATCACACCTTAAAATGAAAACCTGTTAAGGCCAGAACTTCAATCTGCGGATGATTTTAATCTTCTTCAGTCTACATGAACTCAAGACAAAACAACAGTTGAAGACTAGCAAGACAAAACAACAGTTGAAGACTAGTTCCCTCACTATAACTATGCACCTTACATGTGCATATCAGCAAACCAAAACTACAAAGAAACAGCAGGACTTGCAAAAGGTGCCATTGTGTATTATTTGTTCAAAAATAAAAAAATGTTTCAGATTTTTGCATACTGACATTTGGCAGCAGTAAAAACACAGCCGATGACAGTTTTTTACAGTTGGAAATGTAATCATTTTTTGGAAAGTGGCCCAAAAGGTGTAAAAATAATGTGAATATTGTTTAAAGATTTATGCTTTTGTACAGATTCTATTAATTTTTGTACATCGGAGCTGTCAAAAGTGAACAGACAGGTTCCAATTTCAATAAAATGGGCTGAGTCAAATTTGAACTGGACCACAAATTGAAGGTAGGAACAGTAAAAGTCTCACATATTTCAGACCCATCTCCGTACTTCGTTAGCTCTGTGCCAGTGCTGTAGATAGGTCTGGCACCATTCCCTATCATTCTAGAAAAAGCGTTTCAGGGTTACTAGCTCTTGGGTGGTGCTGACCACAGGATGCTGCAACAGTGCATTTGCAGAACAGTGTCAGGAGATAAGTTGTTTTGGTGGAAAATGTGCATGAGTAAGTGTATGGTCCCAGTAAAATGACAAAAACTGCTTTAAAAAAGGCATGTGAAGCCTGCCATTTTCATGGTGTAGTTGCAGCTTGGAAGTAGTTGTTCTTTCATAAAGTGAGCTGGACCTCCAAAGCGATAATACAGTGTTAGAAAGACAGAGACTGACAACCTTACACTGAACGGCAGAAATATTCACACTTATTCTAACATAGAACATCTAAAGAGCCACACAATGTAAAGGGTTAAATGAAACAAAAATTCACTATGGAAATCACTCAAAGTGAATATATTACAACAAAACAAAGAGGTACAATTTGGAGTTTTATCTTGATGATGAAAGGAAACCCTGTTCTCCAGTTTTCAAAAAGAAAAAAAAAAGCTAGATAAACTTTGAGTTAGTTCAAGAAATTATTCAGACCTAATGGAAAATGAATTTGATTAAAATTAAATGCAAACAATTGAACTGAATATTAACACAATCATCTGCCATGCCTTTTAGTTGGGGCTGATACAAATAAAAATCTAATCCAAAAGTTTTGAATGCTGCACTTGAAAAATCAAGTGCAGCATTTTGTTTTTGTTTAGAATATGAAGTATATTTTTCTGCTTTTATTTTGCATGTGAATCTGTGTTTTTGTTTCTTAAAGTAGCTGAATTAAAATCAGTGTCAGCTTTTCTTTTATTTATAGCCACTGTGAAATCAATTTATAAATACATCTTTTATGTTTATGTTTATGTTTACGCATTTGGCAGACGCTTTTTTCCAAAGCGACTTACAGGGGAAAACCAATTAAATCACTCAATCAATCAAATTTTATTTATATAGCGCCAGATCACAAAAAAGTTATCTCTTGACATTTTATATATAGAGTTGGTCAAAACCAGACTCTAAGTCAATTTACAGAAACCCAACAGAATCCTCCAGGAGCAAACACTTGTGACTGGTGACAGTGGCGAGGAAAAACTTCCCTTTAACAGGCAGAAACCTCGAGCAGACCCAGACTCCTGGAGGATGGCCGTCTGCCTTGACCAGTTGGGGTTAAAGAGAGAGAGTAGAGAAGGGGAAAAAGAGAGAGCGATAGAGATAGAGACTGGGGGAGAGGGGGAGAAGGGGGGAGTAGGGGGAGACACATGAAGGCGGTTGAGGATAAGTGAGTGGTGATGATGAAGGCAGGGAAGAGGCCGGACCACCGCAGCAGGTCCAGAGATAATCGTGAAAGAATCTGTGGTTATCCTGGGAAAAACCTTATTAGAATATTTAAAATGGAATGTTTGAAAGTGCTAGGATAGGAGGTGCTCTCGGAAGAGCTGGGTCTTCAGGAGCTTCTTGAAGATAGGCAGGGATGACTCTGTTCTTTTAATTTTAATCTTTTAATTGACCAATAAGCAGTTGTAATGGCTTTTTTTTTAACCTATCCAAATCTTCTTGGTAAATGAAAGCAGCCAAATCACCTATTTTGATTCATTCATTTTACATTTCCTAATTTTGTATGGAGTTAAAGTGACATCAGTAAAACCTTAACTGTAAGTGTTTGGTCCTCAAATAATGTATAAATAGTATACATTTCCAGCTGAATTTACATTAAATCTTTTCTTAACTGGAGTCATTCAGCTTTGACACTGAGCTGTAACAGTGTGCAGTACTTTTCCACGGCTCCAGATCTGAATCTCAGTCGGATGGAGTTACTGTTGGTACATAGAGTTTGGATATCCACACTGCACTGCTGAAACCAGAGCTGATGGGACGCCATAATGTCACGGTTAAATGAGTGTGTGTGCGTGTGTAACACGTGGTGCTGAGGGAGTTTTTTTTTAAGTTTACGTGTCATGTGGTTTTAATCAGCAGTTTCAGCCTCTGACAGAAGATATTTCATCAGCTGTTAGATCACAGAGCTGCAGGTCTAAAGCCAAAATCTTGTAAAATAGTGTCAATGCTTTAATTATTTTCCTTTAGTTGTTTGTGTTGTCTTTCTTCTGTTGTTTCTTCTTCCCCTATTTCTCACAAGGTAATGTACATGAGTCAAATTTACTCTTCTTAAATGAGCATCCTGGTGATTTATCATATCTATCTTTAGTTTAGTTTATTATATCTATCTTTATCTATCATATCTGTCTTTAGTTTCAGTCATATTTGATCTTTCCAAATATTCATCAGTATTCTCTAAAGCTTCCTTGTTCAAATGTTGATATAAATGATGTGCAGACATAATTTACGTGAAAACTAGTCCACATGTTCCTAACTGTACAAACATTTCTTATGCTGCAG
Source organism: Sphaeramia orbicularis (assembly GCF_902148855.1). Lineage (NCBI taxonomy): Eukaryota > Metazoa > Chordata > Actinopteri > Kurtiformes > Apogonidae > Sphaeramia > Sphaeramia orbicularis. The sequence continues at coordinate 21,653,660 of NC_043972.1, forward strand.
GGTTTCATTAATATCAGGCTGTAGCCACATTTGTCCCAATGGAGTTATATAATGGTATAAATGTTTTTACACCTAGCACTAACATAAAAGTATCTGTGTAATTCAGACTCACAGCACAGGAGCTGAGAGGCAAATCACAGACTTACAGTAATCGACTGTCTGAAGTACTCATTTTATGTCATTATTTGACATGTTAAACTCTGCAGGTTAACACAACTGAAATTGAACATAAAACCGAACACTTGAGTGTAGAAAGACAGAGAATCACTATATACAGACATAAATCTACATGTTATCATAGCACTATTAGTGCTAACAGCTCATAATGCAACCCTCTTTAGAAAATACCATTACACAGTTATATCTGTAAAATGAATCACAAATGAGTGGGAAAATTTGGACAGAATTTAAATTAATGACATTATTTGATCCCTCTAAAAAGGAGATTTGAAGAACTAAGACTGACCACCATTTAGGAAGACTGAAGTCAATACTGAGAAAGAACACGCTGATGTATTGAATACAGTGTTGGGTTGTACTGAATTGTATATTAATTCCTTACATTATTTAGGAAATACTGAAAAAATAAAGGTAGACATGCAGGATGTTAAATTTGATTTGATCATTATTGACTGGAAAAATTACTCCCAGAACTCTTTTTTTTTTAAATGTCAATACACCTCTGGTTTGTTGTATGTAAAGTGATATATAAATAAACCTGGGATTTTACAGCAAAAAACACTATACAGCTACTGTATTAACGTACATCACAGAGCATGAATATTTGCCTTTTAGCTGATCCTGTTTGTCTTCCATTCTGAATACCTCCACCTCCTCTTCCCCCTCCTTCTGCTGCTCCAGGTCTGGGTCCTCCACAGGGGGGTGAACCACCACCTGAGGGATTCCCTCAGGAGCAGAGGTGCGGCGTATGGGGGCAGGAGTGGTGGAAATTTTGGGGACTGCACAGGGCTCGGAGAAGTAACGGAAGTAACAGGACAAAGAGGGCGTGGTCAAAGGAGTGGAGGTGGGGCTTGGGAGGAGGTGTCCTGACGGGTCACAGATGAATGGGGTAGTGGCGCTGAGAGAGGCAACGGAAGTGCGATGAAGTAGGGAAGCACGGGACGCAGAGATACCCTCTCCTGATCAGGAAGAAGTAAACCGAAAGAGAGCAAAAGAAGGAGGAGGAGAAAACAAAAAGTTGAGACGAAAACTGTGAAAGAAGGAAGAGAAAAGAAAGAGGAGAAGAAAACAAAGGAGGTAAAAACGATAGGGGAAGGGGAGAAAATGAAGGTGTAAAGGGAGAAGAAGAAAGCAAAAAAGAGAAGAAAAATACAGAGAATAAAGCAAAAAAGGAGAGGAAAATGAAGTAGAAAGAGGCAAAAGTGAAGAATGAGAAATCAAAGGAAGTGGAAGAGAACAATGAAAAAGGAGGACAAAGACAAGAAAAAGGAAGAAAGGAGAAACCAGAACAGACAGTAGTAGAAGAAAAAGAATAAAGAGATAAAAAGATGAGTAAAGGAAAACAGAGAAAATAGGAGGACAAGACAATATAGGAAGATATGGAGAATAAAGCAAAAGACAAGGAGAAAGAAGGAGGAAGAAAATATCAAGAAAGAGTAGAGGGAAAGGAGGTGGAAAAGAAACAGATTGAGAGTGATGAAAGCAGAGGAAATGTGGGAGAAGGATGGATGTCGCTCATGCTGGTTGGAAAGCATTCAGCCTCAAACGTCCATATGTGAGGAGTAAAAGACTCAGAAGCGCCAGTAAACACGAAGCATGCAGCAGCTCATAGCAACATGTGCTGGAGACTATCTGACCATCTGATGTCTAATGCAGGGGTGTCAAACTCATTTTAGTTCAGGAGCCACATACAGCCCAATGTGACCTCAAACGGGCTGAACCAGTCAAATAATAACATGATAATCTATAAACGATGAACACTCCAGATTTTTCTCTATGTTTTAGAGTGGAAAAAAAGCTACATAATGAAAATGTTTACATTTACAAACTATCCTTTAAAAAACTGCGAATAACATGACCAACCACAAACAACCTGAAATTATAAAACTGAAAGTCCAATATTACACTTCAGCTTCTCATTTACACATGTGCATTACAACTTACAGTTCACAGTGGATCTACAAAAGGCACAAAACATTTATTAACATTTATTACTGATTGTTGAAGTTACCCACATTTGTGTGAGAGGATAGTTTGTAAATGTAAACATTTTCATTTAAATTTTTTTACACTAAAACAAAGACAACATTTGGAGTTGTCATTATTTAAAGGCTATTATGCTATTATTTTACTCCAGTCCTCTTGAGATCAAATTGAGCTGTATGTGATTCCTAAACTAAAATGATTTTGACACCCCTGATTTTTTAATATCTGTAGTATAATTTTGCATTTCAGACATTTATCCCACGGGCCATATGTTTCACTACCCTGGTCCACCCCAGGCACATGTTGTTTCCATTAACCAACTAGACTCCTCAGCCTGATGTGTCTACCTTAACACTCTGTACATTTTATACATTTTATTTAATATTATATTTACATTTTTATAGTTCGTTGTGTATAGAAATGCCATGGGGATGAAAAATAAACCTAATGTCGGACATTGTAATTGAGAGGCTGCAGATGCAAGGATAGTTGAATGATACCAGGCCTCATCAAGTGGGAAATGGCAACATTTTTGTGGGATTACATTACCGTTTTCAGTTCCCTACAGGCTTCCGTACAAAGGTACAGTTCTCATGCTTCATCTTTATTCAGATGTTATGTTTGTGTTGCAGGTTTTAACTTGACTCAGCTCTATAAGAGTTAAAACATCCCTATAGTCACTCCATTTTTCAGACAGATCCGGATATTAAAACGCTGACTCGTCACATGTTATTAGCTGACTTATTAGTGTCTGACTGAGCCAGTCACATGAGGTTAGTGCTAACCAAGCAGGTGCACACACATCAAATGAAAAAAATTTAGTCTGTACACAAGGTCCATCCAAGTCACTGCGTTTGGATTAGTGCAATAATCACACCAACAAAGGCTCTAACTAAAATCACCTGTGGCTGTTTGTTGGTTTGAGTGTCAACTGAATAAGAAAATGTGATAAAATTGTCAGTTCCAAAACGTTCATCAAAGGTTCATTACTGCCCTCCACCAAATTTCATGAAAACCAGGGCACTACTTCTTGTGTAACCCTGCAAAAATGCAAACAAACCAACAAATACAAACATTACAGAACTGGGTGTATGAACTTTATCTGGGGCAGTTCTAGTTTCCTAAGACAGCAGCACCAGATGCAACAACATCAAGTGCTTTATTTAGCCAGTAGACAAAAAATATTTACAAAAATCAGTTTGGTAATTTCATCACAATGGAGCCAACAAAAACTTGTTTCAACATAGAACAAAAACCATCAGCGTCCATCACACTGAGAAAAAAAAAAAAAAATCACAAATCTGAAGCTTTACCACGCCAACATGATGCCATGCACTAATCAGAGACCTGTGTTCTTGTCATTCTGTTACCTCAACCAATCAGGGTAGATCAACTCTGAATTCTACCCAACAACAGATGGCTGAAAATACTGAAAACAGAACTTAAAAATAAAACATAAGGACTGATTTTAAAATTACACAAAAGAAGTAAAAGTGGGAAGTGTTATTACATCGGTGTATTATGTTTTCATTAGAGATTTCTGTGAGAACTTGTGACAAAATTCTCTTAATGTTTAAATGGGATGAAAGGACAAATCTGTTCACACATGTGGTTATTACATTAGAAAACATCTCCAAAACCAGTAAGAACCAAGTTAGACCTTTAGACCAACAGATTCACAACTGAAAACTGATGTATTATTTACTTGTTTTAAATTTCATTAAAGGTAAATGTTTGGAAGTGTTATGGTTAGAATGACAGGAGCGCCGTGGCCTCACCATTACGTTCCAGCAGATGAGGGTCAGATTGCCTCTTGCCTATGTCTGCAAAGGATCGGACCAGAGGGATGCGGTTACTCAGCTTCTTCTCATTCTGATGGTGGTGACGTCTCATCATGGCCTCCCTCACTTTCTCCTGAAGCCCATCCTCCAACTGACCTGAGGCCAGCATGCTGTCAATCACCATGTCTGAAAACAGGAAATCATCATCAACAAATGCAATGAAGAAACTACATGTTTGGAGATTGAAAGGATGAATATTAAAGTGTACAATTCTGCTTATAGGTCCAACTCTTAATCAAGTCTTTAGAAAAACACGCCTCAACAAAGGCCATGATAGACTCAGGGGTAAACAAATCTGATTCCAGCTCCAATTTGGAAGTAGTTATTCTGACCTGCAATCTCCTCAATGGTATTGGCCCTCATGTCGAGCAGTACAGTGCCGTTCAGGATGCAGGATCGCAGCTCGAACAGACTGTGTAAAGATAGTGTAGCCACGTAGGGTTTACTCCAACGCTCACCGCCGTCCTCCACATCCTCCTCGAACTTCAGCCATCTGAATACAACAAACATACCAACACAGTTAACACTAGTACACAAACATGCAAACCACTCCTAGATGAGACTTTATAAAGAAAAGTAATGTAATATTTATGACAAAATGAATGATTTTTATCAATATCATCTGTTAAAAGAAAACAAGAGAAAATGGTTGGCCACTAGTACTTATTTTTATTTACTTTTATTCTTTGTAGTCCTTTTTTCTCATAGAATGAGGAACACTAAATGTTCTGGACTGATGGCAGTTTTGAAACACATGTTTATCACATAGATTATAAAAAGTGAATAAATAGTTATCTTGGATAAAGGCTGAAGGATTGGCAAAGAAAGCAAAGTGAAGTATGTGGGTGATGATGGTTTAAACAGAAGGAAAGCCAATCTACAGCATTATACTGAATAAAATAAATAAAACCAGAGGTAAAAACTAAACACTCATCGATATGTCATTCAAGTGTCAGCGTCACAGAGCGGTTGTGTCTCACCTGGCCGTCTCCTTCCACTCCTGAATGTCTCCATCTTTGAATGCGAGTTCGTCCAACTCAGTGAACAGGTCGTGTGGTATGTGCTCCTCATCATCATCCTCTGTGCCGAGGATGAACTGGACTCTCTGAGATGGTGTGTCTGCAGAGACAAGATGACAAACCTTAATTACGTCATCTTCATCGCCTAATGTTACCTGTTTGTGCTGAGATTCTGTAGTTGTGTCTGAACTCACCATAGGTTGGTGATTCTCGTCCGTCGTCCCGATCTGAGCGGTCCCGCCGTTTCCGGTGATGTCTGTGTCCTCTGTGTCGATGCCGCCGCCGACTCTGTCGACCCAGGGGGACATGGACTCCAACGTACACCGCTCTGTGACCTAAACAGAGAAACAATCAGTAAACATTCAGACTGAGAAACACTGAACTGAGGCTGTGAATCTGATGAGACTTTCCTATACGTTACAGGTGCAAGTTCCTATATGTTACTATAATACAAGTTACAGGCTGTGTAAAGGTGAAATAACAAAGGTGAATCAGAGGCCAAAAGAGTTTAAGGTAGAAAACACAACTGGGGGGGGGTGTCCATTATGTAATAGAGGCATGCCAGGAGTGTGTCAAGTGTCATTAATAAAAACAGAACAGACGCCAATTTTTCTCATGCAAAAGCAAACATAACGTGCTGTGAACTAATACCCCTCGAGCAGAATGGAAAGACAGAGGGACAGACGACAAAACAATTACAATATCCCTTCGGCCAGTCAGCCGAGGAGTAAAAACAGACAGAGAAAAGCCCTGTTTTTAGTACCATTAACATAATATTGCCTATATCTTACATAAATTAAACCTTTTACTGTAGTTCCAAAGCTGAATGAAAATCCCGTGCACTGAACATTTCAACTGCTTTTATGCTGAAATAACATCATATTGCAGCTCCACATACTGTGTTTTTAGTGTGGAAGCTTTTGAGGGGGGAGCACGGAAATGATCCTCTACATTATCATTATATCAGCCTTTACAAATGCACTACCGGTCGGCCGCTTCTTGAAACCCAGACAGGATTGTTCCTACTTGCGTTAAATTAGAGCAAAAAGAAATCGGTTGCAATCGGCCAGTGAGTCCAGTCCTGGATCACATATAAAACATGATCTCATGTTGAGAGGGATTTGTCCAGATTGTCTGATTGACTAGATACCAGAGGCAGCTTAAAACAAAGGAACTATATTGTGGATGACACTTGCATTAACTAAGTGATTTGTTGTAATTTAATGACTGTTTTAAAATCATGCCACATCTAAAATGAGGAATATCAATTAGTGCCATTGCATATATTTTTTGTCTTATAGTACTGGCCAAAACAAAATACTTTGAATAATGTTTATAGGTTTTCAAAATGCAAAAGCTGAACTGAACTGCTGAACATGAAGAACTAAATTGATTTGAGGAATCTGAAGTGCTTTTATGATTAGTGTCTTAAAAAGCATTAAGGATAACAAGTGTAGAAACTGAAGTACAGAAAATCAGCACCAATGTGGGTAAAGTAGTCAAATAACCAGAGATTTATTCAAGCTATGAACTGACTGATGTATCCATGTGTAAATACAGGCTAATTCCTCTTTGCTACTTTCTGTTTGACTGTAAACATAAGAGTGTGTGTGCAGACAGATGACTCACTCTCCAGTTCTTCCTTCTCAAAATTAGTGTAGAGGGTTGAGCTGGTCTTCCCCCGGTCCAACACCGCCTCCTCATCACTCCCCTACACGACACACATACAGAACAGGTGAGTTAATCAACAGGATGATGGAGTTTCATTTGTCTAATATTTATTCATTTATGGCCCAAGACAGGGCATTTCTAAAAATCCTCTGTTTTCTGATGAAAAATACACTGAAGTCACCTCACACATACCTTAATAACTCAGAATTGAGTTGACAAGACCAATATTAGGGATCAGCCACCATCAGTGTCAACAGGTGCAGATTAATCTGTCAATCTGTAGTGGTACCTTAAAATCATAATCACACCCATCACAAAATAGATGTATCCAGCATGAGTGTATAATGATGGACCTGCCCGACTCATCACATCTGCCTGTTCACATCAGAATGTGATCAGGATGCACAGTAAAGTGTGGACATCAGGGCTGTCAGTAACAAAACAGCAGGAGATGAAACTAAATAAATATCAGAGGGTTAAGATAGTCTGAGACCCAAAGATGAAGTATAGACCTGTGTCTACAAGGACTGTCATGGACAGAATGCATTCACTAATCCTAATTTTAACCCTAAAACAAAGTCTGAATCCTTTGAGGAACATTTATGACTGCAACCAGTTGTGAAAACTGACTTTTCAAAGACATGAATACTATATAAAAATCACAAAGACCAAAACAACAATGCACATAGTAAGCTGAAAAAGAATTTTAGGTAAAGAAATTTGGTTTTGTTATTCCCTCCAGTGTTAATGGTTTATGTTCAACAGGAATAATGTCTTTGCGCAATATGGACATCTAATACATTTTTTTTTTTTCTTCCTTTTTTTTTAATCCAGCCTTTTTCAGCTTCTATCCATAAAGGCTTTAACTCATGAAACCTGAAAACCCTAAATTAACATAAAAAACAGAGAAACACTCAACAAAATTAGTCAATTAATCTAAATAAAACTCAGAAAATTCAGCTTAGAAGCAGCACTCAAGCCAGTTAGGAGACTACCTAGTCTGGCTCACTGGATATGAATATTTTCCTCATACAGGGCAGGATTGTCATCGTCTTTCCTTCCTCTCTCTGTACTTCAGTGCCTTGAAAATTCACCTTATAGTAAATAATCACAACTTCCAAGCTGCAACTACATCATAAAAATGGCCTGTTTTGACAGAAGCACACTTTTTATGTCGTGTTTTCTTTTGTTGGGATTTGGTTATTTTAATACCACAATGTGTTTCATCACGGCCACATATTCCACCAAAACAACTTCTCTCCTGATACTATTATCCAAATGCACTATTGCAGCATTCTGTGCTCAGGATTCAGAAACTTTTTCATATCATCATACACACATACTACTAGAACCCATTTACTCCAACTCAAACAGCAGCCAAGGACCTGAAAACCAAGGGGAAACCCTGTAATGCCATTATAAAGCAGCTGGATCTAAACTGACACCAAAAACCAAACTGAAATACTGAATGAACGTTAACTGTCAGAAGTCTGATGAAGACCAGACATGTCTTCACACATATACACGGGGACACACAGACAGGAAGCAGCGGTTGGTTATTATTCCTCAGTGACACTCGGTTTACAGCCACTGTCTGTTTGTACAGCAACATGCTGACACACAGCTCAGCTTAAAGAAACACACACATTCAATCCTGTATTAACTCTGACTTCACACGTTAATGGACATCACGGTCATTCCAGGTCAACTCACATAAAACATTAACCTTTACTCTTTATCTCCTGGATTTAGATGAACTCACTGAAAACAATGAAACTCTACTCCAGACCACGACCTTCAGTTTGTCTCAGAGGTATTTTTTTATTAAAATGCTAAAGCAATTAAGATCAACATATTCTCATGAGAATAGTTCTTACAAAAAATTCAATCGTTTTTGCCCCTCATATGGGAATATAAGCTTTTTCTTTTGCATCTGTTATTTTCTTGTTAAAAGGGCACAATTAGCATTACTGTAAAAAGTAGTACTTAACTGGCATGAAATGCCCATTAATGAATGACATATTCTGTGAGTTGGTGTGGACCCATCAAATCTTGACAACATTTGTCAATAAAATGTATTAAAAAGAATAAAAATGCAGGTAAAGTTGTTTGTTTATTGTAAAACACAAAGAAAATGTGGCATAAAAGCATTCATTCAGCAGTTGAGGAGCTGGAAACCTTTTAACTTCAGCAATTTCTGAATCAAAAATTGTCCAATAACTTCAGTCAAAAATCAAAATATTAACAGTCAATATAACTGATTCATTGATAAATGGTTGCAGTGGAATAATTTTAAAAAAGAAGTTGTGTCATTGGTGCCAGACGGAGTTGATCTTTAATCATCCCGACAGGATGCAGCGGTCGTTGCATTCTGATGATGCCACATGAAAGTTTATATGACTGGGGAGTGACGGGATGCCAAGCGCCAGGTCCATTCTCCACAGATAAATATAGAGTTCACACAGTGCAGAGGATTCCTGCACAACATTCGTCATACAGACTCAAGGATTTCACTTTATATCTGAATGAGAACACCATGTCACTCCTGATAACCCTAACCTAACCCTAACTTCATTCATATACTTTGCTGACCCCTGAAAAGAGCACTAGTCAAAGGTCAAACGGTGGACAACAGTGTGGAAATAGTCATGAAGTATCACTATTCTTAGTTTGATCCAACGCTTGTGAAGGTTCTAACACTCCAACCTTTAGGAGACATGATAACACTCAAGTGATTAGGTTACATTACAAAGTGTCCAGGTGTCCCTGTCAACTGTAGCAGACCAGATGGCATGCAAAACCCCTAAAGAGAGTCCTGGTTTAGATCTAGGACCTCCACCCATGTGCTGGTACCACATAGACCTCCAAAGGAAGGGATGACATTATAACTTATCACCATTTCATTGTAACATTTCAGATGTTGCAGCATATGCTTTGTCAGTGAAACTGTTAACTTCATTCCTAGGTGACAGTAGTGATGCACCTCTACAGAGTTATCACAGTTATGAAGGGGCAATTCTCTACTACAAGGTTGTTTTTTGCTGAATTCAAACATGGCAAGTTTGAGATACTAATATGTGTTTGTGTTACTAAATATAAAACTTTGAGGAAATGAAAGTCTACTTTAAATGATTCATCATCACTTCAACTGTAGTTCCTCATTTTAAATCCCAATTCTGTTTCAACAAATTCTTTATTCCAATAAAGACTAACACCAGACTGTGGCCCACCACGATCTCTTAATGGACAGAACATATTGTAGCATGTAAAGCTTCATGCCATAAGGCAGCGTTTTTAACCTGGTAACAACAACAACAACAGCAGAGTAAAAACACCTCCATTTAACAACAGAAGCTATGCTTTACATCATGGAATGTGTTACCACATCATTAGTATACATTCTTTTGTCCACACCAAGTCCAAAGCCCGGGGTTTTCAGATGGCTTATGTGTCATCTGGATTCTAGTAGTTTGCACAAGATTCATCTAGCTATATGTAGGTATTGTGTTTTTTCATTGTTGTTGAGCAGAAATGGCATCTAAAAAGCATTTTTACTTAATGGTTTAGATACTGCAGTTACGCCTCATAATCATGTGGAAATCCACAAGGAAATCCCTGTGTGACATTTTTATACAGTCTTTTTGCACTTGTGTTTGCTGCTAACAGAGACAGAGATGCTAAACTGATTTTCATTGTTCCTGTAACAGTGACAGTAAAGATCTATTCTAAGCATTCAAATGATTTTAAACAAGATATTTTAAAACCAATTTAGCACATTCTTTTCAGGGATATTCAGGGGAAGCAGCTTCTCTTATTTGTCCAAAATCAAACGCTTTACATAACCACGAGTATGAGTACAGTTGAGAAAATGTGCACAAATGATGGCTGAAAAGACTCAGAATCAAGTGTCCGCATTAGGGGTGTAACAGTACAGAAAAATCCTGTTTGGTATGTTTTTGGTACAGGGGTCTTCAGTTTGATAAATTTTCAATACAATTTCGGTACAGTGAAGGAGACCAGTTTCATTAAAAAAAAAAAAAAAAAAACTTTAAATAATACTGATCTTCACATAACAATGCTGGCACACCACTCCAGTTTTGTCGACTTGTCTCTCTCCATTGACATATGGAATCTGAAACGCTCCCAAATTGGAAACCTTAGAGAAGACGGAGGGTCTTCCAACTCTGGCTTTGTACCTGTGATGGTGCTCTGAGGTGCCATGCTGGTTCACGTTCAGCATATGTATGGTGCATGTTCCGCTTAGATGTCCATCTAGGATATCAAATATTGCACATGGGTTTTGCTTGCAGCCACCGTACTCATACTGTGTGCATTCTACTTCAAGGTTTGTGTGGAGACTTAAGGTGAGTGTTAGCGTTCTTCACATAGGCTACAAGTATTCGTTTGGTACACCTCCATATTGTATTGAAGGCCCCAAACCAAAACAGTTAGATACAAACAAGTGCACCATTACACCCTTAGTCATCACGTCTGGTTGTTGCAGATTTTCCAGATTCAGAACTTCAACTTGCTAACAGGGATTTGGTCCCACCAAGAAGGTGCTGATGAGGCCTGACTCCCAGTCTGCATTCAATTCTTCCCTAAGACGTTAAAACGTTGGTATGGGTCAGAGGTCATGGCTCTGTCCACGCCACACTGGGAAAACATTTCTTTATGATTTGCTGAGCACAGAGAGGATTCACTTTTACTTGCGACTTCAAATACTGTTTTGGAGGTCACATGGCGATAGAAAGTATTAAAAATCTCAAAAAGTCTGGCCATCAGAACTGAGGATGGAGGATAGACAAATAGAATAAAGTGAAGGTAATGTTTTATTTTCATTGCCAACAATGCAAGTTAGAATAAAACAACAGTTGAGGGTATTTCACGCATTCTTGAAATTTTCAACTTTTTCAAGTGCTAACTGTTCATCAAAATAATATTGTTGATTGTTCTGCCTCTACATTTGTGAAATTCTTTATTTCTTAGGTATTTGTCATGCTCGGTAATTACAGATTAAAACCAGTCTTTCAAGTGTTTTCCTCTCATTTTATTTTCATCTTCAGCTTTCATTTAATTTTTGTCCTGTGGCTTTTTTTTTTTTTTTTTTTTAAATCGCATTCCATCTTTTACAAATGTGGTTACTAACCCTAACCACAAATATGCATCTAGTCTCTTTAACTTTCACTCATGACCAGAAGTCAGCCTTTGAACATCATTAAATAGTGACCACAGTAATAACTGATATGCACTGATATGAAATGTTTATAGTGAAAACATTTTTAGACCCACTGATCAGCTGTACTAAAGAGCCCATGAGTTGGTTGTGTAAGTGTCAAGTCTTTATGGAGAGGAATGAATGAACATGTTGAAACAAGAGAATATTTTTACCAGACTGCTGAATTACACTGGATGCATACTGTTGATATTAAATTCTGCTGAAACTTTGGAAAATTAGGCTAAGCAGAATACAACAACCAAACACACAAGCAGTGGATCAACAGGGAGGTTTGTGGCATGCATTAGCTTTGCCAGTTTTGCTACACACAAATATTTCTGTAGACCAAGATATTGTGCAATATTTGATAGTATGTGTTGAAGCAGGGCGTTACATTCCGTCTGTACACATGCAAGAGAGCTGAGCAGATTTCCTGTTAAACTGCCTGATTTCCTGAAACAACGTTTCATTCTGATAAAGTCAAACATGTCAACCACGAGATCTTCCTCTAAAGCAGTCTGACTGAGGAAACGTCACTGATTATCAGAAACTGCCATACAAGACTGAAAAATGTTAGAAAAACTGAAGCATGTGGATCATGAATAAACCATTTTGAAATTGCATGTACTCTTATTTTGCTGTTTTCTAAATAAAAACTATTTACCATGTTGGATATAGAAGTATATTTTACTCTTATTTTGATGCATTCAACCGCACAGCATCGGCACTCTGTCATACTTCGTCTGCATGTGAAGTGAAACCACATGTGGTTTTAACTGCACACTTTACAGACTGTCAAACATGTCTCTAAATGAGTTTTCAGAGATAAAAACTGTTCATACATACCACTGACAAAGCTCTGGCAACCCTCTGACTGGCGATATCACCCCAAAAGCCTCCCATGGTGGCCGTTTACTCGACAAACCCTCAGGAGAAACAAAACCCCTTTTTCAAGAAGTTCCACTGTCTGTTGAAAAGTTGTTTTTAACAACAGTTAAAGATAAATCCAGTCAAAGTGGCGGTTCACACAGCAGTGTGTGGATCTGTCCACCCTTGGTAAGTAAATACAGACACTGTGCTGCCAGCACAGCCTTAGATATGATTCATGTATTTATAGCAGAGTGTGTTGCTCTGCTGAGCCTGGAAGTCAGCAAACAGCAAGAAAAAAAAGGAGGAGGAGCATGTGCAGGATGATCCTCCACAATTCTGACAGAAAAGGGAAACAGGTCAAAGACAAATCAACAGAGACTGGTTCTACCCTGTTAGTTATTCCACTTTGACTGACAGGATTTCACAAATACTGCAGTGACAGGTCACATCTTACATACTACTGCATGCAAAGCAGAGAAAAGGCCCAAACAAAAACTGACAAGACCATAAACAAGGCTTCAAGTTAAAACCCAAAACAAATGCAAAGATACAATAGACTAATCCAAAGTTAAAAGCACAGGTCAAGACTAGAACAACACAAGCTCCAAGTCAAGATTATCAGAACATAAAGCCTGCAGACGGAGTACGCAACCAGGTCTGAGGTCAAACCCAAGTCACAAGATAATTAACACTGACACTCCTGAGTCCAGACTTGACTAAAACAGAGCCAAGTCTTAAAGGTTCAGTGTGTGATATTTAGTGACTTCTAGTGGTGAAGTTGCAACTCAAACCAACCAACATCCTCTGCTTGTTCCAGTCAATGTTTGTTTTGTATACCTTTTTTTTTTTTAAATAGTAAGAGGGATGTTAAATCTGGCCCACACTCCAGACATGGTAGGTAACAGATGATTACTGGTATAAAACAGAGGAAGAAGAAGTCCATTCTGAGTTACATGATGGTTCTACTCCCTCTGTGGACATAAACAACTCATTCTAAGGGAACAAAATGAATTCCATTATCATCATCTTCTTTATAAGCTTCAAAAGGAGAAGAACTATTTTATTTACAGAGCCCCATACTTTGACAGACAAAGCAAAGACAATAAAGTAAAAGTATGATGTTACAATAAAAACTGCACAACTATAATGCAAAACAAAGGGAAGACAAAAGATTAAAAATAAAACCAAAAGACAAACTTTGTCACTTTGTCCTCATTGGTTCTAAAATACATGTGACATCATCATCCACCTTAAACTACCTAAAACTCTACAGACCAGTGCCAAATCACAGTAAAACCCTAATGTTAGTGTTGTTTTCAGAGACAAGAATACATCCATTAATAAAAAATACAACTATGATGTAAATCATATGTTAAGTCCCCCATAGTAGAGATGATTGATAAAACTATAATGAAACTGATTGTGATATCATTTCTATATTACACCATGATACTTTGCCCTGGCGATCAGTTCAGATGAGTTGACACATACTTTTATTTTAAATTAATACTATAAAAATCAGAGTGTGTTGGTGGCTAAAAAGAAATATAAAAATATGGACTGATGGAAATAAATAGTGTGACACTGCCAAAGCTATCTGACATGGTGAATGTACATCATAAGGATTTCCATCAAAATATTAGCGTGTGGGACTTTTTTTAGTCAGGTTATGTACATTATAATAATTATTGGTATCAACTGAACATTTGTATCATAATCTTTTTGACCATCTCGCTCACACAGTCACCAGACCAACCGGAATTAATTATCATGGAAGATTCTCAAGTGACATATTCAAGAGCATTCACCTCTTCCAACATCAAAATTCCAAAAAATTTTGAATATTAAATTCCAGAATATATTTAGCATGAATGATGTTTGTCCCCCAGTCAAGACTGTACAAAAACTGACACTGTTCATGTATAAGAACTAGCACTTTATATTCATGTTATGACTGTGTGCAGTTTGAGTTCTACATCTGTAAACAGTAAATAGTTTCCGTTTTGTAACAATGCTATGTAAATGCTCTCCCTCCCTGTGTGTGCCTCACAGGAGTTTCCACTCAGCTCAGGAATCCTAATGAGAAACAAGCCACTACATGAGCACACAGCGCACATCCATATAAACACATGATGGGAGGCTTTACATTTCCTCTTCTGTTACAGCTCACAGACGACCACAAGCAGCAGCAAAAGCAGCAGCAGCCCACAAGCCACAAACAAATCACTGCGTACAGACACACAACACCAGACAGGATTAGAAAACAAGGAGGATTCCATTTGCAGGTGAAAAACCCGTGCACTCATGTTATTTCAGGTATAGGAAGTGACTGTGGGTGCACCGGAAGGGGAAATAGACATTTAAATGATTCAGTATTTGTGCTTCTATAGAACTATGATAGATAAATCAACACTCTAATCTGTTAATAAATCAACAGGAATAAATGTGTAAACAGCACCAAGTGATGGAGGAGGAATACGTGCACATTTTAAATCTGTGCTCTGTTATTGAAGAACAAGTCACAAAAAAAGTCTGTGTTCAGATAAATAAAAGTTCTTCATGATCGGTCCGTGTGATAGGCCTATATACTGTATGCAACGACAGAAAAAGGTCTTTTGTTTTATAATCAGCTCAACACTTTTTATGTGTCATATGTCAGATTACACTCTTAACAACAATGTTTTTAGTATTCGGATGACACATCTTTCATATCCACAGACATATGAGTAACAAGCTTTTATTTGTTGAAGATACAATTCACAGTGTGCTGTAGAAACAGGCCTTTCAATATGGTCATAATTTATTAAGGTTGGATAATTTGGTCATCTTGCAAAAGTTACTGAAACCAAGAAACAAAATTGTACCGATTACTGAACATTTTGAAATAGAGTGAAATAATAATGATAATAATGATCCCCCCCCCCCCAACTTAATCATATAAACATAAAGCTGTATGAGACAGAAATTAAGAGAAAAAAAAAAGAATGTGAAAATCTACCTCCTCCTTCTGCAGGTCCAAACCAAAGTACTAAATATAAAGATAGATGATATGATGCCGTTTCATGTCATGTTGGAAAAGTGGAGCCAAAATATCCCGGTTTGATCCACAGTGAAAGCCTTGCCATCTCTTCACCACCAACTGTGTTGCTGTAGAACAGGATTCCAATAAAATGCAAGTCTTCAGGTATGATACTGTCAAAATATGACACAAAATTTGAGGACAGCTGTAATTTGATTCTACATGAATAAAGAAATAGTAAAAACCCTTATTTAACAATTGTTAACAGCTGGCTAATCAGCCATCTGATTTTTACTGGTTAGAAATGATATAAATCCACAGCAATAAAGTCATGTATATGTGAATCTGATCAGCAATTCATAATTACAGTTGTCAATCACATATTTAACTCTTCTACCTGTCTGAAAACACCTGTGATTAGACATCTACTCCAGACATTTTCTATCGGTTGCCGCTTTTCCAGATCTTTGTACACAAATAAGGTAATAACAACAGTCCAAAAGTAAATATATTTTATTGGAAATATATACAAACAAGACTCAAATCCTTCACATGTGCCAGTTTTCCATAAACTTAGGGGGAAAAAAATTACAATATTAAAATTACATAATAATCACTGCACAGTTAGCATAAAACTCATGAGATTAAGGACCCCTAACAACAGCCCGCCAACCCAACTACAACTCCCAAGCCCCTCGACAACTTGGGAAAAACGCTGTCCTTGTACACTGAATTTCTGTAAAATCAGTGACTAAATATAATAAATACAGAAAATGGGCTGTAATGCAATATGTAGAATATGAGACTTTGTTCGTATCACACAGCTCCACATTATTAGCATTATTTTCATTTTTTAAACATGTAGCTGGAGATAAGAATGAATGTTATTGGCCAAAGCTGGTTCATCTCCAGTTCTCTATGCTCCTACTGATAATGAGCCCTGTTCTTGTCAAATTAGATTATACACTTTTCTTTAAATCTGAAATACTCAAGGCTGCTGATTTAAGCATCGGTTAATTCACCCTGAAGCCACACAGTTTTCAGGGTCCTTTGCATAAATAACCTCAACTTCTTTTTTCCCTCCCCTGTAACAAACTCCCAGATCTGGCCTCTATCATTTGCGTGTTTCTGTTTCTCAGGTAGCGGATTGTGGACACCAGTCACCATGGAAACCACCTGGACGCAGGTTGTTTTACTAGAGGACAGCGTCTTAAAGCAAGTCGTCTTTGTGTTCCTGACGTCATGACAACCGCAGCAGGAGAACCTCGATTTATATAGCGACGGTGATGGATCATGGGATACATCAAACCGGCTGCAGGCAAACGAACACCACATGACACACACCACCTCTCCAACACACAAACACAGTGTTCTGAATCACTGCCAACAACTGAATGTTTTTAATCCCAAAGCTGCCGAAGCACAAAATTAAACGACGTTGGTCTCATGAATGGCCGTCTCCTAAAATAGACAATAAATATTTAGCCAATAAGAGCCTGGGGGGGCAGGGCTCGAGGTGGATGCAACAACAGATAAAGTCTGTAGTTGACAGTATGAGACTTGAACATACATTGCCTGAAGCTATTGTTATATTTAATTTGCTTTGAGTGTTGTCTGGTGTCATTATGACTCTGTGGCTCCTCCTGCTGGTGTGGATGTCTGATTTCCAAACATCCCTCTGAGCGTTAACTTTTTCAGTCTTTCAGTCAGTTTGTTTTGGGTGCTTGACTCCAGCAGCTTATCTGTTCTGCACAAATCTGTGTCTTTTATTTTTTCAGTCTCTAATCCTGAAGTGGTTATCTAAGATAAATATGATGGCTGTATAACAGTGAGGCTGAAAACAACAAGGTGGAGCCCATCAAGTTTAGGTTGGTCTTGGGCCAAGAAATCACTGTGGTCTGCCAGTTTATTTATTGTCCAAATGTCACGAATCATCCTTCAACACTCTCCATGATGAAAAAAGTTTAGAAATTATTGACGGTGCAAAATGATGGTCTGCACGTAGTTTTAATAAAGTTAAGTAGGAGTATTTCACTGAAAAATCTATATGTTTATAACTTTTTCTGTGTTAAACTTGCTGCCGAGCCAAGGCTAGTAACAACTTCTCATGAATTTGCATTTATACATTTGGAAACATAGTTTAGAAGTGCACTATCACCACCTAGAGGACTGGAGGTACTACACTCATTCAGTCTCATTTCTGTCATTGGGAGCATCTGCTGAGTGCAAGTGTGTCATCTAAAATTTGATATACTGATTCGATTTAGCTTTTTATTTTCTTATTGGCCCAACATGACTGTATTTATCCACAAAGGACCTGCATTCTATCTATTTTTTTAATATTACTGTCTTATTACCTCCGCCAGGAGGTATTGTGATCGCTTTGCTTTGTGTGTTTGCATGCGTGTTTGTTTGTTTGTTAGCAAGATAGCTCAAAAAGTTATGGACGGATTTTCATGAAATTTTCACGAAATGTTGATACTGGCACAGGGAAGAAATTATTAAATTTTGGTGGTGATAGGTGGTGGGGGGGGGCATGGGGGCCCACTGATCTGCCTTGGCGGGGGTCTGCGCTCTCCGAGTGCTTTTCTTGTTTTACTCTGTTAGGGACATTTATCAGAGGTGTATTTATGCATTCCTCCAATCACAGAAACCACACCAGAAATGACCATATTTAAGTAGATGTTTCTAATTCGTAAAACGGAAGAAAACATCGGCCTCAAGAACCCAAATCTGCCTCAAAATATATCAAGATATGGACCCACAGAAAAGTCCACGTTTTATTGAGCCAACGTACAAATGAGGATAAATAAGATTATATATCAAAAACAGCACAAACAAACTTAGAAAAGATAAAAGATCAAAAAAAGATTGGATCAATACCCAAGCAAGTAGTGTTTTAGCATATCCTCATCCACAGACCAATAAATTCCAGTGGTACCAGGAGTTGCAGTCCACTGACGAAGCTTCTACGGAAATTTACGGCCTCTTGGATACTTTTTAACATATAAGGAAAATGCAAAATGTCAGCCACATTAGGTCACTTAATGTTTTCTATTGGTGGCGCAAATGTAAATAGAAAAAAAAAAGGTCTGGAGGTCTGGAGTTCTTCTGTTCCCCTGTGGGCCGTTCCTCTCAGTTCCCACAACTGTTCGGTCGGAACATGCCTATTTTTACAAAATTAAGACACTGCCTCCTCATATTTCTCCAATTGATGAGCTGAAGTTACAGATTTCACTTTGAAGGAACAGTCTGATGCTTCTTCTTGAGGAAGACAGCAGCTGAGGCTCATGGGTATTGTAGCATGTATAGAAGAGACAGCAGTGCCTCCAAAAGTTAGAGAACTCCATGGATGTCCTAAGTAAAAATGCAGCCCTTCTATATGACATACAGTGTGATGACCCACCAGAGAGCGTGCAGCCACTGGAGGACAGCTCTGCTGACGTCAACACATATCAGCTGGGAATTAACAACAACAACCTGAGCACAAGACACCTGAAAGAGTATGAGCAGACAACACAAACTAAGAAGCACATTCCTTTTATTCAAGATGAACATGATGTATCCTGATCTGGACTGTGGATGAACATACTCTGGAGCAGCACCACACTCAAATTATTCATTAGTTATCGGTAGTTTATAAGGTATTACTTTCTCCTCTAAGAAACCGGGTTTAAACTTACCAGACAAAACAAAACATTACAAGACATTGCCTCAGTTCCGATGTCCCTCAGTTCTATCACTTTGTTTTACATTTTACAAACTAAATTGTGGTAGATACAGAAGCAGGATGCACTTTTTTTCTCACAGGGAGGAAAAAACAGACAAACTGAACTAATGACTGGATTTATTGGATTATTTTACACTGAAATTGATTAAAAACTGTTGCAAAGTGCTTCTTCAGTGCCCAAACTCATGTCTTTAAGGATTTATAAACGGCTAAGAGATTTTGCTGATTCTCATGAAACAAAAGACAGGACAAAAAACTACTACTCAATTAACTGATTAAAAAACAATCTGTGGTTATACTGATATTTGGTTGATTACTTCAGAAAAATCACAAACGCCTGTTTCTAAAATGTGATTTTTTTTTTTTTTTCAATTTTCTGTCCATTTTTTGGTCATCACAGTCAATGACATAATTAGGTTTTTTATATTTAATATTAACTGTCAAAAATCTGATGTCAGATCAAGTCACAAAGCCAACAACAAAAAATTACCCCCCCCCCAGACTGAGTTGCTAATGTCTTTGTTTCATGAGTCAGTGAAATCACTTTTATTTGGTCAAAACAAATTTTTACGTTCAGTCCTTACAGAAAGTAAAACTAGTTTTAGTCAAGCAGAATGAAAAATTGGATTGTTTTACATTGTTTAAAAAAAAAAAAAAAAAAAAATTTAAAAGCACAAACACGTCTTTAAGGGTTTGTTTTGATCAAATACAGTCTCAAAAAAGATGATTCACCGATTCTTATGTGGCAAAAACAAAAGGTGCAGCTCAGCTCAAGTGGTAACATTTACGTCACCTGTATGGTTTTATTAGCAGTGTGTTCATACCTCAAATAATGCTGCACATCCAGTTACTAATTATTGATCCAGTTTGTTCAGTTCTGGACTCAATGACCTGCTCCATTTCTGATTTTGTGCTTTCTAACTGAATACAGTCACTGGCTCTGAATTTTACTTTAACCTTGCTTATTAATCCATTAACAACATGTTTATTAAAGCAAAAGACTACTCATCAAAACTGATTCTATGTCACACAGAGCTGTGACAAACAGTTCTCTTCATTATGGATTATTTTCTGGAGGCATGGTTTCCTGACTCAAGGTAAACAGTGAAAAAGTGAAAAATTACTGGAGCCATTAACCTATTACTAGAGATGCTGCTGATTATTACTTTTTCAGTTCAGATGTTGAAGCTGTTTTGTTGCAACTAAAACCAAGACTGCAGTTCATTTACAGATTACTATAAAATTCCCAAGTACAAAGTGTCAGTTCTCAGGATATAGCCTTATAATTAACAATTATTTTCTTTGTTGATTAATCAGCCAATTGTTCTTAATCTCACAATAATTATATTTACAACAGGTTACTATCATATTAAATTCAATTTATAGCTTAGATTACGTACATACAGATTAATACATTGAACTAAGATATGCAGATATAACTAAACGTTTAGGATGAGTCTGTTCTTGGAAATCAGACATTTGAGAAAGTTTGCCACTTCACCAATAGGTGCATTTTCATAAACACATATCGGGTGCATTTTGAAATTTCGCCTTGGAAAATGTTAATGGAAATTTCTCAATCAGGTTTTCGCAAAAAAAAGTCCAAGCACTCTCCTGGTTTTTGCCATTTTTCCCCAAAGAGGAAATGCATATGAGGACATGGAAACACTTTTCTGATTAAATTCCGACATAGCAACCAGCTGACTGATCACCTGTTTGCTGCGTTTCTCTAATATAAAAACATATCTGGAACAATGAATAAATTATTCCTCTTTCATTTGTGGGAAAAAAGACATTGTGCCCATTTTAGCAGAATGGTCTGTTTCTGTACTACTGTTTCTTGCTACTCTTTTATAATAGAAATGTGTAATATAGCCCACAGCGCCACCTGCTGGCAAAAACAATGCCATCTATATTGTTTGCTTCAAACCACTTAAGCTCCAAACCACTTAATGAAAATTGACCTAATTTGCAATTTCAATTTTGTGACTTTTCAAAAGTTTGCTTCAAATTCACCAGATGTTTTATGGCAAAACAGCTACAGATCAATTATGAGAACTGTTAAGATCATTGCTGTTTGAACTGATTGCTTGTTTGTTTGTTGCAGCTCCAGTCTAATCAATAACCTTCCTTTGCACCAGATGCTCCTCCTAACCTTTTCTTCCCATCAGGCCCAGCTGCTCCAGCCTCATTTTAACTCGTACTGCTCATTAACGCTGTATTATTGTTGCTCTTCCGCTTCCATCTGCACTGAACAATAACCTGCTCCGTCTGTCTGCTGTCACCGCTCACACATACGCCTTTGTTCAAAGGCTGCACTGCGATCCACACACAGTGAAAAGTTTCACCTCACACTGTGGAGCGTCTGCATACAGGAAGTAACATCAAACACTAATGCCCATTACAAAGCACTGAAATAACACTAACAAAAAAGAAGCTAGAGGGCAGAATCAGATGGCCTGATTGATGATCCCTAAAAGGACATTTTACAAACTGTCAGTATGTGTAGAATTCAGTAGTGGCCCAATGGATAATATCAGCTGGTGCTGCTGACAGTGAAGGAAAGTTACAGTGATATAGAAAGATATGAAAAAAAGTGCTGTCGCATCTGCTGTGGCCTGTGGAACTTATTGTTGGAAAAAATAAAGTGACTAATGGTGAGAGGCAAAACAAGAATTTTTTTCATCTTCTCCAAATTATACCAATATCCATTTCACAGATAATTTCACATGTCAAAAAAGTCCTTGTCGTTTTTGTCACCTGTAGGGAACATCCTGAGAACACAAAGTTATCATGTAAATGTCAAGAAGACAGTTTGGTGTGTTTGACAAGGCAGGAGCACTCAGTTTTCCACTCACATATTCCCAAGTTCAGGAAGTAGGATACTGAAATTGAAGTTGATAATTAAGTGTCATAAAGATAATTACATATATGATTATATATAATTAGTATATATTTTGGCCATGCTGAGGTGGGGGATGCTGAGGTTGGAACTACCTGGCAGGAGGTCTAGAGGGAGACCCAAGACCAGATTTATGGATGTAGTGAAAGAGAACAAGAAAGTACTTAGTGTGAGAGAAGAGGAGGCAGAGCACAGAGTTAAATGGAGGGAAGATGATTCACTGTGGCAACCCCTACAGGGAACAGCCGAAAACCAAAAAGAACAAGAGGAAGAAAAGGAACCAAAAAAAAAGTATTTTGGCCATCATGATGGATGAGCCAAAGCCAACGCTAGCTTAGAGAACTTCAACTTCAAACATTTTTGTCAATTTATGGTCTTCTTAGTGTAATTTATAGCCAAAATTACAGTAGAGACATTTATTAAGAAATGTGTTTTATTCAACTAAACCAAAAGTGTAACTCATCAGGCACTAAACTGTCAATCACACCTGCCAGTCAAAGCCCATCACATGAGATTATTAAGATTTCTATTTGCTATAAAAAATATATTAATGGTCAAGTGGTTTACAGATGGAGAACACTTGCACCAGAATGACTCCTGACAGAAGTTCATGCAAGTGTATGGGGGCCAGGGTTTTTTAAAGCCTGCATCTAGCGGCCACCAAAGGTATTACACCTTGACATATTTATTACCTGTCTAGCTGCAGTTGTTACCTCTTGTTTTAGACAATGTGTCATTGATCAAACAAAAAATCATGTCACAAACATTTTTAATCACAATTTGAAAGGCAATATGTCTCTATTACAGTACAGTAGTCTGTACTGTAGAGACCAGAGACACTAGAAATAGCTGATATCTCTATTTTCAGTTAAAAACACACCATCACTTGCGTTGGGGATGTGTAAAAGTTTTCAAACTAACTTGCTATGAAGCCAAGCACCAGACTGAAACAGTATACTGCATATTGCCACTAGACTTCCCACTTCCACTCTGCAGAAGAGAATAAATGAGACTACCAAAGCCTGTGACTAAACGTGCTTCGACTCCACTTAAAGTGATGGCAATAATGTACCTCTAAGCTGTTTGACAATAGCCAGTAAACACACTAATGAGGAGAAGCATAAGTGACACAAGACCCTTTTCACTGCTGTCAAGACAGGGCTGGCTAGGCATGACAAAAGTAGCAACTTAATCATTTATGCCATAACTTTTCTCCTGTAGTGTTTACATGCTGTGCTGTCTATATTTTTTGGCTCATTACTTTCATTAGCTTTAAGTCTCCCAAAGCTACATACACCTCAGTTAACAAATAGAGTGTTAATATAAAAGAATATATATTATGGTGATCATGTTGCTTATTACTGATGTAAAACTGTGATTACCATAAGGTTGCCTGAGACCATGCCCCTCAACCCCCTTTCCAAGGTCAAACTTTGTCATCGAGGTTATCAGAAGTTTGGAAACAGGAGTAGGATGGACAGAAATGACCTAAATCTCTTACAGTCACCCCAAAACAATGAAACTGTTGACATGCGATGATCCATAACACTCTCTGAAACTGATTTGGAGTCTTGTGACACATGACACCTTCCATCCATCTTAATTACAATGCAAATTAAAGACAAACACCAACGATCAGCAAAAGGTTCAGACTTTTAAACAGCCAGTTTCTGATATTTCAGAGATGAAATGATCTGTAACATTTACTGACAAATCACTCTCTGTAAGCTGTTTAAACCGTGGTCTCCATGGTAACAGCAGCATCCAGGTTAAGGTGAGGACCCTCTTACGACCCTCTCTATCTAACTCCATTACAGCATTAGCAGTAGTCATAGGAATACATAAACTTGCCTCAATGCCACTTTGGATGACAGTTCATTTATATTTTTTTTCTGCTGATGTTTCATGGCGACATTACTCACTCACTCAC
Source organism: Sphaeramia orbicularis (assembly GCF_902148855.1). Classification (NCBI taxonomy): domain Eukaryota; kingdom Metazoa; phylum Chordata; class Actinopteri; order Kurtiformes; family Apogonidae; genus Sphaeramia; species Sphaeramia orbicularis. The sequence goes on from NC_043972.1 coordinate 21,678,026, forward strand.
TCACACACACACACACACACACACACACATACATTTACACGTGCTCTGCCAACACGTCTGCTTTTTTCTACTCTAGGACTTAACGCCTTGCTCAGTGACACTCCTGTTACACACAGGAGAAAATTAAGTGGTTTCAGCAAAGGTTGTTCTGCTTACAATCCACAAATTTCTGAGTTCAATATTAATACCAAATTCCATCGAGAAATTCTTTAATTTTATATATTTGTGTTTACCGGCAAAAATCTGAATGTACATACAGACTATAACACAACTAGTCTGTGTTATTAGGCTACTATTTAACATACGGCGTCATAAAAAAGCTCATTTACGGCAGGATTTAACAAATAATTTGGTTTAATTGGGTAAAGTACGCGCTTCAACCACTCTGAATACAGCGCAATCAGCAGTGGAGAGGAAAGTGGAAGGAGTAGGAAATGACAGCGGAGGTAGGTTACAGGAAAAAAAATGGATTTTTGTGAAAAAAATTTTGCAGCTGGTTGGATGTAAGTCACGCCGATTGTAATAACATAGTCTACAGATTCAAACTGGTGTTTTAATGCTAACCACATAACACTAGTATATTAACCAGAGACCCGTGAAACAAAGAATTAGGGATTCTCTTAAAGCAGTTCGGTGCTGTCGAGAGAAACACGTATGGTTACTTCACTTCCTGGCAGAAGAAGCGTGGTCCCTTAAAAACAAAAGCAGCCACGCTGCCAGCCAGGTTAAGCTGTTCTTCGTTTACTGACAGACACTTAAAACAAACCTTGCTTTTTGACACTACAGACACCATCTTGAGAAAAGCCTCCAGTTTCTTCCCGGTGTCAGTTTTTCAGACAAACCGCGGCTCGTGGAGGTGACGTTAGCCGTTGGGGGAAGCTAACACTTGGAAAGAAAAAGTGGTAATTACAGATGTGAGGAGCGGTCTCATCTGTTCAGTGTTATCCCTCCATTTCGAGATAACCCCCAGTAAACTTCTCCTCTTTTTTTCTTCTCAACCATGGTGACAAATTCATCCAAGCTCACCTCCTTCTTCTCTACTTCTTTATCGCCACTTCTTTACAACTGCCCGGAATATATTCACTCCGGCGCTAAAGCCTGCCTCTCTTTGACTGACATGTACATGCTCCGATCATATGGCAAGACCGGCTTTTATTTCGCCAATCATCGACCATGAAAACAAGTAGGCGGGGCTTAACCGGTAACAAAGCAGAGAAGCCTTTTTTCATTCACTTCAGTAGGTTTTAATTACGGACGATAGAAATGAAACAACGGAATTAATCATATATTGAACTAAAACTCACTTATGACAGCGAAATAAAAGATATACTTTTACAACATGACTGAACCTATATTTAACTAAGACTCATGTATACCAACGGAATTAATGCGATATTTATTGTTTTTGTTTTTTTTTATTTAGGCCATTCTAAGTAGGGTATTATCTTTTATTAGGGACACATCAAAGATAAAAGAAAAAAATCTTAATATTAGGAAGGTAAAGATATAATTATATGACAAAAAGCAAATTCATGGAAAGTTTTATTTCCTTACAGTCAGTTACCTTTTCCTCAGTTGTCTGATATGAAGCTGCTAACCTTTCATTTTAAGCTTATAATAAAGGAGGTCTGGATAAAAAAAAATGTTGTGAGAGAATTTGGTGCAGATCCATAAAATAACCATAAAAAAAAAAAAAAAAAACAATTCTAGAATTGATTTGATCAGTGACTTTAGATCACAGGTGTCAAACATGCGGCCTGGGGGCCAAAACCGGCCTGCCAAAGGTTCCAATCCGGCCCACGGGATGAATTTGCAAAGTCCAAGTTAGGGCATCGAACTCAAAAATAATATCATAATCACCTATAAATAATGACAACACCATTTCTTTCTCTTTGATTTCGTTCAAAAAACATTAATTATGAAAATATTTACATTAAGAAACTATCATTTAACAATAAAATGGTTAATAACCTGAACAAATATGACAACCTGAAATGTCCTAAAGAAAATTAAGTGTAATTTAACAATATTCTGTCCTGTTACTAAATGTTTTGTGCCTTTGTAGATCCTCATATGTAATGCACATGTATAAATGATAAGTCGAGGCATAATACTGATTAAACTGTACTTATATTTTTAACAAATTTCATTTTTTCAGGTTATCACATCCTTTTTGTTTGGATAGTTTGTAAATGTAAATAGTGGCATAATTCAATGTTATTTTTTTGCACTAAAACAATTTGGAAGTTGTCATTATTTATTGGTTATTATGCTATTATTTTCTGGTCTGGCCCATTCAGATAAAATTGGACTGAATGTGGCCCCCCAGAAGAAAATGAGTTTGACACTCCTGCTTTAGATCAATAAAACCGATATATGATTCAGACATCTATTAGATCTTATCAATCTACTTTACAGACCGAACATTAGTGGTACAACTTTACTTCATGAAATGATGATGAAAAAGTTTCACCTGGTATATTAAACAGATTTAAAAAACTCTATAACATTATTTAATACATATTTAAGAAAGTTAGTGAAATACATTCTCAAAAAATACATTTGCTTTAGAGAGATTACTGAATATGCCATAACACAAATGCCTTACTATGTCGCTTATAATCAACAGGTGGACTATATGGTGTATAATTAATTACTGCATGCCCAAAATGTTGATACATAGATTTAGCTTGAAATGTCAAATGCCTGAACTTGGAATATTTCGAGGAATGATCACATAAAGGCATAAAAATGACTCAAAACAAATATAACATAAATAGAAGGTTAAAAAAAAAAAAAAAGAAAGAAAATTTTAGGTTTTTTTTAATCAACTTGTCAAAAGAAAAGAGTGAAAATGAGGATAACAGAATGTTCCAGACATCTTTATTTGAACGAGTGTCATTAATTCCTAAACCTTTCAACTTAATTTTATTTGTTATGTTCATCTGAGGCATGTAAAAGTGTAGGTAAAAGTAAGGCAGTACGGCCAGCATCCATATAAACAAGCTCTACATTGATTTTTGGGGTATTTTTATATATTTGTTATGTTACTGATCATGTGATATGGACCTAAAAATAATTTTATGTCTCTTCAAAAAAAGATATTGTGTAATGAAGGTTGGTTTCATATACCAATATCATTTTACAAATGATGCATTCATTCATTATCTGAACCACTTTATCCTCACTAGGGTCATGGGGGTCACTTGGAGCCTATTCCAGCTACTTATGGGCGAAGGCGGGGTACACCCTGGACATGCCGCCAGTTCATCGCAGGGCTGAACATATAGAGACAAACAATCACTCTCACATTCACTCCTATGGGCAATTTAGATTAACCAATTAACCTATCGGTGCATGTCTTTGGATGGTGGGAGGAAGCCGGAGTACCCGGAGAAAACCCATGCAGATGCAGACACGGGGAGGACATGCAAACTCCACACAGAAAGGTCCCACCCACATTGACTGGTGTTGGAATCGAACCCAGGACCTTCTTGCTGTGAGGCTCGAGTGCTAACCACTGCACCACCATGTGATGATGCCTTTGTTGCTAATTTACTGTGCTTTTATTATGTTTTTACTGAGCAGTATTGACTATCTTATCTTATCTTATCTTATCTTATCTTATCTTATCTCACCAATTGCCATTGTGTCAAAACAATATTGAATTTAAATACATTTTGTTGCAACATCAGACCAACAGAAATCTGTCAACAATCACTGATAATGGTGACAAATAATATTACCAACAAAAACACACTCTCATCAGCTGACCTACATATGAAACAAATAATTGTAATGATAAAGTCAGTCAGTCATTCATCTTTTGAACCACTTGAGAAGAGGGTAGTAAGGGTGCTGGAGCCTATCCCAGCTACCTACGGACAAAGGTACACTTCTGGATATGTCACCAGTCATCACCAGGGCTGAAATATAGAGACAAACAACCAATCACTCCCACATTCCCACCTATGGGCAATTTAGCTCTAACCATTAGTACATGTCTTTAGATGGTGGGAGGAGTACTTGGAGAGGACCAACACAAACTCCATATAGAAAGGGCCCTGGTGTTGGAATCGAACTCAGGACCTTCTTGATGTGAGGCGACAGTCCCCTGCACCACTGTGCTACCTGTAATGATAATGTACTGGACACAAATACATGAATGACTGACTTTTCCGTGTTGTTAATACTTTTGGTTGTTTTTGTCTTGTGTCTTTGATGTTGTCTTGTCTTGTTGTGTCTTGGGTTGCTTATCTTGTAAACTATTGATGTATTTTTGTCATTGCGTGTGTTTTCTGTTATTGTGTCTTTATCTTGTTGTGTCGTCTATGCCATTTTAATTCGGTCTCCTCTGCATTTCACATTTATTAATTCTTCCAGATGACACACTATTCCTGTTATAATTCAGTAAATTAATTCATACATTGTTTCATTGTTGTGTATTTTAATCTAATATCTGACACTTAAAATTACTTGCTGACACGACAACTACATTTCCTATTTAACAAAAAGGGTAGATGTAATTAATAATTGTCTTTTTTTCTTTTGTGTCTGTGTTGCTGAGGGTACTCTGGGGAATGAACTAAACTAGAAAAGAGGAGGAGGGTGCAGCTTCAGACAAACTCCCAATAAACAGCACAGATTGGTCTTTTAAATGAGGAAAAATGACAAAGTTGTGGAAGTGTTTCCCAGTCTTTGAAGCATGCTATAATGCACCACAGTCCTCTGGAAAAATCAGCTCTTTTACAATTAAAGTTCAGCTGATGATGAAAAACTAAACTGAAATGTTTAAAGTGTGATGGAGGATCAACATTTCTCAGTCATGGGTCTTTTGAACAGCTTATCTGTGATTAGCAGTTCCATGTTTGTGTGGCGTTTCCCTCCCGCGGCCATAATCCTGACAGATTATTTCATTACAGTCAAGTCATTGTTGTTTGACAAAGCAGCGCAGGGGACTCTGGGAGCTTTATTCAAACTGTTTCTGCAGGAAATAACACCCAAAGTGCTTCACAAAGTGTTTGACACGCAGCCTTTAATAAAAGACAAAATGTGCAAAATGTACTTCGTGTTTTTACAGCCTGGAAATGCGTAAATCCTTTTCTTTTTTTTTTCCTGTGATTATAATTACATTATATGGAAGATCATTACTGCCACAAGTTCTGTTTATAAAAAATATGTTCTTAAGTCTCATTAATAGGTTCTTCGTTAATACATTAGCTCATTATTATTGTTATGAGGCACATTCAATGCATGAAATTATAAAAACATAACATACCCTTTGGGAAACTATATCATTTCTTTAAACCTTGCTCTGTCTTCCAATTACAGATGCTGGGAATAACTGTCTGTTATTTCTGTTATTTCTGTTGAGCTTCTTTCTCTGGTTTTCATTAAAGCAGTAGATTAAAGCTGCCTACAGGAGTCGCAGCTTTTAATTAACATTTCAGATGACCTTTGACCTTTTGCATCTTAGATTACAATACACAGTTATCTACTGAAATGTCATGTCTGAAGATTGAGCACAAATATGTTCACAAGCTGCTAAAAAAGTTGAGAAAAAACATTTATTAAATGTTATTTTTATCATGTACAGGAGAATTATCATATAAATAGAATAATAAACTCACAGATAAAAAGTTATTTTATCAGCTCTTGATTATAGACAGATTTTTATTCAACAATAACCAAAAGTACTGTGAAATAGTTCATAGGTCATTTATTTCACATGTCAAACACAGGAATTAAAATATTTATTCATTTTAGCATGTTCACAAAAATTATTTTATAAGCAAACAGTAAACTATTGTGATTATAAAAAGTGTAATCATTTGTAAACCATTGTATAAAACAATTTGCTTCCCTTTATTTAAGTATTCATCTTCCTGATCGCTCAGATTTTTTTTTTCGATGGGACATATTCAGTTTTTGTCACTTTGCAATAACGGATGTTTTGTAAAAGAGAATTGCCGAACTCCTCACTGACATTATGATTATCATCTTTCTTTTATCTTTTCATGATGCGAATCCTGATCCTGGTGTCTATGTCACCTGATGATTTTATGTCCAGTTGTTTCTCTGATTCTAGCTCTGCTTTGGTCTCCACCACCTTCTGAGAAGAAAATCTTTACATGATTAATGTTCAGCTTTGTTTATTTCATGTCACTTCTTAGGACATTTACTCTGATACTGTTATGTAAACGTTTTAGATATTGTATGACAAAAAACATGTGGATCAAATATTGGATTAAATCCTACATAAAATGAACTGTATATAAAAGTATTTGATATTGAACATAAATAATCATAAATAATCACATTTGCAGAATAACCAGTAATAAAGATGACTGCAGCATAAAACATAATTGCAGTCAATAAAAAACAAAACATAAACATAAGCAAAACATAATTTGCAAACAAACTTTAAAATGTGCAAAAATAATTATTTTCCAAAACACTTAAACATGAAATCAAAATAAAGTAATTTGTAAAGAGAAATAATTCTAAATACTTTGGCATTATTCAGGTTTTTTTTTTTTTTTTTTTTTATCGCACTCTGGAAACTCTGTTGTTGATATGTAATTACTGAACTTACATTAAGCCACACTTCTAGAAAAAATTACATTAAACACTGCCAAACATAAAGCTATGTTAAATAATAGCAAACTTCATACAAAGTGTAAGAGATAATTTAGCAAGGTAGCATTACTAAAGAACTAGCGATTTTAGTCATGCTAACTGGCCTTTTCTTGTGATTAAAAAACTTTAGCCTAAACATAATGTTAAAATTAGCTTATGTAGCTAAGGTATACCACTTAGTTACTGTAATTTAACTTAATGCTAACATTAACTAATGTAGCTAAATTAAGTCAGCTTTTGCAGTTAAGTAATGGTAAATTTAATGCTAACAATGGCTGTTGTAACTTAGACTAGTTATTGTAATTAAGTAATGGTATAACCTTACTTCTAACATTGGTGAACATTATGGTAGTATTGAAACTAAATCATTGTAAACATCATGAAACATTCACATAGCAGTGTCTACCACTGACCCTATTATCCATCTTATCAGCCACATCTACAATTCACCTGTCTGGAGAAAAAAAGGTTTTATTAATTGAACAAAAATTCTGAAAGCCTGATCTTGGTAGTCCTTCTAGGTTCAACTGCACTGCTTTCAGTCTTTTGAAAAAGTTTTGTCTCTCTTCCAATCTACTAACTACTGGGGGAAACTGGACTTAAACCTGCAGGGGGGAGTGGTCTGTTTAGGTTTAATCCACATGCTAATGAATTTAAATGTTAGGGTCGTAGAGAGCTTGTGGCTCCTGGGGGTCAGGGGGTATTGTGTGTGAGTTCCAGGGTTGTTGAAAAGGGGGTGGGTCGCTGTCCAAATCTTTCAAGGGGGTTTGCTTGCTTTCAGGTGAGTCCAGGTGTGGAAGGTGGTTGGTTGAAAACTGTTTGGGAATGATGTTTAAAATGGTGTTACAGGTTTTTGGTAAGTAGTGTGTCAGACCACCACCTCTGTTCAGGGAAGGATTTTCCACTTTCACAGAAGTCATTTTTGTAAAAGTGGAAAAAGCGTGGAAAAAGCAAACACCTCCTGAAGGATTTGGACAGGGACCCATCCCCGTATCAACAACCATGGAACACACACACAATACCCACTAACAACCCTGACCTTCAGACTGACCCCATCTTAACACCCTAACACTGAAGTTCATTAACATTTATTAACACTTACACAGACCATCTCCCCCCGCAGGTTTAAGTCCAGTTTCCCCCACCAGTAATTAGAACTGAAGAAGTCTCTTGGATGAGAGATGAAACGTTTTCAAAAGAGCAAAACCAGTCCAGTTGAACCTAGAAGAACTACCCAGAAGATGACCTGGTCAAATGAGAGCCTACGCAGACATCCCACCTGTGAATCACAACCTGACACAACAGGCTTAAAAGGTCCACAACACTTACATATTAGATGGTTGAACGAGATCAGAATGCCCTCCTGGTCAAATCGCTTACACTGTCTGGTCAGTGAAAAAGTCCCTGTCTCCGTTTATCTAAATTTCCATTGGATAATTACCTCTGTGATTAATACGTTTCAACTAGAATCAAGTCATCTAACCCTAACTGATGCTTTGAGTAGCTTTTTATTTTGCTTTGGAGCATAAAGATTGGACTGTGTTTCAATGGAAGAAGGTCATATGGTCTGTTGGGTCCAGATTGAGCCTGTTACAGAGTGATGGGTGCAGCAGGGTGAGAGGAGATGCAGATGAGGTGATTACCCATCATGCCTAGTGCCTACAGTAGAAGCCTGGGGGCAGTGTTATGATCTGGGGTTGCTTCGGTCGGTCAGGTCTATGTTCACAGAAATCATGTGTTCATCAAGTGAGGGAAATACATTTTGTGACATTGTAGAGGCTCATTGAAACAATACCACAGCAAATCAAAACTAAAGGTGGTACAAGAAGATATTTCAGTGTGGGACTTCTTCATTTGGGAGTCATATCCAGGAGTTTTGCAGTCAGCCCCATGTGGTTATCAGTGGTATTACACTCCAAAGTACTTAAACTCAGTCTTCAGCTTCCAGCTCTTCCTTCTCCAGTTCCCCTCAGCCTCCAGAGTAAACCTCACAGTGTCCTTTGCAGCGCCCTCTGCTGGAATGGTTCATCATTAACATGGCTCTCCTGCAGCTGATGCAGGTCAGACCGGCAGCTGGAGCTCACATGGATGCTGGGAGGGGCCACAGGGACGGTGGGCGGTGCTTATCGTCAGCAGTTTCCTCAGGTGAGAGATGACCAGGTGCCTCATACTGCCTGAGGGTTTAGAGCGAGCCAGAGCAATGGATTCTGGGAGAGCGGTTCTGTGAGATCAGACAGATCAAGTTATCAAGTGATGGCACAGTTGTAGAAATGAATTATTAGAAAGTAAATCATGAGACAGATAATAAAAGATAAATAATAACCTTAACTAAAATCACCAAGTCTTTTTTTTTTTTTTTTTTTTTTTTTTTTTTTTTTTAGTTGACAGGATATACACTCTGGTCCACAGTACATAACAGTACCATTTGCTGTAAAAGAGTGATTGTAGACTATTGAAAATAGAAATACCTGTATAATATTCTCATTTTATTTCAGAGTGAGTGAAATTACAGAGGCGTTGCTTATTTTTTATTGCTGTTATCTTCATATCAATTTAATTTGAGCTAATTATTCTATTAGCTTGAGATAACAAAACTAGTTTTCTCATGATGGATGGGGAAAGTTGTTATCGAGAAAATAGAAAACAAGCTTTGTTCTCTTGAGATAATGGTTATTAATCAACTCAATCTCATAAGACAAGAAAATGTTTCTGTTATTACTTATGTTTCTCATGGGAACAGACCTATGTAGATGACATCTTTACAACTGCAACATCTGATTTAAACCAAAAATGATTAACATGAACAGTATCAGTCAACACATCTCTTCCTCAATAACTGTTTAATGGACAAAAAAATGAACCGGACAGTTTTCATGATACTGAGATAAATAAACTAATTATCTTTAGAAAAAAATATCTCATGATCTCTGGATGATGGCATTAAAAATGGATTGCAAGCAAAGTTTTTGTCATCTTCTGTATGACATAAATTGAGCAGACAGACACATGCAGCTGTACAATGAATTACCTGGTGAGTCTGCCGTGTTTATTGTGCAGGTAAAGACCCTGCATATGTGGGTCCTTCAGGTAGGGTCCCTTCAGATGTGGTCCGAGGGGTCTTCTTGGGCAGCCCGGGACCCTCAGGTTCCTGGACAGAGCTGACAGGGAGTCTCTATAGACCAGACCGTGACGGGATGAGACGACGGGACAGTGATGACATGTAACCAACTGGAAGAAAAACCCACAGATTACAAAAACACTTCTAACATGACTTCTCTCCAGTGCTAGTGGGACTATCCACATCAGGGATGCCATAAGGGGGAGAAAAGTGATGACAATACAGGGACTCGAGAAAATAGATCATTAGCCAATTTTTTTAACAAAATTTATTATAGCAGTGTAGGATTTTCATCACAATTTTTCTTCAAATTTATGAAATCCGAATGATAGCCTAATTATCACTAATCCATTAGTCTTTCTGTGCTTATGCACCTGAACCGCTTCTCTCACAGTGAACTACTTTGAAGATGACTCCATCATAAACACGTCACTCGGCCTTTTCAGAAATTTTGTCGTGAAGTGTATTGTGGGAATGGTGACCAAGTGAAAACGGTTTCTCACAGATTCAGCAAGAAAACGAGCCAGATCACTACAACGGAAAATTATACAAGCCACCAGGGTTGTTTTAAAGAATGAGTACAGTCAGTGATGGAGGTAAAGGCCACATTTGGTTTCAGCACTCACAAAGAGGCAGCAAAATTGCTGCGGCGTGGAATTCCCATTCCCACAATGCACTTTGTGACAAAATTTCCAAAAAGGCCCGAGTGACGTTTCGGTTTGTTATGTAAACAAGTGGACTGTGTTTATGATGGAATCATCTTCAAAGGTTTTTTTTCAGCACTTTTATTCTCAAACGTTTGTGCAAAAAATTGGGGAAAGCATCTAAAACATCCAAAATGCTCAACAGTGGGTCTTGTACTCAGTTAAAAGCAGAAAATGCAGAAAGTAATGCAACAAGTATATGCGAAAAATCAAGGTTGGATCAAATATGACCCTTTGGAGTTGAAACATGTTGGCATATCCATGATTTTTTTTAAAATTTTTTTTATCATTAATGTGACATGGACTTTTTTCTGACATTCTGCGTTTTTACCCGTTGTCACACTGACCACAGGGTATTGTCATAAATTGTTCGTCCATCTGTCCGTCTGTCCATCAGTTCATCCATCCGTCCAAAAACTTTGGCATGCACTCATAAGTCAGGCCACTGGGTGGCAGTAGTTTGCCTGATAAGTCAGGCTGAGGGTTTTCAAGCGCGTGCCGTTGTGATACTTTTTTGTGATACCCACAATTAGTCATTTAAACAGTCTTTGAGCCATTCTTAGTCCAAAGCTTAAAAACCCAACTTGCTGAAGTGCACTGAAGACCAACTACAAGCAGTACATGTAGGAGAAGTCATTTTAGTCATTTTAGATGCCCTACAATTGAATTTTACAGGAATGTCCAGCATTAACACAGGTTGAATGGTAAAAAAAAAAAAAAAAAAAAATAAATAAATTAAAACTTAGAAGCAGAAAAATGTTTCAAATGAGGCATAAAAATGAGCAGCACAGAAACACAGTTAAACAGTCAAACTAAAGACACTGAACTTATCACCTTGTTTCTAACTCAGTCATTCCTTTACACCCCAGAGAAAGTAATACTAATTTGTTTGTGGAGGTTTGTGGACATTGCAGCGCCCCTCAGAGGTTATATTATTATGCATTACACCAGTAAAGAGAAGTCCATGAACTGAAGGTCTCATGAATGAACAATGCAATTAATTCTTAAAGAAGCAGTTAGATCATTTTTTGTCCTTATTGTTACCAAATCCAATCAATTCTCACTCATTTTCCTCGTCTTTCTTTCTCCTTTCACTGTTCCCAGTGTATGGTGAGACTTTCCTCAAACCCACTCTGTTATAAACCTCTGCCTCTGTCATCAGTGTTTCACATGAGTCCATTTTCAAGTCATTAATTGCTCGCTATTAGACTTTGTGCCTGTTTTGTTGTGAAGTAGAGTTTCCCAAAGTAATAAGATGTGACCTAGTTTGACAAGGCTTACTTGTGTGTTCTAATGGTTTTCAGCCAAGACGGATCCGATAAATCAGGTTGCACATACACAGGCAATCATTTTTGTTGATAAATCCACTGCTGCTGTTTGCCCATAAAGAGGATTTATTGATAATAAAGCTCAGAAAACCACTGGACTAATTCTTTAACTGATCTCAACCTCCATTTGAAATCCCACTGAGACTTTCAGGCTCTTTTTTTATTACAGACAGGACAGAAAAACACAACTCAAACCAGATGAGGATACCTGGCAGCTCAAATAAACCAGGACACATTTACAAAACAAACACTGACACCAAAAAGTTCTCACAGCAGCTCTGAATCCAGCTCAGATCAGTCAGTGATGTGAAATGAGACCAAATAAATAAATAAATAAATACCATGCAGAAGTGTCCTTCTTTGAGGACATTGGATGGAAATGCAGGACAGGGGGCTCCCATGAGCCATTGCTGCTGACCTACTTTTGCTTTAATTAGACCTCAAACCCATTAAAACCTGCTGCACACGGATGGTTCACATCAAACTTTCAGAAATACGGCTGATGTTTTATATTAAAGCCCAGCAGAGAGAAAGTACTGTCGTACCATCTGTAACTGACTGAAATGATAAATAAATTATATGTCTGTTTTTTGCAATATTCAAGTGAAGACATTAAAATACTCTTATTCTGACTGTCACAGTTAAAGGTTAATTCTCAGCTATTTTCAGTTATATTTTTACAGTTTTGCATGTTTATCACCACACTTTAGTACCTGTGTTTTACTGTTATTTACTGTTTAATATTTAGATTTGTAACTTTAATTAAATGTGCTTAGTATGATTAACATTGTAAAACAGTAAACATGATATACAATGTTGTCCGATCAGAGCTTTTGATCTCAACAGATGGTTAAATAAAGGTTAATTACAAAAACTATCATTAATTTTGTAAAAATTTTCCCCCATGATAAGACTCTGATGTGACAACTGATCACCTTGTCATTATTTTACAATAAAGCATAATTTTGTAGCTATTTTACTTCATTTCCTGTCCATTTTAATGATTGATTGACATCAGAAGCTGATTCTAATCCTGTATTATCCAGACCCAAAGCGCTGCAATCATTTTCTTTTCATAACAGATGGATTTTCTGTCAATTTTAAGTCTAATCTTCATTTAATATTCAAAGAGTATCGAACAAAGCAATGACACAACTAACATTAAATGAAAATGACAATATGAGAGGTTAAATTATGTGTCGTACTCACAGAGACGAATGTTGCCATGATGCTGCTGTTGATGGAGTGTGTGTCTGAACGTCGACTGTCGGAGTAACAGAGTGTGTGTGTGTGTGTGTGTGTGTGTGTGTGTGTAGTGATGTCACCGTGAGGAGGCAGGGCTTCAGATAAACAATGATGTCATTATCTGAGGCTTCCTGCAAAATGTAATCAAGAGACAGATTAAGGATTAAGGGGGAGTATGCATTTATAGACACAAACACGTGAGCCTCCAGCTGAAGTGGAATCTAATTCTGTCTTTAATCCCTGCACAAGAAGACAAAAGAGGAAAACGAGAAAAACTGAGGAGCTTTACAGTTTACAAAAGTGAAGATTTAACAGGTTTCACTGATCCTTCCTTCCTATAAATCAAATCTAAAAGTTTATTTAAATGGAATTTTACCTGAGTATCAATTTTACTTTTAATCAATATTCTTCTCAAGTATCTAGTTCACTTTTAATGAATTTATATTCTTGAAATAAATGGAATAATGAGGCAAAGACAACATTAAATATATAAAAAGAAAAACTTAGGACACTAAAAGATGAGATGGTACAAAACAAGTAAAAACAAGGTACAAAAGAGTGAAAACAAAAGACAGAAGAAGGTAATGAAAGAAACAAGATGAAAGTGGTTGTAGAATGAAGAAAAGTTGTACTGGGATGAAAACAACACTGATGATGTAACAAGATAAGAAGGGTGTACGAAGAAAACAACGTAAAAAGACAAAACTGAAAAAGATAATAACATGAAAGAAACAAAATGAAACAAGATGCAAATAGCAAAAAATATAAAAGTCATAACAAGATGAAAACATAAAAATAACACGGAAAGTACGTAAAGAAGAAAAACATAAAGTTTAAAACAACATTAATGATGTAGAAGACAAGATGAAAACAGCTTGGAATGACAAAAAACAATAGAGAGGATGCAATAATACAAAATGACACAAAAGAACAAAGAAGAAAAAGATGCAACAAGACGGAAGAGACAAGAAGGAAACCTAAAAGATGGAACAGGATGAAAACAACATTAATGATGTAACAAGTCAAGAAGGATGTAAGAGGAAAACAACATAAAGAAGAAAACATCAAAGCTATAAAGAAAGTTTAACAAAAAAGGATGGAAATAAAATAGAAAACAACAGAAAAAGGACACAAAAATGACACAAAAGGACAAAGAAGAAAAAAATAAACATTTTAACAGGATGAAAAGGAGGAAAACAACATAGGAAGAGGAAAAGATAAAAGCTTCAATGAGACAACAACATAATAAATAGAAGCAAGATGAGAAAAAAAAAAGAAAAAAGAAAAAAAAACTGCATGGAGGGCATAGCAAGACGAAATAAGAAATAAGAAAAAGAAGCAACAAGATATAAAAAAGAAAAGTTGTAACAGGACAAAAACAATGTAAAAGAAGGAAAAAGAAGGAACAAGAAGAAAACTGAGCAGACAAAATTAAATTAAAAACAAAAACAGACTGAACATAGAGAAAAGGTATCATAATGTTTTTAGTTCTGTCGCTGATACTGGAAACTGATTTGTACTTTTGCATAGTTAATTACTTTCACCCTATTGGTTTTCACTTGAACTGAAGGTTAAATGTGTTCTTTTTCTTATTGTAGGCCTTCAATTATATAGAGAGAAGAGGTAATACTTTAAAATCTGCTCTATAACCAAATGTAAGTCAGTGTGTCGATTTTAGAACAGTAGTAATACCTGTAATAATACGTTACACATGTTCTGTTTTTCTACTGGAGAAAACTTAGGAGTTCTATCACCTTTATGTTTTATTTTTCCTGGTGTTACATAACTGTTTATATGCTTATATCTTGAGAGTCCAGGAAGTTGTGTATAACCTGATTGTGTATCCTTTTGATGTTATACAACCATTATTACACAAGTAGACCAGGTGAACCAAATCCAACTCAGTTAATGTGATAATGACAGTGAATCTAAGTTAATGGAGCCAAATTATGTAACCGCAGTCAAATGAACCTTTCTGCAGGGATTTTTGTCTTTTATCAGAGGAGAAAATCTGCAGTTGGAGTAAAAGATTATACTTTTGACAACATATGTATGTTTTATTTCACTTTATTCCACTTATTGTTCATCTAAATCCCTGTCTGCAGTTCTACCAGAAGGAAAAAGCACTACAAAAATAGAAAGAAAACTAAATAATAATAAATGAAAACATACATCTAAAAAACTCAAAGAAATTAAAAAAAAAAAAAAAAAAAAAAAAGTGTAAAAAAAATCTGGGTTTTTGTAGGTGTGATTGTAACTTTTTGAGCTATTAATGTCCCATAAAGTCTGTGTATTTCAGGTTAATTATAATACTATCAGTGCAAAGTGATGCTGTAACGAAAGATTTTCATGTGCTATTATTAATTTATATGGTCTATCTCTAGCAAAAGTTGGTAAAAATACCTATAAAGTAAAGTTAAATAATTTAAATTAAAAAATAAATGAATAAATAAAAAATACATTTCAGTGTTTCTGAGACTGCGTGGTAAGTCACAGGGATTTTATAGGTTAAAAAAAAAACAGTGTTTTGCACAGCAAGTAAAATATTATCATTACAAACCATAGCAAAATTGAAACAAATGTACCCAGTAATGAGTTAAATGCAGTTTTGTTGAGCAATTCTTACAATTTTTAGAGTGAAAACACTGTGTGCCATTAGAAAAAGTCCCTCGGTAATATCTCACTGGAAATAAACATAAAATATCAATAAAGTAATGCAACAATAGTGCAAATGTAAGTGTTTCAATAAGTTTTCAGCACATATGGTAGTGTGTGTGTGTGTGTATATACATATATACACATACATACATACATACATACATACATGTATATATATATATATATATATATATATATATATATATATATATATATATATATATATATGAAATACCTTTTTTCACTTCTGAAGGCAAACACTTCTGTTTTTCTATATTCTTCTCCTTATTTTTTATTTTTGATATCTGCTCTTTTAACTGTTTGCACCAACAGAACCAAGACAAATTCCTTGTAATGTAAAAATTACTTGGCAATAAATCTGATTCTGATAACGCTGTATTCTTCTCAATGTATTTGGTTGACAAATGTCTCATACTACTATAAACAGTCCTAAAGGTGTGTGTTTTTAATAGTAAAGAATGAAATGTCCTCATGAGCCTGGGTTTTAACATAGTGGAAACACATGGACAGACAGTGTCCTATTTTCCTGGAAAGAGTCAGACGGACAGTTAGATAACGCGATTCACGCTTACACAAGAAATGAATGAACTGGATGATTTATTTAGTCAAGGGGGAAAATGTCTGTGATTATTTTTGAGTGACATGCTGACATTTTCCACAATTCAGACTTGGTTTTAGATTTAGTCTGATCATGTTCACACTGCAGGTCTTAATGCTCAATCCAGATTTTTTACTCAAATCCACTATTTTTGTGTGGTTGTTTACATTATATTTTAAATACGACTGCCATCAGACTCATGTGTGAACAGTTTACAGTCCTGAAGTGACCAACATATGTAGAAGAAGACATGAAGACGTGACATCACACAGGTGACAGGTTTACAGAGGTGAATGTGGATCTTGAGGGGTTCCACACATATGAAAGGCTATGTTCACACTACAGGCAAAAATGGCCCAAATCTGACTCTTTGCCCAACTGTGACCCATATCTGACAGTCTGAGTGCATAGATCACACCCAGGCCACTTTCATATATGGTTATAAATTAAATACATATCTGATGGTTTGCAATGCGACTTCAGTTTGAATGGTCATGTCACATTTCATCCTACTTTTACATCCCTGAAATGCAACAAACGTCACAATACTGCGCTGGAGGAGGCAGGACCCAGCAAGATTCAAATATGCTGAGTGTGATAAAATTAGATTTGTGCTGTTCAGACATAAAAAGTCTGATATGGGTCACATATGGTCAAAAAGTCAGATTAGGGCGAGTTTTACCTGCAGTGTGAATGTAGCCTTAGGTAACTGCAGTTGTGATGGTCAAAGGCTACAGTTAAGAGCTGGTGAATTAACTTGTAAATAAGAGGTTTCACAGACACAAACACAATGTTCATGTCATTATAAGTTTTGAGTCTTAACATTTAAGACTCAATCAAGTCTGTGGTTAACTCTCTGACATCATTTAGGGCTGTTTTGACCCTTCTTGCACATTTCAATCTTAGGCTATGTTTAGATGGTAACGATCTGAACCGAAAATGCGAAAGTGTGTGGAATCTCCTATTTATCAATGTAGTATGCACGCCAGGTGGCATTACCACCACCAAGACCAAACGCCTGCGTAGAACCTTTCTACTTCTCTTCCTGTTCTCCCCTATAACGAAATACAATCACATTCTCTTGCATGTAAATTAGAGTGGCTAGGGCAACTTGAAGGTCTGTCGCAGGGAAATAATTCATCATTTTGTTTTCCTATACTGTTGCGTGCCTGTTATGTAAACTCTACACGATGAGAAAACACAGATGCTAACACGAAAGTGAAGCATTTTTAAAATTTCCACTCTGGAGGGTGGTTTTAATATTTTGCGTTTTCAACCCCCAAAAACACCATTGCTGTCTAAACGTAAAGCACATCTGATAAAATATTTTGTCATTTTCATCCCAGTGTTGCCATGTAAACTGGACCTTAATGGTCCAAATTTTTTAAGCTGTTGTAATGCTAATAGAATGAAAATTTCCAAACTCTCTCCTTACACCCTTTAGATCACAGTGTACCACATTTTACAGACACTGTACATCTAATAATCTCATGTTCAGCTGGTCATGTGACTGCTCCAACAGTAAAACCTCACACATGACATTTTTATCAGCACATTTATTTAAACATCAAATAAACATAAAACACAGCAGCATCCTGGTTCAGTCTCTTTTTCTACTGTTTCTTCTTGATCACATGAGCACAGTCATATTTCCCTCGGACCACAGTGAGTTTGACACCAGGCAGGTCCTGGGTCCGGCCCCCCTGGACTAGGACTACATTGTGCTCCTGCAGGTTGTGTCCTTCTCCGGGGATGAACACCACTGCCTCCTTCCCATTGGACAAACGCACCCGAGCACACTTCCTGTTGGCTGAGTTGGGTTTCTTTGGTTTGCGGATCATAGTCTTCAGGATGATGGCTTTCATCTGCGGCCGACCAAACGTGGCCCCGAGTGTCTTCGGAGGAGGTTTGGGTTTCCCCTGGCGGTGCATCTGGTTCAGGGTGGCCATGGTCCTGGAGAGGAGGGGTGCCGTCCATGCTGAGGCATTCTGGGACACTGCAGAGTAAGAAGATGACACTTGAATTCAGCTGTCATTCATACAACAGACAGCTTTACACAACATCATAGAAGTGACCCTTGAGTAAGCCCCGCCCTAAACTGACTACTGTCCAATCCTATGTTAATAGTAGTAGTAGTAGTAGTAGTAGTAGTATGTTCATGTCCACAACACCAACGTAAGGTCACAGGTCACAGGTCACAAAGAGCAATTCAATGCCAAAGGTGTTCAAAGGTGGAGGGTCTTGCATGGAGGGGCCAAACACTGAGGAGGAGGATTTCTGTAAAATGTTTCATTGTTTAACTTTAGTTCACTTTCCTACTTACCATGTAACAGGGAGGTCAACAGCGGTCTCAGGTTCAGTAAAGAGGCCATTTCTATGAAAAAGAAAAGCACAGGATGAAGTTTGACAACATTTGTGAACAAAGCAGGTAACATTATTTAACAGAAATGTTTTATGACAAAAAATTTACAGTATCAACCATTAAACCTCAGTTATATGATTACAGCCAACAACAAAACAAACAGTCCGCTAGGAAAAATGTACTTTTATTAAACTCAACTTAAATTGGTGTTAATGTAGAAAAATCAAACGTGTATTCAAAACAAAAAATTAAGAAGGTAATACGTTAATCAGTGGTGATCAATGTTAAATATTGAGAATTCATTTGGAAGTCACTCCAAAAATGGTGCTAAGTTTTTAAATGTCATGTATTAAGGGCAACATTAAAGGCAACTTGTGTTGGTCTTTATTAGAAGTTAAGTGTACTTGTTTAGAATTTTTTTGATAGTTTCTTACTGATTAAAAAAAAAAAATATATATAATATAATATTTTGCATGCCAAGTCTGGTCCAGTCCTGTCAGCCTGATCGCTGGAGTTGGGAGCTGTATAACACTGGTCTACATGTAAATATATAATATAACAGAAGTAGTGAAATTTTACCAAGTTGGGTCACTAATAAAGAAAAATGTATTAAAAATGCTGGTTTGCTGTAGTTTACCAGATACAGGCTTGGGTCAAAATGTGAAATTGAGAGTTAATGATGGAATGTATTTACTCCGAAGGAATGTTTGTCTCAGATCTACTTGAAAACAGTGTCTGCGCATTCACTTTACAGGTTCTTTCTTTTGGAAGACTTATAAATCTATTACATAAATGTACATAAACCAATAAATATATGCATAAGACTTTATTTTATAATTTGAAACATCAGCCAACCAGCACTATTGTCTTTTATTTTGTGATTCATCTTATGTCTTACCGTATGTAAGATTTAGTACATTTAGTCTCTGAGTCACATCATTTTTATTAAAATCGTAGATCAGGACTGCTGTTAGATGGTGTATACACACACACACACACACACATATATATATATATATATATATATATATATATGTATACACACACATATATATGATAAAATATACAATATAAATTAGCCCACTGTTAAACTTTTCGTACACTTTATTTTTTTAATCTTGTTCGTAGGTGTTTCTAACACTCTTGAAAAACCCGTTTCTATTTACCTTTTCCAGTCTGACTGTTGTGTGGGAACACGCGTATGGGACATTAAACCCAGAGGTTAGGTGACGTTTGGACACATTTCTTACCTGTTCTTCGGTCAAACACTGGGTCCAGTTAACCCTCTATGAAGCCGGACAGATGAAGCGGAATTTTATTTCCTTTATATGTGGGATTTATCGCATTTTTGCACTAAACCATCCAAGGACTAAAGAGCATGAAACCAACTGAAGTAGGAAGTACATTTCAGGTCAAAGGTTGTGCGTCGTCCTGGAGGATTATTGGTGAAAATAGTGCACTACCGCCACCTGCTGGTAGGGAGTAGAATTACATAGCGTTACATACAGTAGAGTACAACAGTGAGCTGTAATTTATCTGTTCAAAATCCAATCTACACATAAAGTACTTGACATTTCACATCATGATATATATTATTTTTTACAAAACAAACACATTTCAATTTTGATTCTTGTCATAAATTCCCCAAAAAGTTTGGACAAGAAAACATTCATCCCTTTATAATGTTTATTTTGTTTTTCAGCACATAAAAGACATGAAGTCAAGACATCAAGTGTAATTTTGCATCATTCTTCTTGTAAATAATTCTTAAATTGTGCAACAAACCTATATATATATATATATATATATATATATATATATATATATATATATATATATATATATATATATATATATATATATATATATATAACATTTCAGAGCTACTGCCAATTCTAATCATAAATCTGACAAAAGAATGAATGAATGAATGAATGGTTTATTTTTGGTATGTACAGTATTCACCACACACAGCATATCAACCACAATAAATACAACAACCAAAAAAAGGAATAGGCCAGAAGCAGAAGCCTATTTTTTGCCTATCCTTCTCACCTGACACACCGCTTACATTAAATTAAATGCAAACATCATCGAGCATTGTCATTATAACAAAATAATCAATAACAAGAAAAACACATCTATCATCTGAGAATTAAAACTACAGGTAAAATCTTGTAAAACACACAATATAGCTGTTTAAATGTTGTGAAAATGCACTTAACACTAATGGGAGCAGGTTAATTCTAGGTTTGTATTTCTATTGATCTGTTTATTTTATTCTGTTGAGTAAAATTAAATAAAATGTGCAGGTGTTGGCACATTCAGTATTTCAATAGTTCACGTCAGGGGTTTATGCAAGAAAAACTAAATTTTTCCAAAGCAAAAATGCTTGATGAATATTGTACTTCTTTGTTACAGTGATGAGGATTAAACAGAGTAATAGATGTTGATTTGAAGTGTTTGTCCTGAGGGTGGCGTCAGAGTAGAATCAACAAGCTGATCAGAAGCGAATGACAAGGGGTGTGGCCAGTGTGTCTGAGGGCGGGGCTGTAGTAATTGTGGGTGGAGTCATAGTGAGTAAATGAGCCCAGTGATGCGTGATGAGCTGCAGAGAAAAGAGGAGACTGCTGCTGGTTATTCAACATTCTGCTTCTCTGACAGTTTATGTGACTGTTTCAGGCTGAGCTGAACTTTTTAATATTTTTTTAAAGTCACCTGTGAGTTGTCATGATGTTGGACGCAGAAACACCGCAAGACATTTTTACCAACAACTCAGAGACGAACACGACCAGAGCTCAGGACTGGACTGATGTGAGTCAAAACCTGCAGAATTTACGGCATTTTCAGTTGCGCAGTTGATGTTTCTGTTACACACACACACACACACACACATATATATATATATATATATATATATATATATATATAAAAACAGTTTGTGTATGTTTTTCATTTTCTGACATTCTATAAAGAGGAATTTTTTAAAAAACAAATATGTCACCAGTGGGAAGCTAAGATCTGTGTGGAGTCATGATTATGCTGTGCATGATATTTAACATGTGCTGCAATCTGTAAAATAGTAAGAACATGTGCTGTCTGGATATATGTGATAAACAGAATGAAAGCAGAGATTTCAGCTCAGTTCCTTATGAGAGGAATCAGATATAAAACCAGATTGAGAAGTGAAACACGTGAACTAAAAACTATTACTTTTTATAGAATGGAATTTTTGTAGAAAATTACACCCATATTTAATGTTTTTATTGATAAATAAGTGAATATATGCAGTCAACTATTACTTTTTATAGAATGGAATTTTTGTAGAAAATTACACCCATTTTTAATGTTTTTTATTGATAAATAAGTTAATATATGCAGTCAACTGTGATCACACATTGAAATGATTTTTTTTTTTAAAGTCCTTCTTTGAATTGACAGCATGTGATAGCCTATCCATATTGCAGTTTTTCCTGTTTTCTCAGGCACTGTCTTAAATAAAATTACCAAAATAATCCACAAACTGAACAGAAAAATGAACAAAATAATCAACTTAATTGAAGAAAAATTAAAAAAGTTACAAAAATAGCAAAAATGAACAAAGTAATCAGTTTAATGATAAAAAAATGATCTAAAATAATGAATAGAATGAACAGTACTGATCAAAATAATCAACAGAATGAACAAAAATGAACTTAAATGCAGCTTTTAGTTATGAATTGACTGTGTGCAAATTGTTTTCTGTAAACTGATGCGTCAGTTAGTGTCATGAGTTTATCAGTGCAGTAATCGCTGAAGTTTTCCACTAATAACCATACAGCCAAGACCTGTATCTGTTTCTGTCAGAGTGATTTTCTGAACTCACTCTGGGGGTTTCATGTCGCGCCTACATCACTTCACTATTTTTACACTTTCATTCTCCACATCTGCAAACAGCCTTATTGTATTAACTGAGAGTCTATTGTCTGTTCATTAGTCCCACCTTTACTCAGCTGGACAGAATCCGTCTGATATCTCCTCCTGCTGACAGCCGTTTGTTTCACTTCACATCTAGGCTACTTCTACTTTTGGAGCTGAAACTCAAAACAAGAGATAATTGTTCATATTTTAATAGCATGTAAATGCCACTTGGTTTAATATATAATAATATAATACTCAACTCTAAACTCATTAGTCTCATGTAAATTTATACTCAGTTAAACGTGTTCTCATGCAAACCTCTGTGGAGCTGCATTACTTCAACATGCTTTAACAAATGTATTTACAATTACATATTAAAAAAACTGTATTAATGCTGTCAAGCAAATGCTAAATTAAGTGCAGATTGATATTTGAAAATAGCACAAACAAGAGCTCTGATGCAAATTGGTAACATTAGGGATAATTGGCTTAATAGCATAAGTAATTAAACAGATTTTTCAACCTCAGGTATGTAGATAATTCTATTTTTGCAGCTATTGATCATTCAATAGCTGATCATCATTCAAACTCAGTAGAATGTCATTAAATAAATAACACCTTTACTGAAACAGGGTACTGAACCTGATCCATGACCATCAGGGATCATAGAAACCAGGTAACATGTACAGTATATTCACAAAGAGTGTTGAGCAGCACCTCATTATAGAAACAGTGGAATACTGAGATAAATGTGTGACAATAATCTACAAGGGCTTAGAGTAGAAACCAGACTTCAAATTCATTCTTTTCTTTTAAAACTACCATTTACCACACATGTAGCTGAATTTTTCTTCTTTCTGACAATGTGGCAACAAAACCCAGTGACTTACAGAATGAACCTGAAAATGACATCAGCTTCATCCCATTGAACCCAATAATAAATCACAGCAGATGTTTCTTCAAATCCAATAAAGAGTCTCTCTTGAACAGTGCACTGACGACTGTATTAGGTTTACTTAAGTTTAGCTCCTTCTCAAACCTGACTGGTGCCTCATTTAGGAAAGAAGTTGAAATGTCTGTGCTGTGCTGGTAATTGACTTTTTTGGACCTGGAAATGACATGAGCTTCACTGTCAGAAGTGGCAGGAATCACCAAAGCAACCAAATACAGAAACCTGCCACTTCTTATCTGCTGAGCTAACCTTTGGTTGTATTAACTGTCAGACGTTTTGTGACACAAGGGGTGCTATTGTGTACAACAGCAAGAAACAGGTACATTCAGAATGCCTGCTTAAATGTTCTAGTTGAATGTTTTGATAACATTTGGGGTTTCTGGGTAGTGAACCATTGCGCTGGGTCAGAGGTGTCCACACTGGTCCGCCAAAGGGGACAGTCCGGGCCGTGGGATGAATTTGTCAATGTCAAGGGTGTCAAACTCATTTTAGTTCAGAAGCCACATACAGACCCATTTGATCTCAAGTGGGCTGGACTAGTAAAAACACACTGTTACCCATAAAATTGGAATTATTTTGTTTTCAAACACATTCCTCTTTTTATTTATATTTATACACATCAATAATCACCTTTGACCAGATGTGAGGATTACATTCAGAGTCCCACTTACACTTTTATCTATCAAGAATAAATCACACTGTCACAATCATTTCATGACAATAGGTAAAAATATTTTATTCCAACTTTATGGACAGCATTGTAATAACATAATAACCTATAAATAATGACAACTACAAATATTCATGGTTAAATATGGAAACATAAAATTACATTATGAAAATATTTACATTTAGAAATTATCCTTTCACAATAAAATAACCTGAACAACCATGTAAAATTCTGAAATGTTTCAAGAAAAATAAGTGCCATTTTAATTATATTATGGCTGTTACTAAATATTGTGTGTCTTCTATGATATATTTGTAAATGATAAGCAGAGACATGATATTGTTATAATTGCTCTTACTGTTGTAGTTGTACATGGTTTTTCAGGTTATTCATATTTTATTGTTAAAAGATAGTTTGTAAACGTAAACATTTTCATACTATAATTAAACTTTTTTCCCTTAAACAAAGAGAAAAATTTGGAGTCCTCAACCTTCAGCTCCTGGAATACGACCTGTTTTTGCGTCCATTGAGCTGTGGATAGATCCAACACAGTGGAGACAGTTTTTGGGTTTTACCAGCATTTCTCAGTTTCTTGTCAGCTTTTCTATTTCCACTCTTTCTCTTTCAACAGTGATCTTATTTCCACTCTGCTCTGTTTACAGGTATATGAAGCTGTGAGGTGGATTCAACTCATCATGGCTCTTCTCAGGTCAGTAAACACATCATATACTTCACTGTCCTACAAGCCTTTGTTGTCAGGCGTTTTTTTTTTCTTTTTTTTTTTTTTTTTTTACCTTAAATGTCCTTGTTGTACTTGGCTGTGTCGGCCTCTGATTCTGGGTCATGTTCTCTGCAGGCGAATGGAAGGGAGTGGGTCAGAGGTCACAGCATTCACACAATAGATGAAGTCAGTGTGAAATCATCTGATTAGAGTTTGTTTTTTAGTCCTACTTTGGTGCAGAGTGTTGTAGTAAACACCTGAAGCATGCTCCATGATTTTATGGTGTCATTTATTTTCAATTGAAATTATCAGTTTAATTTTTGATTTCACTTTGAGTTATTTTATTTAGATGAACTAACTAGTTTTAGATGACCATTTCTTTAGTTTTAGTTTGATTTTTATTTATTTATTTATTTTTTTCAGGAAAACTTTAAGTTACAGAAGCTGAAAAGGGTCAAATAAAAGTGTGCATGGCCAAACCACTGACTACCAACATGCAACTAGGCTGTTACTGTTCAATCTTCTTGTTAGATTATTGTTTTTTGGAGGAAGTTTTATAGAAAGCACAGGGGAAATATTCACTGATTTTACCTTGAATTCTCCCCAGTTTGTTTTCCTCGTTCTGTATTGTTTTTATTACCCCGCCTCCCAAAGGGAAGGCAAGGGGTATTGTTTTTGGTTTGGCTTCTTTGCTTCTTTGTTTGTTAACACTTTAGCAGCAAAACTATTGGTTCAATTCATACCAAACTGGGTTTATAGATTGCCAGTGACCCAGAATAGATGTGATTACATTTTGGGAACAGTAGGTCAAACTTCAAATATTGTATGATTTTTAAAAATCTTCCCATTTACTTATAATGGACAAAATATGTGTGAGGGGTGGGGTCTGTTGAGCTTGACACCACTTGTTTAGTTTTGATTTTATTGAAAAGTATCATGACTATCTACTTTTAGTTTGAATTACATATATTAACTTAAGCATATAAGCAAAGATCTCCAACAATTAATTTGTTAATAATAATTACAATGAAACATAACAGCTAAAACTAACTTTAATTCACTCAGCCTCTGATTATTTCATTCCATCCTCATTTTCTCTGTAATCCGTTTTTTATGTTTGCCTATGAGAATGAACAGAGATCAATTAAATCCATGCGTGATGGATGTTTGTTGTGTGTTTTACAGTGTTTTGGGTTCAGGGTCTATTATCGTCTGTGTGATGCTACAGAGACTGAGCCGAACGCCAGAGGTCAGACACATACTGTGTTTTTATACAATAAATACAGTTTATTATTTTTATTCTTTGCTGCATGTATATGTTATCTAAATCCCTCCTGTGCTGTTGTTTTCCAGCTGCAGCCTCTGTTTCTCCTCAGTGTGTCTGACCTATTGCTTGCTCTCTGTTGGTTAATCGGGGCTGCTCTATATTCTGAACGCTGCAACATCCTCAACACTCTATGCTACCACCTGCACATCATCGAAGAGGTAAGAAAACACTGGCAAAACACATGAGAAGCATGTCATTTGAATATGTGGAACAGGTTAAAAAAAGAGTGTGGAAAAGGCAAAATAGATCAAATAGGTAAGAAAAATAAACAGTAACAACAACAAAAATGCACTGTGGAGAAGAGAAGGCAATAGTCCACATATTTTTTTTTTTTACTCCAGGAGTAGTAGATACTCAAGTTGTCTTGTTACATCATTTACATTGCTATTTCTGCCATATGTGATATGCAATAACATGTTAACTATAGGACTGTATTTTTGTGAACATCCAGTGACGCAACATAAAAGTAATGGTACTTCAGATTCATTAAAAACAACCTAAAATCCTGTTTTGAAAATTCATAGAGCAGAAAGGACTGACATTTTTGTTATAATGTAGACAGTAAATTTAAAAAGTAAAAGTAATCAGGAAAATAAATACAGAAATAACATTCAGATTCCTGAAAATGTTATTAAAGTACATTTATGAAACACTTAAATAGGTTTAAATAATTCTGCAAGTTCATACTTCTTAAGAGGTAAACAAAATCTAAAAGATAAGATAAGATAAGTTAAGATAAGATAAGATAAAACAGCTCTATCTTGTCTTTGAGAAGTCCAATGTACTGTCAGGGTCCCCAAAGGTACAATCTAGGGTCCTCTTTCATTTAGTATTTATATTAATGACCTGACATCTGCTCATTCAGAAATTAATATCTAGATGTCTTAACCTTCTGACCCATGGATTTGTGTTTCCTTAAAAAAAGTGAAAATTTTCCGATTAGAATTGAATGTGTGGTGACATTTCGTTCTGTTCAAAACAAACTTCCACATTTCCCTAAACAGGTAAAAATGAGGAACCTAAAACACTCCTAAACCTGGATTTATATACAATGGAAAATCAGCACTTCCTCCTCAAACATCCAACTGAAATTGAAAGCATCGGTGCATTTTACCACACACACGCACACACACACACGCATGCGCACACACACACACACAAACACGTACATACAAAACAAAATTCCATTCAACAATTAGCAGCAAAATTGGTTGAACCTGATTTTAAAAACACTTCCTCTCACTTTATGTTGAACATCTCTGCAAAAAAACCCCACAGTGTTTATAATGGTTCAGATCTGTAACAGCCATACTGTGGTAAAGATGAAAATGTGAGTTAGGGTCCTCCCACCATCTCAGGGTGTGGAGGATGGATGTTTCATGTCATTTAAAGTAGCAATTCACAATTTATAATGGTATTAGTGTAAACATATATTCTAACCCACACCATGATCATTTCCTAAACCTAACCACCCTATCCAAATACATTTCAGTCTAGTTGCTGCCAGGTCCCATATGCTGTAGTGGTTTGGATTACTAGGTTTGATTCCCTGTATGAGAACACGTATCCTTATATCAAACAAAAACATGAGGTTAAAATTAGATGTCTAAATACACATGCAAATTAGCAATGATTTCATGTGATTGCCTTTCCAAATATAGCAAAAAAGAAAAAGGAAAAAATTGCTTAGCAAGGTATGTTTTGAAAATCAGAAGCCTACAGATAATGATACTTGTCACTAAATAACAATACAATATTTTGCGCATACTAATATTTTTCATTACATTTAGAATAAATGCACTTTGAAGCTGCTGTGTGGTGACATATAATTTTACCCAAATAACGATTTTAATTGCAAATATCACAGCTCAGTGAAACAAAACAACCCTTGTCACAGATAGATATGCCTTGTTCATAGGTCACAATGTTATTGATTAAACTCTTACTGTAGCACGAGTTATTGCTGTGTTGGTTTGAAACCTGAGTAGGTCCCATATGGTCTAGCGGTTAGGATTCCTGGTTTTCACCCAGGCGGCCCGGGTTCAACTCCCGGTATGGGAAAAGCTATTTAGGTCATTTTAAGTGGAGAAAGATGTTAACAGTAACACAAAGCTGTTCATAAAGTAATTAACCCTAAACATAACACACATACATGAATCTAAATAAGTCAATCTGCTTAAAGGTGAATCCAGTTGTATCTCACCACTCGAGGGCAGGAAAAAGGTAGAACAATTTGATATTAATTTTGTAAATCATTGTTTTCTCTGCTCTGAAATGATGGTTTCAGTCTGTCTTTAATTCACCTTTGGACTAATTTATAAAACACTCCAAGTCATCACTCACACATCAGTCAATGTAAAGCGCTTTAATCACCTAAAGATGTTTCACTATCTTCTCCCAAGTACTGTTCTGAGGGTCCCATATGGTCTAGCGGTTAGGATTCCTGGTTTTCACCCAGGCGGCCCGGGTTCGACTCCCGGTATGGGAAAAACTCTATTTAGGTGATTTACAATGAGTGATCAGATTGAATTCATAAGATACATGTATATGTCTTGGGGTTAATAACTAACTTCTTTAAAGGTTTGTTTTATTCTTTTGATCTTCATCCACTTAAGGAAACCTAAAGAGGTTTTCCTATATTGGGAGTCGAACCTGGGCCACCTGGGTGAAAACCAGGAATCCTAACTGCTAGACCATATGGGACCTGTAAGAAACAGTTTACTGGAAGATCGTCAGTATCTTTTGTTTCCTGATGAAAGTGTTCAGTTCTATCAGGTATCAATGACCCAACAGAGAGGGTCGCTAAACACTGAAATTCATGAATTCTTATCCCTATATATTTGTTACATGTCACTTACAGACATAGACTGTGTTGTTGAATCTCTTACCTGTCTGCTAAAGAGCTTGCATTGTTGATTCTCTTCATTTAAATCGCTTAAATTATTTTCTCCCACACTAGGAACTGCTAGACCTCTGTCAAGGGTTTAAGTAAAAGGTGGTCAAACATATTTTGGTTCTTGAGGAGAGGTTTCTTCAGTTCTAACAGGTATCAGGGAGAGTTGTTGCCCACTGAAAGTCATGTGACTGTTGGGAGTGTCTGGAGGAAGCAGTCAAACCATCCTGTAACACAACAGTAAACATAGGACACACATGGGACACATTCGTAAGGGTTTATCATCAACCTCACAGAATGGGTGGTTACTCAGAGAATGTCAGGAGATGTTTCCTTCATGCAGAACTGGGTGTTGATTTGACAGCAAGTCTGATAACCAGGGATGTTGGGATTGTGTTGTCCAGTATTTGAAACCTCCTCCTCCTGAGGATTTGTTGAGTTCAACATGGGTGTCACTCTTCTCTGCCCATACTGTGCCGTAGATGATTGTTGTTTGGCAGAGCTTGATCTAAAGCTGTATGCAAACTCATCACTAATGAGCTTGTGTCATTATTTAAATTATATAAAGAATATGTTCCCATATGAACCCAGGCCACCTGGGTGAATACCAGAATCCTAACCACTAGACCATATGGGACCTGTGGAGTG
This sequence comes from Sphaeramia orbicularis, assembly GCF_902148855.1. Lineage (NCBI taxonomy): Eukaryota > Metazoa > Chordata > Actinopteri > Kurtiformes > Apogonidae > Sphaeramia > Sphaeramia orbicularis. Next base: position 21,707,810 of record NC_043972.1, read on the forward strand.
TTGAAACAGTCATCATCAATGCCACAGAGAGGGCTCATCAATAAACAATCAAGGTGTGAAGCTTTGGGGGGATGTCAGGACTGTATTATCTGCTCCTACAGACCTCCATTTCCTCTTGTGTTGAGAGTCTGTCCTGTTCAACATGAATGCCTTCTTCCATCCTTCTATCAGTCCATCTTCTTTGTCCAGACTGTGTTGTTCGGTATCTGTCACCTTTTAGGGTGAAAACCAGGAATCCTAACTGCTAGACCATATGAGACGCTGAGAAGTGGGTCTCACATTTTAAAAGAAATGGGATTTATTCTTTCCCCAAGGAATTGGTGGATTTCCTGTGTGTCTCTTTAAGAGCTTCATCTGAATTCATGAAGTGCCTTGAGGAAATCGTATAGTATGATTGGTGCTTTAAATAAAAACCTGAATAGAGGTGGGTTAACCTGGACTCAGAAAACAGATTTAAGAGGCACTTTAGTGTCTTTGCATGAACCTAAACCAGGGGTGTCAAACTCAGATCCTCGAGGGCTGGTATCCTGCATTTTTTAGATGTTTCCTTCTTCTAACACACCTGATTCAAATGATAAGCCTATCATCAAGCTCTGCAGAAGCCTGATAATGACCGTCAGGTGTGCTGGAAGAGGGAAACATCTGAAAAATGCAGGATACTGGCCCTCAAGAATCTGAGTTTGACACCCCTGACCTAAACCTTTACATTCCCATACCTGGAGTTGAACCCAGGTCACCTGGGTGAAAACCAGGAATCCTAACTGCTAAGCCATATAACCAGAGAACTCAACTCAATGCGTACTCTGTTGAAAAAACTGTAATTCCATATGGAGCCAATATGGAATCAGAAAACTATAAAATCACAATGAATAAGTACTCCTACTTTTACACCAGTATCTGTGCTTCTATGTAGGAAACTATGTGTAGATTTTACCACCTCTGCTCTGGTCACCCACAGCCTAAAGGTAGAGCATCACCCACTTAGAAATCAGCACTGCCCTTGTTTGACAGTAAACAGGCTGGTTACATCCATCCTGTCCCGGTATTTTTGGGATGTCTGGTCCAGAACCGATCCTGATCTGGGTCAGTCTGGGATGAAATAGAGCATCCGAACCAGGACAGACCCCTGCCTGGACAGACAGATGGACAGAACACACATTCCTGACCTACATTTATTGTTTGGTGGCATCGACCCAGTGTCATCTGCCGTTTCATCTTCATCTGCTCAACAAGTGTAAACATGACACGATGGGTTCACAGGATGTTTATTTACTCCATTCATCACGAGTTGCTTTTCACTATTGAAGTGACACAGAGTTTAGTTTTACACTTAAAGTGTCAAACTATTTTAATAAAGTATTATTCATAGGTGTTGTCCAAAAAGGCTTTTACTGGTAACAGTCAAATCAAAACTATTCCAATATGGGTTAAAAAGGAGCAAAAGTAAAACGTCCTGAAACCCAAACAACAGAGCTTGATTTCCATTCACTCACATAATAACGTACCATATGCTTAAAATAGAATGGAAATTAAATTTGATCAAAAGTATATTTTGAATTTTTGTTGAAGAGGGAGACGCAGACCCCAGTCTTTCCATTTATGCTTTTTGCACAATTTTCAGAAAGGAAAAACTTGATTAATCATATTAGTTCAATATATTACCATTCTTTGAACTGTATGATGTTTGGTTTATGTTTAGAATAAGAGTGGGATGTTTATAATCCCTTACAGAAACCAACAAGTGCTTCTGGTTTTCTGGTAGTTCAGTTCAGGTTATTGTTTTTTTGTCAGGTTACTGTACTTCTAGAGTTTATTTTTCTGACACTGTACCTTTTTTCCCTTTCTCCCATTTTAACACACATCTGTACTTTTTGCTCTTTATATTTTCAAAAGAAGCCTTAGTTTTAATGCATTGGAGGAAGACTATTATTTATTTTTTATTTTATTTTGCATCACTGTGCATCTTCATAACAATAAGAATGATTTCACTGATGGAACAATTTAATTCAGAGAACTTTACTTATCCATTAGAACCTTCATTTGTGTGACAAAACATCAGTGCAATCCCAAGCACACACAACATTTACACACAATCATACATTCGTCTGCAAGAGAAATGCTTTAAAATGTCATTAGAAAGAAGAAAATTGGCTAAAAAATAGAGGAGTTGACCGCTTGATGTACAGAGCTTAGCAGATAACGAATAAGAGTTACAGTAAAGTAAAAGTTATAACAAGAGGAGCCAGGTAATAGATGGAAAACTGATAGTGACAACCACTAGAAATTTAGATATACCTTTTACTTTTTTCCTTCTTTAAGAACATTTTCAGAGTTCGTACTTTTGTACTTTTCCTGCAGTAAAAAGTTGAACCATCTGAATATTTGGTGAGCAAATATCTTGAGTAAAGAATGCATTGACTTTTGCCTCCTTGGTTTCAACCTCATCATCAAAAGTGAAAGACCTATTTATTTACGTCTCAGTTTTTATGTCTCAACACATGTAATGCACATGTGTAAATAAGATCACAGTGGATCTACAAATGCACAAATAATTTAGCACTTACTTCTCTTAAGACATTTCAGGTTGTCTGTATTCGTTCAGGTTAAAGGAGAGCTTTTAAAATGTAAACATTTTCCTGTAATTTTACTTTTTTACACTAAAACAAAGAGAAAACTTTGGAAGAGTCATTATTTATAGTTCATTATGATAGTATTTCACTGGTCCGACCCGCTTGAGAATGAATTGGTCTGTATGTGTGAATGTGAGAGTGATTGTTTGTCTCTATATGTCAGCCCTGCGATGAACTGGTGACATTTCCAGGGTGTACCCCACCTTTGCCCATAAGTAGCTGGGATGGGCTCCAGTGACCCCCATGACCCTAGTGAGGATAAAGTGGGTTCAGATAATGAATGAATGTTCTGTATGTAGCCCCTGAACTTAAATGATGTTGACACCCTTAACTGTTAACATCCTCAGTGTAATTTTTGCATTCCACAAATTGATCCCACAGGCCTGATTGGATCCTTTGGCAGGCTAGTTTTGACCTGCGGGCCATAAGTTTGACATCCTTATTGTAAGATGTTGTTTTGGTTCAGTTAAAGCTAGCGTTCTGAAACATGTGGTCCTCCTGGCCAAACGATACATAGGAGGCAAATGATTCTTTCCAAAAATGTAGTCACACTTCCTGGGCTTCATATGAACCTAAGTTTGAAGACCTAGCTCTTTCTACAGTGAAATGGCAGGCAGTAGAATGGAGGCTATCCCCTCCTCTTCCCCTATTCAAATCAATACAAACAGATTGTGGTTTTCCTGATAAGTTGACTGTTTTTCCACTGCTGTAACTCTAACATTTCTCTCAGTACAAGGAAGAAAAACACATCTGTGTGTTCTTGAGGTCTTCGTGCCCGTCATGATCATTTTAGTTTTCACCTATCTTTGACGGTTTTTCCGTAATGAGCAGATGTTTGGGACCTATTCCACAGCTCTTTCTGCCTTTCTCTCTGCAGTCTGAGCACACTCCAAGCACACTCCCCCTAACAGCCTGAACGTCACTGTGGCAACGACAGGTCATTAAGGGTCATTGGAGTCACATTCCATTGGTACAGGGGTAGAGGTAGAATTTAAGAAGGGGGGGCAGCTGTAAATACTGACTGAATGAAATGATACTAAATTAGACTGATGCTGCCACCTAGTGGTCACCTATGGTAACTCTGTCATTTTTTATCCGATCTCCACCAAACTTGACCTGGTTGATGCTAGTTCAGCCTTAAATGAAATGATACTAAATTAGACTGATGCTTCCACATAGTGGTCACACATGGTAACTCTGTCATTTTTGGTCCGATCTCCACCAGACTTGACCTGGTGTATGTTAGTACTTCCCGGAATGAAATAATACTGAATCTGGCTGAGCACTGCCACCTAGTGGTCCTGCACGGTAACTCGGTCATTTTTTGTCCGATCAGCACCAAACTTGACCTGGTTGATGTTGTTCCTGCCTCGAACAAAATGACACAGTGATATTGAATCCGATTCATAGCGCCCTCTAGCGGTCCCGGAAATTTGCCTCGGCTGTGCGCCGCTTGTGCCTGGACGTGGACGCGACCTTGCGATCGCGAGCGGGACCTGTTGTCGTGAACGACCTCGGAATGGAACCGACGGCGTGCCGCCCCCCCCCGCCCCCCCCCGACCCCCGAGCCCCTCTCACGATTTCCGCGTGTGGAAATTGTCTAGTTGTAAGATGTTGTTTTGGTTCAGTTAAAGCTAGCGTTCTGAAACATGTGGTCCAGTTAATATGTCGAAGCTTAGTGATGTGTTTTTGATCATTTTCAGAGCACTACAAATAAATTAGGGTATGGATAAACAAACAATAAAAGGATGAAGGAGTGAAAATCCATCACCAGTCTCTAATTCTATTAATTATTCTATGTTTAGACCTGTGATTATCACATAAGACTGATGGATCTACATTGACATTTTAACATGTTCTTCCTCTGTTTGGATGTGCTGCAGATCTTGTACATGGCCTCATTCTTCTACACTCTGAACTACGTGTGGAACCTGTTCACGTGCATCAGAGAGAAATACATCACCTGTATGACCGGATATCCAGGACGGGTACGCATTCGCAAACTAACAAACATCTGGCTGAAGTACATCTACTACAGCAAAATAAACCTTTATGTTCAACAAAATGATAAACAGCTCCTTCAAATTAAATCATTGAGCTATCGTACAGTTCTAATATTCACAGAGAAATGAGTTTTTGGTTGATAGTGCATTATGTAAAAACAGAAAAAAAAAATTAATTAAAGCCTATATGCAATATTATACCTAATTACTAATCAATCAATCAGAGAAGAGAAATGACTTCCAATGCTTTTTTCTTGTGTTTTTCTTCAGTTTTCTAACAGAGTGAGTACTGCAGGAAAAATCACTGCACTGCTGTCGTGGTGAGTGTTGAGGGAAGATGTTGAAACTTTTTTGTCTTTGTAAATTTCATTTAGTTTATTTTGGCTGATGTTTTCTTTCAGTCTATTCCCTGTTCTGCTGATGACTCCGGTGTTTGCTGTAGCTGACATCAGCCGCTGTCAGGCCAACTTCAGTGAACCCTACAGGTGAGGAAACCGAAGACAGTCAGGATTGAGTCAGTTGGACAACATAAACACATCTTTTTACTAAATGTATTGGATATTAAAAGTACAAAGTGAACTGAACCTCATTTTGTATTGATATGGTGTGAGGAATATTAAACCATTCTTACTAGACTGAAAATGTTACATGAAAATATTGTCTTAATCCTTGTACATCTGTCTAATACCCTTTGGAGACCCTGTGGAGACCAAATATGCACAAAAAATCTCATCATATATCAACATTTTTTCTGCATTCATCTCTTAAAGAATTTCAGCTCTGCTCAAAACGACCAAATGTTCAATAACTTTCAAGATTTTTACCCTTTAAATATTTGAATATGTGATGCCCCTGTTGCTGTGTCGTTGATATGTCAACAACATTTATTTCGTTTCGTTAGTATTTTTAGGTGAAATTTTAAAAATGTGGTCAATGAGTAATTTTTTTGCCATGAGTCCTGCACCAAACAAAAGCTACCCATGCAAGGAAATGAGCGTTATTGCATATTTTTGACATGTCCAAGACTAATATAAAATAATGCAAGTATTATTAGATGGAAAATATCTTATTAATATTTTTAATAAAGCAGGTGACATCGCATATTCAGGCTGGAATTTAAGGCTTAAAATCCTGAATATTATTGAACATTTGTTAGTTTTAAGCAGAGCTGACGTGGTTTATGATATTTATACAGAAAAACAATGGTGATTTTAAAGTAGTTTTTTGTGTGTACATTTTTGGTTTGAGGGTTCCTAGACAGTGAAAAAACAGTCTTTAGTCTGTAATAGATCTGTAAGAGTAAATGACATTAGATTCAGTAAATTTGTCAAAAAAGAAACATTCTTACAGAAATTCATGCCATAAGGTCATCATTGTAAGTGAGAACTGGTTCTCAATTGCCCTACTTGGTTAAATAAAGGTTAAATAAATAAAAAATAAAAGCTCTAACACAGTGGTAATGATCAGCAAAGTAAAAAAAAAAGACGAAACTGTACAAAAGTGGCCTGAGGGTCAAAGCTTATTTGTCCTTTTTGTCCCTTGTGGTGCCCTGTACTGACAGGTGTCTGCTCATGCACACCGGAGCTGTGTTTTCAGTCTCACACCACCATCGGCAAGTTGGACCCTGCAGCGCCATTCGCACCTACTGCATCTCCATCTTCCTCACGTCCTTCCTCCTCACCCTCATTGGCATCATGGTGAGTCACATGATGCAACTAGGAGTGACATGACACATAGCATCACCTGATACAAGTCTTACCATTCTCAGCTGTATGAACTTTAACCCCACCAGGTGCTAATGGGAAAAGCCCGTCGAATCTACCGTCGGGTTGTGAGCTGTAACGGTTACCTGGGCAACCAGCAGCGGGCATCCTTCCGTGTGATGGACTGGAGGATGATTTTGTACCCAGTGATCTTCATCTTCTGCTGGGGCCCAGGTGAGTGTCCCTATCTGCATCACATTGCCATGGTAACATAAGACAGATTCTGATTCGACACCAAGGTAACAGATGAGACATACACTGATGTGTCACCATGGCAACAGAAGAGACAGACGCTGATGTGTCACCACGGCAACATAAGACAGACTCTGATGTGACACCATGGTAACAGATGAGACTGACTGTGATGTGACACCATGGTAACAGATGAGACTGACTGTGATGTGACACCATGGTAACATAAGACAGACTCTGATGTGACACCATGGTAACAGATGAGACTGGCTGTGATGTGTCACCATGGTAACATAAGACAGACGCTGATGTGACACCATGGTAACAGATGAGACTGACTGTGATGTGACACCATGGTAACAGATGAGACTGACTGTGATGTATCACCATGGTAACAGATGAGACTGACTGTGATGTGTCACCATAGTAACACATGAAACACACTCACCATAGACCACAGAGTCAGATGCGACAGACTGACTGCCTGTATCTGGTTTCTTGTTTTTCAGCTGTGGTTCTGGCCGTTCTGTTGTTGGTGGCGCCCTCTGGAAGTCATGGTAAAATCGGAGTCACCCTCTACATACTACAGGTACGTCTGCACTACACCTCTAGGTTAAAGGTCATCTAAGGTCATCTGTGATTTGAAAAAGTTGTGTGATTTTTGTCACTATTTCTTGAGTCTGTGAACGGTCTTAATATTTAGTGCAAACAGGTTTAATTAAAAAATACAGATATGTTCTGAAAGGGTTTAAAGAATTTACCTGGATTTTTCTGTGGCCCACATGCATTAAAAATGTTTGTTAAATATTTGATGTATGAATGCAATTGATTTGTAACTGTTTTTAATGAAAATTAATATAAATAATAATAAAGACTATATTTTAGCGTGTTATATCAGCATTTAGTTACATGTTTTAAGATTTTAGGAACTGGAGTTTTAAGTCAAAAAAGTGAACAGGCCTTTACTTTTCCTCTCCTCCACCTCTCTGATCTGAAGCATCTACTGATCTAAAATGTTTAAGAACTTTTGAATCATTAATCCTTTCAACACAGTGAAATAGTTTGGGTGAAATGCAGTTTCTCAGCTTTTCAACAGCTTCAGATGTCTTTTTCAGATGTAGCCATAGTCTCTGTAGAGAACGTGGAAACACCATTGTCTTCTGAAACATTGGTTCATTCATTTTGGCAAATGACAATGGTTGTAAAATCCCTGTTTTTATGTAGAATTTATTATATATTTTTCTGAAAAAGTCATGTTTCTTTCAGTTTTGTCTTTTGATATAATAACCTGTGAATTTACTGATTTTCACTGGAAAAATGCAAAAGATAATATAACAAATGGTGATAAATCACTTGGTATTAGTTTAATGTAATGAGTGAACATACAAGATAAAGACTCATTAATGACAAGTTTTGTTTTGTTTTTTCTGCTTTTTCGACACTTTCATGGTGACTCTGGTGCAGAACTCATCTCCACTGAAAAAAGTGACATTTTTTTTAAATCACACTTTGTTTTTCATTAGTGTTTCCTTCTTTTTCCTGAAGAAACACATAGCCCAGTTGGAAGATGATGCTCAGTGATGTGTGTTTTTACTGGTTTATTAGACCAATAAAATAATTCAGGTTGTGACAGGATGTGTTGACAGTAGATAAAGAAATGGAACATGTAAAGACAAGGTGTCACTTTCTAATTCTTAGTGGTTTAATGCCTCTTTTTCTTTCCTCCTCAGGCCTTAACGTCAGCGTCTCAGGGTTTCCTGAATTGTTTGGTGTACGGATGGACACGAGGTAGTCTCCGTGGTGTCAGTCGGACCGTTTTATGTCGAGACACGGACACGCAAACACCTCTGCTGAGGTCGCAGAAGACCAGAGGCTACCAAAGTACACGCACCACTGGCTGAACAAAAACAGGAAAAAATAAAAACACCTGAGAAAGCGAAAGTGAGGAGGGAAAGTCAGAGGGGAAACACCATGGAGGCCAATCCTGAAGCGCTGAGGTGACTGAAAAGGGAAGAAGAAGAAGAGGGGGGAGTTTACACCAAGAGGAAGAACAATAACAAAACAGGATGTGAAAAGACAAAACCTCACAGGTGGTTTGACTTGAATTTATAGAGAACATCACATGACCTTTGAAAGAGATGCTCCTAAAAGAATGGATTGTATTTTCATCATGTTTGGTCCAAAAAGAATGTTTCAACCAGCACTGATGTCACCTGTTCAGTCTGTGGGCCAATCAGAAGGCCGTAAATAATGTTTTATATGCATTAGATGCTCATCACGAAACAGGTCTGCTTCTGCTTTCTAAAGCTCCTTTTATTTTTATATTAACTTAACATGAGACCTGCAGCTTCAAACAATTCCACTGGAAGAATAAAAGGATCATAACTGAAATAAATGCAAGTTTTCTTTTTTCCCCCACTCAATAAAGATGCTTTTTCAAGAACCGGCTTAGCAGCATTTTATTTTTCAAATATTCAGAAAATGTAAGTTATTCATAGTGAAACTCTTGTGTCAGTGCTCTGCAATTTTGAGCTGTAAATGTCACAACAAACAAGCAAAAGGTGCAAACAAAGAATCAAAATCTAAAGTTAATGTGGGCAAGAGGTACTGAACCTCATTCAAAGGATTCAAAGGAGTTTATTTGTCATTCCATCACAAAGAAAGAACGAAACTGGTTACTGAGGACCCGTATTAGCCATATCAATAGAATAAATAACTAATAAATAAATGAATACATTAAAATCAACTAAAACTAAGGCAAATTTTTAAAAATAAGTAAAATATACGTCTAAAATTAAACTTTAAAATACCTACATAAGGGTGACATGTTGGTGCAGTGGATAGCACTCATGCCTCACAGCAAGAAGGTCCTGGGTTTGATTCCAACACCGGTCGATGGGGGGTGGGACCTTTCTGTGTGGAGTTTGCATGTTCTCCCCTTGTCTGCATGGGTTCTCTCTGGGTACTCCGGCTTCCTCCCACAATCCAAAGACATGCACTGATAGGTTAATTGGTTAATCTAAATTGCCCATAGGTGTGAATGTGAGAGTGATTGTTTGTCTCTGTATGTCAGCCCTGTGAGGAACTGGCGAAATGTCCAGGGTGTACCCCGCCTTCACCCGTAAGTAGCTGGGATAGGCTCCAAGTGACCCCCGTGACCCTACTGTTTTTCAGTCTGGTGGTCCTGCTCTGGATGCTCTGCAGCCTCCTTCCTGAGGGAAGAGGGACAAAAAGTGTATTTGCGAGGTGGGTGGGATCTTACATGATGCAGTTGGCCCTCTTTCTGCATCTGGAGATATAAATGTCCGTGGTGGTTATATCATGTTATATTAATATGATATAATACAATAATATTAAGACTTTTAAGCCATTTTAATTTAAAATAAAATCAAAAATAACATACTGAAAATAATCAACATTAACTTCATTCCAGTGTACAAATCAGTTTGCAGTGTCAGCAGCAGAACTCAAAACATTGTGATGCCTTTTTCTCAAGATCCAGTTTCCATTTACTGTCTGTTTCATCTGATTAATATCTTTTCAACATCTACGTCTTTTATGGTATTTTTGTCTTGTTGCATTTGTCATGTGTGATATTCATCGATTGTTGCACCATGGTGTAGAAAAATAGTATAAAGTACAAATATCTTTGTTGTCAGAAAAACAAATACTCAGAGAACACAGATAATGAAAAAAATTTATGATAAATAAGAAGTTTTTGTTCTTTCCCATTTCTGCCTTTAAAAAACCAAGTCATCAGAAAGAAATAGAATAAAAACAAAAACCTGAAAATACAGTAAATTGAACACCTCAGTATCTTGTGGGTGAAATGCATAAATGTGCAAACACAGCAGCTGGAAAAGGGTGTCTAGTGTAACAGATACTGTAGTACCATGTGTTACTGTTTTTCTAGTGTACATCATGTTTTGTTCTGTTCCTACTGCATAGAACCGTCTGATCTTGTGCCAGTTACTCTGATCCTCCACTCTGACCTCTGCTGTGTTTCTGAAATCCGACCGTGCGTGAACAACCCGAGGCCCCGTTCATTCATTCATTACTTCATTCATTCATCTGGACAGAGTTGTCCTGACGCAGATCCTGCTTTCAGCCTTTGTCTGATGTGGCGTTTCGCCAGAATCTGCAAACAATAACTTCCTCTTCAATCTGACGTCACATGGATGGGGAAACACTGAAGGTTCAGGGTTTCACCTTTAACTCACTGAGAACATCAACACATTTTCAATGAGATCAGACAAATCCTGAAAAATGCACTTGAGGTTTATTTTACATTTATTTGTAGCAAGATTTGCATGTTATACAGTTAACTATATTTCATCACTTTCCTGTTTTTAACCCTTTCATGCATGAATTGTGAGAACCTTAGTCAAGATTTTTTTCTTCAGTGTTTTTGTTCCTCCTTAGGCATGAAAAAAACAATGCGAATGAGTTTTTTTTTTTTCTATGGAGTTACAAAAATGTCCATGCATTTAATTTTTGAAGTAAAGAAACATGTGTTTAAAACCCAATATCAGAAAGTGATATGAAAACAGTGAAATAAAAACATTTTTAATGCTGCTAATCTGATGTCTTCTCACATTTTAACATATTCTAATACTAGTAATTACACACTTCATGGAGATAATATGCAAAAAAAACCTTCTTGTCTAACAAATATAAATTGATTTACACTTAAACATGTTACTGCAGATCAGGTTTATCAAGAACAGCAAAGTTACAGTAATGGTCTGAATATCAGTGTATGGGATGGTGCGTAAGTGTTTACTGTGTTGGCTGATGTGGAACTAAAACAACAAAACCCATTAATATACAAGAGAACAGCTGGGGAATAACTGTCCACTGCAGTGACCTGTGCATGAAAGGGTTAATATGAAGATGAGATAGAAAATAAATAAATGAACAACTTTTTACAAACTCGCACAGATAATAATCAGCAAATCACATTAATTCAAATGTTTCTTATATACAGTATTTGTGCAAAGAAAAATAAATTTTAACTTTTAAATGATTCCACCTGCTGCACAAACAGTACAAAAGTAGTACTGAATTGACAATTCAGTAAAACTGATTGAAAATTAATTAAATAGTTGAATAAGATATTTGATGGTGCACTGTGTATAGAACCAAGGAGGTGTCTGGTTGCATAAATAAATAAAGAGAAAAAGGACATGAAACACCACAATTGAGTCACTTTTCAATGCAATAAGAAAAAAATCATAAACAATTGAACTATTGTGAGAAGCAGATCCTTCTTCTAATGAAATGAAACTCTTTGCTGTTTCTGAATACTTTCATACATCCATCATGACAACAATGATTCTATTGATATGAGCCAAATTCATGTTTAATGTAAGATGCATTTACTGTCACATATAAAGACCATGCAAAAAAGAATCAGTATTGTGAATTTATTCATTTATAGATTTTATGAATAAACTGGTGTTGTTTCTTAGTTGGTTTAGGTATGATGAGCTGCTTCTAGAATGGGTTTTTTTCTGTGTTATGATAATAGCAGGAGCAGTGTGGAAAATGTAAATTAAAAATTAAAGCTGTGACATATATTTCATTTGCAAATATACATCCATTCCTTAACAATGGACATTAACAATGAACTTAACGTTCCTTTTTTTACAGACTCCCACTGTCAAAACACAATGGACAGATACAGTATTTTAACTACAATAAAAGTAGAAATACTCTGTTACATGTAAAAGTTCTGAATTAAAAATGTTACTTCAGCAAAAGTATGAGTATGTAAATTTAAAAAATATATATAATTTATTAATACTGAGGAGATTACAAGTTTATTACTCCATCAAGTAATATTGTGTCAAATAAATGTAAAGGAATAAAATGTTCCTCTAAATGTGATTCAGTTGATAAATCCATAAATTGTCCCAGTTTAGGGAGAAAAACAAAGGTAACTATCTTCAATACTTTCTCTGAAATTTTCCACATCCACACTAAACCTGAATCGTACTCAGAACATCACACATCACATCCTCAAAAAAGAAAGATAACACAACAGAGGCGTCTTTCATATCATGTGATTACTGATAATTATTATATTTCATTGTGCTTTTACCTTAGCATTTTACCTTTTTATTATGTCTTTATTGCATTTATTTTACTGAGCAGCGCTTTGGAAACCTTTGTGTTTGTTTAAATTTGTGCTTTATAAATAAAAATGGATTGGATTGGAATGGAATGGATTGATAAAACATCATTTTATGTTCTGGAAAAAGAGAGAAGTTCCTGCTTTGAAGCTCTGGCTGAATCAGCTGATATTCTTAGTGGACTCTTTGTCTCTGAACGCAATTAATGTAAAGGTCAGAATGCACATATTAGACATCATCTGAAAGGGAACATGTTATAGAGTCTATGTTTCACATGAAGCTGAAACTTGAACTTAAATCAAATACGACTCTGAGTCTTCATCGTGTCATTGTGACCTGGTGGATGTCGAAGGTCAATGTCCTGAGTCCAGTTTCTGCTCAGTGACACATGAGCTGAATTGTGTAATCTTTGCGTTTTGTGTTAAATTGAAACGTGCGTCCGTGTGATGACATAATATGTGAGATCACGACCGATTACACACCTTCAAACGCAGTCTGTTCTTGTGCATAAACAACTGACCTGAATCTGGACACGAATGAGCTGAACACCGAGTTAAACAAGAGACCTAAAAGTGTTTTAACTGCAGATAAGCTTTACATTCATGTGCTTTCCAGTATTATTTGCACTTTATTCTAAATATGAAGCCACACTGATGATACTCTCATGTTATTTTACATTTTATCTTCTTCTATTGTCTTTCTATTAAAATATTGTAGTTTTATATATCAATTTTTGGTTCATATTGCTTAAAATTCAAAACAAATAGGTTTAAAAATAAACTTATGATGCATATTAATCAATCAAATGTAAATGAAACCAGTATAAATAATAATATAATATTCAAAAATGCTTATTTCCACAGGCACATTTTGCATTCACTAAGAAAAAAGATGTCAAAATGCTGAGGAAAAAACATTGATTATACAATCTTTTCTTGTAATGTTTCATAAAACCCAATTTGTTTCATAAAACCCAGAATGAATTAAATTTAAAGCCAGTTTTAGACATTACCATTATTTAGAGGATAAAAGATTATGTGAATGCGTTCATCATTTGTGTTTTCATTTAAAGAAACTTTGAATATATTAGTACCCAATATAATATAGTAATAAAATGCATACAAATACAAATGTTTTATCTGCAGAATGTGGGTGACGGGGTCATTGTAATGATTTAATGCATCACATGTCATATTTACCTAATGCTACGCATAACTTTCCAAACTCCATTCCACTCTGTTTCAGTTCTGGTTACAGGTTGTTGTTGTTTTTTTTTTTGTCAAACCTCAATTTAACATCCCCAAATATGTGGTTCCTTGATATTTTTAACCACACGATTTTGAGGCTTTGGGAACTTATGTTAAAACTTTACAAAATAATTTCAGGAAAAGTTCAGTGTTTCATTTACATAGAGTGGATTTACTCTGATTATTTGTATGTGTTTTTCTGTTGTGCAAGGAAAAAATGAGAAATGATATGTCCAATAATGACATTTATTTTAACAACAGAAAGAGTAAAAAAAAAAAAAAAAAAAAAATTCTTCAGATGAATTTGGGATAGTTTAAGATTTGATAAAAACAGGAAATGTGTTAAAATAAAGAAATTACATGAGGAAATTCACAAAAACATTTAGCTTTTTCATTTGACTTTTCCTTTTAATCAGATTCTGATCATTGATAAATCAGTTCAAGATTCTAATAACATAAGTGGAAATCAGTAATTGTACAATTATACAATTATTATTGCTGTTGATTTAGTGTAATGTAACAGTAGCTAGTAGTATTTGTAGGACTAGTATAATTTAGTATATAAGTATAGCAGGGATGAATTAAATGACTGACAGTGGTACTGTGTTGTTTCCTTTAAAAAACCTCTGGCACCTCCTGCTGGAATCAAAGAAAATAAATGATAGTACATAAAATTGAGTAGAGTTGGATTTAATTTTATTTTGGGGGCATAATTAGTTTTGTTTTGATAAACCGATGTGTTTTAGTTGCATTTTACTTTAGTTTAGATCTTAGTTTGACTTTCATTATTTTCATTTATTTGTTTGTTGCCACATTAAAGAGAAAATCAAAAAATTGTGTGGATGTGTCAAACAAACTCAAAGAGGTTTATAAGATTATTTCTATCAAATAAGCATCAGCAACAAGACAATAACCAAAGAAGGTAAATTAATGAGTGACAAATCAATTAAAAAAAAAAAAAAAAGTGATTTTCAGGTTGGATGAGTTAAAGTCTTAATTTATAGAAGCTGCAATGAAAAAAAAAGTGACTCCAAATGTGATTTACAAAAACACTGTTTATTAAAGACATTTTGTTCTTGTTCATGAATCACTAACACTGAAAGGAAAAATAAAACCAAGCTGATTTTCCTGATAATCTGTTTTGTAATCTGTCTTCATTTTTCATTGTTCATTGGACTTTTCATATCTTGCTTTTATTGCAGTTAAAATAGTTCTTTCACCTTTTCCGTTACCTAAAATAACCTTTATGGCTGAACACTGTGTGTTTAATGGTTGTAGCTGTAGAAATGAGTCCCTTCTGCAGCTGTGTCCACCTTTTATCAGTGGTGATGTATTAAATTTTATGACTTATACATAAAAATAAACACAGGAGCATAATTCTTTAGGTCATAACACAAACAAACATGTCACATTAAAGGACAAAAACAGGAGCTCTTTCAGCCTTTCTTTTTTTTCCTTTTTTTTCTTATTCACTTTTTATTGTTTTTCTTTCTTTTCACCCATTAAACATTTTACATTGATACATCAGGATATAGTTATAAGAAAATATATCAATAAAAAATACGAAAATCAAATGCAAAAAACAAATGAACAAGAAGAAACAGCAACCAAAAAAACCCCACAAAAACAACAAAAAAGACAAATAAACAAAAAGAATTACAAAAACCATAGAGTACTGTCAGTTTTGTTATACAGGATATATTGTTACATTATGACTCTTTCCAGGTGACAAAACACCAAGGCCAGGACGATAAAACATTTACTATAATACACTGTAGTATCAGAATACCAATCCCTTAAGTCAGGGGTGTCAAACTCACTTTAGTTCAGGGGCCACATTAAGTCAACGTTGATCTGCAGTGAAATAATAACATAATAATATATAAATAATGCCAACTCTAAACTTTCCTCTATGTTTTAGAGCAAAAAAAGTAAAATTATGCAATGAAAAGGTTTACATTTACCAACTATCCTTTAAAACAATGTGAATAACATGAACAAACTGAAATTTCTTAAGAAAATTAAGTGCAATTTGAACAATAATATGTCTCAGTTTGTCATTTTCACATGTGCATTACAATGTACAGATCACAGTGGATCTACAAATACACAAAACATTTAATAACAGGCAGAATATTGTTAAAATTAGACTTCAGACATTTCAAAATGTTCATATTTGTTCAGGTTATTCGTGTTTTTGTGAAATGTTAGTTTGTTTTAGTGTAAATACAGTAAAATGGCATGAAAATTTTTAGATTTACAAAGAGAAAAATTTGGAGTTGTGAGTATTTATAGGTTATTCTGATAGTATTTTAATGATCCGACCCACCGGAGATTAAATTGGTCTGTTTGTGGAACCTGAACTAAAATCATTAATATCTTCAGTGTAATTTTTACATTTCACAAATTCATCCCAGGGGCCAGACTGGACCCTTTGGTGGGCTGGATTTGGCCCCCGGGCCGCATGTTTGACACCTGTGCCTTAAGTTATTATTGGAATACCCAAGACTGCAGTCGGATCCACTCCATGATCTATTCCGCACTTCATCTAAGAAGGAGCCACAATTTTTAAAAAATTTCTCCTGTCTGTTATTGATCTTAAAAAATCAGTTGTTCATAGCTGGCAATTTTAATCATTCCATCCATCCATCCATCCATCCATCCATCCATCCATCCATCCATCCATCAGTCTTTTTAACTGTTTCCTTGTGTTAAACCTGTGGTCTGATTGGCTCAGCAGTGTCGTCTCTGCAGGTTTGAGTCAGTGTCACAGTAAATAAAGGCGTCTTCCCTGCTGAACAGGTCTGAACTGCTGGAAGTGACGCCACCAACGAGGGGGAGATACGAGTGATGGAGGATCGGCAGCTGAACCGAGAGACGGCGGTGGACACTGTGGTGAAAACGGAAAAACAGAAATACTCAATTGAAGGAAGTGGAAGGATGTTTATGTGTAGCATTAATATCAAATGAAGTATCAGACAAAAACATCTTCAGTTTCAGCTGTATCACTGTTTACTGAATATGAGGTGAGGAAACAGAAAATGGAACAAATACAACATCAAAATATGTAGAAGAAATCTGAATTATTTCATATAATAAAAAAAACAAGCAAATAAAAACGTCACAGTATGAAAATCTGTAAAAACACAGACTCTTTACACTCAATGGTGGATCTAGATGATAGTATGTGGGAATTTTCATATATATGTTTTAACTAAAGAGCTACAAAAATTCGTACATTTTCTGCTATCATACCCTGTATTAACCTTTAAAGATCTACAACTATTTTCATGGCTACTTCTAACTTTTCTCCTCATTTAACCCTTCCTAAGTGATTTAATACTACTTATTATAATACTATCCTCTGCATTTTCAGCAAAAATTAGGCATTTTCCTGTACTTAATTCACTGATTGTGTAAATATTAACAAAAGCTCAAAGTAAATTCAAATGTTATTATATTAAAACAGAAAACTGAAGAAAATATAAATGCCTACAACCACTGCCATTTGTCAAACTACATGGGTTTAACTGCTGAATATGACAGTGTTTCCATGTTCACTACGAAGTCTCTGAACATCCAAATGGGGCGTAGATGATGTCGCTGAAAAGCTGAGAAACTGCATTTTACCTGAATAATATAATATAAATACACAAATAGATTAGTGCTTCAAAAGTTAATAAACATTTTAGATAAGTAGATACTTTTGGTGGCAGCTGTTTAGGTCTTTGAGGATTATCATTTATTTTAATTAAGCAGAGAATGTTGTTTTAAACTAAATGAAAGATTGGAAACTCAATAATATGATTCAACATTATACAATGCAAACCTTTAACTCTACAGCTGACCTGTAAATAGAGTTATTATTTAAAGTACATTTTCAGGTGTTTCTTTTCAGATGTTCATGTGCACAGATGCTGAACAGTCACTTCAGTGGAATTATTTTGTAATTCCCAACTAAATCTCATTCTTAATACTGGTTTTGGTTGACTGAATGGTCCGGAAATAAATATATTTATTTCATTATATTTATAACAAATAAACTTTTAGATCTGTTGGAAACTCTTCTCATTTCACATTTATGAAAAGACATGATGTATGTGTTTGTGTTTGTTTTGGACTCACCTTTCAGGACAGTTGATGTAGTCTGGATCTGGCTCTGGACTTGAAGGCCTCCTCTCTGAGTCTCTGTTTGAAGCACAGACCTGAACCACATGAGTCCACATCCCTGATCTGATCTCAGATTGGACCAAAGCTGAAAAACAGACATTTCACATCATAGTTACTGCTGTTCTTCCTCTTATCTGAAGGCAGACACCAGTAGTTCATGTCTTTTACATGTGATGTAGGTTGGACTTGTGGCTGTAGTTTGTGTAGTTCCGGCTATGATCTTAGAGGGCAGCAGTGTCATCTCTATGTATATTTATTTACCGTAGTTTGCATCATCTGTTGAGAGCTGACGGTTTTGATCCAGCTTTGACATCTCACACAGCTGCATGGAGATGGTTTCAATTTCGACGTTCAACTGTCAACGACATCAGATATAAGAGTGATAGATTAATCATTAACAGATTAAATCTTACTTTTGCTCAAAACGTTCTGGGAGTGTGACTGAGAATTGATCTGCTCATGTTTTCAGCTTTTTATGTCACAGAAATATATCCTCCTGAGACCCAGGGGAGTAAAAGTTTTAGATTTTTTACATTAAACAATGATTCAGTACTATATTTTCTCTGGAATGTCCTTAGCAGTTGACAGTGTTGCACTGCTGGATCTCAGGAGGACAGGACTTGATGGATAAAGTTTGGTCAAATGCTGTACTAATGTACTCTGAATATTATTATAATGGTATTATTAATGCATATTTTTATTTTGTTTTTAGTCAGATAACACAACAGGCACAATCTCTCATTCTGCATTCCTGTTTCCAACCCACATTAGCATTAAAAAAAACCCCATTACATTAACAAAACACAACAGAGGAAAAGAAAAGGCAGAAAATTAATAATTATATGACAGAAAAAAAAAAAAAAGGAAAAATAATATCTTATTATTAATATTTTTATAGCACACAAGTGCATGTTTTATAGGTCATGTTTTTAGATCAGTGTATTTCTGTCTGAGCTTGTTGATCTTGTCCAGGTGTGTGTTCACCTGAATGGCTCTGGTCTTCAGGTGCTGGTTTAACCTAAGCAGGTCTGCATTTTTATGCTGCACCTTCAACGGCGGCTGAACCTGAACCTGAAGCTCATCTCTGTCTGACCACATGAACAAACACTGAAAAAAAAACAGGACATGAGGATTATTCAGAACAGGGGTGTACGGCCCATGGACAAAAACTGGGACAGCAAAGGGTTAAATCTGTCCCACAAGATGAATTTTGAGTTGGAGAAATTCAGGGGCCACATACACATACATCCCAATTTGATCTGAAATGAGTCACACCAGTAAAGTAATATTATTATAACCTATAAATGATGACCGCTTGATATTTTTCTCTTTTAGTGTGAAAAACCTAAAATTACATGAAGAATATATTTACATTTACAAACCAATCTTACATTAAAAATATGAATAATCTAAATAACCATGAACAACCTGAAATTTCTTGAGAAAGATATGCGGAATTTTAACAATATTAGGCCTGTTTCTAAAAGTTTTGTGTCTTTGTAGATTAACTGTTATCTGTAAGTTGTAATGCACATGTGTAAATGAGAAGCTGAGGCACAATACTGTGAAAGTTGCCCTATTACTTATTATTATTATTATTATGGTTATCATGCTGTTAATTTACTGGTCTGGCCCACTTGAAATCAAATTGGGTTGTACGCGGCCCCTGAACTATAATGAGCCTGGTATAGAAGGATATGAAGGTGAAGACTCTGACCCACCTTTGGACCAAACAGAGACACCAGGAGGAGGAGGTTACAGCTGAGGATGAGAGAACTGATGAGACAGAACTGAAGAGGTGGATTATGGGATGTCGTCATAGCCGCTGACAGTCCTGACAGACTGAACAGTGTTAGAGCAGACATACTGAAGGTCAGCTGTTTACTGGAGACCAACATGTCATCAGAAAGTCCAGATCTGACACTCCAGGCCACAAAACACCCCAGACCCTGATAACGAAACACAAAAGCACAGCTTTAGCATGAAAATGACAATAAATAGGTGTTCAAATATTAACAACATTTTTGATTCTGTAAAACAACCAAAAAATACCCATTACTTTGCCAAATGTAGTATTTTATCAACCCTCTAAACTTAATAGAAATGGAAACCACTGACAGCATAGGCTGTTGGCTCCAGGTTATATCTATTTTTGGTTGTTTGACTGTAATTCTTGTCATTCTTTGCAGCTTCTGTGTGTCTTTCTTATTACATATTTTCATATTTACCCAAGAATAACTGTCTGAGCTATTGCACATCCTATAATGACATCATCTAGATGGTTTGTTTTTTTGTTGTGGAGCTGTTTTTTGTTTTTATTTTTATGTTTTTATTTTTTGTTTCTGATTTTTGGCCTATTTATTCTTTTTTTCTGTTGTTAGTATTACCATTGTTATTGTAATTGTTTTGTGTTGTGTGCTGTTGTTGATTTTTGTGTTGTTGTGTTGAGTGTATGTACATCCTGTTTGTTGAGTGAGTTGTGGGAAATTGTGGTGCTTTATATATGTGTTGTTGATGACCCCAGGAAGAGTAGCTGCTGTGGTGTGCAGCAGCTAATGGGGATCAAACTAATAAACTAAACTAAACATACTCAAGCAAATTTAGGTACAAAAAAAAAGTCAAACAGGAGGAGGCAATAATATCTTTAGAGATTATAAAGTCATAAAGAAACCAGAAAAAAGATTAAACTTGTAAAAAATACAAGGAAAAAACTCAGAAAGCGGGAAGCGTTTATTGTAATTTATGGCATGATAATCTCAGAGAACATTACATGTTTTTGTTTGTTTTTACACAGTTTGTTATACAAATTTAATCTTGTATTTCTTGAAATTTTACCTGCTTGAAAAAATGTTTTCATTCATCATATCCTTCATTGCATTTGTACTTGTTTGTACTTACCAATTTGTACTAATTTTACTTTTTGTTGTTCTATGACATATGGTTTGTGTTTTTAATGCATGTATGTATGAACATGATCTGTAACCATTTCTGTGAGATACTAAACAACCTGAGGCTCTTTTGGATCAAAAATTCCGACGTTACATTATGTCAGTACACTTGTGTGTTGTTAAAGGCCAATAAAAAGTCTTTGACAGATATCAGTAGTTTCTATTTAATATAAGTTTCTATTCACCGTGACATCTCATTAGCAGAGGGAAAAAGTACAGATAGATCTGAAAATTTATTAGAGGATGTAAAAAAAATAAAAACAATGAAACCAGAATTACTTATTGAGTAAGAATTAACCTCTGACCAAGATTCCTGGACAGATAAAGCATCATGGGATTTGTAGTTGGTGAAGTGTAAAATACATTACTGTGGAACCCAGTGGAACCTGTTGTAAAAAGCAAAAGAAACCTTACATGATAAAAAGCTACATTGTCTGTTTTGTTTCTCAAGTGGTTCCAGATGTCAAGTATGATCCTATAAAATCAGTGTAAATGGAGTGTAAGATGAGCTGCAATGTTGGGTCCTGACCAGGAGGGGGCCTTTGTATCCGCACACAGCTGTTAGCCACAGTTCCATGTTTCTGCTGCTGCACTGTTTGGAGAAGGGCTGGATGATCAAGTCCTGGTCAGAGTCGTCACTCTGAAAAACGCACAACACAGTCACACTTAGACTGTTATAAACTGCCATCTTAGAATAAATAAAAGATGTGCACTCCCAGTAGATCAGTAAGTTGGTCTTAAGAAAATAACACCAACAAGGACTAACTCCCAATTTCTGGAATTTTATCTAAAAATTTACATCTGACGAAAGACAGAGTCACTAGCTTAAATGTCCTAAGTCTATTATTTCTGTTGTAGAGATACATGATGTTCTTCAATGGGAAACGTTACAACTGTTGACAATTGGATTAACAGCTAACAACAGCAGAGGAGAGAAGAGATTTCAAGAAGAGCTGTTACTCTTAAAATGTCACACCTCGAATAAATCCTAAAAATGGCAGTTATATCAGCATGCAGATTTTTGTTCAATCTCAGAAATTATTGCCTCTCTTCCCAGAATTTCCTTGAAAAACAAACAAAACAAAATCAGATCTGAATCTTCCCACTCCTCCTCCTGTTGTACCTGAGCGTTGTGTTGCATCACCACCCATCTGAGAGGGTCCAGGATCTGCCAGGAGGTTAAAACAAACACATCCAACAGGAGGATCCAGAGGAGGACACAGCCAGATCTCTGAAGACCAGTCTGCTGCTGCAACACACATTTAACAACCTTTAAAACCATGTCAGAAGACAGAACAAAATCCTAAGGGTGAGTCAATCTTTAATAAAGAACAGATGAAGGAAGGGGATTAAACAGTAGAATGGGAGGAGTACGGTGAAGATGGACAAAGATCTGAAATAAGAACTAAATGAACTTGGGCAATGAAAACATAGAACGCTGGGAACAATGAGCTTTTCCTGGAGAGGTACAATGTGAATTTTTAATATCATTATTTTTCATGTTAAAATGAGACTTTAGGAGCTTTGTTTTACCTTCTGGTTCATGAGTCCCAGTAAATAAAGCCTCCATGTCTTAGTGAACAGAACAGCGAATGCCACAGTATGTCCAACCGACAGAATCCACAGACGCACCTGCAGCACCAAACCAACCAAGAAATTAGTAAAAAAAAATGTTAGATAAAGAACCTCTTTTTCAACACACTAAATATTGTCATTATTGCCAAGAGTTGTCAATAATACTGTTTCTTTGTGAATTCATCGTGAATTTCATCTTTGACCTTCAATCACAAAAATACTTCCTCAGTCCCTGAGTCTAAATGAATGTGACGTGGAAAACCCGTTTGTCAAAAATAGATTAAATCACTATATTTTAATACCAATTTACTGTAACTTAATACTAAGTCCTTATCCTAATAGAAGTAAAAACTCACACTTGGGGTCAAAAAATAAGAGTTGAGTCAACCAGTCTTCAGAAGCCTTTTTCATGTGTTTATTCACCAATCAAACACACGGGACGCTCCTCTGGAGAAGAGCCGACGTAGCCCTAAACTCACAGCCTTTTATACCCTTTTGCCCATCCTTCTAGAAGGTTTGGGGTATTTTTCCACTGGCAGAAATTATTTTATGATTTCAATCGCCTTCAGAAGCTCTTGTTTTCTTATTAAAATTCTCTTTGGTCAGGCACATCTATTTTGTTTGCAATACCTGCCACATACACACACACTAGGTCACACCAAATCATTTACTTTCTTATATGTCTCCAGTTCTAATCAACAGCACAGCTGTGCAGGGGCACGTGCCGAAGACATGTGCCAACTGTGCCACTAGCAGGTCCGGGCGTACTGCCAATGGCCTTGGGCACACTGCCAACGGTTACATAAGCCCACACCTGCAGGCCACACAACTCATATCTTCAGACTCAGAAATCATTTCATGTCTCACACAGAAATCATGTCACAGACAGAGAATCCTTCTGTCACAAATCTTCTACCATCAGTTACATAAGCTTGCACCTGCACAACGTCATGTCACACACACAGAGAATACACAGAGAATCCTTCTATAAATGTTTGCACCAAATATGATAAAACTGTCAAGCTGTTCCTCAGATTATATTATAATTTTACTCACAGAGCAGAGGAGGTCAAAGGTCCAGTCTGAAAGCAAGGCTTCATCCAGACCAGAGATCAGGACTGAGGAGGAGCAGAGGAGTAGACCCAGCAGGAGCAGCTCATCCTGGAACCCACCACTTGATATGACAGCAACAACAGAAACAACACAAACAGAGTGAGTGTGTGAGCTCTGTCAGGTCTGTCAGGTTCATCTGCAGTCGTACCAGTGTTTATACATGATGACGTTGAAACAGATGACGCTCAGAGTGAGGAAGATGATCACAGCAGCAGCTGAAGACACAGTGGTGTACACCAGGAGGCTGACATATCGATGCTCCAGACGGACCTCGGTCTGGTCTCTGGCTGGTCCTGAACCTGAAGGAATGACATCTATAAGTTCACATGGCCTCTAAAGGTATCACAAACCCTGTTACCAGCAGCAGAAACCATCTCACTAAATGTGATGTATTGTTATGCTGATGACACACTTGTTTATAAGACGATGATACTGGTCATTTTTAATCCTACTTTAGATATTCATATTTTGTATTTTATCAGAGTAAATAGTCCAGGAAGAAAGCCTCTCTCCTCTGAGTCCTATGTTTTCTGTTCATGATTCCTAACAAATGAATAAATGAAGTGAAAATGTAAAATCTGATACGAGTTAATTTTCTGACCTTTAAACTTGAGCAGGTTGTTCGTCAGTTTTAGTTGCTGGGTGCTGGTATTGAACTCACCCACCAACACTCCACCACTACCTGAGGACATACACATATGTTAACATGTATTTAGTACGTCCTTATGTACACATCACATAAACATGCATCAGAGTTTGGCAGAAATACCTTGAAACTGGATCAACTCAATGGTGCTCATTCTCTCCCCATTCCGAAAGAACACTGGACCCTGAAAGCAACACTGTGCTATTAAAATTGTTTAATTTTCATTTCCACATTGTTCCAGGTGTGTGTGTGTGTGTGTGTGTGTGTGTGTGCTCACCGTTACTCCTTCAAACTGTGTGTGCCTCAGGGCCTCCAGGAGCCTCTTTGCAACATTCTCTTCGCTTACGCTCATGTTTCTACGGATGCTGTATTTTTCCTGTTGTTTTACCGTCTCCATCACATGACTCAGAGCTTTGGCAGCGACCCAGATGGCGTCATAGGCAAAGCCATGGAGGGGGCTGACCTTTGACCCTTCATGGACAAGCTGCCTGAGGTAGGCCTCCTCGTATTCCTGAGGAGTCTGAACAGAAGTAGATCATCAAAATTGTAGTAAAACTACAAAACCTGACAAGTCAGTTGACTAGAGATACAAGGGTTCATAATAATATTGTTAAAATGGCACTTGATTTTTTTTTTTTTTTTTTAAGAAATTTCAGGTTGTTATTCACATTGTTGTTCACACGTTGTTCATGTTATTCACATTTTTTAAAGGATAGAAACATTTTCATAATTCAGTTTGACTGATTCACTCTAAAGCATGGAAAAAAGTTTTGAGTTGACATTATTTATTGGTTTTTATGTTATTATTTTACTGGTCTGGCATGTTTGAGGTCACAGTGGGCTGTGGGTAGCCCCTGAACTTAACTGAGTTGGGTTAGAGGATCCAGAGGTTATACTGATCCATTTCCAAGAATCAACAAAATGTTATTTCTCTCCATCTAATGGAGCTAAAAGTTGACTGTTTTCAAAGCTTGTCATGGTCAGTGGACTCATATTTATATTATAAGCAAGTAGATAAAATAGACGTATGAGTCAAAATATTAGTCAAGATTCCAAAAATTGTAATAGAATTACAAAAGAATAAACCCTGAATGATGTGGATCTGAATAATAGATTTTCTGACCCGTCCAGAGATGCCCAGTTTGTTGGTGTTGCTCAAAGGTCTGATCTGCAGTCTGATGGATCCGTCTGCAGCCATAACCAAACTGTTGGCTGTACAACCAGAGACCCGCCAGCCCAGCGTCCAGTCGATGGCTCCTCCTCCTGAGATGATCCACTGATATCGAGACCCGAACAGGTTCAGCCTGTATGCCTGAAAAAAATCACATAAAGAACATCACTGTTTGTTATAGAATTTCAGGTTTCAGGTCTGGGTCTAGGTCTGAATTCAAGCTCTATAACCTCTTAACCCCCTGGTCATTCTGGAGGCTTGAATCTATTTTATCTCTTTTTTTGACAGCGATACCGGATTATAAACCAGAGAAATGACAACAGTAAACAAAAACTGCTTTTATTGCCTTATTTTCATCTCACTTAACAAGAACAGTGAAGCTGCTCTATAAGAAATACAGTGGTGAAAAAAGTTTTTGGACACCCATATATTCATATTGCATACATAATCACTCAAAGTGATTGAACTCTGCCAAGTATTGTTCCATTTTCCAAACCTACATGCTCCCTTCTGGCTGTGCTCTGTTCCATCAAGGTCAAAAGTGGATGTTACAGCAGATAATGAAACACATCTAGGGCATGACATGTTGAAACTGTCAAGAATTTAGATCAGTTGCATTTGTTTGTGTCTGTGTGATGCAGCCACACCTTTTCAAACACAAAAAAGGATATATTTCAAGTATATATTTCAAATATTTCCCGATCATTCTGATTATGTAAAATTTTAAGAGTGTCCTAAACCTGTTTTCTGCTAAAACCACAGAATGAGGACTATATAAGTGCCCACATGCTTTAGGTCACATGGTGTTCAGAATACTCACACAGCAGAAAACCTCTGAGACAGAATCCTCTTCAAATTGTCCAATAAATATCCGGGCATCACTTTCCTGCAAAAAACAAAAACAGATGTAAACTACCTGAATCATGATAACAAACACAACACAGTCTAGTTTACACTTTTTTTGGTTTCCTCCACCTCCTTCCTCTATACTCTTCCTCTGTTTCATGTTCTGCTCTTTTCACTAACTGATTTCTAACTGTCTGTACACAGATGATTTCTGTAAGTCTTGATTTCCTACTTCAGCACCTTTAGTTTCTTCATTTTGCTGCAGGCATCATCTGAAAACCTTTCTGCAGAAACCACGTGAATATTAGCCTTCACCAGCTGTCGGAGCAGATCCTTCTGCATCTGGAAAACAGGTAGACCACAGAAGAAGAAAACAAACATGAGCAGTCGAACGCAGTCATTGGCCTTCTATGTGAAAACATTGTGAAATTTTATTCTATGCTGATGATATAGGTATTTTACTGCAAAGGTTGGATCAGATGTTCTTTAAAGGTTATATTCTGATTTAACCAATGCTGTTTGTAATTGAATGTGTCAAAAGAGTCAATATGTTTTTATTCAAAGGCCACAGTGTAGATCTCATAAGAAGAGTCAGTACTGAGGGGAAATTAAATTTTACATCCAAGGTTTCCATCAGAAATTTTCACTATCAAGTGAAACAGAAAAGCAACCAATCACTATCAATGCTATATGTTTCTTGATAGATGCATATCCGCATTACAGTGTTTTATATAGCTCATTAATGGCAGAGGTGATATTCATACTTCTATTTAACAAGTTTTATAGGTAGGTTTAATCACCAAATAGTTATTTTAAAATTATTTCTAACCTCAAATAAATTCTGAACATGGTAGAATATATTCTGAGTTTTACCTCTGAAGGTCTCAGTCTCTCCTGGGTCAGGATGCCAACTCTGGTCCACCTGTATTTCTGCAGCAGCTTCACAGAGGCCTGGTTCAGAGCCCGGTCTGAAGGCACTGTACTGAACAGGTTACTGTACAACTTCCTGTTAGAAAGATTAGGAGCAGAGGCGGCAAAAGACACCTGAGAAAAGAAAATCAAGGTCATTTAATCAGAGTCAGCATATAGATGATGTAGGTTTGTTTTTAATTTACTAATTGCTCATAATTAGTTCCTTAATTTCTGCTTCAAACAATAACAAACTTTATTCTATGGACAGAAACTCAATTAGACCAGATTAAATGACTGTGAAGTGATGCTTTTGGGCCAAGGAGCTGGTGTGAAGCCGATTAATATAATGCATTTTTGCACAGTTTACCACCTGTACATGCACAAATGACAAATAATCTTTCAGATATTCTAATTTATTTATATTTGACACATTTTACCTACACTTAATTCAGACATTAATGTATAAACAGGAATCTTATCATAAAAATGTGGCAAAAAAAGAGGCTGATCTGAAGCTGAAATGCTGATATGACTTCCTGGTGCTTTATGAGCTACAGGTTCTGATGACCTGTTATTCATACCTGGACCAGGTTCAGGGCTACCAGGGATCGACTGATGAGCGTTGTCACGGATTGACAGACTCCTCCAAACAGCATCAGGTACTTTGGCCCCGCCCACATGGCATCGAACAGGGCTCTGAGTCCACGAGGAGCATCACACTAAGGATACAGAACCAAAACATTGAACACTGAGCTGCTTTAGAGGGTAAGGTATGTGTGTGCAGTGAGGGTGTTTTAAGTTTGGACTTCTGTTCTGTAAAGATGGTGTTCCAGTCTTTACAGAACTGCAATAGATCCATCCACAGTTTCATCTATAGATGTATTCTGTAAACCAACATTTACTCAGATTTTTCCCATTAAACCTGAATCTCATTAAAAGCTTAAACTTCTCTAGTATTTAATGAACAGCCTTAAATCCATAAAGATCCAGAATTATTTTTTGTGTTGAAGTCCAAATGATTTTTTCTCTACATTTAACTATTACCAAATGATTTATCACCATTTATTATAATGTTGTCCTCTGCATTTTTTCAGTGAAAACAGGTATTTTTCTATAGACATCTAATGCTGCTAAAAAGCTGAGAACCTGCATTTTAACTCAGTTATTCACATGTATTGATAGGATTAGTGGTTCAAAAGTTTCACATTTTAGATCAGCAGATGCTTTTGGGTCTTTAAGGGTTAAATATACTTTCTTGTTTATTTTTGTTGGGCTCAGTTAATCACATTTATGGTACACATGCTATTTATTTATCTTATTAATTGATTTTTTTTCATAAAACTCCCTCCAGTGATCCACAATAAACATTATATCTTCTGTCTGTATGTGGTCTTCTGTTCCTTTTTTGGACCTGGATCTGAACCTCACCTGTGAGTCCAGCAGTTGGAGCTGGATTTCGTAGTTCCCCAAAGGTGGTGGTTGTTCCTTCAGGTCCTGCAGAGCCAGTTTAACAGCTGGGATCACAGAGGCTGTCATGTTTTCTATCCCTGATCCTGGACTGACAGGCATCATCCAGAGAACAGGCAGAGGGTGTCGGACCTGGGCCAGGACCAGCTGGAACATGGGTCCGACCAGCATCAAGCTGAGAAGCAGTGGACGTCCACTCAGCTCCATGGCGTCCTGTGACTGTGGACACTTTTCCTGTGAGTGCTGTGGACTGAGTTTAATCCTGTTTAAGCAGCTGAGAAACGAGATCAAAGGCTCACCCGATCTACCAGATGCTCACACAGATCAGTTCACGGCATCCACACCACAAAATGACACAAACAGGTAGTGACACCAGACCCAAACAAACTATGTGTGGACGAAGACTCTGTTCATGTGGGACAATGTGACCAACACTGAGATGTAGACATTTCAATAAAAGGTCAAAAACACAAGTACATCTTCTCCTCCTGCTACAGAAAATAAAACAATTAGAAAGTTAGATAAGAAAGAACATAATAAATACTGAATCAATTAAAAGAATATAGACTCCAGAGCACATCAGAAACAACTGCGTCTTAGTTTATAGGGGTTTGATATGGTGACAAGGACAATGTTTTTTTGTTATTTTTTTTAAACAAACCATTGAACTAAACTGGAGGAACAGTGTTGCAATGATATGTTATACATATGTAATATGATTATATGTAGTAATCAGACTGAGACTGGGTTCATAGAACTGGGCAAATAAAAACCACTGGGTTAAAAAGCTGAAATGCAGCCTGTGGAAAGTAAGGGGATTGATTTTTGTATTAAAGGAGTTTATGCATATTATGCACATTATGCAGTTTATGCCTATTTCTGGCATATATATATATATATATATATATATATATATATATATATATATATATATATATATATATATATATATATATATATGAAAGTTTGAACTTTAGAAACATACGTCAGATGTTAAGATGACCATTACAAAGTTTGAAGCACTTGGTCTTTTCTATGTGATGAGAATGTGTCTCATGTATTGCAGATGCTTGTTATGCCTTTTAAACAATAATTAGGAACTTCTTGAGGATGGTGGGCCGTGAAGTCCAAGGAGATAAATGGACTGCAAAAACTGTTCACCACAACACACAGCAAGATGCCAGTAACTGTGGGAATTTGGTGTTAAAGGTAAAGATTTTAATTGAGTGTTTGTAGTAAACAGGTTTTTTTCCTTTATGTTAGCCAGTCATATGTAACTGAAATGCCATTTTGCAGCTTGCAGAAGGGTTTCTCAACAATGGAAACATCACAAGCAATCAGACGCACCCTGCAAATGTTTTAAAGGCTTGATGGGAAGTAGCCTGTGTCCTCCTACAGGTTGGAAGTCTGTGGAAAGAAACATGAAGCCATCACAGATGGGATAAATACTGAGACCAAATTTCCCTCACAAGATCAAAATAGTGTATATAGTGTGTAGATAGACTGCCTTGGCCCACCACCAAACTAATCCAGTTCATTAAACATCTCCTTAACAGAAAACCTTCTGACTGCTTCAGTGAAGGGGGTTAAACTAATTGAATTTGTCCTGCAAAAGTGGCAGCAACTGGGTTATTCCATCTGAGCATCAGAACAAAGACTGTAGATAAGAACAATGTGGTTTTCTGGTTTTTACACCAACAGTGACTTTTACCTGAGTTAGTTAATTTCAGCAGAAACAAACTGAAGACTTTTCTATTAAATTAGCTGAGGATTCTTGAACCTTATATCGATATGACATTTCCACAGGGTTTGCATGAATCTGTTCTGATGTGTCATTAACTGTGTGTTGATAATGTTCAATAGGCCATTATAAAGAAAAAAATCAACACATGCACATCTGCTTTTAGGCAAGTTATTGTTTAGTCTTTAGTGTTGCATAGTCTTACTTAGCTATTTGTTTTACTCTTTTTTTGTAAACTTGTTCAATAATTTAATCTGTTGTCATCTCCATCACCATTTTCCAACCTGTAAAACACAACCCCAATGGTTTGCACTTCAGTTCAATGGAAGGGCCATGAGTCAATGCAACTTATTGTTTTTGAATAGGTACACTAAACTTCTCCAACATCCAACAGCTGATTTGGGTGAGTACTTTCCTCTCATTGGACATCATTTGTATCATTTAGTCTCATTGTTTCCACAAAATGTCAAGCGAATTTGAGGCAAATATGTGAATATGTGTTTTCATAAACTGGTTCATAGTGAACTAGAAGCACTCGGAGAGCGCAGACCTCCACCAAGGTTGATCAGTGGCCCCCCCTGTGGGCCCCCCCCCCACGCCAAGGAGGTTATGTTTTTGCCAGGGTTTGTTTGTTTGTTTGTCTGTCCGTTAGTGTGCAACATAACTCAAAAAGTTATGGACAGATTTTGATGAAATTTTCAGGGTTTGTTGGAAATGGGCCCCCCCGTGGGCACCCCCACCCCCGATCACCACCAAAATTTAATCATTTCTTCCTTATCCCATTTCCAACAAACCCTGAAAATTTCATCAAACTCTGTCCATAACTTTTTGAGTTATGTTGCACACTAACGGACAGACAAACAGACAGACAGACAAACAAACAAACAAACAAACAAACCCTGGCAAAAACATAACCTCCTTGGCGGAGGTAATAATAATCAGGGCTGTCTTGTGTTGTCAGTAGGTGGCACTGTAGGTCTGTCTTACAAAAGGCTCTAATAAACATATTAGAGGATGCAGAACATTCAGTTGTTTTCCATCTAAAAAGACTGTGATGTCTTTTTGTCAAGGATGAGACAGAACAATAATTCATCTCATCAGTCGAGGTGACCTATCACACAATAAGCTTTCCACTTTACCGCAAATATCTGGGAATATTTGGCAAACAGCTGATGAGTCAGCGGATCAATCATGTGACTTAAATGTTTGCTATAACCTCAGTATCTATTTCAGCTCTTTAATTTTAACTTAGTGACATCTTTCTACATCAATACAGTTTTACAACCACTTGAAGTATTATCATTAATAAAAAAATTTATAAAAGCTGTCTGTCCATGCTGCTGCAGCAACACAGATGAGATACACACTTAATCTCTTCAAGTTTGGCACTTAACAAGAAGACATGTTTAAGTAAGTATGAACATTTGATACTGAGCCCTAAATTGTTTCTGCATTTGCTGTATAGACCTCTGGTGTTCATCAATGTATTCACTGTTAAATAAATGATGATACTGACTATAACATTTTCAGTTAAACCAAATAAAAGTACTTTAATTCACTTATTTTATGTCACAACTCAGAATTTACCAGGTGTAAAAGTAAACCCAGGAAGCTCATCTCTGAGAAGAAAAAACAAAACAAAACAAAATATCCTCTTCAGACGTACAACAAACGTGTCTTGCTTGAGTTCAGTCTTATTACATCCACCTCTCAACACTAAACTAACTCTGTCCTTTAGAGGACTCTCTCGGTCGTCCAGTCTGTCGGTTCGATGCTCCTTTCCCCCTGCTGCTGCCCCCTCCTCCTCCTCCTCCTCCTCCTCCTCTCTTCCTCCGATGCCCCACCCTCTGTCCACTGGCCCCTCCACCCTCCTCTCTGTTGCCACTCTGGGCCCAAAGGGAATCATATCGACCCGGGGCCTGGTATCCCGGCTGTCCTTGGTCCAGTGGTTCAGTGGAAAGGAGGATCCAGATGGAGGGCAGGTTCCTGCTGACTGTCAGACTGTCCAGTCCAGCTGTGGGCTCCAGAGGCTCCCACACTTCCTCCACTGTGCTATACAGCAGCTTTGTCAGCTGGTGCAGCCCCTTCACTCGCCGCTTCACTATCTCAGCACATGTGATGGCTTTGGAAACACCTTTTCCATTCGCTGTGAACACGATCTGTCTGCTCTGCGATTCTTTCTGTTGCTCCACACCGGCTTCCTCCACAGTGGGCGGTCCTTCACCCTCTACTGTGTTGGTTTTCACCTCCATGCGACTCAGAGCGAAACGCAGCAGGTTACGGATCTTGCTGCCATCTTTGACCCGGACCT
This sequence comes from Sphaeramia orbicularis, assembly GCF_902148855.1. Lineage (NCBI taxonomy): Eukaryota > Metazoa > Chordata > Actinopteri > Kurtiformes > Apogonidae > Sphaeramia > Sphaeramia orbicularis. Next base: position 21,740,679 of record NC_043972.1, read on the forward strand.
CAGGGGTGTCAGAGGGAAGACCAGAGAATGGACAAACAGGTGGATGCTCCACCGTCCGAGCCTTCGAGTAGTTCTCCATCTTTGGACAGATGGACAGACAGAGTGTGTTACTGATGTGCAACAAAAACTAGACTTAACTAGACTTAAAATGAAACTTAACTAGTAGTCAAAAATAATGTTGAAATACAAACTGAATAAAGACCATGATGAACATTTGATCCAGAACATCAGGTAAAATCACCTTAGTTTGTGTTTTCTTCCAATGCTCATGGTTCATGATGAACATGAATAAAATGTAAAAATCATATTTGGAGTCATGCGTTCTTCCACTTTGGAACTGAGCAATAAGGCCAAAAACATTAAATCTCAATTTTCTTTCGGTCTACATAAACTCAGGATAAGAACTTGACTGAAGCATTTTTCAAGGTATATGTTACAAAAAATAAACAAGCAGCATTTTTTTTGTGTGTGTAAAATTTTGGTGAACAACAAATGTCTCCAACAGATGCACTGATCTCTGTTTATTAATTTAAAAAAGACCACTTTATCTGCTTTTCCAAATAACTGCTTTCCCTGTAATACCTGAAAATCTCAACTAAATCTAGTCTATTCTTTTAAAGAAAAGTCATGAAACGTTACGTATTTCTCACAGGAACGATACAAATGATCATCTTAAAGAATATGACGTATTGCTGTGTTAAATGTTAACAGTCTCCCAGGAAATTCAGGTGACAAAGAATTTTATTCCATGGTGAAAAAAATATTTGAACCTTTGATATTCACGGAGAGAAACGTCCTTCGTGGCAAAATCCTTGTCAAGTTAAAAACACCAACCATTCACCCAAAATAACAACCACATGTACTGCATATACACCGATCTACTCAATGCATCATAGGAAATCAAGCGGGTATTGAATAAATATCCCTCAGTCTGTACAACCTTAATTCTGAAGGTAAAAAATATTTTAAAAAATTCAACATCTGTAATGGAGATTAGCGTGATGGCTGTAGACTTCGTACAACTCAGCCGACTGATAAATAACAATAGAGTGTATCTTTATTCCGCTATACAGTAGCACAGCACCAACAGTTATATCAAAATAGTTTATATTGAGTTAAAAGTAAACTGAAGGAGTTTTATCTGTTAACATCTCCAGCTACAGGCTAATAACACGATTTGATTACACATCCAGAAAACTGTTAAATGTATAAAACACCATGTTCTCAAATATACGTGAATTTAGCGTCACATGGATTAAATAAAACTGCCTGAAAAAACATATTACAGGTCTTACCAGGCGTTTATTTAGTTACTCAGCTCTGCACATGTTGACTTCACCGACTACACTTTACGGCACCGTGTGTCAAAGCGAAATGCCGTAAATTGCCGGACTTTCTGTAGTTTTCTTTAAGTTCGAGCGCTACAGTGGTTCAGCTAAAGTAAAAACTGAATATAGATGAACAGGATTTGAACAGATATTTATCGGTGCTCATCAGGTAGTTAATAGCAAAAGTTAAGCAACAACAACAAGTCATATTCCAAAAAGTGATATGAAACGTAAACTGACACATGAAATATCGGGTTATTATTTGATTATTTACTTAGATAGTTAATTGATTTTTAATCGGATTTTATTGGAATAACATATATGAGAATATAGAGTGAAAAACGGGAAAAAGAATTGTTTATAAAATTGTTCAGAAAAAGAGGAAATAACTATATAAATGGCAAATTGATCTCACTAAAAAACCAAAATCTAGATATAGGTAGTACGTAGTATGTATACATTTTCCAATCATGTCTTTCAGTTGGAAAAGTTATTTATGAGCACGGTGAAAGTTCATTTGTGTTTGTCCAAAGCTTTTGGTTTGATATTTGTAATTTTGTTGCTAGATACATTGAAAAAGATTTCAAGTTGTTTTGGAGAGATGTGCTTTTTGGCCTCTTTGATATTAATAGAAATAAGACCAATTCTAATGAAACATTCATTATTAACCTTATCATTCTTTTGGTAAAATTCCACATTAACAAATGCAAATTCTCTCATCAAAAAACTTCTTTTATTGCTTTTCACAATGAGATCAAACAGTACATCGACTCAATTAAGTTTTCTCATAATTAAAAGTCTACAAGAACTGTGAACATCTGTAAATATTTTGGCATTTTTTTTGTAAACCCCTACACCCCCTGGCAAGTTATGTGATGTGATTCTCATGTTCTATGTTAATACTGGTAATTTTACATACCTTGCATAGTTTGTTATTATTTGTTGAAGATCTTCACCTTTGTAAAACTGGCAAATGACAAATAAATTATATATATATATATATATATATATATATATATATATGTGTGTGTGTGTGTGTGTGTGTGTGTGTGTGTGTGTGTGTGTGTGTGTGTGTGTGTGTGTCAGGGTAGAGACTGCGATCTGGTAGGATCGGCGATTCTACCAGTAGAGACTCCGATCGTAGTCTCTACCAGTAGAAACTCCGATCAGAGTCTCTACTGGTAGAAACTCCGATCCGAACCCTAACCCTAACCCTAACCCTAACCCTTCTACTGGCAGGATCGGAGTTTCTACCAGTAGAGACTACGATCGGAATCTCTACTGGTAGAATCTCTACTGGTAGAATCGCCGATCCTACCAGATCGCAGTCTCTACCCTTATATATATATATATATATATATATATATATATATATATATATATATATATATATATATATATATATATATATATATATATATATATATATATATATATAAAAGTTCATATGCGTTTTATTTTGAAAGTCCGGTGTTGTAACGTCTTTTCCGGTGTCGAAGGTCACTTTTCCGGTGAAGATGGCGGCGCCGGACGAGTTGTTTTGCTGGGAAGGAGACTGGGGTTTACCGTCCGTCAATACCGACTGTCTGGTGGTTCTGGTGAGTCTCCTGTCGAACCAGCCCGGACCGAGCCGAACTGGGCTAGAGAACTTATTCACGCCCACGAAACCCAGTAAAGATACCCAGAACTAGCTGATCATGTTAGCATGCTAACTGATGAAGAGACACGGACGGACACGATGATCCATGAGACATCTGTCACTGAATGAATTGATCTGTATTGATCACTGCCATAAATATGCCAATAATATGTATTTATGGTCTTAACAGTCAACAGGTTACATGTCGTCAGTTTAATCTAAACCTGTTAATAAAGCCACATGATAAGTTTGTCAGAATTAAAGTTTATCAATGTTTCAGAATAAAAGCTGTTATAGATCAACTGACAACTTCATTTAAACACCGAGAAACATTCAGTCATTCTCATATTTGACTTTTACTATTTTAAGTAACAAGCCAAAGCTATGAAGTATTTCATAAAGCTTTTGACTGTATAGTTTCAACAAAACACGTTACCAAAACTCCTGAAAGTTAAAGTGGTTTTAAAAAAAATGTAAATCACCGAAAATTAATTTAAATAACTACTTTCAAATTAAGTCCAATCAAATTAAGATTGGACAATTACTGGAAAAATCACAGGCTGTGTTTAAACTACAAGGCTCCAGGAGACACGTTTGAGTAATTAGCACAAAGAACTGGGCCACAGGCTTTCATAGCCTTTCGTCACCGTATGGATGTCAAATAACATTTATGCTACAAACAATAATGTTTTCAATAAAATGGACAAAAATGATATGGTAAAGTGAGTCTATTGTTGATGTAAATCTTGAATTTGCCCTTGTGGGACTAATAAAGGAATATCTTATCTTATCTTAGTCTGCTGATGTAACAAAATTGATTTGTACTTGATGTTCATGATAGTCAACAGCTACATCCCACTGAGCATGAGTTTTTATACATCAAGTAGGCTATATTCAATATGTTATTAACCTCATATTAGACTATATTCTGGAATTTCCCTCGGGATCAATAAAGTATCTATCTATCTATCTATCTATCTATCTATCTATCTATCTATCTGAACTTTGCCGATACAAATTCAATCCCCGCTTCTTCTAAATATTCATAAATTCCTCTCTTAGTTTATGTTTATTGATGTGTATTCCTGTCAGAACAGAAAAATAAAAATATGAAAACACGTTATTATACGAAAAGTTGATCATTATTAGTTCAAGATATTTTCTGTCTGATGTGTTTGTGGTTCAGATGCTAGTCTGCCATTGTTTGAATGTTAGGAACATCTTTTAACAAATCTTCACAAAATGTTGCCAGTATTGTTAAAAACGACCTGTTAATAACATAGTTCTTAAAAAATCTTGTTGGCCAAACAGTTTAATTGGGTCTAGCTCTGCTGCCTAAATTGGAATAACATCAGACTGTTTGAGACTTGTTTGAGGCCTTCGCCCATAAATAGCTGTGATACGCTCCAGCGACCCTAGCTGGGATAAAGCGGGTTCAGATAATGAATGAATGAATGAATGAATAGATGAATGAATATTTGAGACAGTGGAGTCTGAAGAACAGATAAATTGAGAAATGCTGTACATTTAATATACAAGACTTAAGTTGTTCTGGTTGTTTCCTCTAGACTGGGTGGCATTCAACTGTTACTGACCTCAGTGGATCATACTGTAATAAGTATTTTTACGCTAAGAATATTTTTAAAAATGCAGTGGAATGTATGGAAAGAAGAATGTGTGGAACTAAATATGTTAATCATAGATTTATTGTTAGAGCATTTCTCTTAACACATCCATGGCCAGTATAATGGAGCCTGTAGTTGACTGAACCCCTTCTTATACTTACTGTTGAGTCACATTCATGGTTGATTAGAATAAGTGATAATTGAATCTCTCCATGTCTCAGTACAACTCTTTGACTTTGTGTTGCACAGTCATACAAGAGTAACTTCAGGACCAAGACACACTATGTCAAAAAATTACGAAAAAAGTTTTTAATTTGTGAAGAACTGTGCATGTACAGTAGCCATATATAGCTGTAGTTATGGATATTGTTCCACTCATACTGGTCTGTCTTAGACCATCACTAGCGCCTCTCCTTGTGTCAGCGATGTTACCATGTGGCTCCAGTGTAGAGCTCTAGATTGGCCAGGAGGTGGAACCATAGATGCATCCTTGGCATCTGATGTGTAAAGTACAAACTGTACACATCAAATAAACTCATTCAGGAGAGGAGTTTTCTATTCTTATCTCTGAATGTGTAACCTGTGATCAGTGATTCAATAAGTAACATGTTTCCTGACAGAGTATCATCTTGTCATCAGTTAACAAAGTTAAAGAATCAAAAACCCATCAAACAGTCTGAGGTGTTTGTGGTTGAGTGGCTGGTTTGTAAAACTTAATAAGTGTTACAGTGCACATGTTAACAGTGTGTTATTGAATAGTGTTTTCCCTTGATTTTCTTAGGGTTTTGATGATGTTTGGGGTAAAGCATTTTGCCTATGATTGTTTGAAGAGGCAAGTAGGTGTTGGTTTTACAAACTGTCAGAACTTGGTAGAAGTTTTAGGCACTAGTGGCTGATAGTTATTATCAGTCTCCTAAATTAGAATTGCTGACTTTTAGGCAAAATTATAGATCAAAAGATAAAAGTCACTCTCACCTAGACTTTTTACAGGAAGTTCTTTGTTCATTTCTACACTTATTGATGGAATACGTTGACTTGCACTTTCAGTTCAACAGTTATCTAGTGTCTAATAAAATAAAAGATTCATTTCAGATTTCAGTATTAGATCTTAAAGTTTCCTCTTCTTTATTTTCGTTTGTTGCTGCTGCTCAGTCATTGTACTGATGATATTTTGTACATTGACCAAAGAAGAAGAAAGTCGTGGATCCAGACCATGAATATATTAAGAAAACTGGATACTGTAGCACCACTCATACTTGATGCCAAATCCCCCCAGTCGTTAGTCATAGAACTGCATTAGAAAAAAATCCCCTTCAGTCCAAAAATGAGTGACCCCACAGAGCTCAGTGATAAAAGAGATGTAATAAAACACTGAGGTTTTTTATGCATTAAGTCTTCTGAATGCCAAGAAAAGGTTTTAAAATGTAAAATGACTCATGAAGCTTGTTATTACATGAAACGGAGATGAAACAGGGGGATGAGCCCTTTGTTTTCAAAGCTCAGTCCGTTAATCAGTCCAAAGAAAACTGGACTGACAGAACGTCTTATGTGTGAAATGTGTCAAAATGCCATTAGACTCTGAAGCTGTTTTGTTAAAAAATACATTTCCATTCCTTTAATGTTGAGTGTTTAAAATATTTCCACACTCAGAGCCTGTCGGCAGAGTTTAATGTGAGTGAGCAGTGAGCCTGTGGGATTGTGGGATGGGGGTTTGGGGGGGTGGGGGGTTATTGTGTGTATTGGACGTTCTCTCTGTGGAACAAACGTCTTCACTCTCATCGTCACAGTCTGACATAACGGCAGTGGGTTTATGAGGAAATTCTTTCTCATATTTTCTGGTTGTAAAAGTTGAACGGAGCTTTTCTTTGAGTTTCCAGTAGATCTGAGTCACTGAACAGGTTTTCCTGAAAGAGCTGAGATCAGCAGTCCAAACACACTCGTAGACTCACTTTTTTATTTATTTAGTTTAGAGCTTCTGTTCCAGAATGAAGAAGAGTCCATTCAGAACTCCAGAGATGTTTACTCTAAGTTAAGACATCACTCCATCCTGTTTCTACCAAATGAAAGCTGTAGCTTTAGGTTCAATTACAGCTCCATCACAGCAAGACACATTTCAGCCTAAATGGCTAAAAACAATAACACAGAGAAAAAAATAATGCTCTGGTGAGCAAATAATCCACTGGTGAAAAGCACACATAAAAAATGTAAAAAGATGAAAAATGTGAAGATACAAGAAAGCAAACATGATGTAAAAGGTATGAGCTGACAGAAGTGTCTTAAAAATGAAAACGATGGCACAGGCGCAACAAGATGTAACTAGATGAAAATGACGTAAAAAGACAGAATGAAACAAAAACATAAGAAATCCATCAGAGAAAAAGAACATTAGAAAGGTCCAGAATTCCAGCAGCTTTTCAGAGATTCAACAGATTCATCTTTGTAATAATGTCATTTTTTTCTGGTAATGTCATGCATACTTTTGTTGGTGTGTGTTCACAAGTTGACAAACAGCTGGTTTGTCAAAAGCAGCTGTTGACGTGCTGATCGTATAGTATGTTACGGTGTATATGTTTTCTCTCTGCAGGCCTACGCCCAGTTTGCAGGAGCTCCACTGAAACTTCACAAGATCTCCAACCCCTGGAGGAGTCCCAGTGGTGAGACAGCACCCACCGTACTGAATAACAACACTATAACAAACCATAACAATATAATAAATAATTATTTTTGTGTTTTGAAGGTTCTCTGCCTGCTCTGAGGACAAATCAAAAAGAGACCATATCCAGACCCTCTGACATCATCATCCACCTTAGAAAACAGGTAACTAAAGCATTTACTCTCATTAAACCTGCTGTGCTTGATATTTTTTAGAGTTAGGAAAAACTTCCATAATTACCTTTCAGCATATTGCAATTCAAGTTATCTGAGAGGATATTAAACTTCAGTATCTACTCTAATTCAGTATTGAGTATTTAATCCCCATTATATGATTGACAGCTTAAATTACAAATCACTGATCAGATTCTGTCAGATGCAACTTGGACATGACTAACTGCTCTACTCGGTGTTATAACATTGAAACATAGAAAAGTCATGTCACATTCCACATTGAACAGCATTGAATAATGTTAGGTCATCTGTATATTTAGTTTGTAGATTTTACTGAGAGCAGGGAGCTGCAGAACGAAGGTGTGTGTTTTCAGATTCTTTGATTTTGGCTCCATTAGACCAAGTTAATGACTTCATACATGCTTTACTGTTTGCTTTGCTGTTGTTTTCTTTTCTGAAATGAATTTACACTTTTGACAGTTTACCATGAGTCATCTTTCAAACTGTCGTGATGTTTGCTGTGCAGACTCGTGCCAATCTAAAGTCATTACATTTATGTTTCTCCACTTAGGCACCACTAAGCAGAACTAAAATGGAATTTTTTTATGGAGACCTAGTACCTCACTGTTGTAACTTGAAATCAAGGTTTGCTTACCAGCCTTGAGTAACAAAACTCTTGCTGTAAGTCAAACTCTGCAGGGAGCCCTACCTGCTCAAAGGCTTTTCATTGATGCAGAGCAAAACCGTGTAATGCTCCAACAGCAGCTGCAGGGACAATATCGTTCATATTTTCTGACAGTGAACTCAGCCGACGTTCAGTCAACATTCAGTCGATGTTTCCCTTCCGTCTCGCTCCTCTGACCCACTTTCTTCTCAGCAGTCATAGCTCCAAACCTTCGTCTGCATTCAGGAGCTAACAGGCAGCTGGAAGCCATTACCCAGCATGCTTGGTGCCTGTGGCTGCGGTAGGTCGGTCAGAAACCGCAGTGAGCGGCTGCAGAGGAAAGTGTCGGCTTCATGCTCCGGTGCACAGATTAACTGTGTTTCAGCTGCTGTTGCTCTGCTTCTGTGCAGAAGAAGAAGAAGAAGAATGAGGCTCGTGATCCTCTTGGACATAGTTCTTTTGGTACAGCTTTCGAAGTATGACCTATGCTAGTTTTGGTGACCTTTGACCTTCCTCGTGACCAGAAATGATGTGGTGAGCAAGTTGTGTTAATCAATTCTTCATGCATCAGGACAGAAACACCATCAGCCAAAACAGTGTAAAGGATAACATTGTAGGTGTGAATGATGGTCAGAGCAGCTGCTCACAGTGAATATGGAGTCTGTAAACCCACCATCCACCTTGTCTTGTCCAGTGTGATGTGGTTTGTGTGTTTAACCCTTCAGGTGTGAAGTCACACCTGTACAAGTCTCTGAGGAGCCAATAAAACCTGAGAAATACCTGGGAGCGTGTGCAGAGCTGTCTCTGAGACCTCCCCAACATCTGGATCTGGATATAAACACAGTGATGACTCTGACGGACACGTGTCAGTCTGACTTTTACAGACATCAGTGTCTTTAGCTTTCTGATCCGATCAGGGTCTCCATAACATAAGATAAAAGCCCTATAATCAGAATTCTTACAATGTTCAAAATGTAAGTTTGACAGGTTTAAAAAAATGCATCACATCATGAAGTTAACATCAGTTTAATTAATTTACATTTTTATTCAATATGGATAAAAAAGATGAAATAAATTCAACGCCAGGCAGTCCTTGTGCAAAGTTAATGCCCATTTCTTACCTCAAATTTTGACAAAGGTTATTTTAAAGGGTAAAGTTTAGGTATACTTTTTTAAATTTTCCTTCATTTAAAGGTGCAGTGTGTAAGATTTACAGGGCTTTAATGACAGAGGATTAGTCTATAATCACCCAAGAATAAGAATCCTTGTGTTTCCCTTACCTTAGAATGAACATTTTATAGCTACAGAGGAGGAGGGCCTCTTTCTTCAAACTTCAGTCATTATCAGTAAGAACTGTGTTGGCAGAAGTTTGCACTGATTGTTACCAACAGATTAGGCTCTAAACTGGAAGTACCGACTGCCAAGGGCAAATGAAAGCAGAAAAATAAAAATCACGAAGACTTACGAGGGCTAGTGTTATATTCAATTCAACATTTATTTTTTAATTACTTAATTGGGATTCTTTTTTTTTATTGAGTCAACGTTTTAATTATTTATTATTTTGATTTAGATGTTCACTCCAACAATTTTCAGTGTCAAATTGTTTTCATGGGGAAGGTCATACTAGCTTTTGATCTTAGAAACTATTGTTATTATGTTGGTCTTCAAAAATCCACCATCGGTCCACCTCTAATTACCTGGATATAAATGATATATTGTGATCAAAATCAGTCCATATGGAAACAAACATAATGTATCTGTGCTGTAATGTGAGCCAGTTCAGTTTAATGAAATCTTAGAATAGAACATGTAGTGCTTGATTGAAAACTTTTTGGAGATTCTATACTGCTTTAAGGTCACTGCACCTTCAGAGATGTTATATATGTAAAGCTGCTATAATAAGAGACCAGCAAACACCTGCCTTTACCAGTCATGTTCTGTCTTCACATTAGGAGCATCAACAGAGTCTGATCTACAGCAACAGGTCTTTATAAAGGTCTTAAACTGAACTGCTCGAAACCTGCTAATTATCTGTGTTCTGGTTTGTGTTTTTCAGAAGTACAACGCAGACTATGACCTGTCAGCGAAGGAAGGTGCTGACAGCCTGGCTTTCATCTCTCTGATGGAGGAGAAGCTGATGCCAGCTCTGGTCAGATTCAGCGACCCATTTCTGTTCTGAATGTGTTCATGTTAAATACAGACAGGTGCCAGATGATCTGTTTCATCCTCTGCAGATCTACGCCTTCTGGGTCGAACCTAAGAACTATGTGGAGGTGACTCGTCGCTGGTACGCCGAGCACATGCCCTTCCCCCTCAATTTCTTCCTACCAGGTCGGATGCAGAGCAGACAGCTGGAAAAACTGCGACTGCTGCGAGGAGACGAGAGTCTGGAGGCTGGAGACGAGCTGGAGAAGGAGGTGAGGCCCGACACGTGTGACGTGAAATGAGGAAAAATCGACTACAGACTACGTTACTACAGAACTGAACAGAAAACCACTGCAGGCAGCAGCGGACGGAACACGTCTGCCTTTAATTGTGCGTCAGATCAGCAGCAACAGTTCTTGGTTTTCCACTCTGTGCTCAGATATGGTTTCCATGTGTTCAAGTCTTCAAGTGGTTGGAACAAATTTCCACAGAGGAAAAACTCCTCAATGGATCTGTGTCCTGGAAATGTGCCACTCAGAGAAGTTCAGAGGTTAGAGAGTGTTCGGGGAAGAGCTCATTCAGAACATCGACTTTTACAAGAAAAATCACAGGCTTAGAGTCAGGTTGAAATCAAACAACATGAGTCCAGGTCAGGGTTGAAGATACTCATCATCACCTCACTGAGCATCACTGGTGACATCTGACCTTTCCTAATCCATCCCCTGAGACTTCCCCTGAGAAAGCAACAACTGGTCAGGAAAAAATATTTATTTTTATTTTAAAGAATCTTTTACATATTAAAGGATATATATATGTACATTTTCTGAACATAAGTTATTTTTTAAGCAGTAGTTTTTTGTTAGCCATGAAATTACATGACCTTATGAAAAGTAATTTTAATTGGTTTGAGTCACAGATACAGTATTTTTTGAGGCCTTGTTGAAACCCGACATTGTCTGGTCCCAGTGAATCCAGTCACATGTTGGTCTCTACTCACTCAGGACACATTCCTACCTGTTGACTTAGGATGTATTCGTAGGCTGTCTTGGACTAATCTGTCCACATTCTCCATCAATCTGAACAGGAATCTGTCCTGAGATGCACTGAAGTTAACACCTAGGGAAGATGCTCTGTGTAACTAGCGTCATATTAAAGTGTTTCAAAGATGTCTGAAATGTTCAAGCTCACAAGATACTCTCTCTACTCACACTTGTTCACCTGTCTCAGTTCTACCTGGTGTCTGAGGCTGTTTTCACACTTGAAAATGTATTTTCTTTCACATTTTTATTTTGAGATCAAACTAATACGTCCTGCCTCTGGATGTCCAAATGGGTCATATATGATGCCGCTGAAAAGCTGAGAAACTGCATTTTATTTGAAGTATATAAATGGATTCATGGGATTAGTGGTTCAGAAGTCATTAAACATTTTAGATCACTAGATGCTTTTGGTTGGAAGGTTAATCTTTTGTAGGGTTGGACCTGATACTAGCTGACATTGGGAGAAGGTGGGATATCCATGTCGCCAGTTCATCACAGAGCTGACTTGTAAAGATAAACAACTGTTCACTCACACATTCACACCTTTGGACAATTTATCTCAATAAATTAACCTACTAAAGTAAACGTGCTGCACACTTTTAATCCCCCTTGGCCAAATATAATGTAAGAGTCTGTTGAAAGTTACTGCCCTATAATTTAGATTAGATTGTCTTTGTGTAAAACTTATTACATACATATTTATATTTGAAAGTGCTCAGATATTATAACTGCACAAGGCCAATGGACCTTGAAAAAGTAGGTCAAGGTCACATATTTTCAATAGGCTTCTGCTCCATGCCAAGATGCATCCAGAGTATAAATTTGGTGCAGGTATCTCACTGCATTCTTCAGATAATGCAATTATGTCATTGAATGGACAAACGACAAGATGATTACTATACCCCTTCGGCCAGAAGTTGGCCAAGAGATAAAAACTAAATAACAAATAAAAATCCAAAAATAATTCATACTACACTGGATCAAAAACAGCAACACAAAAGAAATCTTAAAAACCTTGACATTTTGGTAAGTTAGCCTGTTAAGCATTTTGACCTTTTCATGACCTTTCCATGACCTGTTTAGCAGCTCAGTGACTGGACATTTAAAGGGAAGAATTCAGACTTTCCATACAGACAGATATTTTCCCAGTGACCATAAACTTAAACTTGTTGAATTTGGGGTTGAAAGGGCAAAAACACTTGTTCAGTGTGACCTGTATAACTTATCTGTCAGTCAGTGACCTTTGACCCTGAGGGGCTTATATGCTGCTTGTCTTTAGGGCTCTGTTTGCATCAGTTGCAATAAATTGTATCAGCCAAAGGATGGATTTGTAGGATTTGGTATCATTCAGAAATGGTTGATATTAGTACAACTACTGGCGTAATGGCTTGCAAAACCATAAAACCCTTTTTTTCTTAATCTAACTTGTCTGTTTTTTGCTCTTTATATTTCTGCCATTTTTTCACTCAAAGCAGTTTTAAAACATAAAAAGCAAACCTAATTATTTCACTTTGAGATGGTCAGTTGTTGTAATGAATAATATATATAAAACCCATGTGTAAATGCTGCTGCGCTGACTTTCCTTAAATATTGACGTCTTGTATTAAAAGACATTATGTTTTTTGTTACTTAAGAGAATATAATAAATTCAGTCAGTGCCATTAAAGTATTTAAGTTTAGTTCATAGCCTTAGAGGTGGAGGTGATCAGTGTTTTTACAGAATGAATGTAATCAATTATGGACACATCATTCCTGCCTCAGATCATAGAGAAGCATCACATTTCACACTATTCACCTCTTTTCTTTTGATTCTGTGTGTGTAAGCTGATTGGCTAACGTGTATGTGTTGCATTCTGTGCATGTTATGTTTTTCAGTTGTATCGTGAAGCTGTAGAGTGTATGAACCTGCTGTCCCAGCGCCTTGGATCACACAAGTTCTTTTTCGGAGACTCGTAAGTGTTTTCAGGCTTGTTGAGGAGCCAGGGTCTGTTTTCATAAAGGCTTATAGGATCTTCACTGGGAGCTGATAAACTTCACCGAGCACAGAGGAGACTCTAGATATTTACAAATCCTTCTCCTGAGTTAGATTGTATGGTTTGTATATTTATCCCTTGTGGCCAACTGTAGCTTTGAGTTTGGCTGCAGTTGGCCCCTGTGGCCCTTGTTGATGGTGTCATGTGCTCCAGCTGCATGACGACAACAGCCAGAATCATTTTCCAGAGGGCTTTAAACTAAGTTACTCTATAAATGGTTCATGATGTTGTCCTGTTTCTCAAAAGTCAGACACGTGTGTGTAAGTGTGCACTTCCAGCTGATAAAAGACTGACAGTGAAGTATTTGTCCTCAGGCCTTCTTCTCTGGACGCCTATGTATTCGGTCACTTGGCTCCCATCCTGAAGTCCAAGCTACCCAATGGGAAACTGCAGCAGCATCTGAAGTCTCTGGACAACCTGAACAACTTCTGCACCAACATTCTGCTGCTCTACTTCCCCCGAGACGGACGAGGTGAGGTGGACTGAGCTCAGACCTGTGGAATTCAGCCTGTGAATGAGTCTGAGTGGTTTGAGATCATTAAAGTATCAGTGTCGGAGGTTTTATAGTTGGATACTGTCGACAAATCCCATGGAGAGAATAATGTATGGTGCATATAGGGGATTCTAAAATCTTAGTCAATCATAAAAAGGGACATAATGAATCAATTTTAATTATTTTTTAATAAAGTGTGAGCAGGCAGTGACTTGGAAATAAAGTTCTGTTTACTGTCAAATCACTTCAAGCTCACTTTAGCACAAACAGTGACACTGACAATGAAATAACAAGATTAAGTTAAATGTTATATGTAATTGTAATATCCAAACTATCAATATCATGGGGGAGAATTGAATCAGAACCCACCCACAACTGAAAAAAAAACAGCAATAAATTAACACTGTCTTCACAGACTTTATCACTCACTGAATGAAGTATAAAGATTAATGTTCACACACATTTGTACTACATTGTCATTAAGTTTTCTCCTTCATATGCCAACTCAGACAACAGTGTCTTATAAGTTTCACATTTTGTGTCAGCCAGTAGTTTACTTTCTATCTCTGTTTACTTTTCTTCTCAAAAACTGAAAAAAAGTTGTGTCCAGTGGTAAAAACAGCAGCAATGCTTATTTTTTAAAATTAATTTCTTTGACTTTGAAAGCTGTTTCTAACTGGTTCTCCTTCTCAGTTTGACTTAGCATTTCTTGTCCTCCCCATGGGAGTCACACACTACTCCCTCTAGTGATCACATACATTCACAGTGACATTCCAGCCTGTGGTTGTGATTAAATTCAGTTCACATTTAAACAATACAATAAATTGCTTATATCAATTGTTTACATCTTAACTTTTTATTCTATACTCTAATGATGATTTTAGGTAATTTTGGAATATTTTAAACTATGAATACTACATTTGCTCCTTTAAGTAATAAAGGATCAGCCATGTGATTTAATTATTGTAAGTAAATCCTCTGTCCAGACCAATAACAGCCATGGATTAATGTACCAACAAAACAGGCTACGGCTGCTTAACCTCATGTTATTGGTGTATGCTGTAGAGAGTGTAAAAACATATCACTGAGCCTTGCTGTCAACCCAGATCACATGCAAACACAAAGTCTAATAACGACCATTGCCTTTTACAGTGGAGTTGAATTGACCCTAGGAAAAAGTGACGACCATTGTTTTGTTCATAAAACGACTCTTTAACAGAACGTCTTTGAGCTCTGCAGCATCAGCTCAGTGAAACCTGTTTTCTATCCAGTCAGTCCATCTATCTGCTCAATGAGCTCATATAAACCATGTGAAGATGGAAAATGTTTGGAGCTGATTGAACATGCCTCCTTCGTGTTTGGATTAAACAACTGATGACGCTGTCTCTGTTTCTGACTTAAACTATTCTGGGGTCTGTTCCAGAAAACACGTTTAAGAAAATCTGATGCCAAAGTTACTGAACTCTAAGATGGAAAAATTTGAGTTTCAGAACAGCTGATTAGAGTTTGTTCATTCAGCTGTGAGCTAAGAGAACAGATAATTCAAATTCAATTAGATAAAAACATGAATTAGAAGAACGAAGAGCTGCAGAGAAAAAGATTCAAATAGAGTTTATTTAAAGGCCACAGTGGCAGGATATCACTGGGCTACCTGTACATTGTCAGTTTTTTTTGTAACATCAGAGCTGTAGTGAATGATTACTTTCAATCTTGGTTGGTTGATTTATTGATTAGTTTAATAATTCATAGATGCATTTTTGGTCAATGAAATAAAAAAGGGTGAAAAAGTTTCCCAAAACTCAGAATGATGTCCTCAAATACCTTGTTTAGTTTTAGGACCCAAAGTTATTCAGTTCTTGTCACAGAGTAGGAGGATTAGTGTCCATGTAGGCTGCCATGTTGCTTGGTAATTACTGGTTAACTAAGTGTGTAACATTATGTAACATCACATTACACAGTTAATGACCAGCATCATTGGATCTGGGTATAAACAGATGTATTCCTTGGGTGTTGAAAGTTTGTGCCAAGAAAGTTTTTGATAGTAATTCCTTCTATGCCATAGATGTATCACATTCCCTTCCCAGTCCTGGTTCTAGTCTTTGCTGACTCCATCTCTATCTCCACAGAGACCACCAACCAGAAGCCGTCGACACAGTCTGAAGGCGCAGACTTTGACAATGTCCCCAACAAGCGGAAAAAACAGTTCCTGTCAGCTCTGGTGGCTCTGGGCGCCATGCTGAGCTATGCTCTGCTGACCGGTATGGTGTCCATCCAGCACGTCCACCAGGAAGCACTGGAGGAGCCACCTGACCTGCAGGACCTTGAATCCCACCACCATGAGGATGAGGGCGATGACTGAGGTCAGAGGTCACCACAAGGACTATGAATGAGTTCCATTTGACCAAAGAAAGAAGGAAAAGACACGGGCGTGGATCGATGTGGCGTGTGGACAAGAGGAAGATGTGGTTTTATCAGCAGTTTTGGTTCAAACCTCACACTTTACAGATACATTATTGGCTTTTTTCAGTGAATTAATGTTTTTTTTTTTTACACTGTAATCTGTAAGTTTTTGTTATCATTCATCTGAAATCTAAAATACTAATATAAAATAAAAGTAGAATAAAGGTAAAGATGAAGGAGTTGTTATTTCACATGTAAACATGACAATTTAGCTTTGGTTGTATTGATTGTGAGTTCAATTTTAGAAACATAAATGTCATTTACATTTACAAAGTAATCCACCATTCTTTAACATAATCAACAATGTAAGTACTGGATCATGGTTGTTTGATCATACCTTCATTTTTATTCACAATGAGCAGAAGAGCATCTATCTGAACCTCTCACTGAATAAGTGTCAACTGAACCAAACTCATTTAACCTCTGGTGTGAATAGTTTTGATGTGAGATATTCAAAAGTGAGTGTTTTCCATGGATTTGCAATGCCACGGGTGTGTAAAAGCCTTTATTCTGTCAACATGCAAATATGTAACCTAGTTATACCGAACCCAGTAGGACAGATTCTTGTACCATTGCAGTTCGGAGGAGGGTCTAGTGTGGTGTAAATGTGAAAATACAGAATACAGGCCTGAACTCATGAACACAACACAGCAGCAGGAAACAACAACATCCACATGTGAACAGAATGGAAACTCACTTTAATCTTCCCCGAGCCAAACTGCCCCTCCTGTCCTGACCGGGTCTGGACCCTGGGGATGCACAGCTGCACATGACGCCATCA
The DNA here is from genome assembly GCF_902148855.1 of Sphaeramia orbicularis. NCBI lineage: Eukaryota > Metazoa > Chordata > Actinopteri > Kurtiformes > Apogonidae > Sphaeramia > Sphaeramia orbicularis. The sequence goes on from NC_043972.1 coordinate 21,757,713, forward strand.
CACAGGAATCTGACTCAGTGTGTGTGTGTGTGTTAATGAGCTGATCTGGAAGCAGTTTGGAAGCTGAATTCTTTGTGGCGACGGTAAAGCGGCAGCCTGCTGCTCGCCAGTGTTCACCTCTGAGTGTTACAGGAAAACAACTTGGTTTAACTCGGAGTGCTGCTGTCGGTGGGTGGGGCCGCCTGCCCCCCTCACCTGCTGTTAAATGCATGTCTCCATGGCAACACTACAGTGTCAGAAACAAACAGCTCCACTGTGACAGACCCAAACCCATTCTGTTCCACTGATTTCACAGCAAAAGATTTTATAAACACAATGTTCACCTCCTTCATCAGGGGCCTGAGGTCTGTCCCAAGGGCCCAGACCCTCAGGGGCCCCAAACACAGCAAGAAAACCAGATCTCTGCCTCCTCCCTCAGGGACCTAGATGCTCATTGGCCCCAAATTCAGCACGAAAACCAGAGCTCCACCTCTGCCATCAAGAGCTCATTGATTAGCTCAGGGGACTGAACCCTTAGGGGCCTCAAATGCAGCAAGGAAATCAGAGCCCCTACCAGGGGCTGTGAATCTGCTTCTAGGATTTTGAACAGTTACGGCACTGTACAACAGATTTTATCTCTAGTGATGTAGCATGTCAGAGCATCCTCTGCAGTAGTCTGCTGTGATGTCTTCACTCATTTAATTTGATTTGAGGCACATTTACCTAAAAAAGTATTAGAAATGTATGAAATCTGCTTGACAGATTATGATGTGTAGTTAAACACATGTAATGACTTAAGCAACAGATTAATACCTAAATGTTTTGGGGAAAGATTTTTCAGCAGAGAATATTTATAGTGTATTTTTACAATAGCAATTGATAATGTAAAAAAAACTAGAAAACTGTCCACAAGCAATTCAGCTCTGACCTGGGAAATACACCAAAGCAACTGATAAAACTGTATTGGCAAAACATAAATCATCATGTTTTCACAGTAACACAATTCAATGAATAGTCACTGTTTTTATAATGTTTGATCACAAAGGTTTTCAGATCACATCGTCCAAAATTTAAGTTCCTGTTATTTCTCCAGAAGATTGTTAAAATAAAGTGTAGGACATGGCAAAAGCAATGCAAAAATCATTTATTCAAATGAAAAGAATTTGTACTTTCTGTTGAGTAGGGTAGGGCTGCATGGCTTTAGTCCTTACCAGGGCATGGCATGCTTGTATCAAATTTGGTAATTCTATGTCAAACCTCATGGGAGCTTGATTTTGAAAATTTGCTGGAGACAGGTTTTTCCACAACTGTGACCATGACCATAATTCTGATGTATTTACTAACTTTTATAAATTTTAACCCATCATTAAGGCATTTCATTCTTAAAAATACACTTTTTACAGATACAATAGGCCTGTTGCACTGGTTACTGTTTTGGTATCTGGATTAAAACTTTTAAAATTATTTATAGTCTGTGACTTCTCATTATCCACCTCAGACTCCATTTGGCGCTTGGGTCTCACCCTCTAGTTCCAGACACTGTTGGATAACTGCAGAACTAAATGGAAGCCCAGAACAAAACATGAATGGACAGCTCAAAGACTCCTGACCTTTGACCTCTGACTTGTAACTAGTAACAGTGGAGACAGGTGTGATGGATAGAGAAGTGTCTTGTTCACTGCTGCTCATTTTTCAATCAATAATTAGTGATTTTCATCTCTCCATTAAAAACTGCTAATTGATCTCTTGATCTTGCAAACTTTAGTTTGGACTTTGGGTCAGATTTTGAGACATAACAGTCGGTAGACATATTGTTTGATTCAGTAACAGTTTCTCGGTGAATTGCAAGAAAATTAATTTCACAGTTTAGACATGGAGTTTTCCACAAACTAATCCAAAAAGATTTGAGCTGTGATGGATCCATAAAAAATGGAAGGGGTGGTGGGGTGCTATACATATGTGATATTCTTCTCCAAATTGTCATATTCCTGCTCAGCAGGACTGCTTGCTTTGTTTACAGAACATACTGTGCACTACAGTCATATTTCACAACAAAACATACATTTTAATCTTAATTAACCCTGAAGCTTAGATGTAAATGTCACATCCCAAAAAGTACTGAGATAATCAGAAATAGGTCAGCCATTAGGCCAACAAAGTTTTAGCTCAATAGGTAATGCTTTGGACTGCAACACTGACAGCTGGGATTTGATTCCCAGTCAAAGGAACAATTTTTTCTGCAGATTTTCAAATGGTGGGTGTGATGTCAAGGGTGCCAGTAGGTAAATCTGTAATTGTTTGAGTGTTAATTTTATTTTATTGAGCCTATTATAAATAATCATCCTTTCATTGTTAAAACACATCTATTAACTAAGAAGTAATATGATATGTGTGTGCTTGTGTGCTTTATCAAAAGGATGGTAAAGCTTTAATATATAGAATGTCATCAATTGATTACCAATAGAAGGGAAAAACAAATATAGTAGCTCAGGATTATAAACCTTAAATTGTAATTTAGTGTCAGAAAGTCTTAATGGGTTGACGCTGAACTTATACACTTTTCCCACATTCTACATAAATGTCTGTTTTTCATTTCTTCATTTGTAACAGGTCAGTACATCTTGTACAGTCTTATCTATATCTATTGTGCCTATTGTCTGGTATTTGGTCTTTGGTTTATATTTTTTGTGTCTTATAAGCCCATGTGAGGGCTGAGCATATTCTTATGCAGGACACAATAATAAAAATTCATTCATTCATTCATTCATTCATTCATAAGTGTATTAACCAGTGGTATCAAAGTTATGGCCTGCCAGCCAAAAACTGTCCCTCCAAAGTGTTCAATCCAGTCCATGAGCTGAATTTGCAAAGTGCAAAAAAATTTCACAGAAGATATTGACAGTCATTGTCTTGGCAAGTATACTGATCATAAAGTTAAATACTCTATTTTTCCGTTCCAAGTGCCTGTTTCTAAAAGTGTTATGCCTTTGTAGATAGACAATTTGCAAATATAAAAATTTTCACAATGTTATTTTACTTTTTATACTAAAACAGAGTTGTCATTATTTATATGTTATTAGTTCCCCCCCCTCCCCTTTTTTTTATTATTATTATTATTATTATTATTTTTTAATGACTTCTGTGTAATTATTTAAAGACTGCATGTAGTGTCTGTCACTGATGAAACTTCATTGCTCATATTAATGCCTTTTATGAAACATTATTTTTTAATGTCTTATTTATTTATTAATACTAATTATAGCTATGAAACTATTTGAAAATGTTAAAAACAACTTCAGTCGTCGCGCGCTTTATGTTAATCGTATCCAGTCACTTAACGCGCACGAGCCGAGTGGAGCGCGCGCCGGCAGCCAGTTTCCAGCTGGGCTCGTGAACCCGGCCGTTAGTCCGTCAGTCAGTCTGTCCGTCGGTCCGCTCCTCAGTCTGTCGGTGCGGAGGCAGTTGGGTCTGCTGTCTCCCCCTCTGAGCTCCGCGTCCCGCCGTCTGTCAGTCTGTACGCCTCGGTCCGTTAGGTTCACCCGCTTCTCCATCCGAACTCCGGCTCAGAGTTTGTTCGGTGCCCGGTTCCAGTCGGTTCTCCTCCGGTAGCCGGCCGCCGGTGTGTGGCTCCTGGAGCCGCTCTTTGACACTTTTCCCACCTTTATCCCCGGTTCTCTGTTGATTCTTCGGGTTTTTCTTCATTCTTTCCCCGGTAACCACTCAAATATGGGCTGGAGGGTCTTGGTCCCGGTTCTGCTGTCAGTCATCGGTGTTCAGTTCACGGCGGGAGTCCCGGACGGACCGGACGTACAAGGTAAGAACCCCTGCACTAAAACACCACAAGTTAAAGGAGCTAAATAAAAGGAAATATCATGGTGTCTAATGTAACTCCTTCTGTTTTATGACTATTATGTCCTAATAATAACCTAGTAATAAATAGTTTCATAATAATGAGTAAGTTTTTCACATTAGTTACGTTTAATGTCATGATATTGTAACATAAAGCTATGATTTGGACAAAATGTTCTAGTGTTATGAGCTGTTATTCACTGTTTTGTGAGAACTTAATTCATGATAGTGATGATTATGAAACAGTTAAAGCAACAAACCCCAAGAGGCTTTGATTTACAGCGATTTTTTTTTTTTTTTACAGCTAAGGGGTTGTTATTCATGACAGGAAGCAGGGTCATTATTTTGATATAGTAAGTCATATTTATGAGATACAACTTACATTGCTTTCATAGTCTTTGGAGACTATAAAAGCAGGAAATGAATCATTATAATGTTAAGTGTAAGCTGACTATGATAGTTCATACAGAGGTTTGTACAAATGTGATCAGCTGGTAGGAAAAGACCCCATATTAAAGGAGAACAGGAGGTGCATGTAAGCATGCTGTCTAACACATTTCTTCTCTCATTGAAGTTTTACCATTAACAAAGTGTAAGGCTACCTCCAGACCAGGTGTGTATGCTCATATCCAGAAGGTTTCATTGAAAACTCAGTCTGCAGTCAGAGGTCAAACCTCCTCTGTGAGTGAGTGTCACTACAACAATCAGTATTTTATTGGTTCTGGTTCATCAGTTAATCTTCACCAGTCAGAAGATAATAAACATGGATGTCATGCTGTATCTCAACCATTCTTGTTGTGCTGTTAATGACCTAGTTACTTTCAGTTTCTGGCAGGTGTTGTGATTGTTAATAGTTGTCATGGTTACTATTGAAACATCAGCAACAGGATGGGAAACGGGTGGTGGATTATCAGCTGTCTTGTTGTTCTTCCTCTGAGGTGTTTGTGTTGGCTTCTGAGTTTCAAGTGTCCAATCAGCTACAGCTTGGAACAGGAAAAAAATCACCTGATAATGTTTTAAATCAGTGTCAGTTTCAAAATAAAAGCCTGAATGTTCAACGAGGAGGTAAAGAGTTCAAATACACCCACATCACCTGTAACCATGGTGACAGCCTATTGTCAATGATAGAGAAACATAAAGAAGTCCAATAATGATAATATTACCTATAAATGAAGGACTTGTATACTGAGTATACAAGTCTGTAAGAAGGTTTTATTAATTTTCCTTTAAATTAATTGAGTAATTTTAGTTTCTACAGTTCTTTAGTTTTATTCTTGAATTTTTCAGGTTTTATGAGGCAATGACTTGATTGTTAGAAGCTGAAAAAGTTTAGATGAAAGAATAAATGTTATCAATTATCTTTTACTAAACCATTGTTTATTGAAGATCCATATTGTACAAAGACATTTTATTCTTCAACATGAGCCATCAACATTTGAGGACAAGACAAACCAAGCCCATCCGTCCATCCATCCATCCATCGACCCATCCCTTTCTTCTCCTCCTCCTCAGTAATTGACGTGTTGAGCCTTCAGGATTCAAAGCAGAGCGTTGCAGCTATAGAGAAGCTCTCAGGTGGTCTGAGCACACTCAGTGATGTGTACGTGGTGTCAACGTTCCGGCTACCAGCGAAGCTGGGCGGAGTCTTGGTGGGTCTCTACAGTAAACAGGACAACAAGAAGTACCTGGAGCTTGCTGTCATGGGGAAAATCAACAAAGGTCAGTTCATCACAGTCTCTTATGATTAATTCTGGGAATTGTAGTCTGGGCTCTGTAGAAAAAGAGTGGTTCATTCATTAAAACCTACAACAAAGAGTTTAAAATAGATGGAATGTTTTTATGGAAAAGAAGCCAAAGAGGTTCTGTCAGTCCTCTAACAGTGGTGTATATACACCTACATTCAACCATAATAGGTCCATAATAAAAATACCTTGCGAATGCTGGTCCATATATGTGCTGCTGATCAGTTGTTCTTTACAGTGAATGATGGGAGAGGGGAAACATGTTTACCACAGTCTAACTAAACACAATGATCATAAGAATCAGTAGTTTCCCACAAACTGGAATAGTATTTTAGAAGTTCCATATGTGAACATGATTTATTTATTAATTTGTTGATTATTTGATGACTTATTCATTTATCAAATAAATAAATATTGCTGAAAAATACTGTGGTGAACTTGGCACGCATAATGATTAGAACTCATGAGGATATGGAGTGAAATGATAATTTGAGGTCTGTCACTGACTTTTGCTAATTGGCACATCTCTATGTACCTGTTTGGTAACCACTTTGTGTCTCCACTGCACAGTCACTGCAGGGATTTTACGCACAAGAGCCACAACAATGAGTTCTATCATATGCATCTACTCTTCTGTCATCACAATTTGTTCTTGAAGTTTTTTTTCAATTACTAGCATTCATGGTCACTAACTAACTGTGAGGCCAAAGTGACCTTGAGGTGTGGCTACCACACTCTAACTCTTCCCTGAGTCCAGGTGAACATTTGCGCCAAATTTTGTGGTGTAGTGGCAAGTTAGCTTGGTGTAGTGGCAAGCCTCCTGTCAAACTTGACTGATCACATTTGAAATATAATGGAGATTCAATGACATGTACATCTATACAAATGAGCAATGGACACATCTAAAAACACTGAAAACAAATTGTATTGGTGGTATTACTAATGGACTGATTGGACGTTTTTCAGTTCCAATACAGATTCTTGGGCTTTCTGTATCTGCCACTCTACAATGCATGACTGGAATAATTCCAGAGGTTTCTTGGGGGCGTAGGTATTGTGGTTGTGGTGCGGGGGTGGAGTTCTGTGGTTCTGGGATTGAATAAAAACTCATTTTAGACATTTTTCCTCAGTTTGTGGAAGACTTTAGTGCATTTTCGACTTTAGTGGCATTGAGGGGTCTGCATGAAAATGTTTTATTTATTTATTTGTTTTATTTCTTACCCTTTCTGCATACAAACCATGGAAAACTTACAGTGGTTAATAACACCAAATCAGTTTAAAATAAAATATGCTAAACAAAACTTGCGAAGACTTGTTGGTCTTGGCTGAAGAATAGCAAATAGGAGAAGTGATTTTACTTGTTTTGATTCTTTGCACTTTGATTGACATTATCTGGCTCTGGCTGAATCTAGAGTGGTTTGAGTGCTGAACCTTATTTGGGCACAGAAAATTGTGTAAAATTTGTAAAGCTGAGTTAAGATTGGACTGAACATCACAACAAAATAGCACATTTACTGAACTATGTGTTTTTAAAATATCCAGATCCATATTCATTAACTTTTTAAAGGATTCTTCACTGTAGGGAAGTATTAAGACACTTTTTGATATTTGTCATTTTCTCAATGATATAGTTATTGCTCTGACAAAGATCACACACACAAAGACAGTATCTATCAACATGGTCCAGAAGACAATCCAGAGCTGAGAGCCCATTTTCATCTCATTTCTAAATCTGGCCCCAGTTCCGAACATAGTAATTTCAGACTTGGTTTTTACATTCATTCAGTCATTCTTTATATATTCATACACTGATATTAGAAATAGAATATAAATAGCTGATATTGGCTAGTATTGATCAGAGGCTAATACTTATCAGCTGAGTCATATTTAAAGTTTTTTCACAAGCTAAATCATCGAATTTGCATTCAAGAAGTGATGATATAATGAAAGACAAACTTTACAACAGCTCACTTATTTTTCATTCTGTTTTTATATGTATGTAATGAAGATTTCCCAGACACAAAAGGGGTAATAAATAACAACGAAAACAGAATTAAGTAACAGAAAATGAGTTGTCATTGCAAATACTGGTATTAGTGTACCCCATGCTGACAATATTGACAATGAAATCACATCCACTTCACTACAGGTATCTGGAAAACTACTGATGATAGAATTAATACAATAATACAGTACACTCTTATGACTGGCTTCAATTCACCACTTCACCGTCTACATCTTTAGGTTCCTCAGTCTGTCTTTAAAATGTGCGTTTGTTGGTCAGAGTTTCCTGACAGGTGCACAAGTTCTCTCGTCAAGCTTGTTTTTATAGATCATAAGTTTTGTATGGAAAGTGTTCCTCTTTCAGGCCTTGTTTTATGTGAACACAGGGGTTATAAATGAGGCTCCAGGTCTGGGCTGGTTCTGTTGTTATTCCTCTGATAATAACAGACTGAGCTGCAGGCCTTCATTTACAGCTCTATAATCTGACCCACAACTTCATTAAGTGCTGTCTATGTGTGTGTATGTTTGGGCACATTGTGCCCTTTAACCCCTCCATGGAACAATGACTTCATTATGATCATTATCATCAAGTAACTCAGTCTTCTTCCTCTTCTCCTTCTCATTCCTCTTCTTGATTTTCAGTGCTGGTTCGTTACGTCCGAGCTGATGGGAAGCTCCATACTGTGAACTTGCAAAACGCTAACTTGGCTGATGGGCGGAGCCATTCTATCATCCTGCGGCTCGGCGGCCTTCATCGTGAACAAATGCAGATGGAGCTGTATGTTGACTGTCGATTGGCTGACTCCAGCCAGGGTCTTCCACCGTTGGTCCCTCTGCCCAGAGAGGCAGACATGGTGGAGATTCGACATGGGCAGAAGGCCTATGCACGACTGCAGGTCATACTTTAGTTTATCTTATTTCAGTTTATGTTCCTGAAACATAGAAACATACAAAATATTGAGTTAGTATGATGTTCTGCCAGTCATACACAAAATAAAATATCAAAACAATATCAGTGCTCAACAAATCTTAGTTTGTCTAATTGTAGCTCTGGTCTGCAAAGGTACTGATGAAGATAATCAAATCCTTGGACAGCCTCAGATAAGCATAAAAAAACATCTTACCTCTCTTCTGAAAATTTCAAAATACATTGTGACAGTCTTTTCAGAGAGCTTTTATATACATGAACATTTTCTAGCAGGCACTCATAGAGTGATGTTTGAATCATCAAGTGTTAAAAACATGTCTATGAAGCTCTAAGGGAGTTATGTGAACTGGATTCTCCAACTTTGACTCTGAACATGTTTTGCCTCTCTATGCAGTCAGATTTTTGTCAGTAACTAGGATGTGGTATGAACTCTCAGGGGGAATTCTAATAAAACATGCTACGCTTTTCGGATGCTGATAGTGAAGGCCCTCTCTTGTCCTGTCCTGAATCTCAGGGTGCAGTGGATTCCCTCAGAATGGTTCTAGGGGGCAGTGTTGCTAAAGCTGGAGCTCTGACTGACTGTCCATTCCAGGGAGACGCATCATCCTCCAACATAGGTCAGCTGACCCCAGATTGACTTTTAACCTTTTGTCTCTTGGGATTCAGACTGTAAAGGGTCATTTTGCTCACATTTCCTGTTACAGAGCATTTTATACTGAACACCATGTGTGTTTTTTTTTTTGTTTTTTTTTCAGTGAATGGCGAGGTCAACTCCATCCTGGGTGAGTTTTTACCTGAGTCACTGCACAGACTAATCAATACCCTGATCAATTCACATGTTCTGAGATCATTTGTTTGATGGTTACCTGTCAGGTGATCACACTAAAGCTCTGATTGGTCAGCTCATCATCTTCAATCAGATCCTGGGTGAGCTTCGACAGGACATTAGAGAACAAGTGAGTCCATATTATTCACCTGTGCTGAGTCTGTATTCAGACTGGTAACAACAGTCAGATGAAGAATTAAAAACTATTAAAAAACTGACTTAAATTAAAATCCATCTGGCCTATCTGTATGGCTATTGATTACTTTATTCCTCTTTTTTTTGGGCTGACATGCACCCTTCACATTTTCAAAAGTCATTTCACGTTTGACTCCAATAAGGACTCTTCAAACCAGGCTTCCTGTGGGCATGAAAAACTTTACAATGACATTTGTCCAGATCGGGGAAAATCATCAGAAGGTCAAATGTATTCATCAATAATTCAAAACTCTGACCTTATATTCACATTTTAAACATGTTATTAAAAAGCTGAGTTTACATCCCTGAATTTTGTCTTTATTGAAATTCACAAAACAAGAAATCAAGTCTGTCAGATTTATTCAAAGACAATGCAGAATAGTTTCCCCTCAGTTTGTGGAGGCTTAGGTGACTGAGGGTGAAAATATAAAAGTATTGAAGTATAGAACTAAAGTAAAAATAATGCATTCTTGCAGAATTTTAGATGTTATTCCAATCTTACTTCTTAACTTAAAGTTTTTCTGAATATTTGAAGTTACTATGACACTTACAATTACAGAATGAAAAAGGTCTACTTCTGTTCATGTAAAAATGCACAGGAACTCAGTAATATTTCTTTTTAACTCAGAGAACCTGCACCTACATTTCACTTAGTGCTTCTGTAAATAGCACCATTGAATCTGTTTCTAAGGCGTGATATTTTATTAACTTGTGATGTATCTCACAGTGTTGGGCTTGTTTTACACACTATGCTGTTTCATTGATGGTTATGTGGCGATGATTTTAGGTGAAGGAAATGTCTCTGATCCGAAACACCATCCTGGAGTGTCAGGTTTGTGGTGAGTCAGATGTTTGTTATTCATCCCACAACAATCTATGTGTTCAGTCTGAGGACCTAATTGAAGCCTACTATCTTCAGGTTTCCATGAGCCTCGTTCCCGCTGCACTCCGAATCCCTGCTATAAGGGTGTGACCTGTATGGACAGTCTGCAGTATCCTGGATACACCTGTGGACCCTGTCCACCTGGGACCACTGGCAACGGGACGCACTGCCAGGACATTGACGAGGTACAAATCATTTACCATCATGTGGAATCTTAAATAAGGGTTATGGTGATTATTCTGTAAATTCAATGCACAAGTGACTCTGTTCACATTAATATGCTTTTCTTTTAAAACTCAGAATTTTTGTTTGTTCACTCCCAGGATCCACAGTACTCCACTTTTACTTGCAGACTGTAAATATATAGTGGATGAGCAGCGACATTACCAATTTGTTTCTGAATTGTCAGTAGTGTGAGTTTGCCAGTAGTTTTTGCCGTCACCATGGTGACTTTTTGAAGCCAGAAGTTACTGAATTTGGTCCAAAGCTTTTAAAAGTTAGCATTTCATACAACAATTTATTACATAATATAGGCAGAAATGAAAAATGGAAATAGAAACAGCTGAATGACAACTCACGTAGTGTGATAATCTGTGTTTGCATAATGATACCTTATTCTTATGTTATTAATGCTGATGTTTCATCTTCATCCTCAGTGTGAGCTGCAGCCCTGTTACTCCCCTGAAGCTTGTGTGAACACTTTGGGCGGGTTCAACTGTAAACCATGTCCTCCGGGACTATGGGGGGCACCGCTGTCTGGAACTGGCCTCGAATACGCCAAGACACACAGACAGGTCACACAAACACACATGCAAAATAGAATAGAAGCAGCCTCTACCTGTGTAGTTTATAGCTGACAGATGTGAGATTTTGTTGTATCTCAGCATGTCCTAATGCTTGTTTATTCGTATATCAAAAACCCAGGAAGACATGACCCTAGTTAATTCAACCACCTGCACAGTAGAATTATCACTCCTGTCCCATCCGACATTAATAATTCCCACTTCCCTCAGCATACAGATGGCTTTTCATGTTTGGGTTTCAGCATTTTCCTTTATCTGACATCCTATATTCAGCTGATTTTGAGCTGTGTTTTGCCACAACCTGCTTTACAAGTATGTACCTGAAGGCCTCATTTCCTAGACCTGTACTTGTTACAATTCCCGATCCTGATTACTTGGTTTCCGTTCTTTCCGAGTCATGTGATAAATAGGAAAATGGATTCCCAACCCACCTATCACATAGGATTTAAACACCAGAATTCCATGATTCATAGAATATCTATAAAACTGCTATTTAAATCTTGAATGATTCATCTGTCATGACTGGTGGTTTTTCTTGATCTGAACAAACACTGAGGATCATAAACTGTACAGACTGAAAACACATGGTGCATTTCAGCTGTTACATTACTGATGTTACTTTAATTGATGATGTTTTTACTCGTATGATACATTTTCAGGAGTGTGCAGATATTGATGAGTGTGTGGATTTACCAGACGCCTGTGTATCAAACTCTGTCTGCATCAACACTGTGGTGAGTTCACGTCTGCTCTCTGTGCTTTTGCTTCTTTACTTTAAATCTGTACATATTTTAAATACTTGCACTTTACTTGAGCTTGACCAGTATTTCCTCTACACCCACTACATCTTAGACAGATATAATTCTTTTTCTTTGCTGAATTTGTCTGATAGCTTTAGGTGTGGGTAGATGTATCAGTAGATGTCAGACTAAGCTGTGGTTAGATAGTGCCCTCTGGTGGACATGCTACTGTAACACCCCAGAGAAAATCATTCAACACTTGCACATTTCAGCTTCTCTAGTGTCACAGTTTGTATTTCTTTTTTGTGTCTTTGTTTATTTGTTTTATTTTTGTACTCTCAGGGCTCATATAAATGCGGAGGCTGTAAACCAGGTTTCCTAGGTAACCAGACTGCAGGCTGCTTCCCCAGAAAGTCGTGTGCGGCATTGACCTTTAACCCCTGTGACAACAATGCCCACTGTGCCATGGAGAGGAATGGAGAGGTTTCCTGTGTAGTAAGTGATCCCAGTCACCTGTGAGTCACTCACTGTTTTGAGTTATACATTACAGTTTCAACATATATATATTTAAACGTGTGTGTGTGTGTGTGTGTGTGTGTGTTCAGTGTAACGTGGGCTGGGCTGGTAACGGGAATACATGTGGCTTTGACACAGACATCGATGGTTACCCAGACCGCTCTCTGCCCTGCATGGACAACAACAAACACTGCAAACAGGTAAGATCACCATGTCTAGTCATGACTTTATTTCACCAGGATGAAACAAGAGGTTGTAGTTTCACATGACATCAACTCTGTTGCATGCTTGGCTGATTGTCTTGTCTCCAACCACCAGGACAACTGTGTCTACACTCCAAACTCTGGACAAGAGGACGCTGACAACGATGGCATCGGAGACCAGTGTGATGAAGATGCAGATGGAGATGGAATCAAAAATGTTGAGGTTAGAGATTGTATAATTAAAGTTCTGATACTTTAGAAATTTGTTTTTGTTTTGTTTCAGTTCAGTTTATGATTTTAGTTTACTTTGAGTTTAAGGTTAACTCACTTTATTGTCCCTATAGGGAAATTCGGTCTCTACATTTTACCCATCCTATTACACACACAGTGACTAGTATTAGCATTAGCACATACCACACATTAGGAGCAGTGAGCTACCACTGAAGGCGCTCAGGTACCAACTCACTGTAGTTTTTAATTTCCCCCTGAAAGGAAAATTCTTATGAAAACAAATGGAAGTTTGTAGCAAAAACTGTACCCACGTCTTTCCCTAGCTAACTACAGGGGTTGGACAAAATAATGGAAACACCTTCACCTCAAGATGATAATGCCCCAATCCATACAGCTAGAATTGTTAAAGAATGGCATGAGGAACATTCTAATGAGGTTGAGCATCTCGTATGGCCGGCACAGTCCCCAGACCACAACATTATTGAGCATTTATGGTCAGTTTTAGAGATTCAAGTAAGACGTCGATTTCCACCGCCATCGTCTCTAAAAGAGTTGGAGGGTATTCTAACTGAAGAATGGCTTAAAATTCCTTTGGAAACAATTCACAAGTTGTATGAATCAATACCTCGGAGAACTGAGGCTGTAATTGCCGCAAAAGGCGGACCTACACCATATTAAATTATATTTTGTTGATTTTTTAAGGTGTTTCCATTATTTTGTCCAACCCCTGTAACTGCATGTTTTTAGTAAATCTATGTAGTAGTTTTTGGTGCCAGAAGATTAGCACTGGTTTTTGTTTTTTGTTAGCTATAATTCTCCTGTGTCCTGTGTCACTCAGGATAACTGTCGCCTGGTTCCAAACAAAGACCAGCAGAACTCTGACAGCGATTCATTTGGAGATGCTTGTGATAACTGTCCCAACGTCCCCAACAGTGATCAGAAGGATACTGACAGCAATGGGCAGGGAGATGCCTGTGACCAGGATATCGATGGAGATGGTGGGACAGAAAAATGTGAACAGAGTCTGCAGCATCCAGAGGTCAGAGGTCAGACCTCTCTCACATGAATGTTTTATGTCCAGGTATCCCAAATGTCCTGGATAATTGTCCGAAAGTTCCCAACCCAATGCAGACGGACCGAGACAGAGATGGAGTGGGAGATGCCTGTGACAGCTGCCCTGAACTCAGCAACCCCATGCAGGTACACTTTTCATATGTTGACGTTTATTGAAAACCATCAGGTAATTGATGGAATAGTTAGAATCTGCCTATGTACAAAGGAATGGACTATTGAATCAAACAACACGAAAACAAATTAAACTGGAAGGACTATGTTTGTATGGGTTTAATTAGTACAATATTTTTGTTAAAGCCCTTGAATTAAAGCTACACTTCAGTCACATCTTGTCTGCTTCATTTCCAGTTCACTGTGATGGTGTACAGAGGCAAAATTACAAAATTTGTGTCACTTTCCAAATACTTATGTTCCAGACTGTACATGAACTTTGTTTTACACAGACAAAAATATTGTCCATCTTGTGTCTCATCCTTTTCAGACTGACGTTGATAATGACCTGGTGGGAGATGTTTGTGACACCAACCAGGACACGTATGTACAGATTATACACACACAGAACACACATGTGCTATTCACATTAGACAAACTTGTGATCTTTGATCTTTTTGTAGGGATGGAGATGGTTTGCAGGACAGCAGAGACAACTGTCCCGACATCCCCAACAGCTCGCAGCTGGACTCGGACAACGACGGCCTTGGAGATGACTGCGACCATGATGATGACAACGATGGCATCCTTGACGATCACGACAACTGCAGACTTATTGTCAACCCCAACCAGAAAGACTCTGACAGTAAGACTGCAACTCTCACAATGCCCAGCTGGACAGGAATATTTATCCAAAACATGTTCTGAGTTTTATTGTTCTACTGTTCTTTATGGATTTTACATCTGAAACTTTAGGTTTGAAAGGATAAGTCTTTATTTTTTATTTTGTATAGCAGAACGTTCATTCAAAGTTTCAACCATCTAGAGCATCTTTCTTAGTTTCAAAATACATATATAACACAATGCATTAATTCCATATTGTAATTGATTTGAATTTATCATTTTAACTTTTATTCTCTGTTTTGCTTTAAATTAGTTTTTAAAGTAAGTTTGTTGGTGTGGTTTACATCTTGAATATTGATTTATTTTGCACATACATAACATTGATCAAAGACATAATGAAACAGTAAAGGTGCATTTTAAAAGAATTCTATCTATTTACAGTGTTAATGGGTTTTCAGAATGTGATTATGACGGAGTATTAGACCAGTTTAAATGAAAAAAGTTAAAACATGATGGAGGGGGTTTATATACAAATGAAGAGCTCCAAATGGCATATTTACAAGGAGACACATTTATAACACAAAACCTTTAATATTCTGTGAGATTCTGAAATTGTAAATTTGCCTTTGCATGAAAATATGAGGCATGTTCTGATATTATTTCCTTTGAGTTTAAAAGGACTTTTAAATTGTTTTTTCCACTATTAGAATCTATCTCTCATCTGACACAAATATTATTCAAAGTTTGGAGTGTTCTTGACATTCTCCCTTGTGATGCCATCTGCTGGTGTGAAACTGAAACAGCTAAAAGACCGATAGATTTAATAACTACCAATAAATAGAAGAATGGACATTTTCTCTGTTCTTTCAGTTTATTTTGGTTAGTTTTATGAACACGCTACAGTTTCAGCAATTTTCTTTTTGTAAAGCTCAGTTTTTATTTTTATTACAATTAATGAAAAGAGATTTTTACAGTCAAATCTGTAATATTTATTAGTTTTCTTTATTGATTGTAACCCATTTCTTTGTCTCTTAGTGAATGGCATTGGCGACGTCTGTGAAAACGACTTTGACAACGATGCAGTGATGGATTTGTTTGACGTTTGTCCAGAGAGTGCTGAGGTCACTCTGACAGACTTCAGAGCCTATCAGACGGTGATCCTTGATCCTGAGGGCGATGCCCAGATTGATCCCAACTGGGTGGTGCTGAACCAGGTGACCTTTGACCCCTGCTGAAGTGATACAGGTGCTCTGATCAGGACTTTTTACAGCCAACATCAATCACAGGGTCTATATTGCCTTGTTTTTCATGTATCCTCATTTAAACTCTTCTTAACAAAATAGTCGCAAAAAATAAAATAGAATGTAGTGTGCACAGCACACCTTATTACTTCAGCACATACTTTACTACATATTTTGGCAAATAGGGTTGCTGTGTGTACAGTGAATGCTGAGTGAACTTTGAAAACTTGTCATATCACTCATTGTATTTCATGACTAACCTTCAGATATCTGATAATATTTGTGATGTTGTCACAGGTGTCATGAGGGATTTCCTTTTAACACACTTGACAAATTTTAAGTTTATTGTCATTTTCGGTCACACCATCAGCTCTTCTAATTAAACTTAAAATAGACTGCAGATCAAAATGTTTAAAACAAATACTGGCTGATAATGATCAGTGACTCATGGTTTGGAGCACCCTTGATAAATAAGATCCTACAAGTCTGTCTTCAGGTCAGACTTTGGTATAAATGGTCTTGTTGTGTCTCAGGGGATGGAGATCATCCAGACAATGAACAGCGACCCAGGTCTCGCTGTGGGTGAGTGTTTTTTTTTTTAAACTTTATGAACCACATCAGACCAGATCCCCAGCCCTTACTGTGAATGCTCTGTGTGTCTGCAGGCTACACAGCATTTAATGGTGTTGACTTTGAGGGAACATTCCACGTCAACACTGTCACCGATGATGACTATGCTGGTTTCATCTTCGGCTACCAAGATTCATCTAGTTTTTATGTGGTGATGTGGAAACAGACAGAGCAGATGTACTGGCAGAGTCTGCCTTTCAGAGCCAATGCCCAGCCTGCCCTGCAGCTCAAGGTAATCTACTATAATCTACTGTATTCTACTATAATCTACTGTAATCTACTATAATCTACTGTATTCTACTATAATCTACTGTCATCTACCATAATCTACTGTATTCTACTATAATCTACTGTCATCTACCCTTCAAGGTTTCTGGAGAGTCTTACATTCATGACAGAAATCAAAACAGTAGTAAAGGGTGTAGCCGTTTATTACAGATCCACCACTTTTGTTATTCACTGTTCTACAAATACTTTATTGCATAGGTACATCAAACCGTGGGTTTGAAAGTCTAATGTCCACATGATGTTTCTAATTGAAAGAAATGTATTGATCTGTATTGTGTGCTCTGCAGGCAGTGAAGTCTGTGACAGGTCCTGGTGAGTTTCTGAGGAACGCCCTGTGGCACACTGGAGACACAACAGGAGAGGTGAAGCTGCTGTGGAAAGACCCCCGAAACCTAGGCTGGAAAGACAAGACCTCGTACCGCTGGCAGCTCAGCCACCGGCCACAGGTGGGCTACATCAGGTAAGATCACACTGGAGAGAAGGGGTCTAAAGATAGGCCACATCAGGTATGACCATACTGGAGGGGAAGGGCCTAAAGGTGGGCATCATCAGGCAAGACTGACATTTGTGTCTGTAACTAAATGTTGTAAAGTTTTACAGGGGTGGTTGTTGTGGCAGTTCTTCATGTGGTGACGCCTGAGGGATCAGATATCTCAGTGTTACACTTGAACCCTTGCCCTTTATGCTCTGAAGTGCATCCAGATTTGTTGAAACTTTTAATTCTGTTCTGCAAAGTAGAAGGTGAAATATTCAAATCTCTTCCTGTCTTTCTTTGAAGACCATTGGCTCTAAACATTTCAAATATTCTCTCACAAATTTGTTGAAAAACTGTTGATACTCAAACCGTCTTTGCTCCTAAAACACCAGACCTTTCCTGGTTGCTGCTTCTGGACAATTGTGATTATTTACCTCTTTACATCACCTGTGTCAAATCAAATTATTTCAACTCATTATTAGATATAAATTGCTCTTGTTCCAACTTTTTCTTGAATGTGTTGAAACCTAAATGTGATTAGTGGATGTATATTTTTACAAATTGAATATGCTGTGCTCCTACAGTGTATACCACATGTGTCTTTAATGACATATAAGTCAAACAATATTTTAATATCAGTTTTTTAGGTTTTAATTTTCATTGTTCATTTGGCCCAAATTTTTCAGACTTTTCCTATTTCTGCAGGAATACAGCAGTATTAGTAATATTCTGTATATTACAGCAGTTTCAGTAGATTTATGTGTATAATACTGCAGTATCAGCAGTATTCTGTATATTACAGTAGTTTGAGTGGTATTACATGTACAATACTGCAGTATCAGTAATAGTATCAGTATGTATTGCAGTCATGTTGGTGGCTGCAGCTGGGTCTCCTGCTCTCGTCTGCCGTTCCTTTCTCTTTACTGCATTCTTTCTCTCTCTAACTTCTTTGTGGACCCCGGGCCCCCCGGTACTCTATTGTACTGGTCGCCATGACGACCAAAGCCCTGGCAAGAATCCGCCTCAGCAACCGTTGATATGCAGATGAGACGTAGAGACAGTGTGGAGCAGAGCTGGACTGATTCTGGTTCTGATGGCGGAATCACAGTGATCAGGACAATGGACGATCGATTAATAATCACCTGATCAGTCTGGAGTTTGTTATTGTGCAAAGAAGGTGTTAAAGGTGCCGTTACAGTTTTTAATTTTTTATTTTGACTTCAGATTGTGAACAGACTGACGGGGTTGAAAGGGTCAGTCCATGTGTTTTACACAGATTAAAAAGTCTGGACTCACATTCTTCAGCTGGGAAAGAGGAGAAAAGAAATGAGGAGGAGGACGAAGGTTTTTACACAGTCTTTTCAAATCGTTCTCTCTCCATTCTCCCTGTACCTCTCTCACTCACTGTATTGTTTCAGAGCTGCTCTCAGTCACAGTCCTCACTGATGTGAATTTAAAGCATACCACAAAGCACATTTTATCTCATATAAAAACACATTGTTTCATGCGCTACTTTTTTTTTTTTTTCACTTGCCCACACTCTCACATGGTTTGCAGCAGTGCATTTTGGTTAACTTGGATTTATTTTTACTGTGTGGAAAGAGAGGAAATGCTCCAAGTTTACAAATTCATCAACTGAATCAGATCAGAGTAAATCAGCTCTCAGTGTAAAAATGCCCTAAATGACTCAATGATGCACAGTATCAGACACACGCATGTTTAAAACAGTCACATTTATTTACTGTATGAACACAATTGAAAACAAAATTTTGATAAAGTTACTGATCTACAGTACCTGTTCTCAAAAATTCACACCACCAAACTTTCAAACTTAACTACCTCTGGATTATGTCATTCACATCTGCTCAAATCGATCAAACCGAGAAACTACAAGGAGTTTTCATCCACCACCAAAGTTGTTCTTAAGGTGGAAAAATCTCAGTTTTCTTCTCAAGTGTCATATATTTGTTCAAATGATTCTACTTTTGAAGACCTAATGGATTGTTAAAAGAATACTATAGATTGTTACCACATGGGGCGCTAAATCCAACACATGGACATCTGGACATTTGTAGGGTTTTTTTCTGACCGTACCTTGTTCCAGATAACCAGTGTAGTCCAATCTCTGAGTTTATTAACCCTCAAACCAGGGCAAATCTGGGTTTTCAGTTTCACAAAGGGAGTTTAGTTTAACCCTGAGTCTGTCACTATGGCAACTTACTCTGTCAACCTAACCTGCTCATGGGCAGGTTTTCTTCATCATATCCTGAGTTTCTGTGGATCTCCTCCCCTTGATGTTTGTATGAGCTCTGTGATTGGCCGCTACCTGATGTAGTGTTTGTTTTCTGACCTGGCATGTCTGGGTGTTGACCTGATGGAGTGTTGGGTTTTTAACTCAGTGTGTTGGGTTTTTAACTCGGAGTGTTGGGTTTTTAACTCAGTGTGTTGGGTTTTTAACTCGGAGTGTTGGGTTTTTAACTCGGAGTGTTGGGTTTTTAATTCGGAGTGTCCCTTTTATCTGCATTGTCAGGATGAAGCTGTTTGAGGGGACTGACCTCGTGGCTGACTCCGGCGTCGTTACTGACACCACGATGAGAGGTGGCAGACTCGGTGTCTTCTGCTTCTCTCAGGAAAACATCATCTGGTCTAACCTGCGCTACCGATGTAACGGTAAGACCACTCGGAAAACTGGGTCACACTTTATTTGGATATTATTAAAGAATATTTGTGACATTTCAATAGTTTACGTTCAGTATTTAATATATCATTGAAAACTGTAAAATCTAAATCTATTTCAATGTTTGCATACTTTGGGACAACAAAAAACATTATTACTTATTTTGTCTTCTCTTGTTGAATGTCAACTAATAAGCTGTTGAAATGTAATGTTTAACACCTGTTTTTGTTGTCTATTCTTTATGATTGGGTTTTTTTTCCTTTTCAGACACGGTGCCTGAAGACTTCCAATCTCATCGTAAACAAGTCCTGATGCACGTTCAGGTCTGAGAGCTGAAAGACTGTATATGTATATACACAAACAAACACACAGATGAGCTCCTCTGAATCCATGTCAACTGTAGTTTGAATGTTTTGTGTGAGTGCTTATATGTGTTTATATGTGTGTTTGTGTGAGTGTGTGTGTATATTTGTGTGTATGTGTGCGTGTGTGTGTATTGTTGTTGAGTTCAGTTTAACCAAAGAACAAACATGGAACACCTTTAACAGCTGAACTAAAAGATGAAAGCTGATTGGCTAGTGTTACAGCAAGAGGTGAAAACAGCAGACTGTACCTTTAAATGTTCTGTACATATCTTTGTTGAAATAAACTCAGTCATGACTTTTCTTAAACTGGCTGTGAGTTGCGATTTTTGCTATTTTTACAGTCATTTTTACTGCCATTTTCTCCATCTGAGCACTGATTTTATTGGAGCCTTGGTTGTTCATTGTACTTTATGTTCTCATGTTTGTTTTTTGTCTATGTTGTCAGTAAAATGTGTGCCCACACAGACGTCTTAAAAACAAACAACTTTTACCTACAGGTACAAATAAAGTAAAGTCTGAGGGCAGTGCAGCTTGTCTCAGCAGGAAGACATGTATTATGTTGGGTTCAGATTCTATGGCGTCCTCTCCCTAACTAAGGATTGGAACCCAAAATAACAAGATGACAAAGACACAAGATGTAGACATGGAAGACTCAACAAGACAAAAACATGATGAAAACAACATAAAAGATGCAACAAGATGAAAATGATGTAAAAGCTTTTACAGTTTGGTATTGAGCCTTATTTCTGGACATTTTTGGAATTAACATGGTTGTCAGCTTCACGTAAGTATCTATTATTTTGTATTTTAAATTTTATTATTTAGTAGTGTTTGACATTTTGCTGACATGTTTTGGCGTAGAACAGGGGTGGCCAACCCTGGTCCTGGAGAGCCACAATCCAGCATGTTTTAGATGTATCCCTCTTCCAACACACCTGAGTCAAATGATGAACCTATCATCAAGCTCTGCAGAAGCCTGATAACGACCATCAGGTGTGCTGGAAGAGGGAAACATCTAAAACATGCTGGATTGTGGCTCTCCAGGACCAGGGTTGGCCACCCCTGGCGTAGAAGTTGAAATCAGTTTTGCAAAATAAATCAGAGGGCCATCAAACTTCTTTAAGATGTTTCTTCTGACTTTTTGTGTTTCCATGTTCACCTTCTTTTTCTTCTTTCCAGTGGTATGTCCATCCTCCTCAGAGGCCGAGGGGGAGAGGGGGAGGGGTCATGGGGTCGTGACCCATGGGCCGGGGAGGCCGGGACGAGTGCAATATTGGAGAGAGACTTGACAACAGTGCACCGCATCCTGGACCTGCCCGCCCCCGGGAGGAAACTCACCTGACACACCTGAAACATGGCCAGGGATGCAGGGTTAACATCGTAACCATGGTAACGACTTTACAACATCTACTGCTGTATTCATTCTTATTGTTTTAGTGTTGTTTTAGTTGATTTTATAAACGTGTCTTTATCACTACAAACTAAATACAACAAAATAACAGTAAAGCAAAATGAACAAGATATTTTTGCTGAGATGTCAAAGATTATGTATTTATGTACTTTAAATCTACAGCCTTTCACTCATAAGAAAAATGATCAATACTGTTAACATAAGCACCATCTGTACGGGCTTACATCCCCATGTCCATGTGGAAATATGTACTATAATATTAATAGAACATAACATAATATTAACACTACAAAACAAGTTAAGAAAAACTCAACTAAAACTAGTCATTTCATACAACTAAAACTAAAAACTAATGAAAGATCAACAAACTGAAAGTCTTAGCAAATGGAGCCAATTTCCTGCCAAAACATAACAACTAAACCATGATTTCCAAATACACAATGATTCATCAACAAAAACAATTAAGAGTGTAAAAGGACAGGATAATCAGATCCTTTTAAATCCTGAAAGTAGACCTGAAAGGACCCACTAGAAGTTATGAAAAGAATCCAAACCAACAGATAAACTTCTTCATATTTTCAGGTATATTTGTTGACAATACACTTGAATTTTCTTCTATAACTACTACATTTATAACCACTTAAAACTGCACTTAATAACACGTAAATAAAAAATTTCACTGAGGAGAAAAACTAACTTTATCTTTTAATTTTGTTATCACTACACTCTGGATATAATGTTTTACTGCTCATCACCTACAGAAACATGTTCTCATCAATTAACTGGTAGAGTGTTGTATTACTATTAAAACTGACCTTATGAAAGAGAAACCATCCAGCTCCCAAAACGTCAGATTTGACAAAAGCCTTTTACTTTAAACAAAAGCAGAATCAGTGTGAACTGATTCTTTGATTATTGATCAGTTATAATGTAAACAGAGCAGTTTAAATATTAATTCATGCTCATATCATGTTGTTTAATATCTTTTTAATATTTAGAGAATTAAAGTTATTATACATCAGGAATAAAGTCATAATGTTTCAAGAGATGGCACTGTAACATTTAAAGAATAAAAGTAGTATTTTAAGAATAGAATCATAATATTTGGGGAAAAGTTGTAGCATTTTATGAGTAAAGTTAAAGACTTTTATGAAAAAAGTAACATTTTGAAAATTAAGTTGCAATATTTCAAGAAGAAAAACATAATATTTTGAGGAAAAACTGTAACATTCCAAGGAAAAATTTACAATATATTAAGAAAAAAAGTGGTAAAATTTCACAAATGAAGTCAGTAAAAATCAAGAATAAAATATTTAGACAAAAGACTGTTTTAATTGGGTTCCTGAATGTGTCAGTGAACTGAAAGATGATTACTCTGGTGGAGTAAGGGTTGATTTTGTCATCAGTAAATAAACTTTATTAATAAAACATGTTTCGAAACCAGAGTTACAAGGTTTCAAAATTATACATTCACAGTAACGCCTGAAATTATTCATGTCATATTTTGATTAATAGCAATTCTTTATTTGACTGACAGGTGCTGGAAATGACAAAGGAAGATAAAATTGAAACTTAATGATATGTTTTTATGTTTAACATTCTTCATACATTTACTTTGAATAATGTTGGAGACTTTTAGTAAAAAAAAAATATAGGTGTAGTTCAGATAGATTCCTTAATTTCTCTGTTGATTTATTGATTCATTCATTATATAAAGAGCTTAAATCCATTATTGTCCCAAAGAGAAACTGAGTCAACCAAGAAAACTGTGTTTCTTCAAAAGGAAGTTGTTGATCAATTTTTAGAAACTGTACTGTAATTAATAATTTAAGTAATCCTTAAATATTAAAACACAGTGTCTAAGATCTAGAAACAGGTTGGTTGTTAGTTTGAATACAGTCAAGACCAAATATAAGTCACAACAGAATCTAATTTATACGTATATCTTAGTTGACCAATAGTTTTTTATCTGACTGGAAATTACATCAACAAGTGATAAGGAAAGTGAGATGGTGTGTTACAGATGTTCGTCTTTGACAAAATTAGACATGAAGGTCAATGAAGTTTACATTTTCTCAAAACTTGGACACTTTTAGTAAAAATCACAGATGTACTGTAGTTCAAATAATTACTTATTAAATAATTCAGTTTTTTGTCCATTAAATAGTAACATGTGGCTCTCATGACTGCAAAGAAAAACCATGCAAACATCAGATTTAACACACAAAAAAACATTTCATTGTCAAGTAAAAGTCCTGTGAATGTGACTCGAAGATGATTGGATTATCTATAATTCCTCATGTGAACGGAACAGGTTCAGATTCATTTAATTTATAGAAAACAATCTGAAATATTCCAGAGCTGATAAATGTGAACTTTAACAGATGCCACTCTTAGTTTGTTCACTTTGATAGAAACAGGTTTTTAGTTTGAATAAAGACAGGAGACAAATGAACTCACCGCCTGCTGCTGCTGCTGCTGCTGCTCTGTGTTCTGGTCTGGTCTGTTCTGGTCTCTGTTCTGGTCATGGTGGTCCAGCTCTATGCCCCCCCTCCACCCTCCTCAGACCAACACAAAGGCTGAGATCTGCTCAGCGAGGCGTGGAGGGGCCCTGGTCCAAACTTAAAGGGCCAACGCCTCCTGAAGCACCGACCGACAATCACACAACATGGGCCATTATGGAAAACTGAGACTGAAAGGAAAAACTTTGAAGTGAAATTAAAGACCATGAAAACTGAATTAAAACTACAATTAGCTGCGAAACATGAAGTAAAACAAATACCTCAGCTCCATTTTCCACAAAGTGTAATTAAATAATTGAAGGAAAAGGAATGAGAACATGGTCAGTCATTTTATAGAAGCTATTCTTAATCATTTAATTAACACTAAATGTGATGTATCATAATCTTAAGGATCAAACTGAGAGGTGGCAAAATAACACAAGAATAAATTTGTATTATGAGTAAAGGAAATGTATATTTCAAGGACAAGTCTTAATATTATTTGATAAAAGTTTTAATATATCAAGAATAAAGTGCAATATTTAGTTTGAACAAAAGTTGTAGTATCTTGAGACAAAAGTTTTAATATTTTGATTGACACAGTTGTGATGTTTTGGTTGAAAAAGGTGTACTATTGAGGAAAAAAGTTATAATATTTACAGAAATGTAGTAATATTTCACTAAAATGATGTAATATCTCAAGAAACAAGCTATGTTTGAAAAAAAAGTCTGAATATTTCCAGAGATAAATTGTAATATTTTGAGAATAAATAGCTGTATATGAGGAAAAAATTTAATTAGTTAATATTTTAAGAATGAAGTCATAATGTTTCACAAATGACATTAGAATATTTTATAAATAAAATTATAATATGATGAAGCAAAAATCAAAATATTTCAAGAACAAATTATGAAAGTAATATCTTGAGAAAGAATTGTAGTATTCAGAGAAAACTAATATTTCTATTTAATAATAGAATGAATCATATTTAGTGAGAAACTTACTTAACTCAAAGGTTGTCAAACTTATAATGTGACTTTTTCTATAAATGTAATTCTTTTCATGACATTAGAGATTAGAGAATATGACACTAACTGATTTAAGATATAGTACAGTTGGATCATGTGACCCATTGTCAGGTGAGCTGTTTCAGGCGAAGAGACAAAATAATCCAGAATAACATGAACTCATTATTTTATACCTCAAAGTTCCACTACTTTTTCTGAAGTGTCAATGCTTCCCCCTAGTGATAGGGTGATGATACTACAGCTAAAGATGAAGACAAACTCAGAAGGCAGAACTTATATTCTTTGATATAAAATCGTAAAATAATGAAAATAAAACTTACAAACCTGCCAAAATGTAATATTGTAAAAAAAAAAAAAAAGATAAAAAGAAAGAATATTCTGTAAGATTTAAGAGGTAAAGTTACAATCAAAAACAATATGAAGTACAGAGTAAATAGAATGAGTTCCAAGAAAGTCTTTGTTTTTTTGTTCCTCATCTGATATGTAATTTTTCCACGTTATTTTTCAATTGGAACTTTTTTACTTAAATCTCAGTCATTTCTTTTGTTATTGTAAATGAGAATTAGTTCTCGACTAACTTACCAGGTTAAATAAAGGTTAAATAAATTAATTAATTAATCAATAAATGAATAGAGAAGTTTAAACCATAAAGACTCAGCGCTACCTTTGTGGCAGTTCCCAAATTAATTTTTCACTATTTTTAACATTTCTTAAGTGATTTATTAGTATTTATTCTAAAGTTATCCTCTGTATTTTGTGTTTTTCAGTGTAAATCATGTATTTTCCTATATTCAATTCACTGATCATATAGATGTCATGACAACTCAGTGTAAATTCAAAGGATATTATATTAGAAACAGTGAAAACTGAAGAAAAAAGTGACTTTTTCAGCAAAGATATCAGTAACTGAATGTAAAAACAAATGGATCCATCCACTGTCATTAATCAAACTCCATTGGTTTTACTGGTGAATCAATGAGAATAGAAGATGACGGTGTTTCCATGTTCACTACGCAGCCTCTGAACGTCCAAATGGGTCATATCTGATGACCATGAAAAGATGACAAACTCCATTTTACACCAAATATTTACATGTATTGATGGGATTAGTGGATCAGAAGTTATTAAATATTTTACTCCAGTAGATGATTTTGGTCACTGGTGGCTGTTTGGGTCTTTTTGGGTTAATTATGAACCAGTTTTTTTATAAATCACACACAAACTGATCTGAGATCTGTGACTCCTATTAAACCACTCAGTGACAGGATACAAATAGACACAGGAGGAACTAAAGTGCACTCTGTGCGTTCAGTGTGTATATGTTTGTGTTCTGTGTGTGTGTTTTCAGTGTGTGTTTGAGAGTCAGTTGTTGGAGCAGCTGTTGGTTGTTGGTGATTTATTTAGAAACACTGAAGCTTCCAGTCGACAGTGAATGCACCACGAGGCGGAGACCACAACCAGGACCACACTGGGACAGGACAGACCTCCATAGTCTGGATCCAGGTCCAAAACCTGAAGAGTCCAGCAGACTGAGGTTTGAGAACGTCTGAGAAGAACTTCATATGAAGCCGCAGGTATTTGAATTCTCTGTCATTGTTAGTATAAATGTCTGAGTTCTCATATTTATAAAGTCTTTTGTATCAATTTCACGATAGACGGATGTCACAAAATTAATTTCCTTTTAAGTATTCAAAAAGTTAAATTTTAAATGTACACTTCAGACTGTTTTTATCTTTAGACACACATATTAGGGTCTGTCCAGGTGCATTGTGGGAAATGTAGACTTTTGTGTTTTAACGTGTTAAATTCAAACTGAACAGAGAAGTTGACTCAGTTTGTGGGTATGTTTGTAAACTGTGTGTGTGTGTGTGTGTGTGTGCGTGTGTGTGTGTGTGTGTGTGTGTGTGTGCATGGATAACTGGGTTTAAATATAACACACACCTGTCAGAGGTCAGCTGACTGCCAGTCGCCTTAAAGGGACAGTTCAACATTTACAGAAAACATCAGTCAGCAATAGACGTAATCGAGCTCACATAAAATTTCCATTCATCTACTGTCTCTCTTTGTTTAGTTGATGATGCCGATCATGTGGACCAATTAATGATGAGCGCTGCAGTTAGCCCCGCCCCCTGCCGCTGTTTGTTCTGCAGACAAACAGATGAGAGTCCACATTTCAACATCAGAGAGAAGAGGTCAACACAGAGCCGCTAAGATTATCAATATGACTGATTATTAGTTATGAACGACTACAGGTAGGCCTCAAACAATCAATCATTAAAGATCCATAATCCAGTCACAAAATGAGTCGTCAAGTTCATTTAACCTGATGTGCAAAATAGACAAACGGCAGTGAATGTAAAGAATGAACAAATTAATTGATTCATTGAATGATTCACTTCAAACTACATAACCTATGGTAGAAACTGTTTAATGGATCATTTTTTCATTAGAGATAAACTGATTCATATTAAATTTTACTCCAACTAAGAGAAGACATTGAAATCAGTATTTAACATAAAAGAGACTAGTATTTATTCCAGAAGAAAATGTATTTACAGCTACAGGCAACGTAGCTGGTCTCACTACCCCTACTATCTCTTCACTTCCAATCCAACCTCCCCATTCCTCAAACAGTTGACCCCAAACACTTCAAATCCTCTGTAGACCTTTTTTTGGACAGGAAGGTTTTTGAAAGTGATATTTTTCAGAACTGTGAAGCTGAGGTTCTGAGTGAAATAGAATATTTATCTTAGCTGCTGAGCAGTTGGTAGTGGTGTGTGGATCGGAACACACGTATGTGAACACCTCAAACCAAATGATGAGGATTCTGTCTCCGTCTGACAGGAAGAAGTTGAGTTGACTCATCACTGACCATCACAATCAATAATTATCAACGGATCTAATTCGGAGGAAGCACGGAGACAGAGAGAGCTGACTGAAAACACTGGCACACTGACCTGAGATCAGTTCTACACACTGCTCTGAACAGTGCCTGCAGGCTCCATCGCTATCACACATCAGACCCGGATCAGGTCTGAGCAAGCGGACCTCATGACTTTTCCATCAGCCTCGGTATCTAATTGGTGCTTCAGGGGTTCATCCTGGTGATGGAGCCTCGGGCTGCTGCCACGCTGCACACAGAGTTACCATGGAAACGCTGCCTCCCTCTAGCCCTGCTGCTGGTTCAGCTGAGCTTCCCCAGAGGTAAACACACAGTTTAATGTTTGATGGTTGCTTTTCACTATGTAGTGCTGTACGGTGTAGAAGAGCAAATGAAGAGGCCTCCATTCAATCAGTGTAAAGCACAGGTGTCAAACATGTGGCCCGGGGGCCAAATCCAGCCCGCCAAAGGGTCCAATGCAGCCCGCGGGATCAATTTGTGAAATGCAAAAATTACACTGAAGATATAAACAATCAATGGTGTCAAAATCATTTTAATTCAGGTTCCATATACAGATACATACAGTCTAATTAGATTTCAAGTGGGTCAGACCAGTAAATATTATCATAATAACCTATAAATAATGACAACCCCACATTTTCTCTTTGTTTTTTTTGCTGTAAAAAAGTAAAATTACATGAAAATGTTTACATTACCAAACTATACTTTTACAAAAAAACGTGAATAACCTGAACAAATACGAACAGATGGAAATGTCTTAAGAAAAGTAAATGCAATTCTACCAATATTCTGCCTGTTACTAAGTGTTTTGTGCGATTGTAATGCACATGTGTAAATGATTAACTGATAAACCGTGCCATAATATTGTTAAAATTGCAATTGTTTTTCTTAAGACAATTCATGTTTTTCAGATTTTTAAGGAAACTTTGTAGATATAAACCTGAATATAATATAATTTTACTTTTTTTCACAGTTATTATTTTACTGGTCCGGCCCACTTGAGATCAAATTGGGCTGAATGTGGCCCCTGAACTAAAATGAGTTTGACCCCCTTGGTGTAAAGGATGGAAGAAGCCCGGGATGTTTGTCTCTTTGCCCCTTGTTTTAGTTGATCTCCACCAAGTGCATGACTCTGATAACTGCTACAAAGTGTTTCAGAGGCTGATGGAGCTGATGAGGGTCTGAATGTCCAGGTGTGCATGTGAGACAAGAGTAGTAGTTCAGGGACATCAGGACAGAACTAAACCCCTGATAGCATGAAAGACCCAACAAAGGTCTGCTTAAAAACATTCATATCACTTTGAGTGGACTGTAGTCCACCTCTAGTTTTTGTTGTATTTTTTGTTACTAATGTAACTCTGGTTAATTCCTCTTATGTTTCTTCTTCTTCAATTGGAGCTTAGTTTCATCAATGATCTAATACTTACTATATTGTTCTTTTGTAACAGACCTACTTTTCAGCTATTATGAGCAGAAAGCACCATAGTTTCATATTTTAGTCCAAACTATGACTTCTTGTTGATAATATTGATGAGATGTAAGTTGATAACAAGTTGACAACTTGTTTAGGGGCTATGCCACTTTGCAGAAATCTGCTTCCTCCATTTTGAACTGAAAATTGAAAACATTTTCCAAAAATCACCAGAGTTTCACTTCTTTGTCTTAAAACTTTTTTGTTTTACTCCTCTAAGGCTGATGTTGATGTCATTTCAGTTGAGGCTTCCTGTCGCATCCTGAGGTGTAATTCTGATTTCGTGGCTGCGACCCTTGACCTCGGCAGCAGTAGTACTGGTTCAGCAGCCCTCAGTCGAGAAGCAGTGAACGCTGGTTACTGCAGCGCCCTTCGCTCTTATGCCACCTGCACCAGGCGCATGGCACGGGCCTGTCGGGGTGACCTGGCCTACCACTCAGCTGTTCAAGGAATTGAAGACCTGCTGATCCAACATCGATGTCCGAGGGCAGGGCCTACTGCTCAGCCCCGCCCCCTGCCGCAGGGTACACTGTCAGGTGACTCATGCCTATACGAGAAGGGCTTCATTGCCCGAGAAGGCCATGACCTGGACTACTTGCACTGTAGTGTGTTTGGAGACCCACATGTCCGAACCTTCAGCCACGACTTCCAGACATGTGGCGTGAAGGGGGCGTGGCCTTTGATCGACAATGAGTACCTGTACATACAGGCCACCAGCTCACCCACAGGACCAGGGTCCAATGGGACAGTGCTCAGCAAGGTGAGTGATGGACAGGTGTCAGATTGGAGACAAACAGACACATTAAAACCACTGCACAGAGAGTCCTGCCCCTTCCACCGCGCCCCATAAGACCCTGTATTCAATGACAACAGATATGTCAATGATTCAATATGATCACTAATCTGTAGTATTCTTTAACAGATTAAAGATTATAGATTATAGATGGTAGATTAGTAATCAGTCCTCTGTGTCTCTACAGATCACCATCATCTTTAAGAGCTGGCGTCACTGTATTGATCAGCAGCTCTACCAGGCTGAGCTTGATAATGTCCCAGCTGCGTTTGCAGATGGCTCTGTGTGGAGCGGGGAACGTCGTGGTCAACATGTCCTAACGGTGCGGACGCAGAGCGCCGGTGTCCATGCAGAAATCCGGGCTGCTCACATTGGGACACTCCTGGTTGTACGTCAGAGTGGCCGCTCACTGAGCCTCGCCATGCGGTCGCCACGTGCTGTTGTTGAGGCCTTCGCCCCTGAGCAAGACCTGCAGTTGTGTGTGTGGGGATGCCCCGCCTCCCAAAGGATTGATAGGCTCCGCCCTCCATCCCCTTCCTCCCCAGCAGTGGCGGTGGCAGCTCAGGCTCACTGCGCTGCTCTGCTTCCTGTCAGGGATGTCTATTACCAGGCCTGTGTGTTTGACCTCCTGACCACTGGAGACCTGAACGCCAGCGCTGCCGCTGTGGCTGCACAGCAGGATGCCCACACCATGATTCCTGATCCTGAATCAGTCCACCTGCTGCCCATCGCCTCTGCCCAGCCATGTCATCTGAGACCGGACCTGCTGCTGCTGCTTGGCATTCTGGGAACTTTAACAAGAGCATGTTGATAGAAAACACGGGTCCAGTCCCAGTCTCCACCATAAAACCTGATCCTAAAATCCTCACCTTAAAGGCAGTAAAACCTTACCCACATGAGGTTACCATACTGACACAAAAACATGGTTGATCAAGACACGACAGTATCTTTATTAATCCTGTCAGGAAGATGAAATTGACATAAAGTCCAAAATGAAATTAAGTCAAAAAACATGTTTCCAATCCATCTTATAGATATAGAAACAGTTCCACTAAATGTTTGGGACTTCCTACATTCTTCTTTAGGTTGCGTTTCTATGTACATATTTTGTACCACATAACAACACTATGAATTGTGGGTAATTCCTTCAGGCAGAGTCTCCAGGTGCAGACTCATGGAAATTATTTATAAAGGATGCCTGTGATCGAGGCCTGAATGACTTGGCAGTTTAACAGTGGAACAAATCTAAACCCTCGGACAGAACCAGAATGAAACTCAGTCTGTGAGGGTGGATGCTAGGACTGGACCACTGTCCCCTCTTCTCATTTCCCAATTTGTAGCTCCTCAACTCCTCTCCCCATCTCAGCCCCTCCCACCTGAGATGTAAGCAGAGGAGTCGAAGAGATAAACATCCTCATCTTGAACCAGCCATTTTCAATACATGTTAAATATGTATGTTACAGAATATACCACTGTATTTTATAATGTCAGATGAGTCTTCACGTGTACTTCTTACTTTTAATTCAGTTCAGAACATCACTGTGTGTCAGCGGACAACACAGGGATGTCAAATTTTTATTTAACACAGAGATTTGATTGTGCACTTGATCATATTAAATAACTAATACAAACTTTGAATGAGGAAAAAAAAAGTCTTGCTCTTCTTTTACATGTTACAGATCTGATTGTTGGAAAAAAAAAAAACAAATGTCATTAAAGTTCATAGCTCAACATCCCCAGTCCTCAGTGACCATTTTAGGACTTGAAACATCTGAGAACACAAAATGACAGACAGAGCTACTAATGTTTCATATTAGTTGTGATATTAATTCACATCAACTTATTCCACGGAACACATATTTGATCAAAACTGCTTGTAAATGACTAAACTGTGTAAACAAACTATGATCCAGGATTAGTGGAGGCATCTGGTTGAAATTATAGTTCTTGTTAACCCATGATTCGAGATCAGGGGTATTGAACTCATTTTAGTTCAGGGTCTAGATACAGTCCAATATAATCTCAAGTGGGCCAGACCCGTAAAATAATAACAGTGAAAGAGTTAAATTACTTTATGAACATGTTTACATCTACAAACTATCCTTTAAAAATGTGAATAACATGAATAACCACAAACAATCTGAAATTTCCTACAAAAAATAAATGCAGTTTTAACAATATTCTGCCTCAGCTTGTCATTTACACATATATGCATTACAACTTACAGATCACAGTTGGTCTGCAAAGACACAAAACATTTATTAACAGGCAGAATATTGTTAAAATTGCACTTCTCCTAAGACATTTCATGCTGTTCATATTAGTTCAGGTTATTACATTTTTTTGTGAAAGATTGTTTGTAAATGTAAACATTCTCATTTAATTTTACTTTTTTACACTAAAAGAGAAAAATTTGGAGTTCTTATTATTCATATGTTATTATGATAGTATTTTACTGGTCCATCCCACTTGAGATTAAAGGGTTTGTCTCCTTTCTGTCCCTACCTGGCCCACTTTCATAGACTTACTCAGAAATAGTTGAATTTTTGATTCCAAGAAGGATAGATGTTATGATGCCATATATTGATATTTTCCAACTATCCAAACCTCCAGATGCTGCTACAGCAGCCGCTGAGCTCACGCCCATTTCCCATCACCTTGCACCAGCAATATTTCCTAAAAATCACATCAAAGCTCTTATGCAATTTTACCAACTTATATATCATTCTTGCATATAATACTAAATAGTGCCTTTAATATGTATCCAGCTCCATATAATGACCAAACATGACCTTTGACCTGGACTCATTTGAATATCAAGTTGGAAAATACAGCAAAATCATTAGATTTAACTTTTAAAATCTAAAAGAACATTCTTGCCCACCTTGTAGATAATATTGCTTGAAATATGTTAAACACTATATTTATACATAAAATATATCAGGCTTTAGAATCTATGAGGAGAGCAAGATGTTCAATTTTAAAGCAAACTAAGAAGGTTTAAAAATTAGACATATACATGCAGAAGTGAATGGAACCTCTCAACTGATCACCTAAACATGTCTTATTTACAAATGTTTGTCATTATTATGATCATAAGTATTAGTTGCTTTCATGGAACTCCTTTCCAGTTCAGTAAATCATGTCATCATTAATACAGAAGAGTTTCATTCTTGGTATTACAGACATTATCAGGCTAAACGGGATCCATTTCGGAGATTCTTGATATTGCTGTTTTGCTTCAGCAACTGAGTCATGCATCACTGAAAATGGTCCAAAATGATTTTCTAGACGTAATTATGCATTTGACTGAGTCAGACACACCTATTTTTAAAATAAATCCAAAGTGGGCAAAACAGATAGGATACCAGAACATGTTCCTGAGCTGCATGTGACCCCTGAACTAAAATAAATTTGACACCTTCGATTTTAAATGTCTTAAGTGTAATTTTTGTATTTCACATATTCATCTCAGGGCCTGGATTGGACCCTTTGGTGAGCTGGTTTTGGTTCAAGGGCCGTATTTTTGACACCCCTGGGCTAGACTAAATCAACCTGCTGACTTTCACCTGTCTGGGAAACAGCCCCTGCAACATCACAATAACTGTCAAAACATTTACACGTGTATTGATGATGGGAGCGTTGGACCTCTGTGCAAAGTCTTCTCCATCACGTCCAGTAGATTGTCAGTGGGGTTCAGGTTTGGACTCAGTGCTGTCCAGTCCATGTGTGAAAATGACGTCTCATCATCCCTGAATCTTTCACAATTTGATCCTGATGAATCCTCATGTTGTCTTCAAGGAATTTTCCTGTGACATCAGCAAAGAAAAAATTCCCATATGTCCTATTCTGGTTATTCACTGTATTCAGGTTGTTGCCCCGAAAGGCAGCTGGAATGGGCTCCAGCACGCCCACGACCCTCTGAGGGATAAAGTGGTTCAGAGGACGAATGAATGACCTGACACACACACAGGAAGAGGAGTGGTTGTAATTACTCACTTCATCTCTGGAAAGCAGAGGTTTCAACAGATAAAACAGACACTGAAATACAGTAAATGTCAGCAGCAGCAGCAAGACAGGTGAGGGGCGGAGCCACATACCTGTCTGTTGGCTCATGTCATAGTACAGTGAGCTTTGACTGGTGTAGAGAAGAGGAAACTAAAGGAGCATTACACAGATAGGATGTTAAATTATAAGCAGTTATTAAACAAAAGCAGAGTATGAGAACAAAGAAGATGTAACGAAAGAAAGACGAGACACAACAAAATTGAAACGATGTAAAAGACACAAGATGAAAAAAATCAGAAAAGACACAAGACAAAAAAAGAAATAAAAACTTTTTCAGACTGTAAAGGTTTTTTATAGCAGTGTACAGAAATTGATCATCAGTCTGTGGGTGTAGGTTGCACATGCTTTTACTTGCCTTAGGTGAGTGTCTGTGTGGGATGCGGGTCGACCTTCCGGTGAAGTCTGAACATGAAAGTTGACATCCTGCCCAACATTCATTCACGTCAATGAAACATTTCCGGCAGCCAAAAATAACTTAATATCCGTTTGCATCATAGACACCAACCTCCATCAACTTCTGCGCTGAAATGTGAAGGAATTCCAGCTGTTATATCACTGTTGAAACAATATTACTGCTGTGGTTTATTTATTTGCACATTACATACAACAAGAGAAATTTAAAAAGACATTAAGGTTCATTTTATAGTCATTCATTTCCATGTTTGCACTAAAGAACATACTCAGGTCCCAGTGCAATAAAGCAAACAGTCAAATAAAAATAAAGCAATGAAGGTTTCTAAAAAACAAACACATGAAGACATTCACCCATGAAAAGTCATTCATTAGTATCAGAGCAAATAAAACACATATGCATGTATGACATAAAGAGCAGCTCAGTGATTTATTTACAATAGTGATGGTAGGGAGTTCATCAGCCTCACAGTCTGTGGAAAGAAGCTGAATTTCAGCCTCGTTGTTTTGGCTTTGAGGCTTGTCGGCCTCCTGCCATAGGGAGGAGGGCAAACAGGTCACTTGGACGGTGGGTGGGGTCCGAGGGGTCCCTCATGATGCAGGAAGCTCTGCTCCTTTATACACATCTGTGTTATGATATCATCAAGTTCTGTTCTTTAATATTCAAAGCCACTTATTTTAATAGTTGGTCAAAATAACACTGTTTCGTACACAGTGTAACGTGCTGCATCATCTGATAGTTTACATTATAGCTCTGTTAGCTTAGCTCTTTTTTTTAGACAGAAAACAGCCACAGTAAAACCACAGATCACTTCTGTTTTCTGTACTATTTGTTTTGTCAATAGCTGCACCAAGATAAAAGTCATAACTATTACAGTTTAGTCTGAGGTACAGATCAACAAATGGCAACTCAGCAAAGATAATAAGATCCCATAATCCCATGTGTCTCCCCCTACTTCCCCCCTTCTCCCCCTCTCCCTCAGTCTCTATCACTCTCTCTTTTTCTCTTTCTTTACTCTCTCTCTTTAACCCCAACTGGTCAAGGCAGATGTCCATCCTCCTGGAGTCTGGCTCTGCTCCAGGTTTCTGCTGTTAAAGGGAAGTTTTTTCTTCCACTGTCACCAGTCACTAGTGTTTGCTCCTGGAGGATTCTGTTGGGTTTCTGTAAATTGGCCTAGAGTCTGGTTTTGACCAACTCTATATATAAAGTGTCATGAGATAACTTTTGTTGTGATCTGGCGCTATATAAATAAAATTTTGATTGATTG
The DNA here is from genome assembly GCF_902148855.1 of Sphaeramia orbicularis. Classification (NCBI taxonomy): domain Eukaryota; kingdom Metazoa; phylum Chordata; class Actinopteri; order Kurtiformes; family Apogonidae; genus Sphaeramia; species Sphaeramia orbicularis. The sequence continues at coordinate 21,793,990 of NC_043972.1, forward strand.
ATTGATTGATTGATTGATTGATTGATTTGATTGGTTTTCCCCTGTAAGTCGCTTTGGAAAAAAGCATCTGCCAGATGCATAAATGTAAATGAAAATGTAAATAATAACTTTATCAAAGTGGCTACTGACACAGTACTGTGGCATGAAATAAGGGTTTGTCTATTACCACAGAACCAATCAGCACCCTCATTATATCATGTTTAGACTGGTTGTTACATCCTGAAAAGTACCAAGGCAATCAGATAGCAAACAGGTCAGACTGAGATCCAGCAGAGGTTTAGCTCACTTGGTAGTGTGTTGGACCATCATGTGGAAGGCTTGGCGTCAATTCCCAGTCAAGGTAGTCCAGTTAAAACGAGGGGGGCATTGATAGAAATTAATCAGAAAAAGTTGACACTACTTGCACGTCATGTCAGTAGGACAGTTGAGGAAGAAAAAACAGGAAGTGGCATGATGAGCCATTCTTGTTACGTTACATAATCAGTTTGCAGATGTTAGTTTTTGCCAACAACTGACCATTGACAGTTAGTTGGTTACTTTTGCATCATTTTCTATTTGTTGTGTCTTTTGTGTTATTTTGATCTTCAGCATCATTTTCATTTTTATTCAGTTTGTCATGTGATGGATTCTCTTTTATCTTTTTATGTGTAACTGTTTAATCTTTTTAGGTGGAAATGTACAGTCACGGCCACAATACAAATCAGCCCTGATATTGTGATGTATAATGATGCAAAATAAAAATAATAGAAAACTCACATCAACTGCAATGGATTTAACTGATATTTACATTAAAGTTCAGGAAATACTCTGAAAGATTCTGCTGACATCAGCTAAAAAAGCCATAACAGCATGTTGGCTGCAGAAGGAGCCATCCACAATTGGCCTTTTTATTTATCGTAGAAAACATTAGACTGATGGAATGCATGACTTTCACCCTGCGGCTCCAGGAGGAACTGGGAAAAAGGCACTGGAGAAAATGGACAGACTTTACAAACGGTGACAGCACTAATTAAAAATGGTTAATGTTGTTTGTATGATTGATGTTATTATTGTTATTCCTAGACCTCACTTTTATGTTCTTGTTTTGTAAAACTAAAATGTTTATAAATAAAAAGTGTCAAAAAAAAAAAAAAAAGTTCCGTAGGTAGAAGCTAAAAAGAATAAAGCAGAGATAAAACCAGAAGTATTTGTGTTTTGTTATTTTCCACCTCTGATGATGAGAAGGATGAAGGAGTTTTGATGTGTAATATTTCATAACATTTTGATTCATCAGGTTATTTCCGCCTATTGTGTCTCCCTTTTAATTATCTTGTCACGTTAATTATTTGGGTAAATCCTGGGAAGCCTGGTTTTCCTGCTCTGAAACTTGAGTCACAAGACCTGGGTGATGAAATGAGTTCTGCAGAAAAGTGATGATGATGATGATGATGATACATGCAGAATTTTACGCTCACTTAGTGTTGTTGAGTCAGACTAAACAGAAAACTGATGTCAATCTTCAGGGAACCACTGTAATATTCTAAGAACAATTGCAATCTCATATAAATATGAGCATCTGCAGCATGGAGACCACAAGAGTCCACATCCAGGAGGGACCACAGAGAAAAGGAACCAGACCAACAACACAGATTCTTCTTCTCCTTCAACCAAAAAACACAAGTGAGTTTTTAATCTGCTTGTTCTGGATTATCACATGTTTCACTTCATGTCTTATAAAATGCACATTGCAATGATTTGCATCTTTTACAGCATAATCTTTTACATACATTTTAGTTTATTGCATCAAACTAAAAATTCTCAATAACTGATTCACATATGTTTAACTCTTAACACCTAATATCTGTGCACTACTCTATTTTTTAAACTTCTTAAAAATGATTTCTTTCAGTTTTTTAAAGTCAGGTGTGCTGTTCTTTTATGTTTTTGTCTTTTTTTTTTTATTTGCGTGTTTTATCATCTACTATTAACATTTTATCTTGCTTTATGTCTTTATTATTTCATATATTTTAGCCTTTTTAATGGCCTTTTCTGAGTAGCTAATATTTTATTTGATTATTATTTTCAGCTTTCATTTTCTATCTTTAATTGGTCTCCTGTTTGTTTTAGATATTCTATGATGTTTTACTTTCAGTTCAGTTTAATGGTGTGTCACTGGCTTTAGTTTGTGTTCTAACTTGTTCTTCACACTTTTGAAATATGCAGAAATAAAAATTAGGCTTGTTTGGATTGATCTGAAAATGTTAAGTAGTATAGCTGTTAATGAATGAGAAATATTAGATATTTGATCTACCTAGAGTGTATGTAATAAGTCTACTCATATAAACAAGTTTGCTTTAAAATATTAAATGAAAATATGTTCTGTTAGTTTCATCTTTGAATTAACCCATAAAGACCCAGTGCTACTTTTGTGGCAGTTCCTAAGTGAATTTTTCTCTATATTTAACCTTTCTGAAGTGATTTATCACCATTTATTGTAATATTATTTTCTTGATTTTGTGTTTTCTCTGTGAAAATTATGTATTTTCCTACATTTAATTTACTGATCATGTAGATGTTCATAAAAACTCAGAGTAAATTCAGCTTTTGTTATATCAGAAACAGAGAAAACTGAAGAAAAGTTAACTTTTTCCTCAAAATACATCATTAACTGAACATAAACCAAGTGTTTCCATCCACTGTCATTGATCAAACTCCATGGGTTGTAGAAGATGACAGTGTTTCCACGGTAACTATGGAGCCTCTGAATGTCCAAATGGGTCATATCTGATGACCATGAAAAGATGACAAACTGCATTTTATACCAATTATTTACATGTATTGATAGGATTAGTGGATCAATGGTTATTTAACATTTTATATCAATAAATTATTTTAGTTGTTGCTGGATGTTTGGGTCTTTATGGGTTAAAATTTGTAGACATTGTTTTAAGCACAGTCATCTTACAGCGGTTGCTGTGATTTATTTTGGGCAGAATAGTCCGAAAAAATCTTTACTTTTATAAATAATCTGCCACAAAAATGTGAAATTACAACCAAGTAATGGGTCATTGTTTACACAACATTGATGTTTCAGGACTTCACAGTCTACACAAAATATTAATAAAGTTCAGAACAATGCCTTCAATATTAAATAGTTCAAGTGTAAGGTTATGACAAAGCATTTGAGTGACTTATTAAAAGCAACTTTAACAAAATCTGTACGAGTGTTTTTGGTTACACCTCTTTAACATTTTTATCATTATGTCCAAAATATTAGATCAAAATGCAGGTTCTCAAATATGATGTCTATATGCAACTACTTTGTGATTTTCATTTTATTTTTATTTTTTAAGGATTTATTTAGGTTGTCACAGATCAAAAAGCTGACGTCCGTCTCAATTTTTTTTTTCCTTATTTAAAAAGTACAGACGTCCCCCCTGTCTCTCTTTTAGAATGCATCTGGATGTTTATCAGCTGTTATAAGTGAAATGATCTGACTTTGTTATTCCTCTTACAGTGCATTGTGGGTATCTGAGTCTTCTCTTCGTGCTTTGGGCGAAGTTTGTTGCCGCACGAGTTTTACTGTCAACCTCAGACGCCGACCGGCAGAGCATCATCAATGACCTGGAAATGGAGTTGAAGAACTACAACAGCGTGCTCAAAGCAACGGTGAGACAACAAACAAATAAACAAACAAACAAACAAACAAGTATAGAAACTAACAAACATATAAACAAAGACAGGACCTATGGGTGGCACTGCAGAACTACAAAAGCATGGTCAAGGGACAGTGATACATGCACACTAATTCAGATCATTATCTGATTTCTGATTATTATCAGATTATTAAAATGATCCTATAAACAATATAACCTGATATACTTTATCAGATAACAGCAGTAATCTGATTATGAGAAATTGGATAAACACTTCTGGAATTCTCCCCAATACTCCCATTAATCTGATCAACAAATACACACACTGGAAAAAAATCTAAATCTTACCAAGTGTATTTTTCTCATTTCTAGTCAAAATATCTCATCACACTTAAAATAAGATATAATCACCTAAAGAGTAACTTTTCAGTGAGATATAAGAACTTATTTTTAGACAATAGATCTAGAAAATCTTATTTTAAGGAATCTTACCAACATAATTTTTATTTGTTCCATTGGCAGATTTTTTTTTTCTTGAATTAAGCAAAAATAAAAAATAAAAAAATCTGCCAATGGAACAAATAAAAATTATCTTGGTAAGATTCCTTAAAATAAGATTTTCAAGATCTGTTGTCTAAAAATAAGCTCTTTATATCTCACTGAAAACTTACTCTTTAGGTAATTATGTTTTATTTTAAGTGTGATGAGATAGTTTGACTAGAAATGAGAAAAATACACTTGGTAAAATTTAGATTTTTGACGTGCGTACATATACAGAAGCCCTGGAGGTGAACAGAACAGCACTGTGCTCATAGAAACAGTGAGACAATAATCAAATACACAAATTCTTATGTAAACAAACAAATGTAAACAACAACTAACAAATACATAAATGACTGCCAGAGCATGTAAAAAAAAAAACTGTGAGACTGTAAACATAAAATAATACAAACGCAGAGACTCTGACCTGCAGAATTAAAACAGCAAGTGATGAGTCAACAGACAACACAAACAAATGAACACAAACACAAACACAAACTGAACAATATAATGGATGATGACGTGTGCCCACTTCATCACTGCATGTTTATTTACTTTTACATTACTTTACATTTCAATGGTTTTATAAATCTCTGTAGTTTTCCTCTACTTTTTAGCTCATAAGTGTATATTTGTGTATATTTTCTTAATCCTTTATTACTTATTACTGTTTTTTTTTTTTTTTTTTTTTTAATTTTAAAGTGTTTTTATTATCTTAGAGTGTTGTTTTAATTGCAGAGTGATTGAATGCTGCTGTCATTCGTGTCACTTCCTGCAAAGGATCAATAAAGTAGTGGTAGAAAAAAAGTTTTTGGACACCACATGCCTTTTTGACATAGCGCATTAAGAATCACTCTCAAATCACTCACTGTATTGTTTCATTTTTACCAAACCCACATGCTTCCTTCTGCATGTGCTCATTCAATCATTTCCGCAAGATAATGAAACACATCCTGACATGTCGAAACAGTCAAAAGTTTAGTTTTATTATTTTTTCTTGTTAACGATAAACAAAAAGAATTGCATTTGTTTGTGTTTGTCTGATGCAGCGACATCTTTTGAAACATAAAAAAAATATATTTTTCTGCAAATATTTTATGATAATATTTGAGACAAGGCAGCAGCAGAGTTAAGGGACACAGTGTTCATGTAGTTTTGTGTTTATTTATTTGTTTATTTATTTATTGGTGTTTTGCAGACCATCCTGAAGGACCTGCCTGTCATGACCTGCACAGAGACCATAGCTCCGTCAGATCAGGTACAGACACTCGCTGCTCTACATTCAGACTCATCCTCACTTTTAGTTTCCATTGATGACAACCTGTCTAATGGAATGTGTTTGTGTGCAGCCGTCCTTGGTTTCCTCCAAACTGTCCCAGTATCAGGTCTGTGTGGATCCACTGGGGTCTCTGGCTGTGGACGCTTTGTGTCAGGTCGTCAAGTTTAACAACGACCTGCTCGGACACCTGGTCAGTATCTGATAAGGCTCTTCCATGGAAACAGTTACTCTACAACGCTGGCCCCTTAGTGTCGGTAAATCTGAACTGTGTGATTGTGTTTGTGTGTTCATCAGGGTTCAACCAGTGACACTGCAGACTGCCCATCATCCTCCTCTGTCTCACCATATCCAAAAGATTATGACTCCCTGCAGACATGCATGCAGTGTCTTCAATGCTGGATCCAGCAGGTGGAAGCATTAGGCACAAAATCCAGATAAACACGCAGAGTAAACCAGCCTTAACTAAGCTACAGTTCTGTTTGATGAAAATTTAATTTATCTGTGTGAACCAATGTATCAATTGTCCTAAAGCTGATGGCAATTAATTTAATGGTTCAGCAGCAGGTTTGTCAGCTGTGTAGATCATTAACATATTTAAAAAGGTTTATTTTTTATTATTCCACCAAAAACAATATGGTGCTGAAAGCAAAGGTGAACAACAAAGGGGCGCTAGAATATACCTATATACATAATATACACAGAGGTGATACATTTTTAAGCAAAATAATAACATAATAACCTATAAGTAATGTCAACTCCAAATTTCTCTTTTTCATGTCAAAAAGTAAAATCAAAAAATGTGTTTACATTTACAAACTATCCTTTCACCAATAAATGTGATTAGCCAGAACAACCTGAAATTTCTTCAGAAAAATAAGGAAATTCTAACAATATTGTGCCTCAACTTATCATTTACACATGTGCACTACAACTTACAGATGACAGTGGATCTACTAAGGCACAGAACATTTAGTAACAGGCAGAATATTGTTAAAATTTTAGAGTTTGGAATGTAGAGTTGTCATTATTTTAATGCTATTATTTTTACTGGGCCAGTCCACTTGAAATCAAAGTGGGCTGTATGTGGGAACTGAACTAAAAGGAAAAAAATATTTATGGTTGCAGTCAAAGATGGCAAATCCTTATTTAATAAAATATGCTTCTAATGCTCTAGTCAGTCAGCACCATCAACAACAAAAAGGACAATATGTAATTATGTAATTAAAGTAAGTTGAAACTTAAATGTCAGAACTAGTAAAGCCAAAGGAAACATTATTTATTGACCTAAGGGCACAATTTTCAGACATATATGAATTTATCAGGATTCCAGTGTGGATCAGGTATCTGCACTGGTTTTAACCTAAGGACTTTTTTCCCAGGAAACACATTTTTATACTTCTATTTTTGTGATATCAGACTAAATTCAACTCTATTGTAATTTATATTTGTTTTGTTGTATTATGTCCACAAATACATTTGTACTGTATTTTCTACTGATTCTTATTTATTACCTTTTAATTTTATTTTATGTTATTATTTACATTACATGACTTTATTATTATATTACATTAATATGTCTGTTCTGATGCAGTTCTATGTGTGGACACTAGAGGGCACACATGTTATATCTCATGACAATATTAAAATGTGTTTTTTACAGAATTATGTTTTTATATTTATATTTCATTTATTGGCATTTACTGTACTGTACAGTTTTTTTTTAAATAAAGTTTTGTATTGATACTACAGTCACAGCCTCGTGGGTTGTTTCAGCTCCAACCAGGTAAGGTTTACATCCATATATGTCCAGATTCACGTTCAACCATCAGCACAGAAGATGCAAATGAGTATTTAACTAAAACAGCACCCACATATTATGTTTGACTTTTTTTTATTTTGGAAGGGTAGAGTGTGTGTGTGTGTGTGTGTGTGTGTGTGTGTGTGTGTGTGTGTGCGTGTGTGCGTGTGCGTCTGATAAATGCAATGCATCAAATTGCTAATGTGAAGAAAACAATAATTGATCTCATTTTCTGAGAACTCTAATGTGCTTTTCTACAGAAGACAAACAGAGTGATCATATAACCACTTTAACTGTTTTGGACAGAAAAGATTCTGATTCCCTTGAATTTTGAGTATCACAGATCTGATGTAATAATCCAATAAAGACCAGCTGAAGTCATCTTTCCACTGAGCTGCTAGAAACCACTAAGTTAACACTAAGTGCATCTGAACTCAGAGTGTTTAAAGCATCTGACGACCTGGAGCTCCGAAATGGTCACATAGCAGAGTGATATTTTAGAAAAGTGATCACTGTCAGCAAGGCGGTTTTATTCATACACAAAGGTATTTTATTTTGTTTGTTGTGTCAAAAGCAACATTCAGAGGAAAATAAAAATGATGAAATATCAACTATAAATAAATATGTATACCATACAATGACTGATGAACTGCTGGGGATGGCAATTCTTTGATTATCATATATTTATGTAATTGCATTTGTTTATTCTGTACTGTTCATTGTACATTGTTCATGAAGCTGCAAGAAAAGTAGCGGACAATTTGGAATTTCTAGTAAGAATGTTATTATAGATGTGTTTAATTACTGTATAAGAAACACTTTGGACAAATGTTATTATTATGGAGTTCTAATATGGATTTGTTGGGCTTTGAGAAGTATTGGCATCACTATATTAAATGTCTTAAGGGCAATATTTGTTGTGATTTAACACATTAAAATTATTTAATCAATATTTAACAGAAAATCAATTAACAGCTTACTTAGCACTGGCCAACGTAGCTCATAATGTAACCATGTAGCAGATGTCTTTTGTCTGAGTATATCACAGAATTTTTCTATCAGTACCCTGTTTGGATGTGAAGTTAAACAAGACTGTAGCTGACTAACCAGAGCGGTAACACTTAATAATAATGGTACATGAATCATCTGGAATTCATGCATGTAGTACATCATGAATTATTAGTAACGTACATGACGTTATGCATGAATTAAAGAAAGACCAATACATTGGTTTAGGAAATTTAGGAAAGCTTTTGGTAGATGGATTTATCCTTTTATTTTATGAAATTATTCTTATGTTGTTTTATTGTAGTCATTTTATGTACAGCACTTGATTTGATTGCAGTAAAGTTTGTCTTTAACAGTTGTTTGTTAGCAAAACACTTGTCAATGTTTGCTCATTCAGGTGCTTTTTTTTCTGTAGGTCAGTAGCTCCTGATCATTAATGTAAAAAAAAAAAAAAAAAAAAAAGCATCACCTTGAGCTTTTATTTTTCATTACTGTTAGATCACAGTGGAGTTTCTTTTAACAATGTGGTGAACATCAATTAACACTGGCCAATATTAACTCTTGTTCTGTTATTTGCTCCTAAATACCAGATGTACCCTGTTAATGTCAATTATATATTTATAGTAGATTATTAGCTACTATTAGGTCACATACCGTTATTATCTTAGCACTGTACTATCTTCAGGTAAGATCATTGAGAAGTTTGTTTTCTTTTAATGATCTGAATATCAACCTAAAACGTAACCCTTTATATAATATAATTATATTATATTTATATAATACATAATACAGTATATTAAATATTTTGTCTCATGTACGTCTAGTTATGATAGTGATTTGGGTCTACATAATTAGGGTCGTCTTGGTATGGTGCTGGCTGCTCTGAGTCTGTGTAGGCGTAGTTGTCTTCCCCGTAGTCCAGGTTTTCATTGTGGTCAGACTGTGGGGAGGTTCTTTTTAAAGAGGCTTTTTTGCTGAAGGCTTGGTACAGGTACACAGCAACGGTAAACTGAACCACCTGCAGACACACAAAGAGGGCCGGGATTAAAAGTGTTTTTCAACCTTGGGGTCAGGACCACATGTGGGGTCACCTGGAATTCAAATGGGGTCACCTGAAATTTCCACTAATTGATAAATTAACCCCAAAAACTTTCTAATTAAAACATATATGGTGAGTTGACAGAGACACTCACAATCCATAAAAGATATGGCAAACTGTGAAGCTGAAACTGAAGCACTGTGGTACTGTTTATCTTTCAAATGTTCATTGTGGTCAGTTTCAGATGCTGCAGCTCTTTCATAATTCATAGTTTGAGTTCTTGTTTGTTCAGTATTAATTGTCGGCCTTGTAAATCCAAGCTGGACTGACTGTACATATCCTGACCAAGGAAAATCAAATTCTCACTTTGTGCAGTAATCTACACCTGGCTTTTCTGCCTCCGTCCATAAAAATATACATTATATAGACTAAAAGTCATCTAAAATCAATATTTATTTGCAACATAGTATAGCAAACTATTACATGATCAAAAACAAATACATTTTAGCAAAAAAAATGCCGCCATTTTGAATGTCCAGGGTCACCAGAAATTTGTCATGTTAAAATGGGGTCACGAGTCAAAAAAGGTTGGGAACCACTGGATTAAACCTGGCCTCTGACTCCTAGAGGCTGCCGGGGTTGTTACACATCAAAATGCATCAGGTGTTTCAGGTCGTTTTATTACCTGGACAAATATGAGGCTGATGTCCATGCCAATGATGGTCAGACCGTTCTTCGTCAGCCAATCACCGAGCTTTGTTTTACAGCCCTGCAACAACACACAACCGAATGTTAGCACTGGAGTCAAAACCATTTAAATTGACATAAAAAGGCAGCTGTTTTGTGTCTAAATGTAAATTAACTGACCTAATCAAAATAAATGTCAACATCAAATTTTCCCACTGTGAGCGAGCTAATATTCTTGGTGATGTCGTGAAACAAACTGTAGCTATAAAAGTGACGATAACCCTACACAACCCTTATCACCCTAAATACACGGTTTCCCATTAAGTTGGGATCATTTTATTTTCAGACACATTATTCTTTTTATTCCTCTTTACACATATCAGTAATCATCTATAACCAGGTTCAATGATTACATACTGAGTCACTTTATCTATCAAGAATAAATCACATTGTCATCATTTCATGAGAAGAGGTTAAAGTAATTTATTCCAACTTCATGGGCAGCATTTCATGTGAAATTTGGATATGTAAATGTATATAACATTTCTGCCTTTCATTTGATCTCACTATTTGCCAGAAATAAAGCGGTTTGTTTTTTTTCTCAAAAGAGTTGTCATAATAAAAATGTCGATGTTAATATAAATACAGTATTATTAATGACATAGCAGAAAAAAATAAATATCAAAATGAACACTTCTTTCATTGGCATTTTTGTATAATTTGTATGTATTTTGTACCACTGTGTATGAGTTGTTTCCATGTCCAACCGACAGGTCAGTGATGTTCATCAGCCCTGAGCACCAGGATGAGTTACCACTATGATATGAGTCAAAACACGAGCACGGAAGAACGTCAGATGTCAGATTTTGTGTGGAGTTGATGAAAGAGTTTTGCAGCCAATCAGAAGGGCCTGTCAGGCCACAGCACTGCGCCTACAGACAGACAGATGGTTAGTCAGAATCAGTAAAGCAGGGGTCTCAAACTCATTTTCTTTCAGGGGCCACATTCAGCCCGATTTGATCTCAAGTGGGCCGGACCAGTAAAATAATAGCATAATAACTTATAAATAATGACAACTCCAAATTTTTGTCTTTGTTTTAGTGCAAAAAACCCCTTCAATTATGAAAATACTTACTTTTAGAAACTATCCCAATAAAAAAAAGATGTGAATAACCTGAAAAAACTGAAAATTCTTAAGAAAACTAAGTGCAATTTTAACAAGCATTATGGATTGGCTCTACAAAGGCAGCAGTAACAGGCAGGAAATTGTTAAAATTGTGCTTAATTTTCTTTAGACATTTCAGGTTGTTCATAGTTGTTCAGGTTATTCGCATTTTATTGTTACGGAACAGTTTGTAAATGTGAATATTTTCATTATTTAATGTTATTTTTTGCACTAAAACAAAGACAAATATTTGAAGTTGCCATTATTTATAGGCATAATGTAATATTTTTTTCACATCAAACCAAGAAGAAAATATGGAGTCGTTATTTTTTGTAGGTTTTTGTGCTATTATTTTACTGTATATCATATTGGTCTGTATGCAGAACCTGAATTAAAATGAGTTCCACAGCCTTGACTGTGGAATTTTTGCACTTTGCAAATTCATCCCACGGGCCGGATTGGAACCTTTGGCGGGCCGCATTTGGCCCCCGAGCCGCATGTTTGAGACCCCTGCAGTAAAGTGTTGAGTCTTTAATATGGAGTTGAAGTTTGTTCTGGTGATAAACTCACATAGTGTTGCACGTTGTCCAATAATTTGTCTTGACCGTTCTCTGCATCCGGATATTCTCGGATGATCTGATTCACGACATTTTCCAAAGCCTCTGCAATCTGAACATAAACATCACGAATAAAGAATACATAAAGAACACACTTGATGAAGTTTAACATAAATTCTGACCCACAACATTTATTCCTGTCTATCTGGTAAAAATGCAGCAACCAGTTGTTTGATTATTACTAATGTGATCAAATACCACGTTTCCACTTCATGGTACCGGCTCGACTCGACTCAACTCCGTTTTTTTGAGTTTCTATTATGCAAAAGAACCTGGAATCTGGTACCTGGTACTACTGTTTTAGTCCTTGCTTGGGCAAGGTTCCAAAACAGGTGAAGAGATACTAAAATGTCACGTGTAAACCCTGCAGTCCACTGATTGGTCAGAGAGTTGGCTCTGTGTCATTGTGTTATCAATGTGTAACATGCCATTTAAAAAAAAAAAAACTGATTTGGAAGTTTACTGTAAATATACCAGTAGGCTAATCCATGATGACAACCCGCAAAACAACACCGTGGTCGGTTGAGGAAATTCAGACATTTCTGTCCTTGGTGGCCGATGAAAAGTTCCACCGTTAGCTTGACAGGACAAAACGCAAGAAGAGAGTTTATCAACAACTCTCTGAGCAGACGCATGACGTCCAGGTGGCACCACAATTGTGGGGCCCATGAAAGGTTCAGTGGCCCCGCACCCCACATTGTGATCACGGCACTACATTTGAAAAGGTAAATAAGTGCTTTAACTAAAAACAAAAAACATGCACAGCACACAAATCCAAAGTAGGGGACCGGTGACTCCCCCCAGGCTGCCCAAGCAGTCTAAGCACAAGGAAATGTAAGTGCAAATGGGTATTGGGAAAAATAAAAACTATAAAAAGACTTAGTGGGAAAAATAAAAACCATAAAAAAGACTTACTGGATAAAAAAAAACAGAAAAAAATTAGTAGGGGGAAAAAAACAGTAAAAAAATTTAGTGGGAAAAAAACAGGAAAAAAATTTAGTAGGGAAAAAAACTAAAAAATTTAGTGGAGAAAAAAAAAAACTTAGTTGGGGAAAAAAACAAGAAAAAATTTAGTGGGGAAAAAAACCCAGGAAAAAAATTTGTGGGAAAAATAAAATAGGAAAAAAATTTAGTGGGAAAAATAAAAAAAAACAGGAATAAGACTTCTGGATTATTTAGAACTGTCTTCTTCCCTGGAGTCTTTATGGGCTCACAGGTTTTCCCTGGATCCTGTCTGGACCTGCTGCTGTGGTCCTGCCTCTCTCCTACCTTCGTCATCATCATTCACTCATCCATATATGGGGTGTGTTCCATAAGCGCTGTAACGGGCATCAAACCGAAAGTGAAACTTAACTTTGGACATTTGACTCCAGGCTTCTATGCCTCTCTTTTACTCTTACACAAAATGTTCACAACTTCTAACTTATATCCACTTGGCCCCCTGGGAATGCTGGGCCCCATGAAGTTGTCATGTTTACCCCCCCTTTATGATGCCCAGCGACCAGGTACTTTAAAGTCACTAGTGTCCTGTAAAGGAAACAGTCTCCAGAAATAGTATCTGCTACCCAAGTCTAGTTGAGTCAAGCCGGTATCATGTAGTGGAAACATGGCCAAAGTCTGAGGAGTCACAGTGACACAGACTGACACCATGAAATATCACCAAAAAAAAGTGTATTATGTATTTATGTGTTCCCATAAAGAGGTTTGTGGAGAATAAACTAGTGTGTGCAGTGTGGTCAGAGGGTGGCACTGTAAACCCTGTCCATCTGGACCCATCTTAGTCCAGGAACCCTGGGACCAGCTCCAGACCTAAACCAGGAGAATGAACCTAGCATACATGTTTTTGAAGGTGGAGGACACTGGGGGAGCTGGGATGTTTCTCCAAACAGAAAAGATACCAGTGCTATTAGAACTGTGGTTTTGTAAAGGGAGTGTCACTCCACTAGACCACCCAAGAGCCTCAGCTGTTGTTGCCATAGCGATGTGGCCTCCATGCCCCATCAGGTCCATGATATGTTCACTGCCACACTGTGTTACTGTTGGTTCAAGAGAAGTGAAGTCAGCTGACCTTGACACTACTTATGAGCAGCAGCAACGTGATGAAGAGCTGCCCGAGGGTGAGGACGATGATGAAGATCATGTACTGAGGAAGAGGAGGAGCAGAGGTCAGAGGTCAGTGTAGCGTAATGAAAGAGCTCAGGTTACATTTACGCTTACAGACGGACTCACCACTAACAGCAGAAATCTGTTTTCACTGTGAGCCCCTAAACACCCCACGATGCTGACCGCCATCACCACACCGCCAATCATGAGCAGCCCCACCCCCACTGTTTTCAGCTCATCTGGACACAAACAAACACACACGGGTTAACACACAAAGGTAAACGCAAACAAAAAAAGGTAAATGTAAACAGAAAGGTGAATACAAACAGGGAATAAACAGAAGAACAAACAAAAAGTAAACACAAACAAAGAAGTGTTTACTTTTTGAACAAACATGTATACAAAAAACATATGAACAAATGAACAGGTAAAACAGCAAATAAGCTAACAGGTTAAAACAATAAAACAATTGGAAAACAAACAGTTTAGACCAGTGTTTTTCAACCTTGGGGTCGGGCGCCCATGTGGGGTCGCCTGGAATTCAAATGGGGTCACCTGAAATTTCTAGTAATTGATAAAAAATTAAAACTTACTAATAAAAATTTACATTATACAGCCTAAATGTTGCCTAAAATTAATGTTTATTTGCAACATATTATAGCAAACTATTACACGATCAAAAACAAATTAAGTTTACCAAATAAAATGTCTCCGTTTTAACTGTCTGGAGTCGCCTGAAATTTCTAATAATTTCTTAAAAAAAAAAAAAAATTAAAACTTACTAATAAAAATTTAAATTATATAGCCTAAATGTTGTCTAAAATTAATGTTTATTTGCAACATATTATAACAAACTATTACATGATCAAAAACAAATTAATTTTAGCCAAAAAAAAGTCTCTGTTTTGAATGTCTGGGGTTGCCAGAAATTTGTGATGTTAAAATGGGGTCATGAGCCGAAAAAGGTTGGGAACCACTGGTTTAGACTAAAAACTAGGAACAATTAAACTCAAACAAACAAAGAGGTAAACACAAACACACTTCTACGCGCACACAGGTAAAGATGTAAACTCAAAGGAACAGGGAAACATAACCAATCAAATATAAACACAAAAGATGTAAACAAGCATATACATATAGGCTAAAAAAACAAAGAAACAAAACAAAGAAGCAAAAAATCAAACCAGCAATCATAAACACAGAGGAAAACACAGACACACACACACACACACACACAAAACAACAGAATAATAAAAAAAAAAAAGCAAATAAGGAAACAGACATTTAACAAACAGATAAACAAATTTCAAACAGTTCAACACATAAACAAAAGCAGGCAGAAAAGCGAATAGATACACAAACAGATTAACATAAAATAACAAAACAACAGACATCAACATTAACAGAGCATCATGGGAGATGTAGTTTTATGCTGAAAATTCATGTGCAGGACAGAGGTCGTTGTGTTACCAGACGAGAGGATGTTGAGGAAGTTTCCACTGTCGAACAGGATCCACACAGCACATCCCACCAAACTCAACCCCAGAGCCTGCAGGCAAAGGTCAAAGGTCAGCAGCACTCTAGGCATTTTAATTTGATTTGTTCAGGTAAAAATAAACCAGGAACCTGTCTTTTATATTTGTTGTGCACCATCTTTTACATTATTTTTCACCTTTTAAATTTTTTTATTTTGTCTTCATCTTTCACCAAGGACCAAAAATCACCTTTAAACTATATAGAAGATTAATTTGACATTTATCTTGATAATTATCAATATCTACCCATATAAAACTGTTTTTTGTGAGAAGATTTGGGACTGCATCTCCCTGAAACCTAAAGCTAAAACCTCTGAGTATGAGGAAAACCCTGAGCACTAATATCTGAAGCGCAGTTTATTCATTCAGTCATTATCTGAAATGTTCACAGCTGGTCAGGAATGTTTCCTTCAAGGATAATAAACAGGTGGAGGCTGTATTTATTTAGCGCTAATCTAACAGGAAGCATCAGAGCCACTAAATCATACTTAGGTGACCGTAAAACAAGATAAATCAGTCCTTTCCCTGATTTTTAATGGTTTGGACAAATAAAGTTGATTTACAGTTTAAAACAGTGATCAGGTTGTTAATATAAACTAAGACTGGAACTAAAACTAGCAGAGAAAAATAATTCCCCTATAACTAAAAAAAAAAAAAAGTTTTTAAAATAACATATTTTCATTTAGTTTTTCTTCCAAAGTTAATGTTTTATGTTAAACAAGAGTAAAATGTCTTTGTACAATATGGGCCTTTATTACATAATGGTTTTGTAAGTCATATTCCATATCGTTCTTTCTGTTATCTGGCCTTTTTCAGCTTTCTTAGATTAAGTCTTTAAATTGTAAAACTTGGAAAACTCAAACTAAGACTAATACTATAGAAAACTTCAACTAAAACTAGTCAATCTAAATCAAACTTACCTATAAAAGTAACAGAAATTAAACCTGAAACAAACAATAAAGACTCAATACAATTAGCTCGTCTATTGATTAGATAATATAATATAATTGTCTTCTCACCAGGAAGATACAGTTGAACACATCTGAGCAAAACTTCAGGAGCTCAATCTTCACCTCCAGCTTCATGCCTGTTTGTCTTTTTGTTTTTTGTTTGTTTGTCTGTTTTCTCCAGCGTTGTGTGATAGAAACTATTCAGAAACAAGGATCTGAATTCTTCTGACTGAGCAACAGGGAACAGAGTTCACTTCCTTATTGTCTTTACACATTAAACAGACCTGAGGGTCTCCACGGTAACACAAAGTTTAATCTACTTTAATATGATCTTTGACTGATCAGTTTTCATTTTTTGCCTTTTAGTGAAACTTCTTTAAAGTCCATTTAAAGTAGAAATAATTATAGGTTTTTGAATATTTATGCCTTAAGTTGTGTGTGAACTACATTTCCCATAATGATTTGAGGCGCAAGCCCTGAATAATCCATGAAGTCACCCAAAATTAAAACAAAAATGGACAAAAAGGAATAAAACACTCAACAAAATGAACAGAATGATGAACAGAAATTAACAAAAATAATACATATGCTTTATGCGCTCAGTAAACTGCATTTCCCATGATGCATTTCAGGAGTGTCTGTTACTACTGCTGAAAACAAAATGACCGGGAAATAAATGGAAAATCCTCCAATTACACAGAGGCATTGTTAACACATCACAAAGGGGTTAAAACCTGTTTTGTGTCATGTTCATTCAGTTTGTTGTTGAATTTTCATGCAAACTTTTTTTTTTGGGGGGGGGGGGGGGGGGGGGGGGGGCTTGGGAGACATGTGACCTGTTAATGAGCCTGATGGAATTTGTTTGTGTTTAATAAGACCAATATAAATGCAGATCTGTACGAGTCAGGTGTAATACTACAGGAGGAGCAACAGAGGGCAGCATCTGACCTCTGACCTCTGAACTGGATCATGGAGAGTTTAGAGAAAACATCAAACATCTTGAAAATCAAATATTTCTCGGTGAATACAAATGCAATACCAGATGTAGGAAAAGATAATCCACCAATGTATGGTTGAGGACATGAGGCATTATGGGAAATGTAGTTTACCTAAAACAAAAGGTTGCCTCGTGACTATCTAGTTACCATTTTACTTCAGTGACACATCTGTTTGGATTTCTCCTATGAATGAACATGAATCAAATCCTTATGTATCAACAAACCTGTTACATCCAACCCCTGAGCCCAGAAGAGAGACTGCAATTTTGTCTTGAAAATGATATTTTTGCCTCATTTTTAGCCTTTGTCAGTCCTTGCAGTTGAGTCCCAAGTGTAGTCAAAATGGTGACTTTTGGTTGTGCTGGTGTGACAGTGTGGTAAATTTTCAGCGTAAATAACTTCAAGTCCCTGCATTTGTTTTGAGTTACATGTACTAAATTTTGTAGACATATACAGAATATCAGGTCCAGATGCACAACAAAGTCTCTTGAGCCGTGCCCTAAGTCCAAATGTATGTCCACCATTTTGGATTTAATGCCTTTGAGACCTACAACCTTATTAAAACCCCTCAACTGCAGCTCTGGTATTCATGTAGGGTGAGGACCTCATCGTCATTAGTTGCAGCTTTATCAGATGTAATGATGATGATGTTGTACATGGTGATGTTTTTCTTTTTTCTTCACTAATATGAAGCCTGATGAGGTGTGTAGCGTGATGGTACAGAAACATTCACATCTGAGACATTTCCATACAGTGGTGGAAAAAAGTGTTTGGACACCCCATGCATTTGGGATGTATTGCATTAAGAATCACTCTTAAGTCATTGAACTCTGTCAACTATTGTTGTGTTCTCCAAACCCACATGCTTCCTTCTGCACATGCTCTGTTCCATTGTGGTCAAAACTTGATGTTTCAGTAGATAATGAACCACGTCCAGGACATGACATGTGGAAACTGTCTAGAATTTAGCTTTATTTTTTCTTGTCAACAATAAAATTTTAAAAATTGCATATGTTTGTGTCTGTCTAATGCAACCACACCATCTGAAACAGAAAAAACACTTTTCTGCAAATATTTCTTGTCTATATTATATGTCTATATTTCATGTTTGTTGAAACCTGTCCCACACCTGAACATCAGACTAGTGGATCCTCCTGTCACTGACTAAACCCTGAACACCTCAGTGACCACACCGATCCTGGATCAGCTGGACACTAACCTCAGTGTCACTGTGTTGTAACCAAGTGACAGTGATGACACACCAAACGACTGCAGCTGATTGGCTGGCTGCCCATGGTTTTAAACCATCTGCAGTAAAACTTCGCTGTGTTCTGATGAACGTGGGAACAACTCTGTGCTCGTATTCAGCACGACCTTTGACCCCACTGAGACTCACTCTGAATCTGTAACACCTTTCTCTTTAACTCAGGGTCAAAGGGCACGCTAAGTGTTTATATTTATCTTCATTGTAGCAGTGGGGCTCAGTCTGTGGTCCAAGGACCTTCAGGGGTCTGTAAGGACTTTCCAGGGTCGGATTTTAAAGAAAAGGATGAAAATATGTATTATTACGCTTTCATAGTGTAGAATCAGATGAAAATAAGATTCATTTATTGTCTGCTTGTGTAAGTGGTTGATATCTGAGCAGCATGTGGCCTCGATGAGTCCGCCACGTTTGCACTGTAGAACACATCAGACTTCATCACTTGTTATTCTCTTTAGCTTACCGGCCGATAGGCTGTAAGTTATTGCTGTCATGTGGCCTCTGGTGTCTGCGTTGTCTGTCGTCGTCTGTCATTGTCTGTTGTCCGTTACAAAACTTTCAATCATCTTCTTCTCCGAAACTACAATTCCGATTGACTTCAAACTTGGTATACAGCTTCTTTATGATGATGTCAACAAAAGTTAGTGAAATTATTTGGATTCGGCTCTGATTTTGGATTTGGTGCGACTTTGAAAAGTTTACCCATTATAAGAGATATGAAGTGCCGGTAAGCTACAGGGCCTTTGGTCCTAGTTTTGTGATTTATATCAGGTGACACCCCGTGTTAAGGTACATTACAGCCAGGCTTAACATACCCTGAGCTAAAAAAGACCAGAATGGACCAAACAAACAAACGAAGGACCTTCGTTTTTATTCTTTCATCTGCTGTAGGTGAGGATGGTGTTGGGGGGATGATTGGGGGGGTGGGGTTCAGTTGGATTCAGTTTGCAACTTCATCAAATGTCTCTAAATATCACACAACCAGCCATTAAGAATTGACTTCTTTTTTTTTTTACTCAAGTGCAACTCAAGTGCAAACATGGGATTTGATGGCGTTAAACTTTGAGT
This sequence comes from Sphaeramia orbicularis, assembly GCF_902148855.1. Classification (NCBI taxonomy): domain Eukaryota; kingdom Metazoa; phylum Chordata; class Actinopteri; order Kurtiformes; family Apogonidae; genus Sphaeramia; species Sphaeramia orbicularis. The sequence continues at coordinate 21,813,673 of NC_043972.1, forward strand.
CCTTTTAATTATCTTGGGATTTGGTTTTGACCTCTGACTTCTTTTTATGATATTGATACGTCTCTGGAAAGCTCTCTGTAACACTAGTAAAGTAAAAGTACTGTATAAATAAAGTTTATGTTAAAACTGCTTGTTGTACACTCACTCACACTGTGTTTCTCAGCAGGAGGAATTCCTGACAGGCAGCTCCATCCATCACCCTCCTCCCCTAGCTGCCCCATGGCATGCTGGGAGTTATCACTGGGACTTCTGGGAGACTGGATTACAGTTGGCATCCAGTTTAGAGAAGACAGTGGATATTCAAGTTGGGGTGGATCCTGGGAGGGAGATAAACCCTGAGTCTGAACTGTCAGGCTGCTTTTACACATCCAAGTTCAGTCTTTTCAGCCAAAACTATGAACAAATTTGCCATAAAATTTATCCTGTAAATTTTACTAACTCTAGATAAGTGGATATTTATTTAGTGGAAATTCAGATGGAACATTGTTTATCCTTTAAGTGACAGAAGAGATTAAATGTTATTTACTCATTTATTAGATATAAACAAGACAATATAATTAACAGACCACTCATTTTGTTGCTTTAATAGGGAAATGAGGCTTTTTAGATTCAAGCAAGGATGTTTTCAAGATAATCCATGACAGAAACTGGGCAAAGATAGAAATTCGGGGGTGGAATGAAATGATCCTGCTGACAAACACACTAAATAAGAAGTTATACTAACTTTCATCCATTTCCTGAAGAGCTGACTTAACTCTTGTCTTAAAACAACTCTTAAACCTCTGATTTAATGATTTATACCACAACTCACTCTGAAGACAGATTTATGTGCCCACAATGCGAGAAACACTCTACATGTTAGAATCTGTCCTGTGGGAATTTTACTTTCTTCATGTGTGACTGCACTGAACAAAACAAACGCTCACGTCACTTTTAACCACTGAAGTGGTGTCAAAAGTCCACACATATTTCACTCCAGTGGAAGATTACATAAAATAAACTGAAGCAAAAAGATTAGCTCTGAAATTGTTGACATTTTTGACATTGTTTTAATTTTGTCACATTGTTCTTTCTTGATCCTCTCCATGTCACCTTCATCCAATTGTGTTGTTTTAATCCATTTTTTTTTCTGCGTGATACTCATCAATTACTAAATGATCCACTGTGGAAATGCAGTGTATTTATGTATTTATATTCTTTTATTTATAAATGGATTTTAGGTTAGCCTGTGTCATATGTACTGGCCTACATTGATCTGACAGACATGAATAATTCTATTTCTTGATTGCCTTTTAAATGTTTTTGCACTGACTTTTATTTGTAGTTTGTTTCAGAGTGGCTGTATGGCTGATATTTCTGTCCTTCTGTAACCTGCTGCTGCTGTCTTGGCCAGGACACTTTTGCAAAAGAGCTTTTTAATCTCAATGACTAATTATTTTTTCCTGGTTAAATGAAAGGTAAATGAAAAAATAACAAGTCTACTTAAACATTTATGTAGCTTTATGTAGTTAAAATCAATAACATTTGCAAAACTTAACATCTTGTGTTTGCTGAAAATATGGCAGTGATGTCTTACTTATTTTTGTCCAAAATCCTTAAAGCCCAGTTATACAGACACTGTGGATCAACTGTCATGTATCTACAGATTAATGTCCTTGTTAATGATATTAGAAACTGGTGTGTATTTGAGGCCCCACCCCCTCTTCTCCCTCTTCTCCCTCTTCTCCATGTCTCTCTCTCCTCTCAGTTTGCATTTGTCTCTCGTCCAGGATGAACTACTGGCCACTCGCTCTCTCGTTCTGCATCGCCCTGCTGATGGTGTCCAGCTGTGGTGAGTGACCTGCGACCTTTGACCTCTCTGTCTGTTGGACAGTCTGGGTTTAGTCAGAGCAACTGAAGTAAAGTTTTAAGTGAACAGTTGTAGTTTAAGAGAAGTGAAACTAACTCTGGAGAATTAAAAATACCTCAGACTGAATGAAATGAAGTGAAAACTGTTTAAATTCTCAATCTACAGTGACTGGAAACAGATTTTATTTTATTTTTTCATGTTTTTGATTCACATTTTAATGTGTTTTAAAAACCAAAGATTTCAGACAGACACAGGTTTAAATCTATGTACATGAAGGTACATGTGATGAACTTCACGAGCCAGAAACAGGACTAAACGTGTTAGAACAGACACGCCACACTTCATTATGTTTCCACACTTTAAAGGAACAGTCCACTAATTTTCTGTTTTCTGGATGTTTTCTTCAAATTGTGTTCAGACTAAAAAGAAAGTCAGTTTATGTGCAGCACAGTTTCATCACTGCAAAGATGCACGATCAAAATATTTCAGTTTGAGTGAAAAATGTATGTGCATTTGTGTGTTACAGAAACTGAACAAACATGAAGTGAAGAAAAGTCAGTGACTCAGTTTTCAGTTGTACTTTACTGGTAATCTATGAATCACAGGATGTTGGAATAATCCTCAACAATGCGACTGTTTGAGTCTTCGCTCTCCTCCCTTCTGTTATCTTCATTTTCCTTCTTGCTATATGAAAAGAACGATAACCTCCAAAAGGCAACATACTGCCATTATTTATAGTTTATTCTATTTTGTTTTACAGGTCTGATCCATTTGAGATCCCATTAGGCTGAATGTGGCTCCTGAACTAAAATGATTTTGACACCCTTGTTATCTTTGGTCTAATTTTTGCATTTCACACATGGGCCAGTTTGGGCCCGCAGACCGTATGTTTGGCACCCCCAGTTCAACCCTCTATTTATGCCTCTATCTGCTGGAGAAACTCAGTTTATTTTGACTTTCACAAAGAAGCTTCATCAAATTTTTCACGAGTTGAAAGTCCCGTTGTCAGACAAATTCACATTTTCACATCTTTACATTGACTTTGTATGTAATTACACTACTTTTGGTCTGGTCTCAGTAAGAAAACGGTGGATGGAGACTAAAACCCACTTTTTGTATTACCTGTGAATCTCATGTAATTTGTAAAAATCTGAGCTCTGTGTGATATGATTTAATCTGGTGAGAATCAGCCATGACTGTAATGTGTAAAGTAAGAATTCCACCACAAATTACCCACCCTGTCTAAGCATACACAGAGGTCCTGTGATAATAGCTGTTTGTACAAATCCACATTTGTAATTTAATGATATTTACAAACATTTTTTGTTTCCTTCGTGCACTGATGCAGCCTGTTACCTGATAGAGGATGATGAAGACTGTGCTAAATGCAAGTTGTAAAAGTGTTTTGGGAGGAAATTCAGGAGGCTCATGTCATAATAATAACAAAAGTATAGAATGGATTTTTACTGAACGAACAAACTTAGAAAACTCAGATGATGATGGATGCATAACAGCATCAGTAAGGAACATGTTTTTATTTTTCAGCAGTGATCTGTAATTACAGCCGGTGAATAAGGTCAGTAAACACACGTAGAAAACAGACTTATCACCTGCAAATGTGTCACATAAAACACAGACATAAGGGGTTAATTACCAGAGGTCCACAAGTTAAACTGTGCAAATAGGTTTTAAGGCTGCTCTTTGGGGAACATGTTTATTACTGCTGTAAAGTTGGACATTTTAAGATGAAGCCCAAAGGGGTTTGACTCACTTTTGAAGCCTCAGGTGGATATTTCAGGATCTGACATGTCGGCTTCATCCTACAGCTGCAGAATCTGACACTAGGTTCATGCAGATCTATTTCATGTGTGGAGCAAGGTTATTATCGTTAACGAAAACTAACGAAATGACGAAAACTAGAATTGAAAAAAACATTTTCGTTGACTGAAAGAAATAAAAACTATAATTAAAAGAAAAAATGATAACTAACTTAAACTGTATTGTGTGCTTACAAAACTAACTAAAACTTATAAAAATTATGGATAAAATTCTTTTCGTTTTCATCTTTGCCAATGTAGGATTGATACAAAATCGATTTTTTTTTTCACTCTAGCAATTTTAGCTAGCGGCACCATAAGAGACTTTACAATCCATCACTTCTTGTCACTTGTCGTTTAGAGTCGTCTTCTCATATTTGCTGCCTGGAAACATGCAGACTAAAGTTGGGAGAAAGCAGCAGAGTCCTGTATGGGATTTATATGAATACGACGACGAAGAAGATAAAAGATACGTCAAAACTAAAACTAATACTAAAACTAAACTAAAACTAAGCATTTAGAAAAAAAATAAAAACTAATAAAAACTAGCAAACGTGCTCTAAAAACAAATTAAAAAACTAACTGAATTAGAGAAAAAAAAAAAGTCAAAACTAAATAAAACTAAACTATAATGAAAAATCCAAAACTATTACAACCTTGGTGTGGAGAGAGACTTGGATGGTTGAGACTACTGCTTACTATTATAAGTCTAATGGAAATATGTTTTTATTGATGAAAATAAGAATTGTGGTTGAATGAGCAGAATTATGAGCAGAACAAAACAGACTTCTTCACAATCATCTTCATCTAGTGTTAAGATGCATTACTTTTGCCTACTGCAGCCCCTTTTCCACCAACATTACAAGGAATTTATTTACCTGGGTAAAAGAATTACCGGTAATCTATGCAGTTTGTCTTTCCACTGCATCTCAGAGTTCTGGAAATGTAATCAAATTCTGCAAATACGTTCAAGTTTTTTCAGGGATGTTTTAACCTGGGCAATTTTGGTGGAAACATGCTGAGGTTTTTCAAAATCCCAGGTAAAGTTAAAGTTCTTGGTACAGTTCCTGCTGTGGAGAAGGGGCTGAATATAGAACAGAATTGATATCACCTGAACTAAAAAGCAGACCAGACAACAGAACGGACAGAACAAAACTAACAGGGAACTTCGACGTTTAGAGGAAGGTGAGACGGGTAATCCATTCATTCCAATCTGCACCTTCACCACTAGATGTCACCAAATCACACTGAAACTTTAAGGACTTCACCATCTTAATGTTAACATTGCGGTAAATATGGAGAAAACTTAGTGGCCAAGGGTGAATTATATATATCAGCGTTCTCCATGGCAGACGACGCCACTGAATTCTAAAATTACACAAACAAACTCAGTTCAACAGACTTGAACCTTAGTGAAACGGCATGAGTTTGAAAATCACCTGGTGTGACAGGAACAGATAAGACTGTGTGAATCACGACTGGATTCGTTTCATTGGTTCTTGGTCGTGTAGATAAAGGAGTATGTGTTGGAGACAAACCCCTCATCCTTTCACTTCAGTAGATCTTTGATTAAGAAACACCCAAAACCTCAGTGGCCAAATCTGCTCTCCATGAACCTATTCTGTGTGGTCTTTTTTTCATTGTTGTACTCGTCTCTACAGATTCTTTGTGGTTTTAATGTTGAAACTTTATCTGCTGGATGTGATTAGACAGACACACAGCTGCTCTGCTTTCATACTCTGTCACTGATGAATCACAACACCTGAAGACGAGAAACCAAAACCTGGACATGAGGCGTCCTGTTCCTTCATACGAACACATCCATCACTACTGGAGCGATGAGGCTTTACGCACCATAGATATCATGGCTCCTTACTGTTCCCAGAAGACTATGGAAAACCACCACCTGGCCTTTATACTTTAAGAGCACATTTTAAAATCTGTTAAATTTTTTCTCTTTAACTTTTATAAACTGATCCAATTGATAGATGTTACAATTTCAGAGGGAATATTTACTCATCTCATCCTTTTACCTAGTTTAATGAACTTCATTTCTATGCACCGCTCAATTAAAGTAAATTAAAACAAAAACCATAATTTCAGTGAGATGTGTTCACTCTCCTTATGACACAATCTATTGATGCAGTTCTCTTATGTTCACGGTCAAAGTGAACTTGACCTTGAGATGTAATCAGTTCATCCTTGCATGCAAGTGAATGTCTGTGGCAAATTTAAAGCCATTTTGTCCAAGCTGTTCCTAAAATACTGCATTTTACACATAACTGGGACCAATTGGACAAACCTTTGTCTAGAGTACAGGTGTCAAGCATATGGCCCACGAGCCAAAACCAGCCCACCAAAGGCTCTCAGTCTGACCCGTTGGATAAATTTGCATAGTGCACAAATTACACTGAGGATATTAATAATCAAGAGTGTCAAAATCATCAAACCAATTTGATCTGAAGCAGGTCAGTAAAATGCTATAATGATAACTCCAAAAATGTATTTTTGTTTTAGTGTGAAAAAAGTAAAATTATATGAAGAAAATGTTTATATTTACAAACTATCCTTTCACAAAAAATGTGAATTGCATGAACAAATACACTGTTGACCACAAAGTTGGAATAAAATGTTTTTACCTCTTCTTATGAAGTGATTATGACATTGTGATTTATTTGTGATAAAGTGTAACTGAGACTCAGTATGTAATCATTGCACTAGGTTAAAGGTGATGAGTAAAAATAGGAATAAAAAGAGGAATGTGCTGAAAACAAAATTATTCCAGCTTTATGGGCTACAGTGTACATGAATAACCTCAAATGTCATAGAAAATAAGTGAAATTTTAACAATATATTTTTACAAAAATTTGTGTATTGGTAGATCCACTGTGATCTGAAAGTTGTAATGCACATGTGTAACTGATGAGCTGAATATTGTTAAAATTATACTAATTTCTCATAAGACATTTCAGGTTGTTCATGTTTATTGATTGCTTTTTTAAAGATAGTTTACAAAAGTAATTTTACTTTTTTGGACTGGAAGTTTTGGAGTTGACATTATTTATAGGTCATTATGTTTTTATTATATGGGTCTGGCCCACTTGAGATCATATTGTGCTGTATTTGACCCTGATCTAGTCTGGTCTAGAGATCAACCGAGGATGAAACAGAACTTTCAAAGATGGGTTGAAATATAGAGGTCTAGCTCTGAGACAAGCGTAGGGTATCTCTCATCAGAGGGAATCTCACAGTGTCAGATACAAAATGCAGGAAAATGATGCTTTTCTTAATAAATACCAATGTCAGTGTGTGTGTGTTAAACTACTAAACTGTACTAAACTAAACTAACCTGTTGCACAAATATAGAAAAGAAAACATAATACCTGCTTCTGCAGTGTAATGGACAGGAAAATAAAGCTGCAGAAAATACTAGAAATGCTCATGTAAAGTACCTTAAATTTACACTGAAGTACAGCACTGCAGTAAAAGTACCCGTTGGCTTATTAGCAGGATTAGTTGTTGATCAGTGTAGAGCTTCTTGTGTGTTCTGAGTCGTTGAGTTCACATTGCAGGCAAGTCCCGACACGTAAAACGGCTCCAGGTGACGAGTTTTTATCTAAACAGACGAGTTCGATTCCAGGAAGTGAGAGTCCAAAAAATGACACCGAAGGTTAAAATCTGTACGTTTATTCTGCAGAAAATATCTGTTAACAGATACTGGTGGATTAGAGAGTACACAAAAACCACCAACTTCTGATGCACACAGGAAAGAATCAGCTCCTGCAATATTTGAACAAAGTACTCAAGTGAATTGTGTTCTTGCAAAAGTTACATATTCAAGTGTAGAGAGATTTGGTTCACTTTATAGTAGCAGAAATATTATCAGACATGCAAATATCTGCTGTAAATGTGTCCTGTTGTGCATGTAAAACAATGAATGGACTTGTACTTTAGAAATAACAAGAAAATCTGAAAAATAAATAAAAAACAAACTGACATATTCTAAAATTGGTGATGAATCTTAAAATTATCTCTCCAGCTACTCAACAAAAATGAAAAAAAGTGAAACTATCTTAAAAAGCAGGGATGTGATAACTCCCATTTTAACTTGTTGTTGGGTAAATCTTTATCAGCGTGACCTGCAGTATAATTAAAACAGAAGGCTTGAAGACTTGTTTCATGTGAGCAATATTATATTCGCCCTGGTAAACCCCTAGGCCAGGGCGTAACATCTTTGTATAGTGTGTGTTTCTGATGTGCAGATATTTTGTTGTTAAAAACAGGAAGTGAGTGTTCAGGCCATCAGCCACAAAACAAGTTATGAGACATGAATCTGCAACTAAAAAAGTCCCAGAATTCCACAAAATGATATGAACTGAACCTGGGCCAGAATTCAGTTCAATCATGTTACAAAATGTTGTGTTTCTTTCTGTTTTTGTAATATTTATTTACACAGAGCCAGATTAAAAGGAAGTCTCAGATTTTCAGAAGTATTAATTAATTATTCCCATTTTATTTCTAACCAGTCAGCCGCTGTTACTGTGTAGAAGTAGCCAATGAAATGTAGAGAATTCATAGAACATAAAGAGAATATCACATAATATTGTATCAGCCTGAATATTAAATACATCTTGAAAATTCATTTAAATTAGCACTGGAATATTTTCACAATGTGTGGTGCAGTGTATGGAAAATACTAACGCAACATATTTTTTAAATCACAAAAGTCCATGTTTTTTTTTGTCACAGACTTAAATAGAGGAACAGTCATCATTTTATTCAAATTCAAATGAAAAAAAAAGTACCAAGGTGTTTTGTTTTGGGGTTTTTCAGATTCGGGAGATGCTGGAAGCCAAGAAGATGATGACTACGACTATGGGACACCGACACCAACGCCTGACTATGATTACACTGCCACCTTCGACTATTACTATGGTGAGCACAAAAATATCAAAATTTTACACTCTACCAGGGTGTCATCAAACACCCCCCCCATCACTACCAAAATTTAATCATTTGTTCCTTGTGCCAGTATTGACATTTCCTGAAAATCCGTCCATAACTTTTTGAGTTATCTTGCTAACAGACAGACAGACAAACCCCGATGAAAACATAACCTCCGCCATTACACTTGGCGGAGGTAATAATAAATCCCATTAAGTATCATTTCCCCTGACCATGTAGTCACTTCAATATGGACAGTTCAGATTATGTCATTTTTTTTGGAACACCCTATATATACTATATATATATATATATATATATATATATATATACACACATATATATATATACATATATATACATACACACTATATTGCCAAAAGTATTCGCTCACCCATCCAAATAATCAGAATCAGGTGTTCCAATCACTTCCATGGCCACAGGTGTATAAAATCAAGCACCTAGGCATGCAGACTGCTTTTACAAACATTTGTGACAGAATGGGTCGCTCTCAGGAGCTCAGTGAATTCCAGTGTGGAACTGTGATAGGATGCCACCTGTGCAAAAAATCCACATAACCACATAATGAAATTTCCTCGCTCCTAAATATTCCACAGTCAACTGTCAGCTGTATTATAAGAAAGTGGAAGTGTTTGGGAACGACAGCAACTCAGCCACGAAGTGTTAGGCCACGTAAACTGACGGAGCGGGGTCAGCGGATGCTGAGGCGCATAGTGCGAAGAGGTCACCAACTTTCTGCAGAGTCAGTGGCTACAGACCTGCAAACTTCATGTGGCCTTCAGATTAGCTCCAGAACAGTGCACAGAGAGCTTCATGGAATGGGTTTCCATGGCCGAGCAGCTGCATCCAAGCCATCCATCACCAAGTGCAATGCAAAGCGCCAGATGCAGTGGTGTAAAGCACGCCGCCACTGGACTCTAGAGCAGTGGAGGCACGTTCTCTGGAGTGACGAATCGCGCTTCTCCATCTGGCGATCTGATGGACGGGTCTGGGTTTGGCGGTCGCCAGGAGAACGATACTTGTGGGACCGCATTGTGCCAAGTGTAAAGTTTGGTGGAGGGGGGATTATGGTGTGGGGTTGTTTTTCAGGAGCTGGGCTTGGCCCCTTAGTTCCAGTGAAAGGAACTGGGAATGCTTCAGCATACCAAGACATTTTGGACAATACCATGCTCCCAACTTTGTGGGAACAGTTTGGAGCTGGCCCCTTCCTCTTCCAACATGACTGTGCACCAGTGCACAAAGCAAGGTCCATAAAGACATGGATGACAGAGTCTGGTGTGGATGAACTGGACTGGCCTGCACAGAGTCCTGACCTCAACCCCATAGAACACCTTTGGGATGAATTAGAGCAGAGACTGAGAGCCAGGCCTTCTGTCCAACATCAGTGTGTGACCTCACAAATGCGCTGCTGGAAGAATGGTCAAAAATTCCCATGAACACACTCCTAAACCTTGTGGACAGCCTTCCCAGAAGAGTTGAAGCTGTTATAGCTGCAAAGGGTGGACCGACATCATATTGAACCCCATAGACTAGGAATGGGATGTCACTTAAATTCATATGCGAGTCAAGGCAGGTGAGCAAATACTTTTGGCAATATAGTGTATATATACACTATAAGCTAGTTACCTCTGCCAGGAGGTATTGTGATCACTTTGCTTTGTGTGCGTGCTTGCGTGTTTGTTTGTTGGCAAGATAACTCAAAAAGTTATGGATGGATTTTCATTAAATTTTCAGGAAATGTTGATACTGGCACAAGGAAGAAATGATTCAATTTGGTGGTGATTGGGGAGGGCAGATCTCTCTTGGCGGAGGTCTGCGCTCTCAGAGTACTTTTCTGGTTCACCTATGACATCACCCACTCCCACATTTTAACCCCTTTTGTAAAATTCCAGCCCCCCCCAAAAAAACAATAAACAAATGAGACAAAACACAAAATACTGCATCAAAACAGTTAAGAAACAAATGGGAGATGAGTAATTATACAGTCTATGGTTTAATATTGAATATTTAAAGAGAAGCATAGGTCTGAATAAATGATAATTGTGAGTACTTTGTGTTTTTTGCAGTGACGGGGTCGTGGCCACATCGTGCAACCACAAAGGTGAGAATCTGTTGGTTTACTTTGTGCAGATTTAAGTTTTCAGTGAAGTTTTGCCATTTAATATCTGAATTCACATGTTCTTTCAGGGTTGTACAATTGGGTAGGGATGCTAGGGACACGCCCCTAGTACCAATATCCAGCCACTACTGTGCAATCATTATTAAGTCCTGCCTCTAGTCTAAATTTCGCTCTCCGATTGGCTCTGCCGGTTTCTCGCTAACATACATGTGATTGGCTGTCCCCGCTGTCATTCCATCTGCTAGTTAAAGCTACTTGCAAACTGCTAGTTGGACAGGACAGGAGGCAGTGCATGGATCTGAAACCACCAATGGAGGATGTCAACATGTTTGGCATTTGTTCTGTCTGGGTCACATCAGCTAAACGGATTTTAATATCAGTGGTGTCATTTACATTTGTATTTGTGTCTGTATGTGTGCATGCTTGGTAATTAGGATTTAAAGGATGTTAAAGAAAAGAAAACTGGACATAAGACAATTCTTTAGCAGTCAAAGTGTAAGTTACTTCAAGGGTATAGAAGTGTAGAGCAGGGGTGTCGAATCCTGGTCCTCGAGGGCCAGTATCCTGCATGTTCTAGATGTTTCCCTCTTCCTGCACACCTGACGGTTGTTGTCAGGCTTCTGCAGAGCTTGATGATAGGCTCATCATGTGAATTAGGTGTGTTGGAAGAGAGATACATCTAACACATGCAGGATACCGGTCCTCGAGGACCAGGATTGGACACCCCTGCTGTAGAGGCTCAACAATACAGATATTGAATAAAAGACAATATTTAATGGCAAACAGATACACTTCTTTGAAGTTATTTTTACTTATTGTCATGTATTTGTGTGGAAGAGAGCAATGGTTTAAAAATCATAAATAAAGACAATTTGTGGGGAAAATACAATAAAACCTCAGATTCTAGATGCTCATGGGATTTTATACATCCATATTTTTGGGGAATAAATTACATGTAATAATTGAAAGTAAAAGCCTTTTTGCTCAGGCAATAATTTTACAGTTAAACTCTTTGATCATTGTATCCCTAATCTGTTCATGTGTCATGCATCAACATGTTTTTGTCAGGTGACAGACAGTACAGAGGCTGGAGCAGATGGAGAAGGAGCCAGAGGAGGTAGAGGAAGAATGGCAGGAGTAGATACAGGAGAAGTAGTTGAAAATTCACAGGTGAGGTTGAATGATGATGGATATGTTTGTCATGAGATTCAGCATTGTGACAAATGTTAATGTAATGATCTGATTAATGATGCTTCACCCATGTGGCTTTAAAATCAGAACTTTATATAAAGTCTGGTGTTCTAAGAGGCCTCATCATGTATTACTAGTGTTACTCTACAGCCCTGCACTACAGAGTAAAGATGAGAACTCCTCAAAGATTCATCTTTCATTAGTTCCTTTAACCTATAACATTGCAGAATGCATTAAATTCTTGTATTCTCTTTAGATATTCAAATATGCATTATAAACATGTCAATTACTTTTTTTTTTTTTTTTTACAATTTTTTTTTTCTCTGTGATTGTTTGCCTGTTTGATCAGCTCTGCATGACCTGAAATTATGATTGCAAATGCAAATAAACATCAACTCTCTGAAGTGCTGCTTTAGAGCACTTTTGTATCCCCACCAGTGTCAAAATCAAACCTACTCCACTGTGGACATTTATGCACCAGTAACACACCATTTACTATCAGCGTTTGTGTTATTAATATTAATATTAGTCATCAGGATACTCGTCTGTCATTCCCACTGTGACCCCCCCTAAATGTAGCACTGTCCTGTCTGTCTGTCAGGCCTCTGCAATTGGTCAGCTGACTCCGACACTCCTCTTGGGATTGGTTGTCTGTCATATGTGGGATTGATGAGGAGGAGGAGCCTGGACCATCTGCAGAGAGGTGACTGTGAAGACAACCCTGTTGTAAAACCTGTCATGACCCACACTAACTGTCACCTTTCAAAGACCAGGATCAATTGTTACTTCACTGAAAATAAAAATCACATAATTTCTGTTTAACAGTTAAAAGTGTCTTTACAGAGAAAAATGAAAGAAAACTACAAAAACACATTATTAGTACTCTTTTTGTTGTCATGTACATTGTTTTAATAAATTAACAGCTAGGAGGAAAATAAAATCAGGGTAATTTCATATAGTTCAATATGTCTGCATTTTTATCAAATCTGACAAGTCTTATTTCTGCAGGGCTGTGACCTCTGACCCCTGACCCCAGCTGCTGTTCACAGATCAGCTGATCAGTTCATCTGTTATTATGGCAATGCACTGCCCTGATTGTCTGACTGCCTGTTTATAGTTTTTATCCTGAAATAAATGATTTTTTATGAACTGATCGAAAAGAATGACTTCAGTTCTTGTAACATTTGACTGTACATCAGGATTTCATCTGAACAGTGCGAGTCCACTCATACAGGAATTATTGTATTACCATCATTATTTACTTACTGCTGACACTTCTGATTAAAGACTTTCATAAACAATGTAATCACAACAAATGCAGGACGAGGAGACCTTCAGATGCATTCTGTTGTATTTGTTCATTAGTTTTTGACTTGTTTGTTGTGTCTTGTTGGTTGTATGTTTCTAGTTGCCTGAAAATTACTTGGTAGAAGTGATTACTGACATTATCAGACTATGCTGTGACTGACAGACAAGTACATTTACTGAACAGTTTTGATGGTGGAAAAGTCAGTAAAAATGTCCACATCATGGCAGTTCATGATACATTTAGGCCCGATGTGGTCACATAACTTATCATTTGGGTCTAGAGCTCCAAAAGTGTAACTGTTTGTTTGTGTCCTGTCTATCATCCTCCACTGACAGCAGACCAATTATAGGAGTTCATGGAGAAAAAAAACCTCAGTGAAACACATGGAGTTTGATGCCCTCTGCTGGTTAAACTAACTAAATACACATGAACCTCAAATCCAGTGATGAAGAGGAAATCACAAGGTTTGATCATCTGTCAGGAGGCAGAGATGTCTAACCTTTACTTCTCAGTGACCTCCAACAGTTTCTGTGGTAAACAGTCTGTTCTATTCAAGTATCAAACATCATATGATTGAGAACCTCATGTTCCACCCAGTTCATTTAAAGTCAGTTTTAGATTTGCTTTGACAATGGATGAATTTCCTAAAGTATAAATAAAAAAAAAAATACAATATGGCATGTTCACTAAGTACACATATACTTCAGGAAAGTGGGTTTTTGTTATTTAGAAAAGTGTTTATAGGTGTTTCAGACTTCAAAATTAATGTCTGTCTACATGAACTCTAACGTTTTCAAGGACTGAATTGGTCAAAACATTTACATAAATTTTGACAGAGTGGACACTTTGTTCTTTAAGGTTATATATACAGGTTATTTGGTAACCAACACAATAATAAAACATAACTAGCCCGCATTCGAAAACCTTTGCCCTTCAGTCCATGCCGAAGTTCTAGCACATACGGACAGACAGGCGGACGACAAACTGATGACAATACACTGCGGCGAGGTCTGAGGGTAAACACTCCATCAAAATCCATGTCTTTGCAGATCATCTACAAACCTCAGTCCAAAATATAGTATAAAATAATTATTTTGTTACGAAATCATTGTGTCAATAAACTGGAAAGGAATGGAAGGGGTTATATGTAGAATTTCTACTTTCAAATACCAAAAACCTTAAAATATCCTCTAAGTGTCTAGAATAAAAACTTGCATTAGATTGTAGATGGATTTGTGTAACCACTAGAGGGAGTAAATGACTCAGTACCGATCTCCAATGGTGAGGAAAACTGACACCACAAGGCCTTTGACCAAAGCATCAGACAGTGACCAGATGGGATGAGAATCACTAAGAAACAACTTATAGAGTAAAAGAAAGTCACCAAGTGATTAAAAACAAGAAGCAGAGTTGTTCTTTTCACCTCTGGACACATCTCTAAATGAAAATAATAGCTGGATGCTGAAATGGCAGCATTTCCTCTACATGGGTAAGTTTGATTATGTGGCTTATGAAGGTATACAGTTATGTGATATCTTTTCAAGTCTCTTGCTGTTTTGTCCAAAAATAGAGTTAACAGAGCTAATGTCAACTGATGCAGTATGTGAAGATTATAACACACAAACATACCATTGATTTGTTGGTGGTTTTGGTCCTAAATGCGTTCTGGTACATGACTTCTCCTGTGGTTGAGAGTTTGCAAAGTACATATAACAGCTTTACCAGTTTTCAAAGTTTTTTCAAAGCAGGACAAATAATGTTTTAACTTTGATGGTGTTTATTACAATAGAAACAAACATAAGTAACATCTCAGAAACACAATGAGATGGTCAGTGAAGCACACAGAGGTGTTGAAACGACCAAAGAAAAGCCGGACATCTAGATTCTCACCTGAGATGTCATCACTTGGATTCAAACATAACTTTCAAACAAACAAACAAACTTTGGTCCTAAATGTTACTTTCCATTATTATCCACCTTCCTCGTCCTCAGTCCCTGAGCATCGTCTGTCCTGCCATCGCCATATACTCATCTAGCTGATCGTCAAGACGCCTCTTGGACTTTGACATATAGTCCTCCAGCTGTTGGTCCAGTCGTGTCTTTGACATTGACATGTACGCATCTAGCTGTGCATCCAGCTGCTGCTTTGTTGGCACAGGGTTTCTGTTGATGCCAGATTGCTTCACGGCAGTGTCTCTGCCCCTTGAAGATCTAAGTTGTCTTTGCCCTGAAGAACAAACAACCTGAATAAGACCGGATGAGCCTGACACAGCAGTTATTTTTAAAGCCAAGATGAATGCAAGAGAGAGGGGAGATGATGTCTTCTAGGTCATGATGGTCAGACCTGACCCTCTGCACTGATTTTGTTTTTAAACAAGCATCCTGTCACCTTTGGACACACATCAACAGGTTAGTCAATGTTAAGTATGAAATCAAGATAAGATAAGACTTTATCACACTGTGGGGAAATTTCAGTTAACAGCAGCAACATACAAGCAAGTGCAGAGAAAAAGACAGGTAGAAAAACTACAAATGAGTGAATGGATGGTGTTGAAACCACTAGAGAAGTCAAAGATCATGACTCTCACAGTGCTACTGGGGGAATCCAGGTGAGAAAGGTCCTGGTGCAGCAGGTATATGACGCCATCATCTGATGCCTGGACAGTATGCAAACTGCAGAGGGTCCAGCACAGAGCTCACCTGGGGGCAGAGGTAGCCAAGGATGATCCTCTCCATGGTCTTCATGAGGTGGGAGGTCAAGGTGACAGGTCTGTAGTAATTCAGTTCACTGCTGTGGGCTTTTTTGGGAACCAGAACCTCACAGGAGGTCTTCCACGAGACTGGGATTTTCTCCAGACTGAAGCTCAGGTTGACCAGGTACAGAACCACCTCACTGAGATGTTTCTGCACATTCCCTCAGCAGTCTGGAGCTGATGCCATCCGGGTGTAGAGATGTGTGAGGGTCAGAAGTGATGGTGGTATCAGCAGGGGGGAGTCTGTCGTTCTGGGGGGGTGAAAGGAGGACGGACATAAAAGGATGGGGGCTGGAGTCGGGACAGAGAGGTGTGAGTGGAGCCGAGGTGACAATGGCAACAACAGGGGGGAAGTTGCCATACTCGAGAGGTGTGAAGAGGGGCCTGGATGGGTGGGGGTCAGAGTCAGGACATTGTCAAACCTTTTGAAATGCAAATTCAGCTCGTTTGCCTGTTCTGATCTCCATTCCCAGAATATCCATCCCTATTTTTCCCATGACCTTTAATGCATTTCAGGCACCTCCACATGTCCCGGACATTGTTGTTCTCCAGGCACTGCTCCAGTTCGCTCCTGTAGCTGTCCTTACACCCCCTGATGCTGTATTTTAGCTCCCTCTGGGCTCTCCGCAGCTCCTAATTGTCCCCAGAGATGAAGGCCCTTTTCTTATCATTCAGAAGGGACTTCAGACAGGGGTCATCCAGGGCTCGTTATTGAGAAAACACTGTACGGTCTTGAAGGGTACAGTGTTTTCCACACAGAAGTTAATAGTCTGTGATGCAGTGGGTCAGACTGTCAATGTCCTCCCCATGTGAGTTACACAGCATGTCCCAGTCCGTGGTGTTAAAAGAATTCCTCAGCCACTCACTCGCCTCCTCAGTCCAGGCCTTCACAGTTTTCTTCTGTGGACGCAGCCTGTGTAACACTGGGTTGTAAAGCTGTTGTAAGCAAATGGACAAGGCTGTGAGAAGAGCGGCCGAGAGGTGGGAGGGGTGGGGTGGGGTGGAGGTGTATGCATCACTGACATTTGCATCCAGTAGGTCCAGTGTTTTATTGTCTGTGTGAAGTTGGGGAGAGTGGGAGAGAGGAAAGGTATGGTTAAAGTCACCAGAAATGATAATTATGGCCTGGGGATGTTGCTTCTGCAGCTTCGACACTCTGGTCTGTATGCACTCACATGCAGCAGCAGCATTGGCCGAGGGAGGGATATACACAGTTAAAAATAAAAATTGTGAAAACTCCTGCGGGATATAATTCAGCCGAATGCTGACTGAGTTATTCTCTTCTACAGAGCTGCTCTTTAACAGTGATGTGCCTTTCCTCTTATTGCTCTCCTCCACAGTCTGGTCCACATGGACGAGAGTGAACCTATCCAGGAAAAGGACGGAGGGCAGTATGTGCCTGTGCAGCAACATTTCCATCAGGGAGATGACACTCACCTGTCTGTACTCCTGTTGCAGCTTCATCAGCGCCAATAGCTTTCCATTTACGGGAGAGGGAACAGGTGTTTCCCATGATAACAGATGGTAAACATGGTTTATACCGGTCTCCTCTCCCAGCACTTGACCCCAGCTCTGCAGCCCTGTCATTTCCTCCATAACTCTGCAGGAATCTCTGGTTTCTCTGCATAGTCCAGTGTGGCTGAGAGCTAACAGCTAACCCCAGGTGTACACAATAGAGTGGTTGAATGGGTCTCCCAAGGCAGTCTCAAATTCCTCAAAACAGTAGTAAAAGTAGCGCAAAAGTTGCATAACATGTACCCCTTGGTGCACAACTCCTGGGGGATTTAGTGAAAATAAAGAAAAGACTACAAAAATACAGATGAATACTAAAAAATGCAAAATAAAGGAAATCACAAGAGCTGTTGCAACTCGTAGCCACTGACATGACGCCATCTCTAAATCAAACTTGTAATTTGTTTTTGTCAACAACTGCAACAACGCAATACTCCAAAAACCTGATAATAGCCTAGATACTCACGGTCACATAAACACACCAATTCAGTGATTTGTTCATACTTACTCCAGTGGGTGGAGACACTTCTGACACTCCGCCTGTATTTCTTCATGAAGCTCCAGAAGCCTCGCTGTCTGGAGGCAGAGAAACACAAACACTTCCGCCGCCATCCAAGACGGGTCCAAACGCTCCGCCTCCTCTGACACTGCTGCTGTGATATCCAAGAAGGGGCAGAGTCAGAACTCTGCATTAGAAGAGAGAGGAGAATATAAATACAATATAGAAAGAGTATAAACCCCATCTGCATCTCATCATCAGTCCACAGCTTTGTCACTCACCTGCAGACCGACCGCTGACACTTCATTGTTCCAGTTGACTACTGTAGACCTGCCGGACAGCAAGTGTGGAAAAGTCACCGTACTGGGCTGGGTCAGCTGGTCCACCAGAATCTGAGAAAAACTGTGGTGGGACATACAAAAAGAAGAGTTTAAAGCTCACTGCAGGTTACCTCAAAATCAGGATGAGAATTTATGAGGCTGGTGAAGCAAATACATCCAAGAAAAATAGCAAATTTTGTACTTTTGTATTGAATTAGGGTTAAAGAAAAATGCAAAAACGAAAGAAAGACTAAAACTAGTTGATTTTTCAAGACCAAACTAAAACTACTAATTTACTGGTGAAACTGACTGTCGCTACACTGAAATCACAAACCAAATTTTCAGATGTGTAGCAATAAAAAAGAACATTTGTTGACATGTTGACAAAAGAAATGAGTGACTTAAGATAGTATGTTTGCAGTGATTAAGAGCCCATAAATACAAATGATTTCTAAGGACTAATGCTTATTACATTTACTTGTTAAGAATCTGCAGTCCGAAACAATATGTAGGCTATATGAAAAATGCCAAGTAACTAAAACCGTTTAACAGATGTAATGGAGTAATTTTCCTCAGAAATAATGAAATATAAAGCTGCAACACATGCTTATACTTCACTATGAGTATTTAAGTACAGCCACTACAAAATATTTCGCCAGTGGTCAACTCTTTCCATAAGCTGTGTGTGTGTGTGTGTGTGTGTGTCTGTGTTTCTCACCGCTCGTTGAGAGACACTGATGAAGTACTTCTCAGATGAAGCTTTACTGGTTTACATTTGATCAGTCTCCTTCTTCTAGGCTTATTCATTCTCCTTCAGTTTACTGAACAAACACAAATCCTGCTTTATAATGACCGAAAAAACAAGACAAACGCCGGTCAAAGGCAGACATTTTCTGATATTTTCATATTTAAATGGAATCTATGGACACCAGTCCAGATTCCAATTATTGAACTATACACTTTGATTTTTTTTAAAAAAAAAAATAAATGACAGCTACTTCGAAGTTTAAATAACAGTAGAATTTATGACGGGGACAAACTCTGGTTCGCTTTTGAGTAACACTGGCGAAAAACAAAATGAAATCAGGCAAATATTTAACTAACCAATAATTGCCGGAAAATTTAATCTGTTGGAATGTGAACGTTTAGCAAGTTACCCCTTAGTCATTGTAATGTTAAGTTAGCAATGCTCCCGAAAAATGTTGCCTATCATTCCCTTTACCTGCTTGAACTTGTCCAAGTGACGCTAATAAACTATGGAGCTAATTAGCATAAAAATGTTAAGCACATTTTGGCGCACTAGCTTATCACATCGCAGAAAATTGACTTTAAGTATAGTCTCTGTGGGCCGAACATCACAATAATTCGTAAAATTATCCGATATGTACATTTAGATCTGCAAGAAATAACAAATGTTGAATTCGTTGGTTAAAATATGTTGAAACGTGACAAGCTAGCGGCGATGCTAATCAGTTAGCATCGTTAGCTTACCTGTTGCAGCTCTTGTTTGACTCGGATAAAACAACTCAGATTGGACACACCTGACCTCAAAACAGAGGTTTTAAAATAGTCACTGTCCAGCTAACAGTTGCAAACAGTGAGTAATCTTTACAAGTTAAACCAAATGTGGAATATTTTTCAGCTAAATACTCCACTGGTACCTATAAGACTGCTCGCTTTTAAGCCACAAACTTAGACTGACGTTTGCCTATTTTAATCAGTCGCTTAATTAGTTGATTTTCCTTTAAGAGTAACTGTCAACATTCTCATTTAGTCTCTCTTTGGGGCAGTGTTAAAAAACCATCTTCAGTATGTTCAAACTCAGATGATTTTGTCGGAAGCTTGTCAAGGCAGAGGACTCTCACTCTCTGTGCTTCTGAGATTACAGAGGTAATCAGTGTTGTGTCGAATTCTACTCCCTGCCGAAAACTGCATCCCCAGCCCAGGGTGATGTAGACTTCGGCAGTATGTGTTTTTATTGTTATATGTATTTGTTTGTTTTCTATTTAAGATTTAACGTTTTAAAGTTTTATATACCTTACAGTTTGCATATTCCTTAATATTAAACAGATTTAAAAAAAAACCGTAAGTGTAGTATCTTACAATATTATTAATTAATTGCTACACTTCTACGATGGTGTTCAGAGGATGAATAAATCACAATTAATTTCATACCCTACAGTCAAAAAAGAAAAAAAAAAAAACTGTGAAAATTAACTAAAGTTAATTCGGTGCACATTGTCCTCTTCATGGCTGATTTAGGAAGGGGGAGCAGTTTTTGGCAGGGAGGAGAATTCGGCACAACAGTTAGTGGATTTGCAGACTATCTAGGGCAGGACGCCATCTTTACCACCTGATGGCGCCAAATGTCTCCGCAAGACAGGAAACCAGGTAGTGTTTCGTGCAAACACACACACACACACACACACACACACACACACACACACACACACACACACACACACACACACACACACACACACACACACACACACACACTCCCTTTTCTTTATCTTTGTGAGGACTCTCAGAAAAAACACATTCATTATCCCTTTACTCTAACTTTACTCACTACAAACATACTAACCGTTAAGTGTTAAACTAAATCTTAACCTTTAAAAACACGTTGAAAGCCACGAGGACAGAAAATGTCCTCACATTGACGGTTAAACTCCAACATTTCTCCGGATAAAGCCTTCAAAATAAAAGCATTATCAGATGCAGCTGGGTGATACTTAAAACTCCCTGAAGACAGTGTATCAGACATCTGGAATTAATTACCTACAGCCAACTTATTTATACACTTATAAACTTTATAATGTATCAGCCATGAGTTAATTTTGATGGACAGAACAGGAATAAACGGTTTGAATGTGCATCTCCATCCATATTTCAAGACCTTGAAAGAGTCAGAACAGTTAGTATGAACTTAAACAGACTTTTTAATGACAGATTATTATGATCTGATGTGTTTTTCCGCAGTGTTTCGGAAGGCTGCTTTTATTTTTATTTTTAGAAAGTGTTGAAGTTGCCTCACTTCCTGTTATGTCTGGCTGTCGGGGTAGCATGACACATCCTCCTCCTCCTCCTCTGCAGACTCAGACAGTCTGGATCAGACGGAGGGACAGACGGACAGACAGACCGACACAGCCAGCAGACCACAGCCGAGCGGAGAGAGCGGAGTCCCGGTGAGTGAAGCCGACACACACCGCTGTCTTCTCTGGTCCCTCTGGTTCTGTAACAGCTGACAACTGTTGATGCAGCAGCAAATGTCTGTTTACCTGTCTACCTGTCTGCCTGTTTTCTCTTATTTCCTCTCTATACATCAGCTACAGTGAAATGATAATTATTCATCAGTCTTGAAAGTGTTGTCTTTTTCCCTACAGTATTTTACTCCAGATTACAGAAACATTTCTTTAAGGTAACCTATAATTTACTGTATTAGCTTAATTAAAGTGTATTAAAAAATATTGTTAATATTCTGGTTTTCCTAAACATTGTTTTGCACTATTGTATGTGAATGCATATAGCGTTAAGTGTATTTTAATCAGAATGGGAAGCAACAAGTACTGCAAACTGTATTTCAGTAGTTTTTCAGTATCTGTACTTAAATGCCTGAGTGTTTGTTTTTCTGATGTCATTTTCCTTTTACTTTCTGCATTTTTACCCAAATATTTATCCTTTCTACGCCTTGCATTTTCAAAACAGGATTTCATTTTAATGCATTTAGAGGGATTATGTATATGATTATTAATATTATTTTACATCTTGAAAAACTTTACAACATCAAGACTGATAATAACCCATGAAGACCCAAACATCCACTGTCTACCAAAATCCTCTGCTGATGTAACTGTTTAATACCTGTTGATCCACTAATCCTATCAATACATGTAAATAATTGGTGTAAAATACAGTCTGTCATCTTTTCATGGTCATCAGATATGACCCATTTGGACATAGAGGCTTCATAGTGAACGTGGAAACACCGTCATCTTCTACAACAGTGATTCACCAGTAAAACCCTTGGAGCTGGATTAATGACAGTGGATGGAGACACTTAGGTTATGTTCAGTTATTGATATCTTTGCTGAAAAAGTCACTTTTTCTTCAGTTTTCTCTGTTTTTGTTGTAATATTCCTTAACTTTACTCTAAGCTTTTAAGAGCATCTACATGATCAGTAAATTAAATGTAGGAAAATATCAGATTTTCACTGGGAAAAACACAAAATACAGAAGATAATATTACAATAAATGGTGCTAAATCACTTAAGTAAGGTTAAATATAGAGAAAAATTCATTTGGGAGCTGACCAAAAAGTAACACTGGGTCCTTATGATTAACCTTAATGGATAAAGCAAAAGCGCCAAGAAAAGATGATGCCCTTGGTGAATCCATTGGTGAATGTCACACATAAGTGCCCAAATATGAAAAGATTTAAACAGTCTTACAGGTAAAATAAGATGAAAACAGCATAAAAATTGAAATAAGATAAAATAAGACAAAAATGACATAAAACACCAAATATGTTAAAATGAGACAAAAGCACAGTGAAAGACAAAATAAGATGAAAAGAGCATTAAAGACTAAGTAAAATGAAAATAATATAAAAGTTGAAATAAGACAAAATAACACATTGGAGACAAAATGTGTTAAAATAAGATGAAAAGACCACAACAAAAAAAATTAAATAAGATGAAAACAACATAAATAAAAAAAAAAGACTAAAACAACATGTTAGACCAAATGAGATAAGTTAGATGAAAACAGTGTAAACAACAAAATTGGCAAAAATCTGACTACGTCAAAGATAAATATGTGAAAAATGTAAATGACTAAATGAGACGAAGACAACATAGACACAAGACAAAATTAAACAAAGGCCACACAAAGACAAAATAAGATAAATTATGACAAAAACAATGTAAAAGACTTCAGAAAAAAATTACATAAATACTAAAATAAGAAAAAAATCAGATGTAAATGAAACAAATGACATGACAAGACAAAATTAATATAAAAGTACGAGATGTAACAACATGGAAAACAGGAAAATGATGTGATTAAAACATATTTAATGCATTTCTAACTTAAGTTACTTAAGACTGTATTCACATTGACACTGCCTATGTGGTCCTCCTGAATTATTTGACATATCTGTTGGTTCAGGTCGTCATGTCGGTCCTCAGCCCCGCCCCCAGCAGCACCGACGCCTGCCTCAGCATCGTCCACAGCCTCATGTGTCACCGCCAAGGAGGAGAGAACGAGGGCTTCGCTAAACGCGCCATCGAGAGCCTGGTGAAGAAGCTGAAGGAGAAGAAGGATGAGCTGGACTCGCTCATCACCGCTGTCACCACCAACGGAGTCCATCCAAGCAAGTGTGTGACCATCCAGAGGACACTGGACGGACGGCTGCAGGTACGTCAAAGCCCTGACCATGACCCTGATACTGTCACAACATCAACACTGAAAACTGGATGAAGGGGGTTTTGAGTTGGAAGCTTTACTGATTTAATGTCCACTGTGAAACACTAAACAAATTGGACCAAAGTTTGATTATTTATTGCATAATTGAACATCAGTATAAGAAGACACCACTGATATCATTTAACATCTTCAGTGATCAGAGGGGATAGGGCTAATGTTCAATTCAGTTAAAGTTTTGTCATATTTTTGGAACGAAAACCAGCTAATATAATTCAAAGCTGTGCATTCCTGTGGGTAACCATGGCAACAAGATGGTATGGCAAAAGTCCAGGGAAACCCAGGGTCTGCTGTATTCTTTAATTATTTAAAAAATTTTGCTTATTTGTTATTTGCAAAAGAAAAAGACATGACTTAGAATGCAACAGACTGTGCAGGTGAGGCTAAACAACCTCAGGAAATTGATATACATATAACCCACCTCAATAAGTATAAACAGTAAGATAAATAATCAGAGAAGATGCAAAAGAATTATCAGCAAATAAAAGTCATATAGATCACAAACGCATCAGTGTCAGTTTAGTGCTGAAATATATTCCAGTATATATTCCACAATAAAATTTTTTGTCCAATATCATGCATCTTCACTTTTTATTCCTTTTCTGACACCACCTATGCGTCAGACTATAAGTAATGATAATAAATACTGAATTAATTACATTATTTAGCCTGTTTGATTTTTTTTTTTATTTGATCTTATACATATAAATAGCAAAAAACCTATAGAATATACGGTACGTGTTTTAGGTGATAGGAGCAGTAAAAAATAACTCCCTCACCTATTTAACTCAGATTCACCAAGTTTATTTCTTGGTGAACAGCTTATACAGAACCTCAGTCTGAAATATAGGTAAAAAAAAAAAAGGAGCCTTTGTCATATCACACTCACGGTCACATGACTTCATCCTGTGTCAGGTGGGTCTTTATTCGTGTTCCTTCCTGTATCTGACAGACGGGTGTGGTCTGCAGTCAGACTCTAATCATCACAGCAGACGGATGTAAACATGGATCACACTTATTATATGAGGAACCAGCGGAACCACATCAGGGACTCCAGGAACCTCTGAAAGAACAAACTCTTTTAACTCCACCAAAAAAAAACCTCCTCTCACTTTTTGTACAGTTTGAATTTCAGTTAATATAAATTTTTTTCACACCTTCGACTTTATGTTCATTTTACAGACATTGACATGATACCAAACATTAATATCAGAAAAAAACCTTCTCAAAAACCTCAGATCCACCTCTGGAACCTTTGATAATCTGTCAGGCTTTCTAACATCCTGTCCAGGCCCAGTTAACACAGATTTGTTTAAAATACATAACTTTGCTGTGTTTAGATCATAGTCTATCTATTTAGTGGACAGAAGAGCTGTGATGTGATGTTTGTGATCTGCTATTTTGATTTGGTCATCATCATCTCGACTTATTGAAGCCCTTAGTGACCATATTTGGTCAAAAGGGGCAGGGCTACAGGAGTCAGAGGTGTCTTATATGAACTAAACACTCGTTTAGTGACTCAGTAAAGTGGTTAATGTAACTTATTTTCCACTGTAGTTGCTCTGTTTTTCTAAATTGGCAACTGTTGCTCACATCTGTCAGTCCACACAGTTATAATAGGTCCAGAATCACTCCTAGGAAAAAAGTTATTGCCTTCAGTGTGACTCTTCAGGAGTCGGGCCTTTTTGAAGTTGCACCTAGTGGTCATCAGTGGTATTGCACTGTGGCATAATAAACCCTGACCCTTATTTTCGATTGTGAAGTGTGGGGCTGTGTTGTGATGTGGACAAAAACACTGTTTTATAGAAGCTATGACATAGACCAGGGGTGTCAAACATACAGCACGTGGGCCAAAACTGGCCCTCCAAAGGGTTCAATCTAGCCCATGGGATGAATTGGCAAAATCCAAAAACTACACAGAGGACTGAGACAGTCAACAAGCTGCTTTTTTTTTCTGTTTTGATCACAAAGTTAATTGTTTGACTGTTGCCTCCGTGATCCAGCCCTGGATAAGCGGAAGAAAATGGATAGATGGATAATTGTTATATTTTTCAGTTCCAGATACATAAATGCTTCTTGCCTTTGTAGATGTACACTGTGATCTATAAATTGTAATGTGTAATCACAAGCTGAGGCACAATATTGTTAAAACTGCACTTCCTAAGAAATTTCAGGTTGTTCATGTTATTCACTTTTTTTTGTGAAAGGATAGTTTGTAAATGTAAAACATTTCATATTCTACTTTTTTTTTTGCACTAAAAGAAAGGGAAAAAAAATTTGGAATTGTTATTATGGCATGATTTTACTGGTCCAGCCCTGTTTGTGGTCAAATTAGGCTGTATGTGGCCACTGAACTAAAATGAGTTTGACACCCATGACACAAACACTTTGTAGTCTTTGCCTGGTAGCTCCTATGGGTCCATGGATGGACTCTATATGGAATCAGTTGTTCATTCACCATGATACTGAATTACAGTTGATTCTGTCTCTGTAACTGCTGTTGTGCAGGTAAATTTTACATTTTATTGTAATGTAACTGACTACATTCACAGCAGATGAGGTGGTTTTTGAGTAATCTGTGATCCTTTGTCCAGTGGTGTAATTAATGCTTCACATTATGTGATGTGTGTGTCAGACATGTTAGAATATTCAGAGATTATTTGTGAAACTTTTGTAAATGCTGATGCAAATCATTTTCACTGATCTGTTTGGAAGAGACTTCTGGAAAACCTCCACACACCACAAGAACTGAAGTGGAAAAGGGAGAAAATATCTGCACTTTCTTGTCCTTACATATTTTTTTCTTTCAAGATGGTCTTATTTTTAAAGCATGGGGAACCATCTGTTTCTTTTATTTTGCATAAATTTGCATCTTCACAACAACATCGATTTCAACCTAAATGGATGAAACTATAACACAAATAGATGTCAGTGAATGTCACACACAACAAACAAAGCAGGGTGAAAACAATAGAAAATAGGAAAAACAAGGCAAAATTAAGAAAATGACAAAAACAACATAAAAATAGTGTAATGAAATATGGAAATAAATAAATGATGTATCAGTAAATGATTTCTATTCACTGAAAAACTAGAGGGCTTTTAATTTGAATCGTTTTTAGGGAACTCTTGAGTTTATATTAATAGAAAAATACAGTACTTTTTATCTTTGCAAACAAGAGTGGATAAAGACAGAGTCTCACCATAAATAGGACCATTTCTACAGATTAAACAGAGGAAATTATAAAAACTTAAATCTCATACCAATAAAAGCCTGGTACCTTCTGTATGAAAGAAATAAAGGCCTGGACATTTACTGAGTTAAAAGTTACCAGTTTGATCAATGAAAAAGTACTGATAGGAGACTTTACAAACTATCAGTAAGAACAGAAACTGGTTCTGATAGTGGTTGATGGTTGATTTATGTAGTAATATTATTTAGTAGTTTGACTTAGTTGATTAGTTCAACACATTTTGATTCAAATCAGAGATGGTTAATTTTTTGCAGTATTGGCCTTTAAAAACCCACTATAGTTTGACCTGAGTAGGGACTGGAGGGAAATGTGAAATGTTTTCTTTTGTATTACTCCTGAACCATTCAGCATGTCTTAAATTTGAACTTTGACCTTGCCGTATGTGCTATGTACTTTAGTGAGGATTGAATCCACAAGTGCTTTAAAGGTTTCTATGACTTTCATCTGGATTAAACAAGGTGTGAATGTTCTGTAACTTTGTGAGATCCACAGGTGGCTTTAGTATCTGTGAAGCATCACCCTGAAACATTTCTGTTAGAACCGTTCTTTTAAACTTCCTACCCAAGCTCACTGGATCATCTGTATCATATGAAACCTCACCAGGGCCTTTTGAGAACCTGTGGAACCTCCAGAGGAACCCTGTGACCCCAGAGTAGAACCCTGGAGCTAATTAAGACTCAGATATACTCTGATCTGTTGGCTCTACTTCTATAAAACAGTGTTTGACCCAGAGAATGTCACAGAGAATGTCTGAAACAAAGCCACAGATGGACAGATTAAACAGTTTCACAGTGTCTGATGTAAAAGAGACTGAACTCAGTGTTTTCACTGTTGAAGGAGCAGGAGGAAGGGCAGGAGGCTTGTTTTGTCTGAAACACAGGAAAGGGGCGGGGCTACATTAAGCCAGACAGACTCTGTGTGTGTGTGTCTGTGTGTGTGTGTCAGACAGGGGAATGTGGACTCGTCTCGGATTCAGACTCAGATCTCACACCACACATTTCTACACTGTAAAAAAAACTCCCTGTGTTCTGATTTTAATGTCTGTCAGTTTTAATAACGTGAGGCTCACAGTTTATTTACTTTTTGCTGCTCAGGGACTAAACAAAGAAGACTGTAAGAATGGAGTTGTATTTTAACTTGAGTACAAATCTGAAGCTCCACAAAAATTAATAATAACATTATTTTTATTAATAGTAGTAGTAATAGTGTCACAGATCATTTTAGCCTTAAATATATACTGCACTGAATCCAGTCATCCATTCAATTTCCACTGTACCTGTACGTCTCCGCTTGTGTCGATATATTCTACTTTTTCCCTTATTCCTTAAAAGACAAATTCCTTGTAGAGAGGCAAAATCCCACCCCTTCTGCTGTGTCTCATGGGACCAAACTTTGGAAAATGTATGCACAGAGGTCAATGGTGAGAGATTAATAAGTTTTATCAATGTAAAAGATAACTTTGCCACAAACAGCGACTTTCTTGATGCATCAAGATGGTGAAGTGGTTTGAGTGATGTCAAGAATAGCTTGAGTGCTGCACCTAAGGCTTATATTGCAGAGAAAATGCAGTGAGTTAATCTATTCAATCTAGGAGAATATGACTGGTTTCTTTAGTAAATAGCTGTGCAATAACGGATAGTGTGCAGTATTATTATGCACATTATAATGAAATAAGCTCAAGGTATACTTCTTTGCTTCTTTAACCCTCAAAGAAATGGAATAGTTTCTGTGATAACTGACCTGTTCTAGAGTATACAGTTTTTTCTAAGCTTTAGTATCAGCATTATCTGATTCAGAACTTCAGGTTTTAGCTGATTCATTTTAAGTCTCACTTACATTTGCTTTGACTTGTCATTAAAAAATGAATGGAATTGAACAAAAAATATGGAAGTTTTACTGAGTAGCTGAGACAGATACTGTAGGAAATGTTTTGTTATTTAGAAAGTTGTATGTCTATGTCTAGAGTGTAGTTCTAGGTCTAGGGACATGATTCTCACTTAGGGTGTGAGAGGTCCTAGGTTCAAATCCTGCATGAGCCCAAGGTTCCATTCATTTCAATCAATAAATATGTACTCTTATGTTTATGTTGTCTACATTGAAAACAGGTACATATAGGATAGTTCTCCTGTCAGGGCCATGAAGACCTGGAGTTGGTCCCCGAGAGCTGTCAGTGGCCGCTCACTGCTCCTAATATGCTAATGGCTCAGGAGGTAGAGCGAGTTGTCCAATAACCAAAGGGTTGGTGGTTCGAATCTTGCTGTCTTGGTCATGTGCCTTTGTGTCTTTGGGCAAGACGCTTCAACCACCAACACCTCATTCATGCTGGTGTATGCCTATGAATGTTCTGTGGTGGTCAGAGGGGCCATTTGGTGTGAATTGGCATCCATCAGCCAGGCTACAAATGTAGTTTACCACCACCAGAGAGTGAATGTGTGAGCGAATGAATAAGGGATCAATAATGTAAAGTGCTTTGGGTGCCTTGGAAAGCGCTATAGAAATCTAATCCATTATTATTATTATGCGTATGTTTATTAGGTTGGGCAAAATGCAGAGAATGAATTCCCCTATGAACAATAAAGGGAGTTAACTTTTATTTAAACTTAAATTAAGAACTGATGGTGAATCAAAGCTACTCAACATTAGGACTTAATCATATTCACCAAGGACCCTCTGAGGGTCCAGATAAGACACTAAGAAACTCCACTTTTAAAGCATGTGGGTGGGTTAAGTGGTTAAAAAGTTAATGAGCATATTTGTAAAATAGCCTTTGCAACCCCAGATGGTGGGCTTGGTATTTGGGGGTCCAAATTTTATAACACTAGGAATAAAGCAATTAGTCAGTCAGTCTGAGGGCAGATCATAGACTGAGAATAAACATGGACACAGAGCAGTGTGACATCTCTAAGGGCTTCACTTTGTGTTGAAAAGCAATCCAGACATGATGCAACATTTTAGGCGAAGCAATGACTAGAGGTGAAGTATTTGATACATTTATTCATTTAATAATAAAAGTAACATGCTGTCAAGTAATAGTCCATGTGCATCAGATAAAACCTGTCATGTGACACTGAGCCAATCCACTCATGATGACATGACCATGTGACCCCTGTTTAGTCTCCGACATGTTGGTTTGGTTTGAGTAGAATACGAGGCAGTGAGTTGTTACGGAGGACGGATGTTTTCCTGCGTAGTATGTGTGTGTTCGTGTGTTTTGTCTACAGTTTTATCCCTGCCCTTCACCTGACCACACAGAACACACTCTGCTCTGATAGGATGATTCACATGAAGAGTTCACTCTGTTTCCGACCTCCAGAAAAAAATCATTTTCCACTGCATCGGTACAATATGTGAAATTCAGATTTAAATTAGTCCACGACTATTTTGATCGTCAAAAATTGGTTTGAGTAATTTATAAAACAAGTAAGTAGAAATTACAGCTTGTTAAATGTGAATATTTTCTGGTTTCTTTCCTCTTCTGTGACTGTAAAGTGAATTTGTTTGGGGTTTGAGCCAAATACAACAGTTTTAGAAAACCAAATAAGCAGTCAGTAAAGTAACAACAGTTCATTTGACAGTGAAAATAATTTTTAGTCTTAATTAATATTGGGAAAATGATGTTAACACATAACCTAAAGAGCTTTTCACTGGCTTATAAATAATGCATTCAGTGTAAAATACCTCATATTTCAGATGATTTGAAGGCTAATATTCATGTTCATAATTACATAGACACTACAGTTTTATTTTTCAGCATCAGACAAATAAATCAAATACTCCATGTTCAAACTAATTTGTTCAGAAAGTAGAGACAGCATTTTTTACAGTGTGTTGAGGCCTGGCTGTTTCTCACACACATAACACTAATCTAACCTAATTCTAACCTTAACACTCTAACCAAGTCTGAACCATCAAACACACACTTAGAGGAGAGACGGCATGTCCTCACAAACCATAATGTCCTCAGAAAGACAGAAACACACAGCAGTGAGGTCAGACATGGTGTCATAGCGGTGGTTTGGCCTGATGGGTTCACACAGTGTTTCCGTGGTAACCGCTGCTCGCCATGACTCAGTGTGTTCTGATGGTTTATTTACATTTCCATGAATGAAGTTTCCTCACTGACTCTCTGACCGTCTGCCTGTCTCTTAACAGCAGTGGTGGAACGTAACTCAGTACTACTGCACTTAAATACACATTTGATGTACTTATACTTCACTTCATTATGTTTTTCCAGCATTTTCTACAGGTTTGTACTTCTGCTGCACTACATTTCAGAGGCAAATGTTAGACTTTTTACTACATCATAAATGTCTGACAATTTTTTTTTCTTTGACTCTAAAGTTCCGTAGTGGTTCTGGAAGATTGACTCACTACTCCCTCTAATGGTCACATAAATCCACTAAACTGTTGGTATAAGTAAATTCCATATCTCCACAATCCAATACAGTGGTTTCTTTGGCATATATCCAGAATTATTTATTCTAAACACTCTCATGACAATTTTAGATAATTTTTAATCATCTGAAAGTTGAAGTACAACATATTGCCCTGTTAAGCCCTAACATCATGCAGTATTTGTTCTAACGTCAATCCAATAAATGCCTTTAACATGCTTATGAAATGTTCCATGTCGACAGAAATTTATTTGAATGTCTAAAACATATATATTCAACTTAAAGAAAGGGTCTGAATACTCCTCTGCATCCACATCTACCTTCCTGTATGTGTTCAGGTCGCAGGTCGTAAAGGTTTCCCTCATGTGATCTACGCTCGTCTGTGGCGTTGGCCTGACCTGCACAAGAACGAACTCAAACATGTCAAGTTCTGTCAGTTCGCCTTCGACCTGAAATACGACAGCGTCTGTGTGAACCCCTACCATTATGAGAGGGTGGTGCCCCCCCCTGCAGGTAAATAAACCATACAGATTCCTCTCCTTATGAGGGGGTGGTCTCCTCCTTCTCTGAGTGTGATCATCTGAACACCCCACCCTGTCCTCCTTCAGGTCCTCAGACTTTGATAAAAGAAGAGTTCGTACAGGACTGTCTTCAGATTGACCTGCCCGCACACTCGGACCCCTATGTTCATCCCCATCCCATCAGTATATATCCCAGCATGCCTCTCTCTCCTCCAGGTGAGTTGACTAGTCTATGTACTATTAGTTGAGCTTCTACTTACATTATATGGAATAATTGCAAAATTATTCATATTCAGAGAATTCTGTTACTTTATTCAAACCAGATCCATTCTTCACGTGTAGACATTATAGTTCCTGTCAACAGTATTTAGAAGAAAAGTTACATTTTCCCTTTCAGCTCATCAGCTCATATTAACTGCTGTTAGTTCACCACCTACTGTTAGTAGGTGTTCATAACTAAAAACGTAATGATTTTCTTAAAATCACACATGCTGCCATAGAGGTTCAAGGATCAAGGTACCTTTATTATCCCCGAAGGGTAATTTATTTTGCAGCCAGCGGAACAATCAGCAAGAAGGCAGACAAAAACAAATACAATAAATACAACAATACAGGAATAAATACTTAGTGTCATTAACCAGCCGGATGGCAGATGGAATAAGTGATTTTTGAACCTATTGGTTCTGCACAGTGGTTGGCTATATCTATGACCTGATGGAAGCAATGTAAATTCATCAGATAATGGATGACTGGAGTCAGCAATAATGCCTCTAGCCTTTTTCAGGGACCTGCTGTTATACAGGGCATGAAGATCAGTTAGGGGAGTGCCAGCAGTTTTAATGCAAATTCTCACAATTCCCTGAAGACAATTTCTCTGTTGAGCCAAAAGTGACCCATGCCAACAGATAAAAGAAAAGGTTAAAATGGATTCAATAAAACAGGAGTAAAACATTCTCATAAAAGTTGTGTTGACATTAAAAGTGTGAAGTTTGTGTGTACTTAAGTATTAGTCACAGAAAATAGTATGTTCCAACATGTATAGAACAAATCAGGTTTCCAGTTCAAAGACAAAGCCTATATAACACAACTATCTTAATAATACAGCATATGTACAATGTACTGTACTAATATAACATACTTACTGTATGTACTGCAGGAGGTGCCGGCTGCAGCAGTGGAGGAGGGGTTACAGAGGCTCAGGGTCTCCTTCAGATCGCCCCACCTTCAAACCTTGGGGGCCGAGCCTCCCCACCCCACCCAAACCCTCCTCACACCCCTCACACCCCAGACCTCCTCAAACTCCTACACCCACCCCGACTCCAACCACGACACAGCAGAGTCCTGAGTACAGCAACACACCTAGACCTGGTACCGTACCTGATGTTAACAGTACTATGTTTATAATAAACCTGTACACCAAAGTACTAAATCTGTACTACACCTGCACACACCTGTTATACACTGAAGTACGCCTCAAACCCCCAGACCACTTTAACTCTCCACCCCACCTACTACACAATAGAGCCCTGAGATAAGCAGCCCAACAACATTCAATACTGTACCTGTAGTACATGGAGTACTGCACCTGGACTACACCTGAACTACATCTGTTCATGCTGATACACAAAGGGCGACATCTGTACATATACACAAAGCACTAAACTTGTACATATGTACCTCTACTACCTCTGTAAAGTACTACACCATACACAGTCTTTTATACATATACTACACTGGATTATACCTGAATTAATTCCAAATACTACTGTATCATCATCATCATCATCAAATAGTAATATATATTCACCTGAATCTGTTTCTGTGTCTCTACAGTCATCTGGACAGGTAATAGTCCCGCCCCCTACAGTCCTGCAGGACCTCATCAGAGTGGGCGGAGCCACCAGCAGCAGCCTCCATTACATCATCACCATGCACCCAATACTCATTTCTGTATGATGTCCTCTTATTGAGTTTTATTTTACCGTACAGTGTGATGTTCCTTTATAATTGATAGCTGATGTTCTACAGGGTCGCAGCATCACAGCACAGCTCCTTATCCACAACCAGTGTCCAATCATCCAGGTACACAAACACAGAAACACACACAAACCATTCAACTCCTTAACAACCTCAGGTGTAGATTAGCCCAGTTACACATGTACTTCACTTTTTTCTTGTTGTTCTGCTGTCTGTCTGTTTTCAGGTCCAGAGTTTTGGTGCTCTATCTCATACTTTGAGTTGGATGTTCAGGTGGGTGAGATGTTTAAGGTCCAGTCCAGTTGTCCTCTAGTCACTGTGGACGGATATGTGGATCCTTCAGGAGGAGATCGATTCTGCCTTGGACAGCTGAGCAACGTCCACCGTACGGCTGCCAGTCATCGGGCCAGGTAACCAGTTTAAACCAGATTAAACTGGTTTAAAGCAGCTTGAACTAGTGTACTGACATACAGGAGAATAATACACATAATTTACACAATAATGTGATGTAGCCTCTATGAAACCACATCAGAATAACTGTACAAAACTCTAAATACATACATTGATTGAAAATAGCATCCCATCAATATTTTTTCAACATTATGTTTCCATTTTATTTTGGCTTGTGGCATTTTCTAAAGGATATTGTTTTCATAACAATTTGTTTTTAAATCTTAAATTCACTGTTCCACTGTTTTTTCCTGTACAGGCTCCACATTGGTAGGGGTGTTCAGCTGGAGTGTCGAGGGGAGGGGGATGTCTGGATGCGTTGCCTTAGCGACCACTCTGTGTTTGTTCAGAGTTTCTACCTGGACCGAGAAGCCGGCCGAGCACCAGGAGATGGAGTTCACAAAATCTACCCTGGAGCTTATATCAAGGTGATGACACAGTGAAAGGATGAACACACCCTGCATCTGGTGACCAGTCTGTGTCTCACCTGGCTGTCTGTCTATCTGTCTGTCTCACCTGTCCGTCTGTCTCTTCAGGTGTTCGACCTGCGTCAGTGTCACAGACAGATGCAGCAGCAAGCAGCAGCGGCTCAGGCAGCCATTGTGTCTCAGGCGGCAGCAGTTGCTGGTGCAATTCCCGGTCCGAGCAGTGTGGGAGGCATCGCTCCAGCTGTCAGTGAGTAATACCAATCTCTCGAGAAACACACAGCTGTGAATAAAGAAATGAACTAACCAGCTGTTGACCAGTTGTTGAAATTTTAGGCCACAAAATGCTGTGTTTGTACATAGTGCATTAATAGGTGTTGACCTTTAACCCCTTCCTTTACAGACGTGTGCTCATCAGCAGGCCTTGGTGTGGATGACCTTCGCAGGTTGTGTATCATTCGTCTGAGTTTTGTTAAAGGCTGGGGTTGTGATTATCCGCGGCAGAGCATTAAGGACACGCCCTGCTGGTTGGAAGTTCACCTACACCGGGCGCTGCAGCTGCTCGACCAGGTGCTGCACACGCTGCCACCGCGGGAACACACACTCTGACATGGACAACCAATCACAGCTCAGTGTTTGAGGCGTGTTATTGACCAAAACTTTCCAGAGACGCACAGGCGCCTGATGACATCACAGTCCCCGCCCACCTCATCCTCCTCCAGACAGGTGTGCTCACTCTCATCATTCCAGTTTTCATGGATACCAGCATCCAGCATCATTAAAGGGTCAGTTCATCTAATCACTAAAAAATATTTTCATTATATAATCTAAAACATAAATGTTTAACATAACAATTTGTATTTTATAGTAATAAAATTATCTATGTAATAGTTAGACCCATAAGCTGTGTTCTTCTCTGATTTGTCAGAGAAATTACATTTTTGTTATTGCAAAATACAAAAACAACAAGGAATGCAAAACAACAAAGAATTTGATGACACAGAGCTAATTTTTCTAATTTATAATCTTGAGTTCAGAACGTAAAATGTAATTTTGTGTTTTTAAGCAGCTTATATTTGTATCAGCAGGTGGCAGCAGAATATAAATAAACAGTATGAACATTATACTGTTTTTTATGCGTATTGCATTCACATGAAAAAATAAAAATCGGCTCTGTTTTTCTGAATTAATGAGATAATTATCTCGTTAAAACAGAGCCAATTTTTTTTTTATTTTTTCATAAAATCGTTTCTTGTAATTATGAGATAATTATCAGTTTAATTCAGAAAAACAGAGACGATTTTTATTTTTCCATGTGAATGCAATACGCTTCCATAGTTTACTAACTGGAAATGACAAAGAAAACTTATTTGTCAGCTCTTATTGCAGTCCATATTTCTTTATTCTTATTTGTAAAATGTCTTCACTTTGTAAAAACACAAACATGTACTATAAATAAAAAAAGAAATTTCGTGAAAAGATTTACCTAAATATTAAGAAATTAATAGAATGTGACACAAAACTTGTTCATTTTATTTCCTTGTTCTTATAAAGTAAAACCCTTGATTTTTCAGTTTTGAGCAGTGTTTTTTGTACCAGCAGAGTCAAAATGAGCAGAGGGTTGTAAGTGTGAAAGCTGTGACTAAAAATGATCTGTATAAAGTTTAACCATGTTCCTTTGTTACAGCAGGATGAAGTAATGTGAGTCAAAAGTGCGTTTAGTTATTTTCTCATGAGAATTCAATGGGAAGTTTTTCACAATTTTGTGTGATTTTCGTGGTTACTTGAATCGCAAAACATTATCTGAATGTTTCACACATCTTTATATAAAGATTATGTGTAATTTATGTGAACTGGCCCTTTATATTGATAATAATACTCAAATCCGAGCCCTGCTGGAGATCTTTATTTTTTAATGTTTATTTATTTCATTGATTAGCTACCAAAGATCTGTTTTTTTGCTTCTGTTGGTATCATATTCTGTTTTCTTTGTGATTCACTATTTATTCTGTTGTTACTCTCTCTATAATTTTATTTACCATTTAACAGTTTTTAACAGATTTTATACTGAAAATGTGTCAGATGTTTGTTCAGATGAAACTTTTCTGATGAAAATAAACCTGTTGTTTCCTCTGTGTCTTTGTGTTCTGTTACTCAGTACTTTAAGTAGTTGAAGTTCGCATTAAATCCTATCAAAAACTAGAATAAAATAGATTAAATATCAGAAAACAAAAAAGAAATAAACCTGCGCAGGAGTGTAACATGATGTATGTGGAGTAAATGTTATCTCATATTGCATACATACATCTCAATATAATTTTCAATGGGCTGCACACATGTCAGCATGTGAAAACGTGCTTCTTTGTAGCTGGTTTCACAGCCAGTGTTAAGGAACTATATGATTATATGAAATTATTTTGGTTTGCTTTCTCTTTTTCTTTCACCCAGACCCCTTTCCTTATCCTAACCGAACTTACCCTAAATGACTTGCCCTAATGAGTATAAAACATACAGAAAATAAAGATTAACCACAACATTGTCAATGCATAAATGCAATAGTTGTGTAGTTTACATGCCCTCTGAATTCCAGCATATTTTTAGTATAAAACTCTGAATTGCTAGAGCAGAACAAACCATGAGAAAGCCACTTAGCTATGGTTAAAAACTATACTATACTTGATTTTACATTACTTTCTCTACTAAGTATCTTAGATGCTGCATTGAAGCCTTTAAGGGAAAACCCTGTTATAAACTGTATTTGTGTTCACAAATGTCATGTATGTGTTTATGATGTTTTGAAAATGACTTGACAATACAGTTTTAAACACCAGTTTTGATAGTTTTGGCATTCTATGATATAAAAAGTCAATACTTCCACCATTACCAAAAACTCCCTAACTCATTCTTCTGTGTATGAACTCCAGACATTCATGTCCACATGTTTTGGTGTTTCTAAAAACGAACTCAACTACGCCCCCTTGTGGACATTTGTGTGTCTTCTTCCTGTACATCCTGAAGCACAGATGAATGACGTTGGCTATTTTAAATTCATATTAATCAGTGACAATGGATCTCACCTTCTGCACACACTGGCTTCATGACATACAGTTCCTTAAAAACATTGGTTTCTTATTTATATTAAACAGATAATCAAGTTTCTCTGTATTCCCTCATTTATTCCCTCAACAATATTACATTTTGCACAATTATTACAAATTGGAGCAAGATTTTTGACATTTTGAAAAATTTCAAAATAGTCTTTGTGTAATTATTGTGTACAAAATAAACAGTTACCATTTTCATCCTCTAAGTTTCAGTTATTTTCAGAATCACAAATACTCAGAAAAGCTATAAGCCAATATGCTATTTTATGAGGGTTATGACAGTATAGATTTATAATTATACAAAAATGTAGTTTTTTTCTGTCAAATAATGACAAATGTATACTGACGAAGGTGGAGGGATATCTCGGAAAAATCCACGTCATTCTCTTCACCACATTCTGATAAACCAGAAAAGCTGCAGTAGATGAATCCCAGCATTAAGATACAGGACCTAGAGATATAGAAGATCCTTCATTCCCACTCCCATCAAAGTCTACAACATCTTAGTCTAATGATTCGTGGATTGGTGAGTACTCCTTTTTATCTTTCTTTCTTTTTATTGAGCTGATCAAAAAAAGTAAATTTCCCTGTGGGCATCAAGCTCATTAGGGGCCAGGAAGTTGACAAAGATACAAAATCCCTTGAAGGATCTAGGGTCATGCAAGAAATTTTTTTTTTAAATATCAGCTTTAAAACATGCATTTACTATTGATTTTTGGGACATGGAAGAAGACGCCTTAGAATTACTTAATCTTACCGCTCTGTAAGTAATATCATTTATTTTAGTTTAGTGTACAGCACCTTCTGAATGCAGGGATGTGAAATGGATTTCATTACATTTTATTACACACACCCTATAACCTTAAAGTGTAAATATATACTTAGTTTGAGTCTTAAACTGAATATCTGGAAATCATTTATAGTTAAATAGTTTATCTAATGTTCTGTTAATGTGTTTATATTGCTGATGTTTCACCCTTTATTTCACAACAGTTAATGTAATTAAATTAATATTTACTGTTGAGTTTAGGAATATCAAAGACCAAACTTTATAATTAATTTGTTATACTGCTCAAAAAGCAGCTTAATTTGATTCAATTTTTTTTATTTTAAACCCACCTTTCTGAAGCTACATATGTGATCTGGATTTTGTAACACTTTGTTACACACATTCTGTTGCCTATAAGGTGAATGTCCACTGATTCTGTGATTTATATTGAATATTTGGGAATCATCTCCAGTTTATCCTGTGTTCTGCTAATGAGTTCATATTATTGACATTTGACGTTTTATCTTAAAACTGGCGAATAACAAAGTTTCCTACTTCTTGTAGGCTATTATGACTGTCGGAACCGTGCACACAATGAAATCTGAAAAAACTGCTGGTGAACAGCTGAACAGTGACACCATCACATTAAAAAGTGTTTGTTTTCATGGCATTTGTCTTCACTTCTATGTTATTGGCGCCATTGAGGACAAAGACGGGGCGTGTCTAAAGTTTAAATGTTTCGTGTTATCATTGCTATTGGATATAATATGTGAACGCCTTTGTGACTCTGCCCAATGGAGGAGAAGAATCTTGCATAATAAAGTAGCGAAGTTGGGTTTTGATGAGTGCTATCTCCAGGGGCCAATCGCGAACTAGGATCTAAATATTCACTGCGAAAGGGGTGTGGTCTTCCACTGGAGGTCGGGCGCGAGTGAACATGGCGGTTTAGTTATCTCCTGGCGTCCGTCGGAGTAGGAAGGCCACCGTGAAAGCGCGCTTCGCTGTATCGTGTTTTATTTTCAGTTTTCCTTTGTTATACTTTGTTTTTGTGCCCTTTGTCCGGGCTTCACCATGGAGATGAAGAAGAGGATTAGCCTGGAGCTGAGGAACAGAAATCCAGCCGAGGTGTGTAACTACATCAGCGAGCGCGCACTTTAATTTATTTATTTCTTTAAGAAATTCGTGAGGGATGCAGACTCGATTAGAAATGACGATGCCGTGGACATTCGCGGCGAGCGGGCGTCGAGTTTTCAGCGGTGGTGACCCAGAAAACGCCCGGTCCAACATGGAGGAACCCGTGTGTCTCCAACGGTCGGCTCCGGAGGCGCCCACCGCGTGCAGCCGATGCTCCCTCGCGCTGTGACATCTCGCACGCTCGTGGGGGGCAGCCCGGAGCCTCGCGCGAGCCCCTTTGAGTTAGCATTGTATGCTAACAGGCTAACCAGAGTCTGCTAGTTTGGAGTCCGTTCTCTCATTGTAGCGGGCGGAGAGTCGGCGCTGCTGCCCGTTTGTAGAGAAACTTAACACACCGACATGTTTATCTTACTTCGGTTAATCTTTAAAAAGCCGCCCGGTTCTCAGTGTGGCCGAGTTGGCTTCCATTTTAACCTTCAGTGTTCAATAGTTCACGATGCTTGTGATCTGAAGGCGCAAACCAGGCTCCGTTCAAAACAACCGACATTTTAACGTCTAGCTCACAATGTTTGCATCTATTTCACTGTTGTTAAACCGTTTTAGCCCTTTAGGAACCATGTAGATGCTACTTATGTGTTCAGCCCACTTATTTTGCAAACTATTGGCTGTAGACGAAGTTGAACCCGGTTGTTCCTACGCTTCCCCGCCCACTGAAGCGACCATTGGGCTGATGATAAACACAACTCCCGTCGACAAGAGGCGGCAACAAAATTTTAGCGAATTAAAACGGCTGAATTCAACGGCTTTACGTATTACTTTTAATATTTTATAACTATTGATTATATAGATATAAATGAGTTTAAGCACGTGCACATATAATATGCACTGACTGATTAATGTGCTTTACAAATATTTGTATCGACTCAATCGGGATTGACTGACCAGCTGTTCGCAGTTAAAATAATAGCCAAAAAACAAAACATAATGACCTCTATTTACGTTTAGCTCGGTATTCATTCGACTTGCATGTTCAGTTATCCGGTGTCTATTTAGGTTAAAAATAGATCATTCTTGAGCTGTAGCGATTAATCGACATAATTGGCTATTAAAAGGCAGACGTTTTGATCATTTTTGCGAATACTTTACCAGCAAAGTTTAAAATCTGTGTGCAGCTTTGTAAATGTTTTCTAAACCAAGTCGATTAATTGCAAGAATGATCAACGGCTTAGTCGATAATTGTTTGTTACATCCTTAGTTGATCCCCAACAATTGATGTGTACCGATTAAGTAGTTATGGTCATAATATGACTTATTGTTGCTATATGGGCTTAAAAATCCACTATATTATTTACTATTTGAAAACAGGAGTACTGACTGAAGATGATTTCGAATAATATTTCATAATCATGGCAGCAGTTGGCTTATTGCAGGTGTTTGACTGAAGTGTGAATCCCAGGTAGTCTGTGGTTACTCTACTGTTAAACCACGAAGGCGTTGCCCTGGTCACATGGTGTTTTTGATGCGGTCACATGAGCTAACTTGTTGTGGTCCTCAGGTTGCAGAGCTGGTGGTGGATAACTGTCGCTCCAGTGATGGGGAGGTGGAAGGTCTGACAGATGAGTACTCGGAGCTAGAGATCCTCAGCATGGTGAACGTTGGCCTCAGCTCGCTTGCCAAGTTGCCTAAACTGCCCAAACTGCGCAAGGTCAGTATGCTGCTTTTTCCCCTCCCACAATGCACCATGCTCTGTTACTCCCAGTCTCACTTGAGTGTCTGTTTCAGCTGGAGGTCAGCGATAACAACATCGCAGGAGGTTTGGAGTCATTGGCAGAGAAATGTCCTGCTCTGTCCTATCTGAACCTGAGCGGAAACAAAATCAAAGAGCTCAGCTCCATCAAGGCTCTGGTAGGTCTCACTGGTTCTGGGTGTGTGTGTATAGAGAGAGAGGCTGTGTGTGCACGTGCATTTAAACCAAGTGAACAAAGACAAAGATGACTGAGGGGACAGTTCAGACTTAGTTAATGTACAAGGTTGTCTAAATTTTGACTATTTGGTATAGGTCTGGTTGATCTGATAATCTCAGGTGTAATAACTTGTATGATCTGCTGTTCAGATAGAATGTACAGATCATGTCACTAAATAAATAACAGCCCTATCAAAACTTTCCAACTCAGCTAATGTCTGTTTTAAATGTCTCATTAATCATAAATATGTTGTTCACAGCATTGAACTGGGTGCTGTGTAT
Source organism: Sphaeramia orbicularis (assembly GCF_902148855.1). Lineage (NCBI taxonomy): Eukaryota > Metazoa > Chordata > Actinopteri > Kurtiformes > Apogonidae > Sphaeramia > Sphaeramia orbicularis. The sequence goes on from NC_043972.1 coordinate 21,855,764, forward strand.
GTATTAGGATGGGTACAATGTAGAGGCAGAATTTCCCTATGGGGCTAATGAAGTGAATTAGCTTTTAACTGAACTGTGGGTGTGTAGCATGGTTGGCCCTAGTCTAGTAAGTGTATATCAGTCTGTATAGTGGTTCTTTAGCATCCGTCTGTTCTAAAATGTTTAGTCACTTTAACCTGCTGGCTTTGTGTAATGTGATTTTTGTTGCTGGTGAAGAAATGCAATGAAGCTTCAACCTCAGTCAGAGCTGATTTTCTTCCATTCAGATCTGCTTGGACAACCTCTGAACTCTTATGTGCAGGGAGTGTGATTTACACAGATGTTTTACATTCATGTCAGTGTGATACATTTTCATTAAATTATAAAACTGTTGGAACAATTGAGGCCACATTCTTAAATTAATAAAAAAAAAAAATCAGATGGATGCAGTGTCACAGATGGATGTACAGTTATATCAGTCTGTGCTGAGATAAAGGAGTTTCAGATTATGTCTGAGAAGCTGTTGAGACCCAGTGTCTGTGTGCTCTTGGCCTTTGTAGCAAAACCTGAAGACCCTGAAGAGTCTGGACCTGTACAGTTGTGAGGTGACCACGCTGGACGACTACAGAGATAATGTGTTCGAGTTGCTGCCGCAGCTCACATACCTGGACGGATATGACGAGGAGGACAACGAGGTGCCCGACTCAGAGAACGGTGAGACTCCTTTGGATCTCATTCCAACCGGGTTTATATAAGAACAGGGTGTCAGGGTCTTTTTAGGTCTTTTATCACAGCACAGTTCCAGTAATTCAGGTCTGCATTTGGACCAGTTTGAAACTCACCTGAACTGTCATCTACATGATTGTGTCCAGATGACGATGATGAAGCTGGTCCCCCTGGAGATGATGACGATGAGGATGATGAGGATGACGATGAGGAAGGCTCTGAGGGGGATGACGATGAGGTCGGTCTGTCATACCTGATGAAGGAGGGAATCCAGGTGAGTCTAGGATCCAAACCTTAGCCGAGTGTCGTGATAGATGTGCATGTCTCTTCATGGAGCTGTATCGTCTTCATTTCAGGATGAAGAGGACGATGGAGACTATGTTGAAGAGGATGACGATGATGAAGAGGAAGTGGAAGATGGAGGTTTGTGTTTACATCCGCACATCAACGGTTCTTAGTGTGTTTCAGGTCTTTAGATTAAGCTGTGATTTATAGAGGTTAAAAGAGGGTTTATGAGAGTTTTTGACTTCAGATATGATTTACAAAACCATTACAAACAATTTTGTAGGTTGCTTTTGTGTTATATCATTATCTTATAAGTTAGTTTTGTTTTCATCTGGTTATCATTTAATTAAAAAGATTAAGATGTGTGTTGACGTGTCCATCTGTGTTTTCATTCCCTTCAGATGAGGATGGTGCTGCCGTTCGAGGAGAGAAGAGGAAGAGGGATGCTGAGGACGAAGGTGACGATGATGATGATGAATAGTTGAACCCCCTGAACACTGGTTACACCTGACCCCTCCCTCATCCAATGACCTCTGACCCCACCAGAGTGGCGGCCACCACAGGGACAGGACGCTGCCTTCAGGTTCAGGACTCATAATTGGAAAATATCCCCATTAGCTCAGCCTGGTTTCACACAAACATAGACATTTCTGCTTCATTTTAAACTTTTCCTCCACTTTTATCTGGTTAATGTTTTACAGTCGTGTGATGAGACATTAAACACTTTATTTTTCATGTGTGTAAATGTTTTAAGTAAGCAGTAAAATCCCAGTTTGGAACCATGTATACAATGTAACTAATCAATGACTGTTACTACTTTCAATCTTGGCGTTAAAGTTGTCACTGCTTATCCTAATGAACATCAAATTAAACTGAATGTTTATTATGATCAAAAGCCAGTTTTTCTCCAATATTGACCATTTGATTCTAATACTCAGTTCTACACTGTAAAAAAAAAAAAAAAAAAAATGAACGATTGATGGAAAAATGTGCTTAAGTCACACAAAGTAGGGTGTTTTTATCAAATGAATGAATTCATGTAAAAAAAAACTGAGAAGGCGTAAATCGAAATAAAATAAATGGCAAAACGAGGTTAAGGTAGAATAAAAGTAGTTAAATGTGGCTGATTATTGTGTTTTTTTCATATTTAATAAATTAATGAAAGCTGTGAAATAAATGAGGTGGAGGAAAAGTATAAAATGTCATTAAAGAATCTGTTTATGTTTAATCACTGGAAACATTAGACCAAACTTCAAAATAGGTCAAAATTAAATGTAACCTGTTATTTTATTATTGGTTGATCTTTTTTTATTGTTTAGTAGTTGTTTGTTATAAAATGAATCGTAAATTTTTTTTCTGCAGTTGATCTAATACTTAAATCAATAACTAATCATTGATTGGTTTTTCAGCTGCAGCTTTAAGTGGTTCCGTTTGTTTTGTTTCTTCTACTGCGTTACCCAAGAGCCTCGGCAGCCCTCATTTTATTCTCTGTGACTGTTAGTGCGTCTGCGGTCAGGTGTAGCTCCGCCCCCTTCCCTGGCCCCGCCCTCTCACCTGTCGTCTGCGGCTCAGTCTCATCCATCTTTCTCTGTAAATAGAATGATCTGGTGTCGTAGGTTTGTGTCATGTCGTCGACGCTTCTTCTCTGGTTTATTTTATTTTTTTATTCCTGTGTGATGTCATCAGAGTGTTTTTGAATAAAACCAGCTGAATTCTGTTTCCTGTTTAGTGTCAGTCTGTCACTTGTTGCTGATTATTCAGACATTGTGATATTATGTTAACTTTTTTCAACTGTTAAAATAAGTTGGGTAGAACTGTGTAAAAAGAAAAAAAGAAGAGAATGAAACCGAGTTAGAAACTGTCATGATCACAGTTGGTGAAGTAAATGAGGTTTCTAAATTTCCATTAACTGGGTGAGTTTTTCTATCCTTTTAAAGCTTTTTCCACATATTAAAGCTTATGAGGTGGGGGGTGTTCCAGTTTGTAGTAAATGAATAGCTTTGCAAACCTGAATAACTGAGGGTAAGTGGTGAGTAATTACAGATGCATTTTAATGATGCTCTGTTCTTCCAAATACTGAAAAGTGTGTTTCCATCAGTATTTTGTCAGTTGCTCAGGGTTTGCTTTTTGCTTTTTTGCCACTTGGGGGCGCTGCACACCCAATGAATTTTCATCTCAAGACAATGAGTTTTCAAACCCTCCTGCGTGAGCTGACTTTTACAGTTCCATTTACGGAGTATGTTCTCATTTTATTTCTTGAATTTTCCTTCTGATGTTTGTATTTTCCAGTTGAACAGATCAGTGTTTTTGTTCTTGTATGTCTGATTCTTAATGATGGTGAGTTGCAGCCTTGGTGACCTTTGACCTTGATGATGCTGAGCATAAACTGGCAGTCAGAGGTCATACAATGTCACTATTTCCTTAGAGCCATTCAAGCTGATCATCGGTTTCTTCCTGTACTAACACACACATTCATGAGGAGTGTGTGTGTTTCCTTATCTCCTTATATGGAAGTGCAGATTGAGTGGGCGGGGCTTATTCAATTAAGTCAACTTTATTTCTAAAGCACTTTAAAAACACCACAGTTGGCCTAAGTGCTGTGCACAGGCAAAAATAAAACAAAATAAATAGCCTCTAAGAATGAATTAAAACAATAAAAGCCAACCATTATTATTATTAATTTGTGATGATGACCATGTGTGCAGGTTCTTAAATCTTATCATCATGAGGCACCAGAGGATTTTTTTTTCTCAGAGCCTCAGAGATTATATTCAAAATCTTACATACTTTAATAAGATGAATGGGAAAACAAACGAAAAAAGTGTTGGCTAGCTGATGTCTATGATGAAGTGTTATTACACATATATGTTGGTTTATGTACATTTATACAATAGATTTGCAAATCTTCCACTTGAAAGAACCTATAAAATGAATGTTTTGTAATGTAAAATCTATTAGCTCTGAGACAAACATTCCTTTCAAGTAAAACCCATTCCCTCATCAGTTCACACAGTTTCATGTTTTGATCCAAGTCTGTATCTTGGAAGCTACAGACAACCAGTGTTTTTGACAGAATATTTTTTTATTAATGAATCAGACTTGGTAAAGTTTCACTACTTTTATTCTGGATGTTTTTTTTTGTTTTGCTTGTGGGCAAGTGTTACCACAAACATTCGATCAAATACCATTAATAACATTTTACCATAGTTTTTGTGTCGTGTTTTTATGTTTGTGTAGTTTAATTAAGTTGTTTAAGCTTGTTTGTTGAAAAACCATAAATTTTACAATGATTAATCTCAAATTTATGAGCCAAAAACTTTGATTGAATATTCAAGTTTTTTTTATTTTTTGTTTGTATGTCAGTTTTCCATTAATTAGATCTGGTTATTCTCAGAGTATAGATTCTCTTCCTTTGAAAATATACTGTTTTCTCGTAAATTCATAATTTCAGTATCAGGGAATATTAGATCTTTTTCTAGCAAATTGTGCAGGAAATCTGTTTAACTTGACAGTGTGGAGTGATGTAGCCCCGCCCACACATACCTTATTGGTCAGCTGTGTTTTCTGTCCCAGCCTCACCCGTCTGTGTCTCAGTCGGGGGATTTTAATAGTTTTGTTTTGATTTGTTTGGATGAGCGCAGACTCCACCTGACAAACAAATGAGCTGCAGATACAACCTGAGTTTGTCTGTTCACCTCAGTCACTCAGGCTCCGCTCCCTCAACACCTGCAAGCTGAGGTCAGGTCAGAGATTAGACAGAGGTGCTTTGCACTGTGTTGCTGACCTGTAAAGTAATTTAAAGGTTCAGTCAACCGCACTTTAGTTATTGTAATCACATCCTATGAATGCACCAAATACATTCAGTTACACCATTTAAATGTTATAAATCATGTGAAAAATCCAAAATTGGTCAGTATTTCCTTGACACTTTTTCTTGTATCTCCTCGGGTTTTCACCTCAGGCTGTGGTTTGTATAATCCAGGCGCTTCTTTCACACGTCACAGGTCCAGTCGGTGGAAAGACTTCTGTAAAATCTACAACCTCTTCAGTCCCTGATCCTTAATTTGCATTTTAACAAATTGAAGCATATTTGAAGATGGCACACTGAGATTGTTTTCCAGCACAGAATCAAGGTTCAACAAGTGGAGGAAGTGAAAAAACAAGGAACTGACACCAGTGTTTTGTTCATTAAAAAAAAAAAAATTTAAAAATCCTGTGATCTGTTTTTTTGTTCATTATTACTTGTTGTGAATATGTTTCTTCAGTCATTGCCTGGTGAAGATGGCAAACTTTTATTTAAAATAAAACAAAAATGATGCAAAGGACACCACTAAAAACAAAGAAAATACAACAAAATAATGATATAGAAGACACAAAGTCAAAACGCTGTAAAAGTGTTTACGTGAAACGGACACTAAATGGAGACTATTGCAGAGAAAAGGTGTCATAATGCTGTGGCCTAGAGGGGCAGTAGCCCAAAAAATTATCCACTATAAAAAAAAGGAGATTGTGATTTTTTAAAAATTTTTTTTTAAAAGAAGTATCTGAAAAATAAATGTACCCCTTAAGTAAAAATACACTTGCATGAAAAAAACTATCTCCTGAAAAAAAAAAAACAACTTTTGATAAAAACTTAATTTGTACAAAGAAATAAAATAAACTTTAAAACCAACTTCATGCTTTGAGAACATTTTAGAATCAGTTTTTTACTTTTACTATAGCTGTGTTTTTACATTTATTTGTATTTCCACTGGACAAAACAGTGTAATCATTGTAAAACAAGAGAAAAAATGGAATGATCCTTTAAAAGAAACATTAAAATACCATAAGATGGAATTAAAACACACACATCCAGAGGTGAATCATCAGCTGGTGTGAACTGAGGTGTCATTAAAAGCATCTGAGTGTTAGTTTGAGACAACAGGTCGCCTAGCAACACACACACAAACACACACACGCACACACTCCAGGATTCCTCATTAACAACTCAATAAAAGCTGCTGATCCAGGTTCAGTTTGCAGGTTTTATTTTAGCACATGAAGCTGACTCACATGTCACATCACTACTGACTACATCTCCCATCATCCCCTCTGGGTTTAAGGCTACAGCAGCTGTTCAGTCCCAAAGAAAACAGAAACATAAAACAGGAAGACATGTTGAAGAAGCTGCGGAAAAAACCTCAACAGGAGAACGTTTAAAGTGAATGCAGTTAGTCTGAGATGGGGATTTTTCAGATTTCGTTATTTAGAGGGAGTTTATTTTGACTTTAGAGTGACAGATTTATATTAAAAACAAAAAAACAAAACAACTAAAACCTTTTCCTACAGACGCTTCTACAACACTTTATTATGGCCACTGTAGGTAAAATGATTAAAAAAACAGCCAGAGGAGGTTAATATTAGAGAAAATTCTCAGATTCATGTTGTATATTTATAGGAATCCACTTTTTCTTGTAAATTTACTTTAATCTCTGAGAATATCCCCATATTTTTCCCTTGAAAATGTGCAAGTTCTAAATTTCCCACTGCATCCCAGAGAATATTTGAGTTTTTCTTATAGATGCACTGTTTTTATTCTGAGTTTCTTCACTGAATATTAGCTCCCTTCACCTTTTCTTTGTTAAACTTACAGCACAGTACGCTGCTGTACTCTCAAATGTTGAGGAATTTTATATCCATTAAATTCAGCCTGAAGTTTTTACCATTTATTTGTTCAAAATCACTGATGTGAAGTCCATCATGTTTTTTTTTTATTGCTACATCTCTGACTGTAAACACACACAGAACCGAAACCAGTTAAAATCAAGCAGCTTTTACAGTACAAAAGTCTGAATCTTATTTAAAAAAATAAAACTCTGTATTAACTGCATTGCTGGCTTGTGTACAAATGGTTCAAACCAGCACAAAAAGGACACTGACCAGCTGTTTTCTACTATTCATTGTGTTATCCTAAATGAATATTATGTGAGAATTTTAACATTTTTATACAGAGGAGAGCATCCAGGTTCTGGTACAGCATTGACATAATTCCATTCAACTCCAGACACATTTTAGTAAAAATACAGCCTCAAACCATGTCCTGAGCTGTACTTGAAACATGATTTATCACCAGTATTTCATAGTAGTTTACATCCATTTTTTACATCCACATCCAAGAAAATGAAGATAAATGTCACTTTTGGTTCGAGTAGTTGTGAAATGTAAGATTCAAAGGGGAAAAAAAGCTTTTATAGCTGCAAAAATGTGTAGAAATTATTCCTGAAAGCTTTGTCAAAAAACAGTTTCTCTGCTTCTAAACCAGAGGTGTCAAACATATGGCCTGCGGACCAAAACCGGCCCACCATAAGGTCCAATCTGGGCCATGGGGTGAATTTGTAAAATGCAAAAATTTTAACAATCAAGGGTGTCAAACTCATTTTCGCTTTGTTTTAGTGTAAATAAGTAAAATTACATGAAAATGTTTACATTTCTAAACTATTCTTTAAAATGTCTTAAGAGAGGTAAGTGCGATTTTAATAATATTCTGTTACTAAATGTTTTGTGCCTTTTTAGATCCACTGTAATCTGTAAGTTGTAATACGCATATGTAAATGAAGCTCAGACATAATATTGTTAAATTGCACTTACTTAAAATTTTTCTGAAGAAATTACAGGTTGTTCATGTTATTTAAATTTTTTTACAGGATACTTTGTAGATGTAAACATTTTCCTGATGTAATTCTACTGTTTTCTAAAACATAGAAAAAAGTTTATAGAGTTGACATTATTTATAGGTTATTATGTTATTATTTTCCTGGCCTGGCCCATTTGAGATCATATTAGGCTGCATGTGGCTCTGAACTAAAATGACCTAAAAAATTAACATGAAGTTAAGTGGACCAGTGTTACCTTTCAAACTAAATGTAACTCATATTAATCAGTGATCTTAATTTAATGTTATCTAACAATGTAACAGCAAATAATGTGCAGGAAAGACAGAGAAGTTCCACAAAAAGGTGAAACTAGGGCTTTTTTGAAAACAGATTTCAGTTCAAACTGGTGGAAAACTTGCTCTGTTGTGAAATTGTGTTGTAGTTGAATAAGATATCAACTTCCAGTTCTTTTCAGTGTAAGTTTTGTTCTTTACGCTACAACATTAGGGAATTAATCACAATATGCCAATTCATTCACACTGAACAGAAATGACAGGAAACTTGAGGGTGTTTTGAGATCTTACATTATTTGTAAAGAAAGAGATTAATTTATTAAATTAAATAAATGAAATGTAGCTAATCTTGTATTTCATTAGTACCAAATAATAGATACTCTTCTTAAGGAGACCATGTAACTTAATATAAAAAAAACCCCAGTAAGAATCTTCCATTTCATCACTAGTAAAACCATAGATAATATTAATTTAATGACATCTACAACACATTTTATTCAGAAATACTGGTGACAGAACATTCATCTTCACATTGATGCCATTTTTTCCTGTTTCGTGACATATTTGGCCCCACAACGTGCAGTGAATTGTCATCATCCTGACAGACTGAAGCCGGTGGAGTGGTGTGGATTTGTCCCTAATCCAGATCTGACTGTAAGGTTTTTAGACGTTCTACAGATTAACGCTAACTAGACAAACACTCAGACCATTGGGGGTTGGACGCTTCCTGCTGCTGGACTTTACGATGTTTGAGGCTCTCTGAGGATTTTGGGATTAAACTGAAAGTGAACCAGTCCAGTTTTTTGAACCTGAGTCGTTGAGTTTTATTTTATTCCAGCTGAGACTGATGGAGGCTGATGGTTCATTCACCTCCTGTAGCCTCCGGTTTGTTAAAAACATTCACATTCGGACAGAAGAAGGAAAAAAAAAAAAAAAAAAAAAAAGAGTCCAAGGTGGATCCAGTCGATACTGGATCTGCACAGTCTGGAGACTAAAATCTGGTGCTATTTGTTCACAGCGTTCATAACATGTCATTGTACCTGCACCAAACATCAGTCTGTGACTCTTTAAATGAAAATCAGCAAAATGTAATAAAGCAAAAAGAACAGGATCTAAACTAACAGACCTGAACACATGAAACCTAACCCAAAGTAAATGTAAACAGATTCAGAGCAAATATAAGATGCTCAGAATAAAGGTTTGACTGTTTATTTATTGTACAGTTACAAATTTAATTTTATAATATCAATTTTTTTCTCATTGATTAGTATCTTCTTGTAAATCTACCACTTTAATCCCAGAGAATATAAAGTTCTGTCTTGGATATTTGAGTTTTTTTCCCTTGTAAATGTGTTATTATTCGGTTTCTTTTTGTTTGGTTTTTTTTTTTTATATATTTACCACCATTTGCCAGTCTCAGTTATTTTTCACATTCAAGTTTAATCTCAGGGGACATTCAGATTTTTGGAAGTTAATGGTGACTTTCACATCCATCTCCTTCTGAGTTTGTGTTTTAAGTGTTTCAGGTTTACCTCTTACTGATCATTCTGAACGCATCAGACATAAAAGACAAAACCCTGATGCTTTTTGTATGAACCTAGAGTGTCTTCAGATCAGCTCCTACTAGATTGGATTTGTTTATGACGCTGCATTAACTTGAGTGTCTTTTGGTAAAAATTAGTATTGATTGTGCTGTAATAAAACTACAAACCAACATGGTACGAATTATCAGGGCAAGTTGTGCAGCCTGTCAGAATTTACCGGATGGGGTATCAGTTATGGTCAAAAAAAGCTACTCCCACAATAATAACTGTTAACATTACCTTAATCTAATATGGGTTTAGGTTTGGAAAACTGATTTTCTTTCATATCCTACATGCTTTTTTTTTGCCAGTTTGGATGTCTTAAAATAGCAGTGATAAAGTTCTTAAACTGTGCTGGGGTTTATCAGATGCCAAAGTGCTCTGAGGTGCTGAATATTTACTGATATTTATTTCCCAAAAAGAAACTCAGCAAACACAAAGATGGTAACATAATCCTGATCTGAGCTCACGTTTAACAACTCCGTCACCTCTTCATGTTCAACCTGCATTAGTACCGTTAACTGCACCCATGTTAGTTTTCTGTGCCTGCTCACAAGTTGTATATAAAACTACTTCTGTGAATTTGTTTTGCTAAATCGACACTGCAAAGTCAAAGTACCACATGTGGACATAAATAACAGACAGAATCAGGTGTCTTTCACCTGCAGACTCTCCTGTTGGCACATTTTCATTCCTAAAAACACAATTAAACGTACCTCAACTCGATTCACTATAATCTTTGCTGACAAACTGAAAAAAAAACTGCCAATCCAGACATTTTTTTTGTATCTGGACATGTATTTCAGGTATTTCCTAAATGTCTGCTGCACGTCTTTTAGACAAAGAGTTCAGTGCAGAGGTCTGATGCTCCTATGAGGATTGCTGTGATCCCTCTAACTACTGAAACAAAGGGTGTTTTCAAGTCTACAGTTTGGTCACACTGCTCCACTCGAATTTTCTCTTTCTCTTTCTTCTCTTTCTTTTGCTTTTCTTAGACATTTGCTTCAAATACACTTGAATATTTTACAGAAATGCATCTGTTTTTGACAATACACATCCCTGTTCAGCTGGTTAAAGAATCTGGTTTGTTCATCCGGTCATATTTGACTTGAATTACATTCTATGACAAATAACCTGTTGGATTGTTTGGTTGTCTTTTTGAACTGGAGTGTGAGTCTTGTGGAAGAACCAAAACATGTAGAGAAACTAACTGGAGTCTGATTGGACTGATAAAGCCTGCCATAGCAGGTCTGAAAACGCCCCCAATCAGAATCTGAATCCTTCAATAAATTAAAAGCCATCGATCCCATTTTTAGGAACTTTTCCAGCTGACAGAAATCAAAGCAGCTGCTGTCTTCAGCTTCATGGATTTGTCATTTCAGTTTCAGACCAGTTTGAGCCGGTTCGGTTGTCACATGGGGCTCTTGCGGTCCTGGTTCTGTTTGGTGCTGTTGGAGGGGCTCAGTGAGGAGTTGGAGTCCAGTTGGCTGTACAGTGCTTTCAGCTCCTTCACCTCCTCCAGCACCTCTTTGGCCTGACTCCAAGCCGCCGACGCCTCCTTCAGGAGTCTCTCAGCTTCGGCTCGAGCTCCCTCAACTGACTCCTTCCCCTTTCCCTTCCCACGATCCCCTGCTTCCCCATCCGCCTCCGCTCTCACTTCGGTCAGCAGCCGCTCAGTTTTCTGCAGCTTCTGACTGATGAGCTCCTGCAGCTGGTCGATAGGAGCCTCCGCTGGCGAGGAGGAAGATGATCTGGACGCCACCGCCGTCTCTGTCCGGCTCTTTGTTTTTGTCTCCGAATGCGTCAGGATCTCGTCCATGGAGGCGCAGCGGTTCTTCTCTGCCGTGGTCAGCCGCTTTCCTGTTTGTACGGGGCCCACTGGCGTCACGTCACGAGGAAGGCTTTGGGATTTCCCAGAAGCCTCTGTAGTCCGCGCAGAGAGAGCACCATCAGTTTTAGATCTGGGACAGTCTGAGTTGAGGTGGGAGAGCGATTTGTCCAACTCGACCCTGAAGCTATCGCAACCATCGCCATTATGAGACGGACCATCCTCCTCCTGGATCAGGTCCAGAGTTAACATGCCATCTGAAGATGACGTGGACGCCTGGAAAGACCAAGAGGAGGTGGATCAGTCCACTGAAACCAGAACCATAATACTGAAAACATATGTGATGTCCCAGCTTCAACAGCTCAGTTTGAACCTGAAACATGTTCATTCACAGTTCATGGTGATTCATTTTTAACAAATTGAATTGGCTGTCAACAAAAACTCATTGTCTTCAAATATTAGCATCAGACATTTACTTTACAATCTTCAACTCTTCTCCTCAACAACTTTTTGATTAGCTTATGACTTGTAGCCTTAGTTTTACATGTTTCTAATTGTTATGGAATTGACAAGTTAAAGGAGGAGGAGCCAACTGACCACAGCTAGCAGGTGACCTCTGGTTGGCAGCCGTCGGTTGTGAGGAATCTTCACTCGATCTCGTGTCAGATGAGAAAGCTGAGCATCTACAACCGTCACCTGGAAACAACACAAACATCTCAAATCAGCCCTTTACTTTTACAAAGAAATAAAACATGTAAAATGACCTTTGTAATATAACCAATAATGGACCGAGGATCAATACCTGTGGAACTCCATTTTCACTCTGAATCAAACTCAAGTCAAAACAAAACAGATTGTAACTTGTGTTCATAAACACAACCTCAACTCTGAGGACATCACTAACTTGACCTAAAATATTTTATGCAATTATTAGATAAAATCATTAGTTTAGGTAGTTGTTACAGAATGTAGAAGTGCATTATATTCACAGTGCAAATCAAAAACTTAGAATTGTTATTGTAGATAAGATAAAAGCTAGCTGTAATAAAAAGCTTCATACTTAAGGATATCCATTATCATAACAACATATTTTCTGGGATGAAGATTTACAAACTCTTAACGCATAATTATGAGGTATATTAATTACAAAATCCTGATCTCATAGTTTTCATAAAAAACCTCATAGTATGAGATTTGTACCTTATAATTATAAAAAACTAACCTTATGATAATGAAAAAATACCTCAGAAATTACTACTACAAGTATTACTGAAATTATGAGAACTTAGTGTGCAGACATAAACATAATCCTAAAATCTATCAAAAGAGAAAAGTCCAATTATCTGAAGGACATTCATGATTATATTCATACATGGGAAACTGACGTAAACATTTCCAGTATTTAACCCGGGAGAAGTTCCCTCCAGATATTTTACCAGTTTCCCAGGACCCACTGACTCTGAGTTTGGAAAACAGCAAAACATCGATACAACACGAATGGAGCTTCGGTTCATGAAAGGCTTTGTTTCAGCCTGGAGCAGAAAGTATCGATCACAGTATTGATCAGAATATTGGCAGGTGGAAAATTTAGTGGAGGGAATGTTAACCAGCTGCTGCTCACAGACAAACACCACAACACACAAGATAAAATGTGTTGACTCTTTGTAAAAGAAACTATAACCGCCTGTGTTGTCTATTTGAATTAAAAGGGGAGTCTACTGAAGCAGGAAGGAGTGTTTACATACTCCTGTTTTCACTTTCACAAACATGAGTCGGTGTGACGTGTAAATGAACATAAACAACGTCCTGATCAGACTGTATAAAGCTGCACATCCTGCCCAATAAAACTGAAATGTCAGTTCTCAGATGGTTTGTGGAGGTGTTAACATCAACAGATAAATTAACAAATGAAACACTATACATGGGTTTGCAGGAGCTGAAACCATGAGAAAATAAGAACATGAGGCAACAGTGAAGAGTCATCAGAGCAGTGTGATAAAGGAGAAATATAGCGGTGATAATAAAACAAGTACTTAGGAGGTTATCACAAACACACCATAACTATAACTGTTATGTAATCAACCACCAATGATCTGCTCACTGTTCTTTTTTGTTTTGTTTTATGTGTCTGTATTTATTCTTTTTAGATTTTTATTATTCTTTTTTTTTGTACTCCTTTACTGTAAATGTCTTATATGTTTTGTTTATGATTTGGGTGCCTGGGATGTATTTGCATGCCTGTTTTGTCAAGGGATGGGGAATGGATGGGTGTGGGGGAGGGTGGTGGGAGTTTGTGTTCTTTGACTTCCATATGAATATTTGTACTGTAAAATCCTACATTTGTGCTTTAAAATGAATTTAAAAAAACCTTGAAGAGAGAAAAAAGTGGTTCATGACTGATATGAAGGAAGTTAAAAGTAATAACATGATTCATTAAAGTGGTTTTGCTTCATTTTACGCAGTTTTTTCCAGCATGGAACTGACTCCTATGAACCTCCGGTGATGGACATACCTCGTCTAAGATCCGGTTCTTGGCTCTGGTGATGGCAGCATTTAGGGCATTGATCCAGGATTCTTTTTCCTCCGGACTCACAGCCAGGAAGATCAAGTTGGGAACCTACAACATACAATAAATATGTTTTCTTTGTTCTGGTCCTATCACCGTTATTCCATTAACTCCAATTCATCATTGTGATTACTTGACATATTCAATTCATACGTATAAAAGCAGTTGGTGAAAGTAACAGATATAACAGTTTAATTAACAATATTTCATCATTATTTCCATTTCAAGTTTGTACTCTTTAATGACACCACAGCATTGCATTTTATTCTTCTTCTGCTACAAGTTTAATGTAGAACTTGCACTGCAAAGTTTATTAGATTTTGTACTTTATTAAATATTTAAGTTTGTTTAACTCATATCATATCTGACATATTAATGTTGCAGTGTTTGGTAGTTTTAGTGTCATTGGGCAAAAAATACATAATTCCCTTTTAGTGTATTGAGAAGAAACCACAATTAATTTTACCCACTTATGATCACAAAGGGTTTTCAGAATGGTAAAATACTGACAGATGTAATTACAGACTCTCATCCATGGACAACTGGAAAAGTGATGTGGAGGTTCATCTGTCTTTGTATCTATTCTTCTGATTTGGATTGAGAGGAGAAGCTGCAGAAAGACAGTGTGTAATCTCAAATTCTTATGTTTTTTTCATCTCCTGTAGCTTTAACAAAAATCAAACACAAGACTCCAACAGTCATGAAAAAACAGGAAAAATCATGGACTCAAGTTTCATTTTTGAGGCCTGGAAAAGGGAAAAATTAAGTGAAACATTGTAAAGTTTTGGAAAAATCATGGAGTGTTGTAAGTTTGAGCAGTTTGACATATTACTGAGTGAGGATTTTTTTTTTTTTTGTTACAGCTCAGTTTTAAGTCAGTTGTAAGTTCAGTTTCTCTGACATTTGAGTTTGTTTGACTCTGTTTCTGCAGATTAGCATTACTTTTACAATGTTGCTTTAACTTTACTCTCTTCTGAATGCGCTTTGTGGAAAATGTTCTCTGAAAATATGTAGGAATCCTAAGAACAGAAATATAATTAATGTCACATATTTCAAGATTCAGTTACAAGAAGTGTCTCTTCCTCATAAGGTGTATAATTAAACTCTTATTAGAATCATGTGGGGTAAAATAAAGTTAACAGAAAAGACAATGATATTGTTATTGTTATCACAATTATTTGTGTAGTAATTGTCAATGCAAATTTCAAGATTGTGACAGTTTTCTTGGAGAACATGGGTATAAAATAAACCAAAAGTGCACAATATGAAGTTTGAGTATCTTCATTATAATGTGAATATGTTTAACCCTTTATATGGCATTAAAATTTCAACCATAGTGTGTTATTGGACATCATCGTCTATCTTCTCTTGCCATAAAACATCTGAGCAGCACTTGCTAAAAAGTAAGCACTTGCTACAAAAAAACTGTTATAAGGTCATAAGCTGACAAAAATCCCTCATATGCAATATTTACAGTTTCAAAATGTCTATAAAATTTCTCTGAATCACTGTATAGTGTTATAAAAAACACAGGCACAGGATTGGCTCCATATTTAATGTTTGAGGAAATTACCAAAAATAGTCACTTGCCTGATAAAGGGTTAATAGTCAGATCACATTGGCAATCAATGTCAACAACAAACAACTGAACTCAAACATAAGCTGATAATGAGTGAAGAACAAGATAAAAATACAGAAAAGAGAGATTTAGCGGCAAAAAGAAAATATGTGAAATTTGTATGAAATTAGTTCAGACACAGAAATGATGATGTTGAACAAAATCTTCATCCATAGTGACTTCATGTGAGTTAAACAGTGCAGTGTATTAAACTTCCTCATTTGCTCTAAAGTCACTCAGCTGCTTAAAGTCTATGGAAATATAACATTGTGAGTTTCATTGTCCACATCCACCCTCTTAGATCACTAAACACATTTCACAGTTTCTAGTTGACAAAGTACCAAGATGCAGACATTCATTATCATTTCACTGAAAATCAAACAAAGTCTGCAACTGTTATTCAATCCACGTCCTGTGTACTTTATTATATAGAATCTACATAATTAGATTGTTCCTTTAGTGGAGTAAAACCTCAATCTTAAATAATTGAACAACAATTATTTTAATAATTAATTACTCATTTAAATTAATATTCAACCACACATAATTTACTAAAAGGTTTGGGATTGCAGTGTGAATACTTCCTGGTTTTCTTTCTTTTTCTGTGACACTAAGTGAATATCTTTGAATTTTTGGCCTTTAAAATGGTGATCAACATGTTTAAACCAATCACAGTTAATAAAAACTCTGACTAAAACTGAAAATAGAAATGAAATTACCCCTCTGTAAATCATGGCTTACCTTATAAAGCCTGAAAAACTCAAATTAAAACTAAATTTTTTAAGAGAAACTCAACTAAAACTAGTCAATGCATCTAGAAAAAACTCAACTACAGCTACTCATGCACTTGTAAAACTTAAATAAAATCAAAAAATATACTCCAAACCTGTCATTTGTACTTGTCTATTGTTACATCCTGATTTATTTTGGAAAGCTTCCTGTTTGCTTCCTGTTGGGTTCCTGCTGGTCCACCTGTGCCTTCTCGAGGGCAGGGCCTATATAAGCATCCCCTCTCTCTCTGATCCAGCTCTATAGACGTCCTGCCTCAGAAGCACACTTGGGCACTTACATCAACCTGACTTTCATTTTGGTTTGATTTAGTTTTCTGTTATTTCAGTAAACTTTACTTTATTTGTTAATTGTGGTCTTGTGTCCATCATTATGTTTGACTCATGAGCCAGCCCTAACATAATAATGGAGGCCCATCCCAAAATCTAGTTTTAGTTTGTGAGGTTATGTGTGGTTCCATGTGTGGTGATTTTTGAACTCGCCCAGTTCAGTTAGCTGTGGTGCCGGACAGACCAGCACCACTTTGTTGTTTTTGTGTTCGAATCCTAGGGTGGCCCCTGGCATGAACCACTGAACATATTTAGGTAAAGTACGGTAGTATATAAACTACCAGACAGAGAGGGGCCTGGGCATGTTCATGGGTTGATTTGTGTGGTGCATTCAAATTTGTTGCTGCAGTCCAACTGTGAGCTCTGGTACTTTGTGTGAAGTTGACTGTTAGCCTCAGCATTAGCTCCTTTTGTTAATTTTGGGCTCTTGTGTGTAGTTCCACTGGGTAGAACTTTGTGTGAGGTCGACTGTTGGCCTGTGTATTAGCTCAGTTTCACTTGTTTTGGGTCAGTGTGTGTGTAGTTCTACTGGGTAGACTCCACTGTGTAGTAGTCAAGGTTTTGTGGTGGACTCCGTTTGAATGCTTGTGGATCTGTTTGCTGCACTTTGTGGATTTCTGTCTTTGTGGCTATTGTTTCCTGTTTTGTGTGGTAGTCTTGTGGATTATTTTGTTGGCCAGTTGCAGGTGAGAGCTGCTCCTGTTCAGTGTATTTGTGGTCATTTGGTCATGTTTGATTTGTAGATGTTGTTTCTGATGCCCTATCACTGGTTCCTGTGTGATACCACCCCTTGGATGCCATTTTTAATGGAGGGGGAGGGGGGGTGTTACATCCTGATTTATTTTGGAAAGCTTCCTGTTTGCCTCCTGTTGGGCTCCTGCTGGTCCACCTGTGCCTTATCGATGGCAGGGGCCTATATAAGCAGACCCCTTTGTTGTTGTCATCCCCACTCTCTCTGATCCAGTTCCGTAAACCACCTGCCTCAGAAGCACACTTGGGCACTTGCATCAACCTGACTTTCATTTTGGTTTGATTTACTTTCCTATTATTTCAATAAACCTTAGTTTTATTGTTAATTGTGGTCTTGTGTCCGTCATTATGTTCGACTTACAAGCCAGCCGTAACACTATCTACCAATAAAGCATATTTCTGTTAGAATTTCTAATCTGTTAGTTAGTCTATTTGGTCATATTACTGACATTCTAAAAAAAGGTAGTTTGATACTGAAACTAATTTTATGACTAATTTTACAGTTTTCATTTAACTAAATGAATAATAATTAACTAAAAATGCTGCAACGTGCACCATTATTCTTTAAAAAAGCTGTTGTGAAATGATTTAGGGTAAAAACAATAACAAAAAGCTGATGAAATCTGTCCAACGGTATAATCTGCTGTAGCTGGTGTGTGTATTTTCACTTTTCTGAAATCTAAACCTTCATGTGGGCGGGACCAAATGTTGTCAATCATAGACAACACTGAGTGAACAAACCAATCACAGAGCAGAACACACACACAGTTTAGTGAGTCTCAGTGGGAGATGGATCAGCAGATGGTGGAGTCGAATGCAAGCGAAGAATAGATGCTAACAACAGTCAG
Organism: Sphaeramia orbicularis; assembly: GCF_902148855.1. Lineage (NCBI taxonomy): Eukaryota > Metazoa > Chordata > Actinopteri > Kurtiformes > Apogonidae > Sphaeramia > Sphaeramia orbicularis. The sequence goes on from NC_043972.1 coordinate 21,873,990, forward strand.
TAGGACACCCTATCCCCTCCCCAAGGCATTCTGGGTATCTGTGGGAAGGCTGTCGAGGAAAGTGTTGTTCAGCAGAAGCCGCACCTGTGTTCGCTGATCCTGAGTCAGTTCTATTCACTCTGCTCAGTCACTTTCATGGCAGCTGAGTCTCAGGTTTTAAAGGCTTTTATCAGTCGCTGTGGTTCCATGGATTAGTTCAACACGACTGAAATCTGTATCAGAGATTCAACTCAACTGTTTACATGGACGTTAAATACAGTTGCATGAACCACGAAGTGCAAGTGGAACAGTGGAATTGTAAAAGAACAATAAAATAATGATACTTTGGAGCAGGAAAAAGCTACTACCTGAGTAATGCAAACTGATGTCATGCCTGCTTCTATTCCAAAAAAACAAATGATGCATGTTTGAGGTTAATTTATACTTTATTAAAAACAGGAAAAGTTTGAGCTGAACATCTAAGTCAAAGTAATAAAATACCTAAATTGCTAAGTTTATTTTTGGACATATTTATTTCCTTCAAGGCCAGTTAATTCAGTGCCAAGTTCTGCTGATAAATGTACTTTTATTCTGTCATAATATGTCAGATTTAATCACAACAGAACTTTAACCTGAACAAAGTGATTCTACCTGTCATGAAGTATGAGCAGATGCTGAACTGGACATTTTACAAACTATCAGGATTAGCAGAACTCAAGCAGATGAATGACATCAAGTGGAATTATTCACTTTTGGGAAAATAATATGGTTTATAAACAATATGGTTCAGTTAGTGTTTAGATAATATCATTTAACAGTTGTAATAACGTACCGTGTTTCCTGGTGAGCTGCAGCGCTGTAGTCTGAACTTGCTGTGGTTCTTCTTGCTTCGGCTCTTGTTCTTCCTGATTTCTTCACATCGTTCATAGTCCGTCAGGTCCAACACCTCGTCTGCCCGACCCAGCTCCTTCACCTGCAGAGACACAAAAGTCAGAGGTCACAGGTCAGCACACCACGTGACTTTAGATTCACTGCTACTTAAAACCACACCAGAGACCACTGCTCCTCAAACACTGTTTTACATTTGAGTTTGTCAGGGTAGGGTTGACCTTTTTATAGTCTTTATACCATAATCTGTACAGTGAATAAAGATGGATGTAAGAACATGTTACATGGCTTATGTCAGAAACATCTTTACCTCCACCAGGAGGTATTGTGATCACTTTGCTTTGTGTGTTTGTTTGTGTTTGTTAGAAATTTTACAGGAAAACTATTACAACCATCTTTACCAAATTTTACCCACAGATAGGCCTAGGCCCTGGGACAAACCCATTAAATTTTGGGCCAAGTAGGTCAAAGTTCAAGGTCACAGCAAGGTCACAAAATCTCAAATTTTCCTCTCACATTGAGCAATTTTCGAAAATTCATAAAAAATTCAAAACAACTCAGATTAGCCTCCAATTTGATACACATATAGCTTATAACAATATCTTGTATCTGGCACAAAATCATCCACATCCACTGTGGAATGTGGACTCTGTGGACATTTCAATTTAACATGGAAAATCCCATTTACGACACATTTTTCATTATAACTCAACAAATATTGATCGGAATTTAATATAATTTGACATACACATGACTGGTACCAAGTTTCAACTTCTTCTGCTGTATGGAACAACCTTGAAACTGTTTAATTTAAAAAAAAAATAGTCGATCCACATATGGACACCGTTCAGGGTGCTTGGCGGAGGTTTGCATTGTCTGAACACTTGTTCTAGTTTTGATCCCGGTTCTCTGTCAGCTCTGGAAACCTAACAAACTGACTGAAAACTCCAGCCACAAAATTAACTATAGCATTTGTAGCTGAACCCCCTGATGGTCTTGTCAGTGTAACTTCTTTACCACAACTACCAATGAAATGTCTGTTAGGGCTGCACGATACTGGCAAATCTTGCAATATGTGATATGGGTGTACAGTATTGCGATAATGATAATCTTGCAATATTTCCCATGCACCTAAAGAAATACCAATTTCATCTACTAAGAAAAATGTTCCTTCACAATGTTAAAATGAGCCAATTGTTTGTATGCTGACTCAATTATTTATAATTTAAGACAAAATGCTGTCCTACTGCAATCAATTACACAATTCTGTCCAAGAACCTGGTGATGTTGCACCCATAGACATTCAGACACAAACATAGTCAAATATTTTGTCATTTTATTTACATATAACAATGTGTAAATGACATGGATGTATTTCATAATAACAAAAGTGCCAGAGTAACGCCATGTAAGAGCTTTAACAAAACACTATTCCATTGCTTGCCTGGTTTGGTAAATACTGCATATAAAAATAAAATCTTTTAATATAATTGTTGATCAGGCCTTGCCCAAAGTTGTGTTCTGAAAATATTCACATCTTTTCAACATTAATAACATGTGAACTTGTATTCAACCAGCAGCAGTAGCATTACTTCAGTCTTTTTTCCAGAAAAACTAGTATGTTAGAGCGATAGAGAAAACCACTCTGGTACCCCATGGCATGTAAAACAGAAAGTTAATGAGAAAAAAAAAAAGATTGCAAGTCTTTGCGATATGAATATGGCACACTCCGTTATTGTAATAACGATATTTTTTCAATATATTGTGCAGTCTTAATGTTTGTTATGAAAAAGTATATTTAATTCAATACTCAGAGGCTCCAGCATCTGTCAGTAGCTTTATCATCCTTCTAGAAAGTCGTGGCCAAGACGGATGGAGAAGCAGCTTGTGACAGAAAGGTTGCTGGTTCAATACGACATGGCAGCCCACTGATCACAGTCTGCAGTGTGTGGTGTGTTCCTGTATGTTCAGCTATGGGTTAAAGGCAGAGGCTGCATGTATATATATTAACAAATAATTATTTAAGATTCAACAGTGTCTTCAGTTTCAAGATGTTTTAGGCTAAATGCATCCAAATCACAGACATGAGACTTTGTCATGTCAACACCAGAGACCAGACAGGATTCTTCTGATAATAGTCAAATACAGTGTAATAAGGCTTCTGGTTTACATAGTAAAGCAGCTGCCCTGAAACAACATACAGATGATTTACATACTCTGCTTTGGCTAAATTAGTTTTATCTTCTTATTTTACATTTATTTATCCAGGACATCCCACTGAGATACAAAATCTGGTTTTACCAAAGATAGCAGCTCTACAGACTCACAACATAAAAACAACTCAACATATATAGTACATCATATTGGGCAGAAACCACAATGACAGGAGAAAAAATTATTTAACACACAAAATAAAAAACACTCATATGTAAATATAAGGTGTACCACATGCCTCTTTCACCACAATCTATGTTGTCCTTAAATTCTGGACCACAAATCACTGCACACTCTACTGTATTGTTCTCTGGTATTACCATATGCACACACATACACACGTACAAAAACACTACATCCATTATGCACATGGCAAAAGGGAGCAGTACTGTTAGTTAACAACGTGGAATATCAAGATCACACAAATCCACTATTATTAAAGGAAAAGAAAGTGAAATGTATGGATCTGGTCGAATTCAAGACTGCACAAATAATGTACAAGGCAACGCAATATGTGGGGTGAATTTGTGGACTGGTTTGGAGGAGTTGAAAGACGGTAAAAACATTAATCACTTTTAAAAAATGCACAAAAAGAGGTTTATGGAAGAGGGTGGCTGTTAACTCTAATGACACTGGTGAATATATGGGCAGCACATTAAGACAGGATAGAATGTAGTATAGATGTCTAAGTTAATATGTAGTGGAATATATGTATATATGATATATTTTATATATTAAATTAATATAAAATAATATAGTTTTCAGGTTGTATAAAAACATAATTGAGATTATATACAGAGAGTCATATATAGTATAAATTATAAAGAGGGTCATGTATAATTAGAAATGATAACAGATTGTATATTGTATTTATATGGGTTTATATTAAGCACATATGTAATGGATTATGATGTAGAATTATATATGATCATTATTATATCCTCATTTTGTTTTATTATTTTTGTTTGTTTTTAAGTAAAGCTGTGAAACTATTGTCCCCTCCAGAGGATAAAAATGCATTGCTGGGTCTCAGGATATTGACTGGTATAAACATATATATATTTTGTATTAATATAAATTCATATAATTTGTGTGTTGTTAATGAGTTGAATTTGGGGTTTAGATGGATAACCTTTTGCTTCAACCTGCTCCATTTTGAACACTTTACAGAAATGACCTAAATTTATGTATTTATTTGTATTATTCTACATGTTCAAAGACAAATATTTGATTCATTCATTCAAATTCAACAATGGATAGAAATGAACCTGTAGCTTCAGAAATCTCTAGCTTCAGCTTGCAATGTGAAGCTTTTTGTTGGATATTTGCACGATAGGAGTAGTAGTTTCACAGACCCTTGGCATTAGGGCTCCTGCTTTTTCAGTAAAAGTAGAAGAGGCCTCAAAAATCCTGCAACAGTCTGTAAATCAGGACCAGTGAAACCAGTTCAGTAACAGCTGGTTGGTGACCAGATGGGGGTGGGTGGGGGGTGGGGGGTCAGCTGTCTGTGTGTGGCGGTAACAGAAGGTGGGTGAGGCCTCGTCCCAACACATGTCACATCAGCTGTACAGACTGACGGCGGCAGAACTGACTCTGTGTCAGTGTTTTTCTTCTAAATTAAGCTCCATGGGCGAGAATTCTTCAAAATAATTCTGACTAGTGATTCTGACTTAAATGTTAACATCACATAGAGGCAAAATATGAGGGCTGGAATCAGTGCTCAGAGAAAAGCAAAACAACGACCCAAAATATGAACTGGAACAGTGTAAAGTGATTATATTAGAAACAGTGTAAGTGACTAAAAACAGTCCCAGTTATATAATAATAATAATAATAATAACTGAACACACAGAGAAAAAGAACTGATAAGTGAATATGGCCATGTAGTTGTTCATAGTGTCAGTAAAAAAATTCTTTGTTGACAATACTGTTATTTAAATACATGTCATTTCAGATAAAATTACTTTAAAGGAAAATAACAGTTAAAAAACAAAAATTGCATCTAAAATCATCTGGATTTTTGATTAGTTTGATGTTCATTTTCAGATTTACTGACTTATTACACTGAAATTGTTGATTAATCTAGGTTTATTTATAAATTAATATATTACTATTTTTTCTTTTTGAGAAAATGACACAAAAGAAATAACAAGATGTTTGAGATTTTCATTTGAGTATAACATTTCCCCTACACCTTGCAATAATAATGCACTGTTGCCCTTAAAGTTGGAATAAAATACTTTTACCTCTTCTCATGAAATGAATGTGACAGTAAGATTTATTCTTGTTACATAAAGTGTAACTGGAACTTAGTATGTAATCATCACGTCTGGTCAGAGGTGATTACTGATATGTATAAACAGGAATAAAAAGAGGCATGTCTGAAAACAAAATTATTCTAACTTTATGGGTAACAGTATAGTTTAGCTGTAGTGTAGCTGTTTGTCAAATATTGCATTATCTTTGACAGGACCCCCAATCTGAGACTCTGTCCACAACACAAAAGCCACTCATAAACCACAAAAAAAACCCTGAATGTGGATTGTTTTATGCAAGCCATGTTTTCATCTTCAGTTCTGATTCAGGCGTGAGGAAGTCAACATGTCTTTTTTTAGTACGTCCCAGGCCTTATGAGCTGTGAGTAAATATAAAAATTCTTTGTTGCTCTAATCAAATTCATGTTTTTAGCATAATGCTTCACTTTTTGTTTCATATGTATAACTATTTACTCACTTATTCTCTTATCACTGGCATTAAATAGGTGTTTTTAATCATTTTATCATTTAACATTTTCCATGTCTACTTCTACTGAAATAAACAGCCTGAGCAGATCAACTCAAGCTGTGTCCCCAAAGTATTAGGGCTTTTTTGATCAGTTATTGGCTGATATTAATAGGCTGAATCTCACATAGCAGGTGTTTCTTCCTTTAGCAGCAGCAGCAACGGCAACAGCTCGGTGGTTTCTGCAGGTTAACCTCAGCTCATTAATCTCCATGGAAACAGCATCCATTATTAAACAGCTCTAAACAGGGACACTTCCTGGGAGAGAAGCCACGCCTACACACACACACACACACACACACACACACACACCTTGACAGAGCCAACAGGACAGCAGCTACACATAGGTATGAATGGATCTCCTGTGTGTGACTCTGATTGGCTGTAATAAGTATAATGTGACTCTGCATCATCTGTCAATACTCAATTATCAATATTCAGACAGTCAGTGGAATCCTTACATAACAACAGACCACAAGTGACCCCTGACTTCCTGCTGGTTTGTCAAGTTTCACCATGGTTTATGGTAATCTGCAACATTTTTTATTTTTTGCATGTCTTTATTCAACATTTCAAAGTTAAGAAATACCGAGGCTGTTTAAGAGACGACAAAATAAATATATATAGTATTAAATAGTGTAATTTTTCTTCTACATGAGGTGCAGCGGGGATGATGATGATAAAACTGATGATATTTGTAGTGTGTTGTACAGCATGCATAAAAACTGAAGTAAATGGGTTCTAAAGCTTACAGTTATTATACAATGTGACCCCTGACCCCATGACAAGAAACAGCACAACGTTAGAAATGCCTGACTTGTGTTGAATGAAACATCAGAAAATGAATGCAATAAATCTTACATTGTCTGAACTAAAAGGGTTAAAGACATGCAAAGAGAGGTCACGTTAAATACGACCACTTTGGACAAACACATACACTCATACAATGTTCATTAAGTCATACTTGGGTATTTTTATGGAAATCATGAACACTAAAAAACAATTTGTCATAAAGTGAAGACATGTGTCAAGGATTGCTCATATTCCTTTAGTTCAGGGTATGATTTAAGGAAGTACAGGTAAAATTCAATGCTATTTCAAGAATGCTTATTTTTAGTGCAACTCTATATTTGTTCTATTTTAGTCGGCAGTATTATTTAAGTCAGTAGCATCATCAGTGACAATCAGTATCAGAAACAGGAGACTTAATCAGAACTGGTGAAGACTCTTGGATGAGAGACGAAACGTTTTGAAGAACAAGTCCCGTCCAGTTGAACTTTGGAAAAACTACAAAGGATGAAAGACGACCTGGACAAATGAGAACTTCTACAGACTCCAGTGTTGATGTCACTCCAACCTTGTCCCACAGAGATCCATTATAAACTTCCAAAAATCCTAATAAGAGCATAAATATCCCACTTGAATCTCAAAGTGGACTGAGTTTGAGGGAATATTGCATTCATTTTACCAGGAAAAAAAAAATTTGGAAAAAGCTTAATTTAAAAAAAAAAAAAGTATAAAAGGTAAAAATGGAAACATAATAGCAATAATGTCTTAAACAAGCTGCATGTTTTATCAGTGTTCTTTTTTGTCTTATTTTGATAATGTGGATTTTAAATAAACAGTCAATGCAGTACTTATGTGTTTTTAAAGGTCTGTGTATCTTTGTTTAATATTCGACATTGAGACGAGGGTTTAATGTCATGAGACAAAGCCTCCGTGTTTTTATTGACATGTATGTAATATCATCAGCGGCCCGCGGAGCCACAACTAGTTACATCACATGTGAAACACACGTATGTATGTACACACACAGGACAAGCAGACAGATGTATGTGCACATATCAGCCTCATGTGTGACACTGATTCTGCTGAGGAGGATTATCACTGAGGCTTAACGTCACACTCAGAGTAGCAGTGGATTATGGGTGAGCACTGTAGGCAGGCGGGGGTTAAACAGTTTGTTTTCTGTGAAAGTCTTCCTGTTTTAGACTCCAGCTGAAGCTCTGATGGAGGTGAGAGGTCAGCGGCTCTGATCCTCTGTCTGGCACGTGCACTCAGACGTTCAACACCACCTTTACACTGTTTCCACTTTGAACAAAATGTTTCTAGGTTTTCCGGCCATTAGAGCGCTTATAACGGGACCTAGATTTCCTCCTAATTCTCCACATAAAAACATAAGTACACACTGAAAATACATAAATCTAGGCTACTAGTCTCAAATGTTCTGCTGTCATTTCAAGTCCATTCAGATTACCCTGTTATTGTTTAACTGACATTATTTTGTGGATGGTAGATTTAATACACAAAGGAATATTACTATGCAAAGGGTCACTGCAGGACATCATTAATGAACATATTTATTTCAGTTTCTCTGTTGCCAGTGTCTTATTGTAAATCAATAATAATCTATATCATAACACTGGAAGGTTTCAGAGCATCTGTGTGTGTGTGTGTGTGTGTGTGCGTGTGTGTGTCTGCACAGTTCTGAGAAACTGAGATGTTTTTACCAGGCCAATTTGGTACCTACAGTTGAGGAATAGTCCCATCTCTCCATTAAATATCTCGGCAAGTTTATAGGATCAATATTTTGGGAGATATTAGCAATTTTGGAGTACAACAGCCTATCACATTGCATTGCCCATGACGGCTGACAGGAAGCACAGTACCACGCTGCATGATGGGAAATTACAGTTAAATACAGGAATGACGCATTAACTTCAGTTCTTAGATATTGGTATTAATATGACCCGTGAACTATAATATGTAAAAACAACAACAAAAAAAACCAAAACAAAAGCACTAAGTCAAATTTGACCTGTCAGAGGACATATAAGCCTCCACAAAATCTAAACATGGGACTTGTTAATAATTTTTATTTACTTGAGCGATTTTGTCTTTAAAAACAGGGGAGTTGACTAGTTTATGAGCATTTTGCCTGAAAACTATGCAGTTGTTTTTACTTCTGAAATGGAAACTATATATATGTTGTGAATTCAAATATCATGACAGATGACAATACAAGACAGCAAAATGACCCACTTCAACATATAAAAATAAAAAAATACTGAATGAAAATCTCTGAAGCTTCTGCTATATCAGTGTCTCAAATCTGATACTCAAAAGAAGTCTTTTTTTTTTTTTTACTTACTTTAAACTTTTGCAAAATAAAAGCAAACAGCAGAAAAATATACAGGGTGAGGAAGCAAATTTTACAATGAACATTTAGTTGTTTTTTCTCAGCAGGCACTACGTCAATTGTTTTGAAACCAAACATATATTGATGTCATAATCATACCTAACACTATTATCCATACCTTTTCAGAAACTTGCCCATATGAGTAATCAGGAAAGCAAATGTCAAAGAGTGTGTGATTTGCTGAATGCACTCGTCACACCAAAGGAGATTTCAAAAATAGTTGGAGTGTCCATAAAGACTGTTTATAATGTAAAGAAGAGAATGACTATGAGCAAAACTATTACGAGAAAGTCTGGAAGATACTATTAAAGAAGAATGGGAGAAGTTGTCACCCGAATATTTGAGGAACACTTGCGCAAGTTTCAGGAAGCGTGTGAAGGCAGTTATTGAGAAAGAAGGAGGACACATAGAATAAAAACATTTTCTATTATGTAAATTTTCTTGTGGCAAATAAATTCTCATGACTTTCAATAAACTAATTGGTCATACACTGTCTTTCAATCCCTGCCTCAAAATATTGTAAATTTTGCTTCCCCACCCTGTATGCCAGGCAAAAAGAAAGAAAGAAAGTCAGAGAGAAAGAAAGAAAGAAAGAAAGAAAGAAAGAAAGAGAGAAAGAAAGAGAGAAAGAAAGAAAGAAAGAAAGAAAGAAAGAAAGAAAGAAAGAAGTTCCCACCCAGATGTAAGTAAGCAAAGTTCAGATCCTTCCACTGGATAATTCCTGCAGTGAGTAATATATTTCAACTGGTAACAAGTTCTTTAACCTTTAACTAATGCAATGAGAAGCTTCTTATTTCTTAAATAACCATCAGTTTGTACAGAGAATAAAAACTGAACTGTGTTTCAACAGTAAGAGGTCAGATGGTGGTCTGATGAGCCCAGACTGATCCTGTTCCAGAGTGATGGAGTGATTACCCATCATGCCTAGTGCCTACAGTACCAGCCTGTGTGGGCAGTGTTATCATCTATGGTTGGTTCATTTGGTCAGGTCTAGGTTCATTAATGTTATGTGTCCAAAAAATGATGGAAATAAATGTGACACTGTATAAGCTCATCTAAATGATGCTACTGTGCATGCATGTCATAGTCAAAACTATAGGTAAGTGTGGGTCAACCTGTATAGTAGGCGACTAATTCAATAGTTGACAACAAAGTGATAATTGTTGCAGCTCAACATCAAACCCATGATCCTGATGCAGACACTAAAACCCCAGAAGTCAGAGGTCTTAGCACAGACTATCTGAACATGACCTCCTTTGTCTCCTCTGGTTTAAGGAGGATTAAACTGGTCTTTATGGTATTGACTGACCTTAAATACAGTAGGATCAGAATTTATGACTTGTTAACAGATAATTATAAATGTACTTGTCATGTTTTTGGTACAGACAGACATTATAACACATAACAGACTACAGACTTTAACCCTTAAACACCAATAACTATATTTTGTATCAACCTTCAAATAAATGTTCTTTATATTTAAGCTTTCCTGAGTGATTTATCTTTATTTATAATTTTTTCCTGTGCATTTTTCCAAAGAAAATCAGGCATTTTCCTATATCGAATTTACTGATTATGTGGATGTTCATAAAAGCTCAGTGTAAATTCAAAGGTGATTATATCGGAACAGAGAAAACTGAAGAAAAAATGACTTGTTCAGCAAAATATATGATAAAAATGAATGTAAAACATGCATTCACAACCACTGTCATCTGTCAAAACTACATGGGTTTTACTGGTGAATTATGTTTACTACAGAGTCTGAACATCTATATGGGTCATATCTGATGACGACAAAGAGCTGACAAACTGCATTTTACATAAATTTCATGAATATATGAATAGGATTAGTGGTTCAAAAGTTGTTAAACTGTTTAGACCAGTAGATGTTTTTTTCTTGCTGGTGGTTGTCAAAGTCTTTGAGGATTAAAACCAAATCTAGCCTGTAAGTCTAGACCACATCGAGACCACCAAGACCAGGGAAGGTTTGTTGGCATGGTTATATTATATTAAATACTTATTCAGTTGTATTGTTACTTTAAATTTCATGAAGAGTATGACATCAACTACAACTCCCATCATGCCTCAGTCAGGGGGCTGGTTGGCATCATTAAGACCCTGCTGACCCGTTGCCATTGGCTACAGGAGGGAGGGAATTGGATGGGGGGACATCTTTGGAGGTTTTCTATGATGTCGCCATGGTAACAGCACCCCCCCACCTTCTGTCAAAGCCTTAATTAGGACTAAACACAGGGCCTGGACTCAGCTGAACCCTGATATATTAAACAAAATATTACATTTAATAAAGTGAAAGACTGAGAATATGTGAAAAGTATCACAAATGAAAATGAGGAACCATCAGATATTTAAGATAAATTTAATAACACACCAAACTGTCATCGAAATAGTTCCAATCACTTTCTGTCGATAAGTTAATTCATGAATCTGCTGTGATGCAACAACTCTAAAAAGACGAAAAGACAGCTTTGAAAACCACTAAATTAAAAACTATAAGAAACAGTGCCTAAAATATAACTGATGAAGAAGAACCACTTTGGTTTGGATTGGTAGTCCTGTGGTTTCTAACTTCATCTGTGTTTTCAGGGGTTTCTTTAGGTTTTAAACAGGATTTTTGTTACTTCTTTATGGACGTAAAAAGCAAATTAGACATCCAACCCCACCCACCTTTAACACTGAAACTCATCATCACAGATACAACATGACCAAACACCATCCAGGCCTGTTTCTACCTGTGCATGGGTTTTTATCTTTACTGAGTCAATTCAATTTAAGTTCAGTTTAAGTTAGCTTTACAACTTATTTCGAATAACAGATTTTATTTTTTTTTAGCTTAATTTTTCGTTCGTTTTGAGTTTTTCAGCTTTTGTGAGTTAAAGTTGATTTACTGAAGCTAAAAAAAAAAAGTTGGATGAAAGAATAAATGACGAATAAATGATGTTGTGTAAAGATATTTGACTCTTGTTCATCATGAACTTTAACATTTGAGTAATTCTGTTTACCTTCAGTTGGATGGCATAACGGTGTTTTATTGCGTTTGTGTTTATTTTAAAACTTGCTGCTTCATTTTCTGTTGTTTTAACTAAACTAAAACTCGGCAGTTCATTTATTTATTTAACCTTTATTTGACCAGGTAGGTCAATTAAGAACCACTTCTCATTTCCAATGACGACCTGGAACAGCAGAACAGGCAGAAAACAGTACAAATGAAACAAAAAAGAAACTAGTTATAAAGTTATAAAGTCACATAAAGAGCCATAATAGTGCTAAAAGAGAATATTTTTTTTACAGTATTTACAATAATATATTTTTTAAAAGAGTAGTTATTAGCAGTAAAAATATAAAAACAGATATTAAAGCTTTACCACATGCCGTACCAGTGTTAAAAGGAAACAACAGGTGGAGTATTGTATGGTGACATCTATTAAAAAACAAAATGGCTAAAAGCACATGCAATATTCGTGTAATAATGGTAGTATAGAGTACCATATAGAGTAGAGAATTAATCTAAACAGAGATAAATGTACTCATGCACTTGTAAAACTAAGCCATGAATTGAGTTTGTATCAGCAAGATTTTATGATCATGTCATATCTCAAGTAAAAGAGGAAGAGCTACAGATCACTGGTTATTATAAGACTTCACAGAGGAAGTTTTAGTCTTGTCAAATCTAAAGCAGATGTGTGTGTGTGGTTTCTATTCCTGGTTGGACAGGAAGTCGAAGTGATGACTGGAGAAACAGACCACCACAGAAGCAGAACCAGAGTGTGAAGCTCCGCCCACAGACACACAACCTAATTTGGAGGTTTTGTTCGCTTTCTAATGAGGGTTTGTCAGGTCATTTGAATGACAGAGGAACCGATGAAGAACAGTGCCATAGAAAGTGTTGCGCTGCAGCTGAGACGACTCTAAAGCTGAAACTGACGTCACTTGAACGCATCACAGTCAGCTGGTCAGACAAAAAGAGACTAAAACGGAAACCACAAACACCTCCACACTGGTTCTATCAGACACCATTTACACATATGTACGCACATTTTTACAACCAGATTAAGGGTGAAATAAACGAGACAAAAACATCAAACCTCCAAAAGCTGATGCACATGTCTAGTTTGTAGTTGTCTGCAGCTGCTTATATGACCACCCAAGTACAAACACACAGAAATTTAATGGTTTAATGATCAGATCATACACGATCAGCTCTAAGTGTGTTTCTTCAAATGTCTTCACTCCAATTTGTACAATGACTTTTAGTCCCACCACCAGAAACAGCTTATGTGTGATTAGCTGCAGTGTAGCATTCTAACATGATGGAAAACTGACTCAAAGATTTTACCATGTGGTCAGAAATTGCTGACTAAACTGGTCAAAATAGGAGCATATGAGCCACGGTCACATTGTGTAACCGTTATCGAATCTTGTGACCATCATCAACTGTTCGTCTATCTTCTAACCACATTGTCATTTCACTATTTTAACTCATTCTTAGTTCCTGTTTCAGCCTATTCTTGGATGCGTTGCAGAATGCGATGAGTGGATGTATATTTATAAATGAAATGAAGCTGAAATATGTTGTGTTCATTCTGTCTGAGGTGGAAGTAAGTCATACATGTGCAAGCAAAAAGATAGTATTGAGTCTTAGCTTTTAAGTCTGAAGAAAGTCCTAATGTTCTGAGGTGAAAATCAAGCGAGTCAAGTCGAGTCATTGTTCAGGTTGAGCAAATGACGAGTCATGAGTTATATATCCTACATGAAAAGTTCAGCCATCGAAAACAAGTGTCCCACATGAACAACAAAGTTTATTGGTGGTTTAAAATTTTACGTCATTCCTCATTCCCTCTATGTCTCTAATTTCAGTTAGAGGTTGTTTTACAATGACAGACTCATTTTGCATTAGAAATCACCAAATTGTTACTTGCAAAATTATATGTGATTTTTCACTATGTTTCTGAGCAACATCAAGTCAGCTGAACTCAGTACGATTAAGGACAGCTGGTCTGAGTTTGCATTCACTCTGCAGTTTGTCAAACGAAACAATAACATATGATAACAAGTGGTGCCAGACACAACAAACCCCGCCCCTCGCACATACTGTAGCTTATTTTGGCATAGATCCAGCTGATGTCATCATGTCTATGCGTGTGCTGATGTCAGCATATCAATTGCCTCTATATATGTGCCAAGTTCGAAGTAAATTGAAACAAAATTGAAATTTTGCCCATTATAAGTAAATGGAGAAGAATAAAAGACTTTTTAAAAATTTATAAAATATGTGAACTTTGACTTATTTTCCCCAACACGTAACCAAATCTATTCTGGGTCACTGGCAATCTATAAACCCAATTTGGTATGTATTGAACCAATAGTTGTGCTGCTCCAGACATGTGAAATTTCACCCATTAAAAGTAAATGGGAAAAAAAAAAGATTTTAAAAATTCATTAAAAAAATTCGAACTTTGACCCACTGTTCCCAAAAAGTAATCAGATCTATTCTGGGTCACTGGCAATCTATAAACCCAAGTTGGTATGAATTCAACCAATAGTTTTGCTGCTAGAGTGTAAACAAACAAACAAACAAACAAAAACAATACCCATTGCCTTCCCTTCAGGGTCAGGGTAATAACATGTCCCCCTCCTCACATGTGGTAGCACTGCACCAAGAGGACAAGACAATGAACAGAACACCTTTGCAAATCTACTGGTTAATGTAGGGTAACTTCTGTTTCTGCCACAAGTGTTTACCCAAAATGCCCTGCGTTGTAGTCCACTTCCTACATTTGGGTGCACTTGTAGTAGTAGTCTTTAGGTGGACCAGAGTTCGATCCACATTAAAGTTCAATTGTGCAATCACACCTCCCGAAACAAACTGAATTTTCTGAGCAAATGAACTAGACTTGGATTAAACAGGTCTGGTGTGAATGCACCTTAAGTCTCAGTCAAGTCTGATCTTTTATCAGTGTGAGTCGAGGAAGTCTGAAGTCACAGAAAAGTGACTTAACACTAACTTAATTCTTCATCTCTTCTACCAATATAATTTTCTGCACTAGGCCAACTGGCATTAATAACAATAACAACAAAATTGACAATAGTACCCATAATAATACTGATCCCAGAGTTGCCCTTCTCAGACTACAGATTAGGATTCTACATTCACAACATTAAATAAAAATAAAGCAAAATGAACAAAACAAACATGAAATCACAAAATCAGGGACTAGAGATGATTTTTTTTGTCTTTCACACCTTATTTTATATTCATTTAGCCATCATGTTTCATAAATAAGTTAAAACCACAATTAATCATCTGATTTCTTCAATTGAAGATTAAATATCAGCCCTTAAAATGCAAAGAAATAATGACTGACAGTTATCAAGACTGACTGATATACAAAGGTTTATCATGACACTATCTTCACTTGTATCGCCTGGTCCTGAAAACCTGATGATCTCAAAACTAAAATAGCAAGATTTTACATTTTTATATATGAGGAGGAGCTAAAAAATCTTTAAAAAAGCGACTTTTAGAGGCAGTTTTTGACAATAGTAAAGTCACTGAGTCGTGTTTGTTTGTGTGCACTGTTTGTGTTTGTGTGGGTGTGTGTTAGTTGGCTAACATTACTTGTCAGTGTTTGAAGTAATTGCTGATGTTATCTTCTATCCCTGACTCACATTCTGATATTCTATCCTCCAATCGTGGTTTGTCCCTGATGTGGATCAGGCAGCCAAGGTGCTTTAATTCACAAATGAAAGAGCCACTAAAGTGTAGATGTTAGGTTTAGGGTTATCATCATGTAGTTTTATAAGGTTAGATCCTAGGGAGAAAATAAAGCTGAAAAAGTGTGGGAACCCCTGTCCATGAGGTTCACCAACCACAAATATTTAAGATCAGCCCATTTTCCACAATAAATATATGAGTAAATGTGATGTTTTTGTCTGGGTTGTAGGTTTGGGTTTTCCTCGATCTCATTTTTGGACTAAAAATCAGATTGTGGCTTAGTTTAGATTTAAGCAGAAAAGCAGTAAACGTATGAACTGGAATTGTAATGTACATGATAGAGGTTTTGTGAGGACGTTACTGGTTGTGTACGAGGTTCAGTGGTGAAACCGGAGCTTTATCTCTGTCAGTGTGTCTGCAGCTCACAGGGACTGAAACTCGACTCCTGCAGAGTAACGGCTGTAGAAAGTGGAGAACAAACTTTCTGTTTCCAACCAGAACCAAAACAACAACAGCAGCAGAACCAGGGCCTGAACAAACCCGGGCCTGACTGAACCAAACAGACACACTGAATTGAAAACACACTGAAGGGCTCCGATGGCTCCAGGTGACCAATCACAAACATGGACAGGTGTAGAGCTGCAAATGCTCACAAGATGAATCAGAATTTAAAGACATTAAATGGGCTAAAAATGTAATTTGTTGCATCCAAAGAAAGAAACAACAAACTGTCACTGTGTGAGTTAATGCTATGACCATTAACAAACAAATACATCTACCTATCATTATAGTTCTTTATTGTATTTCAGTGTTTTTCAACCTTGGGGTAGGGACCCCACATGGGGTTGCCTGGATTTCAAATGGGGTTGCTTGAAATTTCTAGTAATTGATAAGAAACAAACAAAAAAAAAAGACTTACTAATAAAAAATATATGATGAGTTGAGAGAAACAATCCCAATTCATAAAAGACCTGACAAACTGTGAGTCTGAAACTGAAGCTGAAGCACTGTGGTTCTGTTTATGTGTCAAATGTTCATTGTGGTCGGTTTCAGATGCTGCAGCTCTTTCATAATTCATAGTTTCAGTTCTTGTTTGTTCAGTATTAACTGTCAGCCTTGTAAATTCAAGCTGGACTGACTGTACATATCCTAACCAAGGAAAATAAAATTCTCCCTTTGTGCAGTAATCTACACCTGGCTTTTCTGCCTCTGTCCAGAATAATATACATTATATAGACTAAATGTTGTCTAAAATTAAGTTTATTTGCAACATAATATAGCAAACTATTACATGATCAAAAACAAATTAATTTTTGCAAAAAAAAAAAAAATTGTTTTGAATGTCTGGGGTCGCCAGAAATTTGTGAAGTTAAAATGGGGTCACGAGCCAAAAAAGGTGGGAACCACTGTTGTATTTAATGCTTTTCATGGTTGTTGTGGCCTGATTACTTCAGTTACACGCTGTCACTGTTCAAATCTGTTGGGAAACAAGTAAAGAACAAACATAAAAACAGAATCCACACACTCAAAAGGTCTAAGCTTTTAATGCTTGTGTTCTTGTTGCTTGTGATAAACACAACTTGCTGAAATGTTGACACTTGTTTTCTGCTTTTTGCTTTAGTTAAGTTTCTGACTCGAGTACAATGTTTTCTGCAAAAGCTGACACTATTGTGACAGAATAATGCAGTAACAGAGCTACGTCTCTGCTATTTTTAACCCATAAAGACCCAAGAAACCACTGGTAACACAAAGCATCTGCTGATCTAAAATGTTAATCCCTGTTGCACCATGTAAATAGCTAGTGTAAAATGCAGTTTGTCATCTTTTCATGGTCATCAGATATGACCCATTTGGACGTTCAGAGGCTCCGTAGTGAACGTGGAAACATCATCATTTTCTACAACATTGATTCACAAGTAAAACCCATGGAGATGAAGTTGGACAGTGGATGGAGATACATGTTTTTGTGTTCAATTATTGATATAATTTCCTAAAAAAGTCAACTTTTCTTCAGTTTTCTGTTTCTGATATAATAACCCTCAACTTTAATCTGAGCTTTTATGAACATCTACACAATCAATAAATTACGTATTGGAAAATACATGATTATCACAAAAAAAAGCACTAAATACATAGCGTGTTATTATAATAAATGATGATAAACCACTTAAGAACGGTTAAAATAAAGAGGAAAAATTCACTTGGGAACAGCCACAAAAGTAGGACTGGGTCTTTATGGGTTAATAGCATTTCTTAATATTATGACAGTTTTGGTCTTTTCCTGTAATCTCTCAACCAGCTTGTACTGATAAGAAGTGACAGCTGATAGTTTGTTAACAGTAACATCAGTGTGTTTCAGCAGAGCTACACTTTCACCATGTTGGACTGACGCCACACTTTCACCTCTAAACTGATTATTCCTGTTCAGACCTGGCATTAGCACATGTATCCAAATTTACTTCCAGTGATCCCTTTGTCGTCAGATCTCACTTCCAGCTCTAAGGGTATTGTGAACCAGCATCTTTGAATGATAGTGTACACAGCAACAGACGCTGAAACTGTCACTTCACGGTGTTTCACATTAATTATATACACTGACAGCGATAACCTGGATCTTTCACATCAATCTTTTGTTTTAAACAGTGATCAGAGCGATTAACACGGGGCTCGTATTCAGTACTCAGAGGTAAAACTTCACAAATCTGAAATAAAAGAACATAAACTACGCACAATGTAAATAATCATACTGTAAATATTGATATAACAACTCTGATCTTTTTATTGGTTCTTTTATTGGTTCTTATGCTGTCATAATGACTGAATATTCATGTTTAAAAGGTTTATGAATTTCTATTGGATTATGTGAACTATCATTTTCTCACTGTGTAAAAAGTGTATTTCAGCGTCTCAGGCAGATCTATAGAAATGCATTTCTGTGTATTGTTGAAATGTTCGTACGTCTTTAACTCATAAAGACCCAGTACTACTTTTGTGGTAGCTCCCCAAATAAATCTCGCTCTCCATTTAACCTTTCTTAAATGATTTATCATCATTTATCATAATATTATCCTCTCCATTTTGTATTTTTTCAGTGAAAATCTGGTATTTTCCTATATTTATTTTACTAATCATGTACTTTAATCATCATGTTAAGATTACATTTAAGGGTTATCATACCAAAAATAGAGAAAACTTGAGAAAAAGTGACTTTTTTCAGTAGAATCCATCATCAACTGAACATAAACCAAGTGTCTCCATCCACTGTCATTGATCCAACTCCATGGGTTTTACTTGTGAATCAATGTTGTAGAAGATGAAGGTGTTTCCACGGTAACTACGGAGCCTCTGAACGTCCAAATGGGTCATATCTGATGAGCATGAAAAGATGACAAACTGCATTTTACACCAATTACTTACATGCACTGATAGGATTAGTGGCTCTAAGGTTATTAAACATTTTAGATCAGTAAATGCTTTTGCTTACTGGTGTATATTTAGGTCTTTATGGGTTAATTTGACATTGCACACTGAGTATTGAGTCATTCAGTCTGCACCAGGACACATTACCATTCAGTGATGTGATCATGTGATAAAGAAAGTCGGATGTTGACAGATGTCTGAACGATCAGACTCATGTTAAATCTGTTATTTCTGTTCAAACAAATTAACCAACTGCGATGACATCCCAGCAGGTTGACGTTTGTCTCCATGACGACACTGCCTCTCTCTCTCACCGTGCAACATCACCTCTGACACCTCGTTACCATGGTGATAATTAAAAGTCTTGTTAACGAGGTGTCAGATCTGTCTCCACAGCTGATAGTCACCTCTAGGCCCCTCCCCCTGCAGACCCCGCCCCCTCCAGACTCACCTCCTTTTCACAGATGAACAGCTGTTCTCCCCTGAGCACCGCAAAGCGGTTCTTCCAGATTTCACGGAAGATTCCTTTACCGCAGAACTTCCGGATCCAGCCGACCTTTTCAGGCTGAGTGTTCGGAGGTGCTGAGTCCTGACCTGGACCCTGCAGACAGGAAACAGGAAGCTGCCAGGTGAGACTAAGTACTCACTTTAAAAATAAAAAATATATATCAGTAGTTTAATGTAAATGAGTGTATCATGTTGTTGGGATATGAATTTATGCAGGTTTACTGCTTATTTATTAATTACAAAAGTTTGCACTGTGTATTTTTGCAGCATTTTGTCTAACTGGTGCTATTTTTTTTAATCTTTTTTTTTATACTTGTTTTTTTCATTTCATTGTACAGGGAATATGTTTCCTTGCTGCATATGACAATAAACGCTTTGAATCTTGAATCTTAAAAGAAATCATTGTTCAGAATTTGTCATTTTGTTGATAAAGTCTTTAAAATTGTTAAAAATGTAACAAGATACAACTGGTAAAATATTATTGATCGGAAAAAATATGCCTCTATATCCTCTATCAGTCAGCCTCTAGCTAAATAAAATTAAACTATGGTGATGTTGATGATATAAAAAACTCCTGTAAAATAATCAAATGCAATGAAAAAATTAATGATAATCGTTGAATAAATGACAACAACAGATTTAAAGTCTGTTGTCAGTGAGTCAGAGATGAAAATGAAAACAGCAGTGACTCCTGCAGCTTCATTCATGCTCAGACTCAGTTTGTGTCTTTGTCATGGAGATTCAATCACATTCCTGAATCTTCAGCGTCTCCAACAACCTGAACAACGCCTCCCTGACCTTAAACCAGCAACCGACTAGCAACCAAAGACCTGCAGAACTGATGGGAGTCATACTGTTCACAAGGTTTTTCTAATATTAGTCATGAAGAAGATGTTCCTCTGAAAAAGGGGAAGTGGTTTTGCAGATTAAACTTCCTTTTTTAACTGCGAACAGTCTTCAACACCATGAGTCATTTGAGCAAAAAGGTTAAAATCACGCGACACAAGGAAAACAAAGAAGCCATAAAACAACAAAAATGTAATATTTAGCCTGAAAATGTGAATACAGATAAGATTAATGATTATCTGTTTTGTTTTGTCCATGAAATGTGGGCATTTATCAATATAGTGGCAAAGGATTATGAAAAATGTTCATTGTTGTTTCCAAAGATTTTTTGTTGCTGTTACAGAAAGAAACCAGCAGTTATTCACATTTAACAAGCTGAAGTGTGAGGATTTTTATTTGTTTTTCTGACAAAAAAAAGAAAGAAAGTTAATAAATTCTAAGAATAGTTGGCAGTTAATCCAGTTGTTGAAAACTGAAGAATTAATAGATTTATTGAAGCGGCAGTTGGACCAAACAGCAAACTGCTCTTTTGATTTCCAGACACGCCACAATGTTTATGAATGCCTATCAACTCATAAAATGAACTGCATTCATGTGGTTACTGATGCTGCAGTTTCTGGACTAATGGTGGAAAGTTTCTAAATACTTTTACTGCAGTATCTGAGGTACTTGTACTTTACTTTTACATTTACAGTATTTTCAACAGCTTTCTCCTTCAGTGTCTCAGTCAAATATTCTGATTTCTACTCAATTTGTTCCTTGTTTCTCTGCTCAGATATCATACAAATCCTTATTTTAGTTTAGTTTGTTACTGGTTAGATGTAATTCAACTGAAATATGTGATTTAGGACAAAGTTAGAAGCATTTTACCTGTTTTTCTTTTTGGGAAATAAATGGCTAATTTTCCAGAAACATTTTTTCTTTTCGTTGTTGAAATTACCTTTTACAGTTTCTAAGGTTAACACTTTCTCCACCACTGTCCTGTTATGAATAGAATAATACACTATTATTCCCACAGCTGGGACTTACATCTTTACAATATAAAATATTACAAAGCAGATTAAGATTGAGTATACAGAGTAAAAATTATAAACTATTTTTGGATACAGGAATGTCAGTAATCACAGTGAAAGATAAAAAATTAGAAGAGAAAATGGAGATATACTGTATACATTCAATATAAACAATGTGCACAGTAGTGAAAACAGTACATCAAAAGCTGGGACAGTCTAGTTATTCCATAGGAACAGAGATGAGTTCCTCAGTAATATGAATAATAACAATAAACCAATCATAAAGAGCATTCAGACTGGAAGAACAGATGATTCTGATGTATTGATCAGTCATGTATTGATGCTGTGTGATGCGTTCAGGGTCCATTTGTTATGTAAGTGCATTAAATGGCCTCTCGGAGTGGAACCGGATCTGTTCAGATATAATAATTTGATCTATATCCGTATCTAATCTCATCCTCTTGTTTTTTTTAATACATGTTGTGTGTTTCGTTATTGTTTGTTTGTTTTAAGCACTTTCCATCATCTATAGATTCGTCTTTTATTTTGAAAACAGGAAAACTAGCGCGTGTTGTTGCCTTCAAAATAAAGGCTTAAACTAATCCTTGAGGCTTTTGTTCCTCGAGCTTCAGTCCGGACCTTCTGGAACCGGACCGGGACCAGCCTCCACGGTCCGGACCCGGTGCCGGGAACACTCACCCGTTTCCCGGAGCTGTTCTTCTTCATGCTGGCGGCTGTCAGGCTGCCGGTGGCGGACGTCTCTCGGTACTTCTCCCACTTTCACGGTAACTCCGTTATGTCCCCACAATAAAGAGCGGCGGAGGAGGAGGAGAAAAGCGGCTTCGGATGAGTTCAAGTCCGGGCGGGAGGACCGGAGCCTCCGCCTCAGCTCCACCGTCCTCAGCTGCTGGTGTTCGGGGTGCCGCTGCTCGTCGTCCCGTTGTTGTTGCTGCTGCTGCCGCCGGGCTCCGCTGTGCTCTGACCGGCCCGGAGCTGCTCTGGGAGTCGGTGTCCGGTTACTCCTCCTCCTCCTCATCCTTTGGACTCCCTGCTGGCTCAGCGGCTCCTCGGCAGCCTCACACCGCCCCCTACCGGGAGAAGTTGAGGACACATGTATAGAGTTGTGCAGGTCTAAGAGCCTCATACACCCCAATATGATCTCAAATAGGTCAAACTCGTAAAATAATAAAAACATACTAATCTGTAAACAAGTGGTGCCAGACACAACAAACCCCGCCCCTCACACACACTTCTCCCATTACGAGTAAATGGGAAGCTTTTAAAAATTCATTAAAAAAAAAAAAAAATTGAACTTTGAACGACTGTTGTCCCAAAATGTAATGAGATCCATTCTTGGTCACTGGCAATTTATAAAGTGAATTTGGTATGAATTCAACCAATAGTTTTGCTGCTACAGATGTGAAATTTCACCCATTATAAGTAAATGGGCAAAAAGAAATATTTTTAAAAAATTCATAAAAAATGTTAACTTTGACCTACTTTTCCCAAAATGTAAGGACATTTATTTTGGTCACTGGTAATCTATGCACCAAATGGTAGGAATTCAACCAATAGTTTTGCTGCTAGGGTGTTAACAAACAAACATACAAACAGAACCAAAAACAGTATCCCTTGCCTCCCCCTCAGGGTAACGACAACTCCTAAAACCTTTCTTTATGTTCTACAGTTAACAACCTGAAAAATACATTTACATTTATGCATTTGGTAGACGTTTTTTTCCAAAGTGACCTACTGGGGAAAACCAATCAAATCAATCAATCAATCAATCAATCAATCAATCAATCAATCAATCAATCAATCAATCAATCAATCAATCAATCAATCACAATTTTATTTATATAGTGCCAGATCACAACAAAAGTAAGAAAAAAATAAACAAACAAAAAATAAGTGCAATTTTAACAACATAATGTCTCAGATTATCATTTACACGTTACACAGTGGATCTTTGTAGATCACAGTGGATCTACAAAAACACAAAACATTTAGTAACAGGTAAAATATGATTGAAATTGCACTTCAGACATTTAATGTTGTTTATATTTTTTCAGGTTATTCACTTTTTGTACGAAAAGATAGTTTGTAAATGTAAACATTTTCATGTAATTTTGCTTTTTCACACTAAAACAAAGAGAAAAAAAATGTTGTTATTACTTACAGGTTATTATGATAGTATTTTACTGGTCTGATTACAATTAATCAAATTGAGGTTAAATATTTACAAATGTTACTAACATTTCCATTAGTAGGCTATTGTGTTAGTGGGAAAACCCATAAATGCTGAACAGATTTAGGCCCTAAGTTTGGGATGTCTTTCCATTATTAGGCTGTAAAGATGAAATATATGGATCTTATTATCTATTTTAACTTTATTAATTGTCATATGTTGCAGTGTAATGGTTCTGGAAAATGAAATTTATACTGGATATCGTCTACTTACATTATATCTTTACAAAACAATTTGCTAAATAAAATAAAGTGCCACAATAGAGATATAACAGTGTTTTGAAGGAGGCATTTGTAACAACGACACTTCATATTCTAATTTATTTTGTTGTTTTGTTTTCATTATTAAACCACAAACCTGTCTCAGTGTAATCTCCATCTGAAAAACCAAGTGAGTGTATTTTATTTCCTGCCCATTGGTCTCAGATCAGCTCAGTCAGACTGGTGGGGGTTACATCCGAAGTCAGAGGTCAGAAGGACAAGGGGGAGAGGGGGCCAGACTGGGATGTGGACTGATGTGAATCAGTGTTATGTGGTTCAGACTGATATGGACAGATGTTCTGATCTGGAGTCAGTTTCACTAAAGTGGGTCAGAGCGGCTGATCTGAGGATTATCTTCTGTCACGCTTCATTAAAAGCATCACGCACAAAAACACAACAACAATAAACCTGTCGGTTCACGTCGCTCCGCACCCGCTAATCAGACAGAAACCTCAAGAGAGAAATCGAAGAAACTTTACTGAACATGAAAAGAAATAGCACATGGTTAATTTGTGGTTGTAAGACAGAAATACAGTTTAATCAGCAAAACAGGGAAAGAAATAATATTAACAATATCATAAATAACTAATATAAAGGTATTTTTTTACAGAATGGCCACTCCAACTGTATTTGTGTCCAATACACAATTTACACTGATCCGCCAAAACATTATGACCACTGATAGGAGAAGTGATAATAATATTTATTATTTCATTGCGTGACCTGTCAGTGGATTAGATATATTAGGCAGCAAGCCAACATGTAGACCTCAAGGCTGATGTGTTAGAAACAGCAAAAACGGTCAAGGGTATGGATCTGAGCAACTTTAACAAAGGAGAAACTGTGATGCTCAAATCACTGAGTCAGATCACCTTCAGATTTTGTTGTTCATTCCGATGTAAAGTGCTTTGTCCCTACCAAAAGTATATATAAACAACCAGATCTCAACTAATCCAGCATCTGTGGGAGCAGAGCATTATTACCATCTGTCTAATATTGTGTAGGTTTCCCTTTTTCCACAAAAACAGCTGTGACCTGAGGCCTAGACTCCACCAGACCTCTGAAGGTGTACTGTGGTATCTGGACCCAGACGTTAGCAGCAGATCCCTGAAGTTTGAGAGATTGGTCCATTGTGGTGTAAAATTACTGAGATACTGGGAAACTGGTTGGGTTCTACTATGCCTCTACACCCTCAGTTTTGTCTTCTTGGTGACAAGACCATGGTACCTGGTGTAACAAATAACAAATTTAGTATTACACAGCCACATGACTGATTCTACTCAGCTGGAAGAAGCCAAGATGTCCCTCTGTGAAAGAATGGACTGATGAACTGATGAACTTAAGACAGTGTTTTTCAACCTTGGGGTCAGGACCCCACGTAGGGTCACCTGGAATTCAAATGGGGTCACCTGAAATTTCTAGTAATTGATTAAAAAAAACAAAAAAAACGTACTTATAGAAAATAAATATACGGTGAGTTGAGAGAAACAATCACACTACAAAAAAGACATGACAAAGTCTGAAACTGAAACTGAAGCACTGTGGTACTGTTTATCTTTCAAATGTTCATTGTGGTCAGTTTCAGATGCTGCAGCTCTTTCATAATTCATAGTTTGAGTTATTGTTTGTTCTGTATTAATTGTCAGCCTTGTAAATACAAGCTGGACTGACTGTGCATATCCTGACCAAGGAAAATAAAATTCTCACTTTGTGCAGTAATCTACACCTGGCTTTTCTGCCTCCGTCCATAATAATGCACATTATATAGACTAAATGTCGTCTAAAATTAACATTTATTTGCAACATAGCACAACAAACTATTACATGATCAAAAACAAATTAATTTTAGCAAAAAAATGTTTTGAATGTCTGGGTTTGCAAGAAATTTGTGATGTTAAAATGGGGTCATGAGCCAAAAAAGGTTGAGAACCACTAGATTAAGATTTCATCATACGAACCCATGCTGGGAAGAACTGACTGTAAAGGGAAAGCAAGTCAGTTTTGGTTGCACGTTCATTTAAATTTAAACTAGAATAGAAAGAATTGACTGACTTTTTTTTTTTTTATCTTTCATGTCCATTGTTTTGTCTTATTTTAGTGTTAAGGGATGGCTGTCTACTGTTCTTTGCAAAAGTTGTGTACTGTATTTGTTCTATGCATGCTGCTCTGCTTTGAAAAATGAATAAAAATTTGAATTATAAAAAAGTTTGAGAGACTGGGATGTCTTTCCTTGGTCCATTTTTGGTCAGTACTAACCACTACAGACCTGGAACAAACAACAAGACCTGCGGTTGTGGAGATGCTCTGATCCAGTCATCACCGCTAAAGTATGGACCTGGTCAAAGTCACTCAGGTCCTTATGTTGCTCATTTTTCTGCTTCCAGCACATCATCTTAGAGGTAGCCTAAATGTTCACCTGCTGCCTAATATATCCAATCCAGTGAAGGGAACCATTGTAATGAAATAGTCAATATTATTATCACTTCTGTCAGTATCATAATGTTATGGTTGATTGATGTAAATATAAACTCAAAGGCTTTTAAGCTTCAAACTTCAATCCTTGTAACTTTCATAAAACTAACACAGTCCAAAGGGTTTAACTAAAAGGAATAAAGCTGTGTGTCTGAATCTCTTTCCAATTTTTTTTTCTCACAGCCTCGCATTCAGTGAAACAATGGCTGATGTTCTAGTTCAGTGGTTCTCATCTCCCCTCACCGATCCTATACTGACCCACTTTTGTAGAATTAAAACCTGCAGTTTTTACTTCTGCTGCCTTTTGAGCTGGGTTTTATTTTTAGTGTAAATTAAAACGTGGTGCCAGGCACAACAAACCCCGCCCCCCACATATATTTCACCCATTATAAGCAAATGAGAAGATTTTAAAAATTCATAAAAAACTTGAACTTTGACCTACTGTTTCAAAAATGTCATGAAATCCATTCTGGGTCACTGACAATCTATAAACCAAATTTAGTATGAATTCACACAAGAGTTTTGCTGCTACAGACATTTGAAATTTCTCTCATTATAAGTAAATGGGAAAAAAAAAAAAAAAAATTAAAAATTCATTAAAAATTGTAACTTTGACCTACTTTTCCCAAAATATAATGAGATCTATTCTGGGTCACTTGCAATCTACAAACCCAATTTGGTATGAATTCAACCAATGGTTTTGCTGCTAGAGTGTTAACAAACAAATAAACTGAACCAAAAACAATACCCCTTGCCTCCCTTTCGGGGGGTGGGGTAATAAATGACAAATAAAAATGTGAATTTACATTTTTAGATTCTTCACATGTGTTTGTTTCATTGCCAGCAGTTTGTGTGTGTGAGGAAACATGACCCTGATTCACCTGGGTATGAACACTGCCCCCCCCCCCCCCCCCCGCCCCAACAACCTGACATTACACCGAAGTCACTCATACTCCTTATATAGTCTTGAATCACACAAGGTTTTTTTGTTTTATTACCTGTTTTTTTGCCTTTTATGTTACTACCTTGTATACATAAGTACATATAACAGTAAATATACACAGGAGAGGAAAACATAAAAATACAATAAAAGAAATTAATAATCATTCAGTTAAAGCAACATATTTATACAGTGTGTTAATGTTGTTTAACAGTTTGTTAATTTATTCTTTTATGTTCGTATTATAATATAAAATATCCTCCTGAGAAAGTAAAGATTTTTTTTTTTTTTTTAAATAAAACATATATTAAATAAGTACCTTCATTGTAAACAGCAACAGTTTGTTTTTTGCTTTTTTTTTCCCCCAGAAAATGTTTTTAAATTAAAGCTGTGAAATTCTTGTCCCCAACACAGGACAAAAATATATTGCTGGGTCTCAGGCGGCTATGACCTAAAATGAAGAGAGAAATTTACAAAAGTAAATAAGCTGCTCCTCACAGGTATAGATTTATTACACTTATTTATAACATTTCATAAATATCTTTGTGTCTGTGTTGGTGGTGTCTGTAAAAGTTTTCAACAAAAAATGAAATTAAGAGAATGTTTCAGTGATATAATGTAAAACAGCAACAAACTCTGCCTGTCATTAAAAACAAAAACAAAAAAACAGAAACAAAAACAGATGAACTTTGACCTTTACTTTGTACCTTAATATACTTACAAGTGTCAGAAAAACAAACACATGCAATGCAAACATCTTTTTTACTTTAAACAGGAATAAGAAACCAGTTAGATGTTTTATTATAAAAGTGTTTGGTGACTGTTAACAAACACCATTTCCCACAAGCACCACACAGTCACATGGTAGAAGAAGAGACTTGATCACCATCATCATCTGCAGACGACTGAAGAGTAAACGACGGCCTCCTCTTTGCCCGCAATTCCTCTATTAGAACTGGCAAACAATAAAAATAAACCAGTTAATCTATAATTTACCTGATCAGAAACAGAAACACTAGAAACATTAGTCACCTTATAATTAAACCTGCCTTAGTGCGTCAAAGTTCTGTTATAATTACCTTTAACACAGGGCTATTCAACAGGCAGCACGCTTTCCAGCACAGGCGCATCAATCAAATTGGGCCCACTACCCATAAATAGTAAATAAATAGTTTAACTACTGCTAACTGTACATATGGCTATTTGCAGCACTGCCACTGTTTAGCAAAGACCAGAAAAACTGGCTATTATATGAAAAGATGGCATATTCAATGGAGAAGAGATGCAAATTTTAAAATAGGATATTTAACAAAATTTGATTTGTGTTGGTCAGCGAACAAAGCAATATAGATGGTCATAAATTGCTTTAAATGTTATGTTTACTTTTCTTACTTGCACTAAAAGCCAGCAGTTACTATGACTGCGATTGTATGTTATGTTAAAATTTAACGAAACCTTAACAGCTAAATACAAATGTTGAAAATGCGATGGCGCTGTGTGTCAATTGTACATCCAATGTTAGAGTAATACTACGGGGGTCTGGCCCACAGTCCATAGTATTGCAATAATTTTGGCCCATGGGAAAATATAGTTGAATAGCCCTGCTTTAACATGGGATTTGTAATGTTTCTAGATTAAAACATTCAATCTCATTTAATGCTTTGTTGTAAGTAAATAAAAATTTTGTAAGCTCTTGTTTAAGTCAAATCATGTACAGATTATGCAGTGTACATTTTCTCTGTGAGAATACAAAATATAGATAAAGTTACAGAATTAGTAAATTATAAACACAGATTGCAGTTTTATGGATGTGTTTTCTTCATTATGAATATGAATCTGACACCTGTGACATTATTGTCAAAACTACATCATCAGGTGGCAGGCATGAGTGGAAGATAACATCAACTCTGCAAACTGCACATGCAAGAAAGGTGGTGGATACGAGGGATGAGGAGCAAAATCAGGTATGTTATTTACATCAAATCATTTCAATATAACTTTGTCATATTATCTGTATGTTGTTTGTAACATTTGAGAAAATAGATGATTTAGTTATCTTTTTTCTGTGTTTGTAAATGTGTCTCCACTGGAAATGTTACATATTTTCATGTTAAATGTCATGTTTTCAGTGTTACCTGCTCTGCTTGGTGTGTTTGAACAGTATGGCGGCGTAGCTGACGTCGTCCACGGTTTGAGTGATTTTGTGCCCATCAGACAGAACTATGTGACTGTAGATGTGATCAGACTTCACACACAAAACAACATGTAAAAACTAATCCGGAGAAACACAGACGTTAAAGATAACTGATGCTGAATATAGAAATATGAACTGTTCAAAATGATCAACACAGAATGATGAATATGTTCACCTTTACACTTGTTTCCTCTCCAACACTTGTATGACCCTCATGGGCCGCAGCAGCACGCTTCCTGTAAAACCATCATCATCATCATCATCATCATCATCATCTTCATCATCATCATCACGTCACTGAGAAAAAGTGAAGACAGAGTAGAGCAGCAGAGTTCCATCTGACTGAACCTGATCAGTGTCGTCTAGTTAACCCCTTCCTGTCTGAACACCTTCTGTCATGGTGTGGATGTCCCGAGAAGAGTGTGGACTTCTATTTTCTTCTCAGAATCTTAAATTGTAAGATGGGTAAGGGTATTATGGAATTTATGACCATCATAAACTGCATTTTGTTTTACCCTTGAAGAAACTCTGAATGTAAAATCATTTGACTGGTTCTCCAGGGCCTGTAAAACGCCTCTTCAGCCTGAACCAGAACTTACTATTTTTGGCTGTCCTCAGACTATCGAGAATGTACCTGCAACACTACAGCGTCCACTGGAACTCGGAATGATAATCACTAAGAGGCTGATATTAAAAGAATGGAAGTCTCCAAATCCTCCTTCTTTTCAAATGTGGGTCAATGATATGCTGTCACTGATAAAGATAAAAAAGCTCTGGTCTTTGAGGACATGCTCTGTGAACACTTGGACTCTGTTTCTCGCAAACTTGGAGGAAGTTAGATTGGACTAAGGATTTTATCTGTATGTCAGTGACTGTCCTCTGTCTCTGCCCCTCTTTCTTTAAGTAAGGACTGGATAGTTTATTAATTAATTAGTTATTACACACATCTGAGCCTTTGGTTTTGTGTTTTAATGTAACTGAAAACTGTTACTTAAAATAACAAAAAAATAAAGATAAAAAGCAATCAATCTTATTAGCTCTGGCTCCTCTCACTTATGGTGTTGCACATATTATCATGATGTCTATAAAACGTTCATCATTGTTTTTAGGTTATTCTTGATAAACCTTCACAGAACATTGAGTGAAGTAGTTTTCCAAAGCCTTTATGCCCTTTTCTTGAGGATTTCCTGGAGGTTGTTTCTGAACACTTCAGTGACACCTTTAGAAAATGTCCTCATCAGGTTCTGAAGAGTCACCCCACAAGTGGTTTCTCCGAACCCCTCAGGAAACATATTATCAAACTTAAACCTGTTCCTTGTCTGAGGCCTATGCAGCACACTTGGGATTTTCTTGACCGAATTGTTTTTTAAAACATGTCATTGTGCATAGAGGTGCTGTCATGTTGAAACAGGACAAAAAGTTTACTAAACAGTTCAACTAGATGCTGTGGCTTCAGAAATAAAACTTAAATGGAAAAAAAAAAAAAAAAAAAAAAGATCTCACCAGGAAAAAACAATACTGGTGTATTGTTTTGTAGCCATGTGTCGACCTCTTGTGGTTGTATGGATAAGTGCATGTAAAATATAAACCTATGGTTGACCATGGTTAATAAAACTGTGTAGATTTAAAGGTTTGAGATGTGTCCTGGGTTGAACTGAAGATAAACAGTGTGTTTCCTTTATTGATGTTCAGTATATAGCTGTCTTATCTTGACCTGACCTTGATCTTTTCTTTTTTTTTCTTGTCTAAACCTAATCAAACTCTATTAGTCAAGACATTGTCACAGCCCTAAATGCAACAATTACGTAGTATTTTAACATTACCTGTATTTTGTGAGCATATGGTAATTTGGAAGTCATTAACAACTGATTTATTTTGTCATTTCCATGAGGACATTATGCATGAAACAACTAAAAGTAACTGCTCACTATGTGACCACAACTATATAATCACCTCATCACAATTATTTCAGTTAATTTTTTTTTTTTACATTATTGGGATAATGATGTCCATTAACATGAAAAATAACAGAAATGAAATATTTTATGATTACAACAATGTTTACCATTGTATGACAAGTGTGTTGTAATAACATCATCTTGTTGCACTGCATTCTTCTTCAACTATCAAATAAATGTAGAACTAGCACTTCTGTGGTTCATTTTGATTTGGTTTCTCTGCACCACATCAAGTCTAACACAGGAAGAACTCATTTCCTCATAGCGACTATGAAATCATTTGCACTCAAACTATAACTAAGATTAACACTGGATTGCACTGCAAAGCAAATATGTATGTATATGTACACACACACACACACACACACACACACACACACGTAACATTTGCAAATTGCACAGCGTACATATTGTACACTGCACATTCTCTTGTTTCGTAAATATAAAAGTGTGTTTCTGAGTTTGTTTTGGCAGTCACTTTAATTTTATACATTTATTTGACTCTATATGTATAATTAAACTATTATTGGTCTCACAAGTGGTGGCATAAAGTTAATAAAATGGACAATAGCATTAATCATAATTATTTGCATTTATTTTGTAACTAATTATCAACTTGAATTTCAACATCCTGCTGCTCACTAAAACTGAAATCACTCATTTTCTATGTGTAGAAAACTTAAGATAAAAGCTGAATTTAATTATCTAAAATCCCCAGTTTTACCTTTTAAAGATGATGAAGAGCAGAATGAGAGTGAACAGAGCCAAGAGGGCCCCGAACACCACACCGACCGTCAAAATCAGATTATCACTGTCCTCTGGAGACAGAAACATAATGGTTTAATACAAACTGTCCATCTACACACATTTAAATACAGAGGTGATAAACTGAAACAAAAAACAAAGAGTAATTATTACACAACTAAGCAAGAAAACATACATTTACAGCTTTTTTTTTTGGAATAGAAGTTGTATTAAGGTATGAACTAATAAAACTTAATGGATTATGATGGAGGTGAATTGAAAAAAGCAGTTATAAAATGGATAAAGTGGATTATGTTCTTATAAATTATCAAGCGATGTTTTTATTTATTTGAGAATGACTCAAATGGTGGTGATTTGATAAAAACAGAGCCATGATGGGTTTTTTTTTTGTTTTTTGTTTTTTTTTTGTCTTATATTCATCATTCACAACAGCAAATAAACTATATTTTCGGACCAGTCTAAACTTCAAATGGTAGAGAAGAAATAGGTTTTACTTTTTTTTTTTTTCTGGTGTTTTTTAAATTTAATTTGCTCTTTTTTATTATTTGATTGTTTTATGTGAAACAGTGCTGCTGTCGACCAACCTTCATCTACATTCATAATCAGGCTGAACGCTGCAGAGCCTGTATTCTTGACATTCTTCAAAGCACATGTGTAGTTCCCTGAATCCCCTGCTGTCAGCGCGTTGATCCGTAGGGCGGGGCCTTTCTCAGAGAGGGTGTGGCCATCTTTCATCCAGGTGACCTCCATGTTCTGGAAGCTGCAGTGTTGTGACTGAGCTGAACAGAACAGAGAGAGGCTCCCACCTGGACTCAAAGCTCCATCATGTGTTACCTTCAGCTTCATACTTTCTGTGGGACAAACAAAACCACCATCAGCGGAAGTACACATACTGTGGTAGAAGTACAAGTACTGAATCAGCATGTGTACAGCAAAAATGTCCTCAAGGTATGAAAGTGGGTTGGAGAATAGCAAAATACTTGGCAGAGTTCAATGACATGAGAGATTGTAATGAAATATATCACAAATGCATGGGGTGTCCAGAATTTTATTTTTTCCAAAACTGCATGTACCGGTAAACATTTTGGCATTACACAAATGGGATCAAAAATTGCTTTTATCTCTTGTAAATGGCATCTAAGTGCAATTTTTTCCCCAAAAAAATATTTCATGAGGCAGAAGTTCAGCTCTTGTTCATTCATGTTCAGTCTTTATTCACCCTCTACATCCTGATGGTGACATAAATTACATATTATGTTCTGCTGATCCATATCAATAATAACCTTTAATCCATAAAGACCCAGTGCTGCTTTTGTGGCAGTTCCCAAATGAATTTTACTCTATTTTAAACCTTTCTTAAGCGATTTATCATCATTTACTCTAATACACTGCTCTGTATTTTGCATTTTTAAGTGAAAATCAGGTATTTTCCTATATTTAATTTACTGATTGTGCAGACGTTCATAAAAGCTCAGATTAAAAGTTAAAGGTTATCATATCCAAAACAGAGAAAACTGAAGAAAGAGATACATTTTTCCATAAAATATATCATTAAGTGAACATAAAATAAACATCTCCGACCGCTGTCATTTGTCAAACTCTATGGGTTTTACTGGTTGAATCAATGATGATGTTTCCGTGGTAACTATGGAGCCTCTGAATGTCCAAATGGGTCATATGTGATGACCATGAAAAGATGACAAACTGCATTTTACACCAATCATTTACATGTACTGATAGGATTATTGGATCAACAGGTATTAAACATTTTAGATTGGTATATAATTTTAGTTGCTGATGGATGTTTGGGTTTTAATGGGTTAATATGAGGTTCTTACCGACCACTTTGAGGTTCACTCCTGACGGCTCTGTGAAATGTCCCACTGAGTAATTCACCTCCATCCTGAAGCGCAGAATGCTTTCATCACTTTTCTCCACATTTCTGATCTGTAAAGTGCAGTCTCCAGTTTTGTTTCCCAGGTATTTGTATCTGGATTCCCGGTTGAGGTCTGTGGTTTTGAACTCGCTGTCATACACTGATGGGGTGGTACCGTGACATATGAGATGGTTTGAACACCACCTGACTCTGACAACCTTTAGTTTGACCTGTGGTCCTGTAGGACTACAACAGGTCCTCAGGGGGGTGAAGGTGCAAGGGATGGTGACAGTCGACCCGGTCATGGCACAAACATTAGATGGATGATGCACACTCTGACATGCAGCCACTGGTCACACAGGGAAAGAAAATGAGTAATACAAAGACAAAATAGAACTCTGTGACGCCTTCAGCCAAAATGATCTCACAATCATTGTCATAGTGAAAGTTGCAAGAAATAAAAACAGTCTTTCCATTTTAAAGGCTGATATTTTGGGCTAGAGCGAACATTGAAGAAACCAGACGGTTATTAGTGGTTTTAAAATGTTTGTAAATCATTCAGCCAGATGAAAACAGTCATTTTTGTTCACTTATTTGCTCCTTTTACCGATTATTTCATTCCTTTTTTTGGTCATTTTATTGATTACATTGTTTGGTTTTGTCTGTTTAATTTCTTTTCTGTTCTTTGCTGTTATTGTTTTATACATTTGTATTGCATTAATTATTTTGTCTATTTTTGTTCACATTGTTGCTTATTGTGTTCATTTTAGTTTGTGCTTTAGATCCCTTAGTTACAATTTTTGTTTGTTTTATTGATCATTTTGTACATCTTTGTTCATTTTGCTGCTTTGTTTTGTCCAGTATTTTTCCTACGTTTAAAGCTACAGGGTGTGTATGTCTTCCTGTATGAGACATTGATATTTCTTAAGAAAAAAAAACAAATAATTAACACCTCAAAACAAGTAAAAAGCTGCTAAAGGTATCCATTAGGGAATCAACTACAACTATTACATCAGGAAAAATCATTGTCATAGTCATAGAAATGGCATAAAACATGATTTACAGAGTTTTATAACATTTTTGCCCAAGATTCAACTGATCATTGAAAACATGTGACACGAGCCTGTCTTCAGCAGTTCCTCTGCTGTGTTTAAAGCCAATACATTCACATAAATCTGTCCTTATTTAATGTAACTGACATCAGATACAAATATATGACAACTGTACCACTTATTTGCTTATAAATCTAAAGTCAATAGTTGAGTGTTACCTGTAAAATGAAGCATTAATCCCCACAGAATGTTTTTATCCCTACCAGACATCCTTAGTTTCTGGCATTGGGTCATGCTCTGCTATTGTTAAACCGACTGATTGTGAAATGAAGAAGCATTTTGAGGCACTTTCTGACTTCCTTCTTTCTTTCATTTTTCCGAGAAGTCTTCAACTTCACTAAATACAAGAGAATTGTGTGGCAGCTCTGTAACAGAGAGAACGTAAAGTCATTTGTCTATTCTGCCGGAAACTCACAAAAATGAACAGTTGAGGAACTGAGTCTAAAAGCTATTTATGCACTGATCAACCTAATATGTAGATATGCTTCATATCTGTTGAATGTAAGTGTTTTATGGGCTTCTTAACCCCCAAAGACCTAGAACTATTTTTGTGGTGACTTCCAAAAGATTTTTTCTCTACATTTAACCTTTCCCATGTCATTTATCACTAGTTATTATAAAATTATACTCTGTGATTTTCATTTCTTACTGAAAAGCTGGTATTCTCCCGTATTTAATTCACTGATTGTGTTTATGTTCATAACAACTCAGAGTAAGTTTGAAGGTTATTAAATCAAAACAGGGAAAACTAAAGAAAAAAGTGACTTTATTGGCATAATAAAAAAAAATGAACTGAACATAAAAACTCTCCAATCACTATCATTTGTCATAGTACATGGGTTTTATTGGCGAATCATTTTTGTAGAGGAATTGTACATGTAATGATAGGATTAGTGGTTCAAGGGTTATTTAACATTTTAGATCAGAGGATAGTTTTGGTCTTTGAGGACTGATGTGTTTTCATTTATGTTTCAAAATTTTCAACAGAGTTTTATGGATTTGATGCAGTTTTATGTGTATTTGATGTTGTTTCTGGTGGGTTTTATTTGGTTTCATGCAGGACTGATATACTTTAAGGCAGGGGTTCCCAAAGTGGGGTACATGTACCCCCAGGGTGCACTTGAATTTTTTTTTTTGAAAAATACATGAAATAAGTCATCATGTACCAATACAAAATAAGTGATGAGAATTAATGCTGAAATATAAAAGACAATAAATACATTCATATAATAGTTTTATTGTCAATCATCTTGTTTAAGCTTTGGTAACATTTAAGAACATTTCTATTTTATATTATTCAAAATGAGTTTATTTGATTAGCTAAGTAATTATATTTTGTTGATTGAAAGGTTAATTTATTATTTAACAACCAATTTATTTATTTTTCGTATCAGTGAAAGAGGGCACTTTTCAGTTTATGTTTTGCACAATAGTTACTTTAAAAATGTGTTATTTTAGAACACATTTTATTCTCAAATTGGAGTGTCAGAAGGTAGTTTTCTTCAACAGACATTTAACAAATTGTGTTTCTGCAAGCAGATTCACTCAGAACATTATTATTTATCAGAAAACAATAACAACTCCAAGACTTTCAGAAATACTCAAGATGGCTCTGGAACATAGAATGGCAGGCCACATAAACAAGATGAAGAGAAGTGTAAAATCCAGCTATACTGTAAAAAAACAAACAAACAAACAAACAAACAAAAAAACTACACCTAAACATCTGATCTATGAAAATGAAGGTGAGGGCAAAGTTGATAAAAGCATTAGTCAATAGAACTTGTGTTGAAAGCTGAAATATTTCATAATAAACTTCAGTCTGTTCTCTTTCGGGACAAAACAGATGTTTGTCAGTTTTTATCAGTTGGTTTACGATTGAGCAGATTCTTTCAACAGTTCATCTGGTTATCTTTAAGGTGATGGGCCACTATAGGTGACAATTCGTTTTGAGAAATGCCACAAGGGCACAAACCGAGGCCATCAACAAGTTCAGGAAAGACTCTGAAACTGATGAAATCTCCCCTTCCTGTTCCTCACACATATGTCTGTCTCCAATTACAAACCCTGACTCTATACAATGACAGAGGAGCCACTACATACTGTACAAGACCACATAATTTATTATTTCATTTCATTTCACATGTTTATTTCAAACCTGCTACCATAGTTAAACACTTAACAGACGACAAGTGGACAGCCGATACACACATGGTTTGAAAAGGGGATGAAAGAAGCATTGCTTTTAAAATTCCAACCCCTCACACCTCACCACACAACCCATCACAACATTTCACTACACCAATACAAAACAATAGAGAACATTATAGAACAAAACAGAACAATACAGAACAATACAGAACATACAAAACATTATAGAACAATACAGAACATTACAGTAACACATCGTCACAGGACAGGAACGTAAACAGGCCCGGCCACATTCCTTATAGACTTACTGTGATATACGCACAAACAACAAATCAAGTGAACAAAAGTTGCACAGCCACTGCATCAGGTAAGCAACGATATTGAATTTTGTATATAGTGTTTGCTGTGAAACTAGGTACCTGGTGCATATGTATAAATAGCATTAGCTGAGTGTATTTACAGTATGGTGTGGTTTAATAAATCCAGTCTATGTCACAGTGCTCAGTGTGTTTTCAGATTAATCATTTTATTTTGCCAATCAAAACACTGAACGAAACATAGGAACAGAATGTGCAGCTTTTACTTATTAGTGTTGTGTAATAGGACGACTCTCAGTTTTTAAACCTTTCATACGCTGTAGGGTGTGTTTTTGTGTCAGGGGGTACATTTATACACTTACTGATACAGAGACTGGTTTTCATCCTCTGGGACAATATCAACATTAAAACACTTTATTTGCTGCATTCCAGTGTTTTTTTAAGCATTCGTTTCACCCTTTTCCTTAGGGCAAGAATGTTTTAACTTACATAAAGCAGTAGCAGCATAAAACAAGAAAACAGGAAAAATACAGAATCAATTGTCATATCTACTGTACATTTATAAAGTCATGTCAAAAAAACAGTATATATAGTATAATATTTTTCAGTATCTATTATTTTGAGTGTAACAAATCTATTTGCTACCGCAGTTTAAAGTCTGCTGTGTTCCATTTGCATAAATACAATTATTGTCATTTCATTCCTATGGATTTTGGATTATATTTCAAAGTAGAATAATATATTATAATCACTTACTCAGCTGCTGATGTTTGCATTCAGCCCCCTCCTACCTCTCATCACACTAAAAAATGTAACCCTTTCATGCATAGTGGTCACTACAGTAGACAGTTATTCTACAGCTGTTCTCTTGTGTGTTCATGGATTTTAGTGTTTTAGTTTCAAATCAGTGAACACAGTGGATCATCCCATACACTGACATTTATATCATTACTGTAACTTTGCTGTTCTTGATAAACCTGATCTGCAGTAATATGTTTGAGTGTAAATCAATTGCTTACTATTATTATTATTATTATTATTATTATTATTATTATTATTATTATTATTATTATTATTATTATTATACTGTGTAAGAGTCAAAATATGATGGCTAATAGGAATTAATGTTTATAAATTTATTTGTGTGAAGTTGCAAATTTCTGATTTTTCTTTGTTGCTATTTAATGCACCATCACTGTGTATGTGCAGGGGTTGGACAAAATAATGGAAACACCTAACATTGTGGCATCATAGAAGGTGTTTCTATTATTTTGTCCAACCCCTGTGTGTCTTTGACCTCTGCTGTAGAGAAAAGTGAGTGAGCTTACGGAATTTATGAGCATATAGTTTTTTCTACCGTCTGACATAATGTAAATAAGCCTTTTTTGTTTTAATACATTTTTGGAACGGATTACAGTCTTGTCATTCGCGTCAGAATACAACTCATTCGTGATTTTTTTGGAAACGAACGGAAGATAAATACATTAAGTAGAAAAAACTGGACTATGGATATGGAGACCTAATTAAGGCTCCGGTTGTATTCTGAGGGGAATTCGGTTCTAAGAAGACGGCACTGGAACGTTGTGGACACACCAGACGTGAAGGAAAAACCAAAGAAAAGGTAGAAAACTGAGTTTGGCCGTAAATTAGTCACTACTGCACCGCGTGCACATAAGACGGTTCCTGTTATTATGCGCCATTATACTTATATTAAGGAAGTTGTGACGCACATCAAATCAAATCCAATTTTATTTATACAGCACCAAATCATAACAGAAATTATCTCATGACACTTTATAAATAGAGTTGGTCAAAACCAGACTTTAAGCCAATTTACAGAAACCCAACACAATCCTCCAGGAGCAAACACTAGTGAGTGGTGCCAGTGGAAGGAAAAACTACCTTTAACAGTAGAAACCTGGAGCAGAGCCAGACTCCTGAAGGATGGAGGTCTGCCCTGACCAGCTGGGGTTAAAGAGAGAGAGTAAAGGAGGAGAAAAGAGAGAGGATAGAGTTAGAGAGAGACTGGGGGAGAGGGGGGAGGTAGGGGGAGACATGGATGCAGCTAATGCACAGATAACTGAACTAGAACATCCACAGAACTGTATAATAAACACTAGGGCTGGGTATCATGTCCAGTTTCCATAGTCGATTCGATTTCGATTCATAAGGTTCTGAATCGATAAATCATGATTCGATTCGATTCAATATCGATTCGATTCAGTATTAACTGATTGATTCAGTGTAATTTAGTGATACCAAAGTACAATTTTGAGTTGTAACCTGATTATTTAAGTACTGCAGTCATGCAACACATCAATACTGGTATCAATATTGACATTAGAAAGGAAATAAATATTGCATTTCAACAGTAAATTGCTGAATCTGCTCTGAAATAATGAACGGGACAGAAACATTGTCATGTTTTTACAGTGGCTCAGAACAGACTTCGTCACCTTTATTCTGTTTTATGGCTGGAGGCTACTACTCACTGGGGGTGGGGGTGGGGGGGTGCGCTCTGTGATTGTTGGTCGGAGCGGGGGGGGGGGGGTGAGTGTAGTGGTCGGACATTGTTGCTTTGCTATTCCTCTAACTCTATACTCAGCCATAGGTGATAGCATGGATCCAAGTTATTATTCCAAGAACGACCAGCTTCCGCGACTCGCCAGGCGGCCACTTCCTTCACACTGCAGGTTCAAGTTTGAGGCTGGAGGACCTCCAGCAGAGGGGGTTTCCCCACTGCGTCTTTTCTGCGTCTTTTTCGTGAGCGAGACCAAGTCTTCCCCAGGGGTTCACAAGATGGAGCCGCCTGCGGTTCCACGTACTCCCGGTCCTGCTCTGAAAAATCTATCTCATCCACTATTAATCGATTACGCAAAATTAAAATGAGGTCAATCTAAGATAGATTAAATCGATTTTTTTACCCAGCTCTAATAAACACTATCATAACTATATGGATAAGTGAGTGATGATGATGAAGGAGGAGAGAGGCAGGACCACAGCAGCAGGTCCAGAGATGATCCAGGAAAAACCTGTGATGAACCTGGAAGAAAGCAGTTCTAGAAATCTGTTTTATGTGGCAACCAGGCACCAGCGACACAGCGCTGCATCCCAACCAGTGGGAGAGGGCCAACTGCCATCGCATCGCGGCAGCAGGCACCCCCACCCAACAGAAAGGAGCAGACCCCAGTGAAGGAAGGCACCACAGCCACCAGAGTCCACAGCCACCCCCCGGCATGGAGGGCCCCCTCTGATGAAACACTGGAGAATATAGATAAAAAACATTAAAAAGATGTAAAAGAATTGATTAAAAGAATCTAAATGTAAGACATATATATAAATATAATATAAACATTAAACATTAAAATGATAAAACAGAAGCATTGGTTAAAAGAATCTTAAGATATATATATATATATATATATATATATATATAACTATAAAACCTTAGAGTGGATAAAACAGAGGTATTAGTTAAAAGCCAAATTAAAGAGGTGGGTCTTGAGCTGGGTTTTAAAAATTTCTACATTTTCTGCAGCCCTGAGGTTCCCTGGCAGACTGTTCCATAGGCGAGGAGCATAATGCTGAAAAGCTGCCTCACCATGAGTTTTTGTGTTAGCTTTTGGAACTGTTAAAAGGCCAGTGCCATAGGATCAGATACTGACTGTATCACAGTATATATCAAATTCTGTGAAAACATCACCATTAGGGATGTCCGATATTGGCTTTTTTGCCAAAAACTGAT
Source organism: Sphaeramia orbicularis (assembly GCF_902148855.1). Lineage (NCBI taxonomy): Eukaryota > Metazoa > Chordata > Actinopteri > Kurtiformes > Apogonidae > Sphaeramia > Sphaeramia orbicularis. The sequence goes on from NC_043972.1 coordinate 21,915,608, forward strand.
ATGCCGATATTGTCCAACGCTTAATTTCCGATTCCGATATCTACCGATACCGCTGCCGATATATGTGGGATATTAAACTAATTTTAGGTAACATCACATATCTCCTGTCATGGAATTAACACATCATGCTTAATTTTATTGTGATGCCCCATTGGATGCATTCTCAAATGCAACAAAGCTTTCAAAATGTAAACACTGTCTGTGCAAAGAATACATACTTCAACTTAAGTTGTGGAAAAAATGCCATATTTATTTATTTTCTCTCCCTCCCTCCATGAGTCTATTACAGTGTGGCAACTCTACTGTACAATTTTGAAAACTGCACATTTCTTTCAGCTACGAACAATGCTTCATTTACGCGTCGGTAAATGCCAGCGAAATCAAGGCATTATTTTATCGGTTTTAATGACAGGCAAAAAAACCGATAACGATATTCACCGATATTACATTTTTATGCCAATATCAAGCTGATAATATCGGTGGGCCGATATTATCGGACATCCCTAATCACCATACCAGCTCGGATTGTTTGCTGTTACCCCAACAATAAGACATGGATCACCAGCCACCTGAAAGCACTTCTAAACAAGAAGATGAGGGCTGTCAGGGCTGGAGACAGAGAGGAGCTGAGGAGAATGTGAACTGCACTGATTCTTCAGCTGTCATTCAAGACCAAAACTTAGCCTGTAAACTGGAAAGAAATAGGGCTTGGACATTTATCAACTAACATGAAACTGTTTACTGAACTCAACTGTTTCTGAATGCATTTGACAGTATCACTCTACTGTGATGTGAATTATGAAAGGAACGATAAGGTCTGGTGTTGGATGTTCCTTGGTCCGTCACTTCACCTGTCGTGTCATGTGTTTCCCCTGTGACAGGTGTACAGTTATTTACTCATCATGTCCACCAGCAGTAGAACCACTAAGGCCAGTGTTAACTTTCAGTTCTGCAAAACATCAGACCCAAAGCAGCAGGTCGAACATTATGACATCTGGGCCAAACACTATGACAAGGTAAGTCCAGCTCAACAACACCACCAACAGGAGAATCAGAGTAACTGCAGCTACAAATATACAAACCCATGAAATGAAATACAACTTAAATCTGTTTATTAATTCATCCTAACTTTAAGTTTTAAAACTTGCCTTAAAACCTATGTTTACTCCCCAGCTTTTGATCCAGCATAAGATTCTACTCTCTCTTTTATTTTTGTATTGGTCTTGTTGTTTTCATGGTTTAAATTGTTTTTATTGTTTTATGTTTGTACAATTCATGCTTTCAGACTACCTCACTGCTGGGCTACAGAGCACCACACCTGGCTGTGGACTTCCTGTCCGAACACTTCTGTGGGCATCCTGAGGAAACCCAGGTTCTGGATGTGGCCTGTGGGACTGGATGGGTTGCTAAACTGGTGAGATTTACATGTGAGGCTGCAATAATTGAGACAAACAAGTCTGATGTTCAACAAAATTAAATAAAACAAGTGGTGCCAAGCACAACAAACCCCACCTGTCACAAATTCTAGCTTATTTTGCCATCGATCCACCTGATGCCATCGTGTCTATGCTTGTAGTGATGTCAGCATATCAATTGTCTCTATATATGTGCCGAGTTTGAAGTAAATTAAAACAAAATTTATGTTTTATAGGCATTTCAAATTTTGCTCATTATAAGTAAATGGGAGAAGAAGAAAGATGTGAAAGACTCATAAAGAATTTGAACTTTGACGTACTTTTTCCCAAATGTAAACACATCTATTCTGGGTCACTGGCAATCTGTAAACCCAATTTGGTATGAATTTAACAAATTATTTTGCTGCTACAGACATTTGAAATTTCCCCTACTATAAGAAAATTGGGGAAAAAAAAAAAGATTTAAAAAATTCATTAAAAAATGTTTGAACTTTGACCTACTGTTCCCAAAATATAACCACATCTATTCTGGGTCACTGGTGATCTACAAACCCTATTTGGTGTGAATTCAACCAATAGTTTTGCTGCTCAAGTGTTAACAAACAAACAAACCAGACCAAAAACATTACCCCTTGCCTCCCCTTCAGGGGGCGAGGTAATAAAGTGTCTAAACTCATAGATGTTACAGTGGACAATATACCTAGACACAGTCACAAACATAAAGCCTAGATGAATATTTTCAGTCCATAGAGAACTTGTCTAAACAGAAGCTACACACAGCTTGACCAACAGGAGGAAGCAGAGGAAATGATTCAGAACTGGAATTGATTGTATTTGTGTTTTGTGTTCAGATGACAGAACTGGGCTTCAGGTCTTTTGTGGGAGTGGACGGCAGTAAAGGCATGCTGGAGTTCGCTGCTAAAACTGGTCTGTATCAGGACCTCAAACTGGCCTTACTGGGAACACAACCACTACCTGCACAGACTGGTATGTCACCCTCACACCTCAACACAATCTGTCTGTCACAATCTGGTTCAACTTAGATTGTGATAAATCTTCCTTTGTCTTGTGATCTACTTTTCAGAGGGGTTGTATTGCTTGTACAGTGAAATTATTTCAGTCTGTGTATACTTTGGTGTCCTCCTGCATTAAAATGTTCAACTTGAGACCCTTTAATCAGCAGAACAGGCTTCTTCATTGTATGACAAAGGTGTCAAACATGCGGCCCGCGGGCCAAATCTGGCCCGCCAAAGGGTCCAGTCCAGCCCTTGGGATCAATTTGTGAAATGCAAAAATTACACTAAGATATTAACATTCCCCTTAGTTCAGGTTCCACATTCAGACTAATTCAATCTCAAGTGGGCAGGACCAGTAAAATATGATCATAACAACATATAAATAATGACTACTCCAAATTTTTCTCTTTGTAAATGTAAATATTTTCATGTATTTACACTAAAACAAAGTATAATTTCGCAAAAAATATGAATAACCTGAACAAATATGAACATTCTGAAATGTCTTAAGAGAAGTACAATTTTAACAATATTCTGTCTGTTATTAAATGTTTTGTGTATTTGTCGATCCACTGTGATCTATAAGTTATAATGTACGTGTGTAAATGATAAACTGAGGCAGAATATTGTTCAAATTACAGTTATTTTTTCAGTTTGTTCCTGTTATTCACATCTTTTGAAAGGATAGTTTGTAGATGTAAACCTTTTCATAATGTAAATTTACTTTTTTTGCTCTAAAACAGAGAAAACTTTGGAGTTGACATTATTTATATATTATTATGTTATTATTTCACTGGTTCGGCCCACTTCAGATCAAATTTAGCTGAATGTGGCCCGTGAATTAAAATGAGTTTGACACCCCTGTTGTATGAAATTATCAGAATAGGACTAAGTGCAGAGATGTACAATTATGCAGAATGAACTGTAGTTGGACTAAGTTGCTGCTAAAACCATGATTGTATGGTAAATTGACTCAACTTGATTCAGATCACGGATTGTGATTATGCCACAAAAGATCACCAGAATCTTTTGAATGTGATTTGTCAGTTATGTAATCTGAGTTTTATTGCATTTGATATATTTTCGATGTGCTTTTATGTGGCTTCAGGTGTGTTTGATGTGGTGATCATCATCGGTGCCCTGGATCCAGGTTTTGTACCAGTCAGTGTTATCAGGGAGCTCTGCAACGCTGCCAAACCAGGTAACTACTACACACAGCATGAACGGAAGAATATCTCTAACATGTTGTACTTGACCCTTGTATTTTAAGTCTAGTTTCTCAGTTGTCTTTGAATGACTTTTCATTGTCAGGAGGTCTGGTGTGCATGGCGAGAGGCAAACATACAGGAAAACCAGCAGCCGAATACGAAGAGGATCTGCACAGAGAGTTTCAGCTGATGGAGGAGGAGGGACTGTGGAATCTGGTGGGAACCAAACACTTCGACAGATACATGGAAAACCCACATGTGGAGTGTGATGGAGATGGAGAGGACCATCAGGAGAAACAGTTCATCAGTGGGACTGTTTACCTGTACAGGAAGTCCTCACTGAACTTCAGTTAAACTGAATTTTCTGAGTGGTTTTGTCTAGTGGCTTCACTTCAGCTCAGAGCTCAGTAACAGTCTCCATACATGCAGATAGATAGATAGATAGATAGATAGATAGATAGATAGATAGATAGATAGATAGATAGATAGATAGATAGATAGATAGATAGATAGATAGATAGATAGATAGATAGATAGATAGATAGATAGATAGATAGATAGATAGATAGATAGATAGATAGATAGATGTAAATAGCAATTTTACCAATGATGCAACATCAATAGAAACAGTGTATCTTGATTTCATCTTTAGTTATATCCAATACACACTTGGTATCAATATGAATCTATTCTAAAAAGGAAGATTAGACTTTGATCAGTGAGTAGTTAGCTCAAACATTTGGGTCAGACAAAGGCTTTGTCAGTTAAGGTTTGATTATAGGGACTGTGGTACACAGCCTGTTCACTCAATTATGGGAAAAACATCTTATAATTTATTGGTGTTTCCATGTTCACCACAGAGACTCTAAACGTCCAAATGGGTCATATTTGACGACCATGAAAAGATGACAAACTGCATTTATTTGAATTATTTACATGTATTGATAGGATTATTGGATGAACAAGTATTAAACAGGTCAGGGGATGTTTTTGGGTTTGGGTGAGTTTAAAGTGAAATTTATCATGCATTAAATCACTGTACACATTATTTTATAATTCTACAATAAAACATTCACCATCTTATTGTGACTCTTTATATTCTGGTTAGGGTTCAGTCCTAAAACCTGGGAGAAGATGACTGAAACAGATGAATATGACAATAACTGAGATATAAACTACAGAAACATAGCCTAATTGTAATTTGTTACATGAATGTGAAGTAAAATGTAATTGTCTGCAATAATAAAATGATGTGAAAATGCCAAAACATTGCTGAAAGTATGTTCCTTGAGTGAAGAGGCAATCAGCACGGAGCAGTTTAAAAATTAACGTTATGTAAAATTAATGAGCAAAACAAGCATTCACAGTGATGACAGAAGACTAGTGTTGCTTTAATGTCATTCACAAACACAGGCTGTATAGATAAGTGAAAGTTTTTCCTTTTTTACATTAAACAATTGTCTTGATTGGAAACTACAAAATGCAACATTTCTTTAAGGTACGTTTTTAAAACTATTTTTATTTATTTGTTTATTTATAAACGCAATGTCCTTTGCAATGGACAGCATTTTTTAAGTAGAACTATGAAACTTTTGTCCCTTACAGAGGACAAAAATGCATTGCTGGGTCTCAGGAGGTTTATGTGAGTGGCAGAGGTAGAGAAGGAATTTTTCATTGAACACTATAGAAATATAGCATTTCTTGGCAGACCTCTATCTCACTCTACTATTCAGGTAAGTATAGAGTTCACAATCACTACATTTGCACTTAGTTTCATTAAACAACAACAAATTGGATGTGTGTAGCAATAGGTTTAATAGCACAGCAGTGACAAAAAAATCCATTCTAACATAAGATCTATAAATGAAATCAGATTTATTTATTTTTTTTTTATACTTTTTTATATTTTTTTCTACTATGTTCACTTTGCACCATGGGGCCTTAGAGTCTTGTAATTTCAGTTTTCTGTATGCGATGCACATATGGTAAAAACTGACGATAAAGCTGACTTTGACTTTGAGATGTATCTGCTATCTTTGAATAGTAATCTATTTGTCCTGTTTTAACCAACACCTACAGTCAAAAATATGTTTGGTGAGTTCACAACAACTTTGACTTTTGGCACGGAAATCTTTTCAGTTCATTTTTGCAACAAAGTTAACCCACTAGACAGTTCTGAAGACATTATATCAAACTCTTTCTGACACCTAGTATTTTTAGTTTAGTTTTAGAGATGCACCATAGATATGTTTTAAAAATTAAATCCTGCTATTCTATTGTCCATCTTGGTTTCATTGGTCACTTTGAAGCCAGAAGTTTGTTACATGACTAAGTGAACCAGAGCACTTCTGAGTGGATCCAAATAAAACACATTTCATTTGTCCCCATCAATAAGGTTTATACTTGATGAAACCATGGCCATGATGAAACCAAAAAGAAGAAACATTAGAAAAAACCATCAGCTACACTGTACTACCCACATTGTTTTAAATGAAAACCTGTCACCTTTCACTGTGACCTTTGCTGGTCATGTGACCCAACGCCTCACAGGTCAGGGGGGGGGGGGTCATCATGAGGATTAAAGTGTAGTTTGTTACATGCAGATGCACAGACATAGGTTCAGTGTGATTTTATTTAATTTTCAGTTGTGTAACCAACAGTCACAATGTGTTCTCAGCATTAAAGTTTGAGTTTCATTTGACATTTGACACAGTTTAATTAAAGCTCAGTGAGTGTTTGCACTGATGGACTTCCTGTACAGGTAAACAGTCCCACTGATGTACTGTTTCTCCTGATGGTCCTCTCCATCTCCATCACACTCCAGATGTGGGTCTTCCATGTATCTGTCGAAGTGTTTGGTTCCCACCAGACTCCGACGATGATCATCACATCAAACACACCTGAAACCTCAGAAAATACATTGTAAATACATCAAATGCCTTAAAGAATCAAATGCAACCTGATAAAATTCTTCAAAATTGATCAAACCCAAATAAAATAAAATAAAGTCCATATAAAAACCTTATCGAACACACCTTAAAACAGGTGCCATATACAGCCCAATGTGATCTCAAGTGGGCCAGACCAGGAAAATAATAACATAATAACCTATAAACAATGTCAGCTCCAGTGTTTTAGAATAACCCCCTGCCTTCACCCATTGGTAACTGGGATAGTTAAGGATGAAGGGGGTTCAGAAGATAAATGAATCAATGAAAATTATATTATGAAAATGTTTACACCTACAAATGACCTGAAATGACCTGAAATTTCTTAAGAAAAATAAATGCAATTCTGACAATATTATGACTCAGTTCATCATTTACACATGTGCATTTCAGCTTACAGATCACAGTAGATCTACAAAGGCACAAAACATTTAGTGACAGGCAAAATATTGTTAAAATTACTCTTACTTCTTCTAAAGCATTTCAGGTTGTTCATCTTTGTTCCGGTTATTCAAATTTTTTGTGAAGGGATAGTTTGTAAATATAAACATTTTCATGAAATCTATTTTTTCACACTAAAACAAAGAGAAAAAATTAGAGTTGTCGTTATTTGCAAGTTATAATCATAGTGTTTTACTGGTCTGACCCACTTGAGATTGAACTGGTCTGTATGTGACCAAAACTGGGCCGTATGTTTGACTCCCCGGACTTAAAACATATTAGTCACGTCTGAAACCCAATAAATCCCACCAGAAATGACATCAAACATATGAAAAACTCTATAAAACCTCCTCAAACAGCCAAAAATATGTTGAGGTGTGAAGGTGATGTACCAGTCTGTGCAGGTAGTGGTTGTGTTCCCAGTAAGGCCAGTTTGAGGTCCTGATACAGACCAGTTTTAGCGGCAAGCTCCAGCATGCCTTTACTGCCATCCACTCCCACAAAGGACCTGAAGCCCAGTTCTGTCATCTGGACACACAACACCAACACAACCAGTACTGAAATGTGTAGTTGTGAATTATTTCCTTTGGATTCTGTAGGATGTGCCCTGTTGGTCGACGGGTTATAACTTATAGATGACATATTAGGACTGTTTCCCTCTGTTGTTGCAAATGTACATGTGAATCTCACCAGTTTAGTGACCCATCCAGTCCCACAGGCCACATCCAGAACCTGGGTTTCCTCAGGACGCCCACAGAAGTGTTCAGACAGGAAGTCCACAGCCAGGTGTGGTGCTCTGAAGCTCATCAGGTTGGTGTCCCGAAAGAGTAAAACATATTTCATCTGTCGTCACTCTAATTTTCCTGTTGGTGGTGTTTCTCATTAACCCATAAAGTCCCAAACATCCACCAGTGAGCAAAATCATTCACTGATTTAACATTTTTAATACCTGTTGATCCACTAATCCTGTAAACATGTAAATAATTGGTGTAAAATACAGTTTGTCATCTTTTCATGGTCATTAGATATGACCCATTTGGATGTTCAGAGGCTTTGTAGTTTCCATGGAAACACAATTATCTTCTACAACACTGATTCACCAGTAAAACCCATGGAGTTGGAATAATCTATAAAAGAATCAATAAAAGTGGATGGACACACTTATTTTATGTTGAGTTATTTTTTTCCTCTCTTTTTTTCTTCTTTTTTTCTTTTTCTTTTCTTTTTTCTTCTTCCCTCTTTCCTCCCAAATGAATTTTTCTCTATTCAATCTTTGTAAAGTGATTTTTCACTTTTTATTATGGTAAAATCCTTTGCATTTTGCATTTTTCACTGTAAATAATGTATTTTCCTACATTTAATTTCCTATATTATGATCATGAAAACACAGTCAATTCAAAGGTTATTAGATCAAAACAGAGAAAACTGAAGAAAAAGTGACTTCATCAGCAAAGATATCATTGACTGAGCATAAAAAAAACAAGCACCCCCAAACATTGTCATTTATCAAACTCCATGGGTTTTTCTGGTGAATCAGTGTTGTAGAATGATGTGTATGATGGTGTTTCCACGTTCACTATGGAGCCTCTGAATGTCCAAATGGGTCTTTTTTTTTTTTTTTATTGTATGTTGAGTTATTGATATATTTTGCTGAAAAAAAATATGTTTTTCCTCAGTTTTCTCTGTTTTGGATGGAATAACTCTCAAATTCAATCTGAGCTTTCATGAACATCTACATGACCAGTAAATTAAATATTGGAAAATGCCTAATTTTCACTTAAAAATGCAAAATACAGAGCATCACAGTAGAGTAAATGGTGTTAAATCTCCAGAAAAGTCAAAAATAGAGGAAAAAAAAAAATCATTTGGGAACTGACACAAAAGCAGCGAGGGGTCTTTATGTGTTAAGCTCTGATCAAACCCACACAAACCCACCTCCTCATAGTTGTGTGCCCAGATGTCGTAGTAATCGACCCGCTCTTTGGAGTCCACTGTATTACTCGACTGAAAGGCGATCCGGGCTTTGTGGACAGTTCTATTGCTGGTGGACATGATGACACAACTGTACACCTGTCACAGGTAAGACACAGGACGACACCAAAAGAATCCTCAAAGAGTTTCTAACTGCCTCAGTTTCTGCTTGACGTTCTCTATCTTATAATATATTTTGTGAATCAATTTAATCTTTTCTGGGATTTTGATTTTTCTCGTCTCAAACTCCAAACCAAGATCATGTTTCAGTTCACATTATCTACATTAGTTTTGCTTTCCCTCTGTCATTTGTAAATGAGAGGTGGTTCTAAATTGACCTACTTGGTTATGGTAAATGGTCAGTACTTATATAATGCTTTTCCACTCCTTCATGGTGCCCAAAGTGATTTACAATTCCTCACATTCACCCATTCATGCACACACTCACTCACCAGTAGGTGGCTGCCATCATGCAAGGTGCTGCTGCGCCCTACTGGGAGCAATTTAGGGTTCAGTGTCTTGGTTAAAAAAAACAGAAAATCAATTTTGGGATCAGACTAAACTGTGCATCTGATACCTCCAGTACACACCTCTGTCATTAGCTGTGTGCTACTACGTACAGCCTAATACCTGTAAAAAGTAATCACCCCCTCAGATGTTTGCCCCTTTTATTGCTTTCAAAAACTGAATCATGTTTAGTATGATTTGGCTTTTTGACAAGAATTTACCCCCCCCCCCCAAAAAAAAATACCAAAAACAAACACAGCATATAATGTAAAATATATCTTTACATAAATATTCACCATTTTCAAGTAACTGAACCTGTGGGCAGTTCTTAGTCGGTGTTTCACATCTGGACATTACAGTTCTACTCCATTCTTCTTTAAGTGCTCATCCTCTGTCAGGTTGTATAGAGATCAGATATGAACCGACTTTTTCAAGTCCAGCCACAAATTCTCTACTGGGTTGAATTCTGAGCTTTGACTCAGCCTCTCCAGAACATTCACCGTCTTGTCTTTAAACCATTTCTGTGGAGCTTTGGCTATATACTTCGGCCATTATCTTGCTGCTTTGCTTTTTTTTTTTCCTCTGGTTTGTACTTTTACATAATCTTTTCTCTCAGCTGCTTGGAATGTTGTGTATTCATGATGGAATTGTAACCAGGAATCTTCACTTTACTGCTAACAATACCCTTGCGTAACTTCCTATAACTAGTTGGAAAGTCCAAACAATCTATAAGTGAACCAAGTGCTCAGGTGTGAAACTGCATCTGGACTCTGGTGTAGAACAAACAGCTGATCTCTAGTCTGAGCTGAAGGATGTGGGCCAAACTGAATCGTGGTTTGGTGCATGCATATTGTGAAAACATTTGGATGTTTAGAGCTTCTGGACCAGTAACAAGAATCTACACAAGGCTCGTTCCCAAAACCAAGAGAAGAAAAACTAACAGGAGTCAGAAGGTGTTTAACTATGGGTAAATGAACATGATTGTGACAGTACTCAAACTTCCTTTCACTGTCCAACGACATGTATGTTAATAGGAGGTACTAGCCTGATTCTTCATTTACAGTGTGAGAGAAAAACTAATTGAAATAAAAAATGTAGATAATGGAATATAAACAAAAACCAGGATTCAAAATTTCAGATGTGAAAACACCCTCAACTCCACTTTGTAAAAACAGTTTCTTATAAAATGTCAGAATTCTTTTAATTTTCTTACTTTTCCCTTCACATAACTTCTTTATCGAACGGTCCCGCCTACTACATGATCATGATGAGTTTCAGCTTTAACTAGACCTCATTTTCTTTCATTTTCAGTGTGTCGTTTATGACCTCAGAAACATCCCTAGATTAACAGATTGAACTGAACTAAAAGTAAATATGACAACTGTTAATGATTTCAACTTACCCATGGAGGAATCCTGGTCTGAGCTTTCTCAGGTTTATGAGGAGAATGAGTTGCTGGGCTGCTCATTTAACTGGAAAAACCAGCAAAGCAAGCACCTGATAGAGTGACCGGTTTTACCAGAAGTCTTTCAGACCCCCTTTTTTTTTTCTCTTTTTTCTGGTGCTCTAACACTTTTTGGGTCTTGAAAACAATAACACCTGCAGTTCACAACCAGATTTGCATATAGTGTATCATAAAAAAAAAATAATGGACAGAACAAACATGGGCTACACAACAATAACAACATCACTAGAAAGCATATCAATCCACATCAAACCAATATGAAACTAAACAAAACACAGCTGACATACAGCAAATGCTTTAAAACTAAAATCAAACTCAATAAAAGACTGCTGATAATTGAAGGAACCCACCCTAAACTAAATAAATCCCATCCAAAAACACACACACACAAAAAAAAAAACAACCATAAAACACACATTAAGGTAAATCAGTCTCATATGAAACAAATAAAAACCCACCAGAAACTACATCAAATTCACATAAAACTGCATCAAATCCATGAAACTCAGTTGAAATTAGTCAAACAAAAATGAAAACACATTAAGGAGCTGATAAAACACCTATGTTCAACACACATAAAACATACCAAATAATTATAAGAAAGCTATACAACAACAGTAAAACCAGTCTGTGCAGCACTAGCTGTTATGACCAGTTATTATGTGTTTATTGCTGTCCACTCCCACCCATGACCTGGAGCCCCAGGACAAAACCAAGATGGCAGCTGAATTAAACTGAAATTATTATCCCAGCTGAATGAATGTTGATTTGGTTTCATAAAAGCTGCGGCACATAAGATACCATGGAGATGTATTTTTTGCGTTTAGGATCAGACTAAGTGTCCATCCACACCGATCATAATAATGATCGCTATAAATGTATAAATGGGGAGTTTTTATTATTGTTGTAACTCATCACGAGTCACGACTGTAACAGTAAGACAGATAAACATCACAAGGATCACCTTCTCACCAATTTAACCAACGATAAAAACACTGACAACTGATCAAAATACATCTGAATTTAAAGGGAGTCATAATATATTGGCATTCCATGTCATGCTTTAATTTGCCTTAATCTTTTATAATGTTATGTTAATATGGTGACCACTATATGTTTTACTAATAATAAAATTTACCAAACAGATGGTAAAGTACAAGTTAATTTGACATAAAGACAGTACAATACCAATTAGATTAGCACAAAGAAAGTAAGGTAGTATTAACTTATAGCAATCATACAGTGCCATTTAATTTTGTATAAAGATTTAGTTTAGCATAAAGAGAGTGAATTATGCAGATGGCAATGAACTATAAACTTTGGCATAAACATGAAACAGTAAGTTTAGTTTAGTGTAAAGATAGTAAAGTATCCTTTAGTTTAGCATAAACACGACACTACAGTTTAGTGTAAAAAAATTGTTTTGTTTTTTTTAAAAGTGCTATAATCTTGGCTCGTGAAACTAATAATGGAAAAACCTGTTTTTGATTTAAAAAAAAGATAAAAACACGTTCCTGTTTATTATCTAAGACTTTGATGACACAGCTGAGGGGGCGGGGTCTCTGCTCCCGCGAGGACCAGTCTGGTCAACAGGATAGTACTTAGACATCTCACTCTGCTCGATTTTCAAGAACCACAACTGTCAGACTAGAGCAGTGGTTCCCAACCTTTTTAGGTTTGTGACCCCATTTTAACATCACAAATTTCTGGCGACCCCAGACATTCAAAATGGAGACTTATGTCTTTCTTTATCTTTTTTTTCTTTTCTTTTCTTTTCTTTTTTTTTTTTTTTTTTTTTGCTAAAATTAATTTGTTTTTGATCATGTAATAGTTTGCTATACTATGTTGCAAATAAACATTAATTTTAGATGATATTTAGTCTATATAATGTATATTATTATGGACAGAGGCAGAAAAGCCAGGTGTAGATTACTGCACAAAATGAGAATTTTATTTTTATTTGGTCAGGATATGCACAGTCAGTCAAACTTGTATTTACAAGGCTGACAATTAATACTGAAAAACAATAACTCAAACTATGAATTATGAAAGAGCTGCAGCATCTGAAACCAGCCACAATGAACATTTGAAAGATAAACAGTACCACAGTGCTTCAGTTTAAGCTTCACAGTTTGTCATATCTTTTATGGATTGGGACTGTCTCACTCAACTCACCATATATTGTTTATTAGTAAGTTTTTTTTTTTTTTTTTATCAATTACTAGAAATTCCAGGCGACCCCATGTGGGGTCCCGACCCCAAGGTCGAAAATCACTGGACTACAGATTAAGAGAAGATGATACGCACCCAGTTAATTAGTATACTAGATCATATTCCAAATGGTAGAAATGTTAAGGGCCAGTGATTTTGAATTATTCATTTTAAATTAATCGGATTTGGCCTTAAAAAAATTTACAAATTAGAATAAACACAATTAAAGGGATAGCTGCCCATGACAGGAGACAAGAAAACAATTATAAGAAAATATGCCGTACACAACACACTATTATATTAATAAACTATATAATTACAAACTACGGCAATTTCTACAGGTAAAAATGTATCTTCCAAGAGAGCTGTTAACATTTTGGAAGTGTGTTTTTACAAAATCAAACGAGAAATAAATTTGTTTTTCAAGAGATGGGTGTTAGTTTTCAAGGATTAAAAAAAATCATAAAAACAAAAATGTGTTTGACACTACTTCTTTACCAGCAGAAGCTGTATACTTGTGATTTTTTTTTTTTTTTTCAATACTATGCCAATATTTCCTGCATATCTCTTGTTAGACATAAATGCACACATTTCACATTTCAAACCTACAAAAACAACAAGCTAAGTTTAATGAGTGACTCAGAGTGGAGCTTCATAAAGGCTGTTAAATTAGAGTAGATTAACAAAGGATTGGCCCAGACAGTTACAAAAAGAACTTTACATGTTCAATGCAACTGCTAAAATGTAACACATTATTACAATCTTACCGTGACTTCATTTTACAGTAAGGCCCAGTATGACCAGTATTTCTTTTTTATTAGCGGAGTGCGTTCTCTGTCAATACACGATCTTCGACCAGTCTCATCGCGAGCTCCTCCGCGCAGCCTCCCTGCATCCTAGCGCGAGCATCACTGCGCATCGAGCTGGACGCAGAGATCGAGCCTCCGCCCGAACAGCGGACATATGAAGGCTGTGTGCCCGGGACCGCCTGTCTACTCTCCCGTTTGCGGTGATTCCTGTCGTCGTTTGCTCTCTATGGATGTGAAGTAAGACGTGCTTCGTCGGTGTCCTCCCCGTCTCTCTGCGCTTCTCCCCGCTCGGTCAGGACCGCATCCTTCCCAGATTCACAAAATGGCGGACATCACTGAGCTGCGACCCACCTACGGTGAGAACCAGGCCTTTTCTGCTGCTTCAGCCCTCAGTCTACAGATAACAACACCCTGTCAAAACGACCGCAGTCAGACTTTATCAGGATTTGGTGGTGTATAATCATGGTCAAGGCAGGTTTTCAGGCTAAAACGCTCTGTGTCACCCTGGTTAAATGCCTACACCCAGTCAATGAAGAGTTATCTCATCAGCACCTGAATTTACTTCATTTGAGGCCTTGTTGAACCTTACAGTGACTTTATTTATTTTCATTTACTTCACTAAATGTCAATTTAAAAGCTGATTTTTCATGACAAGAAGGTTTGACTGGATGATTAAATGTTTATCGTCAGCTTTTGTTCTTTTATATTTGTAATCATATATTTATATGTATATAGAGAGAGACATGGTCACACACTTTTGTGTAAATGCGTTTGGCCTATACATATGTGTAATAAATATGGACAAATTAAAATAACACGGTCCGACAGACGCGCCAAACAGGGCGTTCTCGTGCTCCTACGCACCGTCTGCCTTATCTCCGCTGTCTCGTGGGCTTCAGTGTGCGTGCGCGTGCCAGTCGGGGTGGGTATCGGATGACGTCATGTCTGTACCCGGCGGTTTTAGCCCGGGATTCAGACGCACGAGCCTCGGAAACGTTTTATCACCGCGGCCTTTGTCAGTGCTTTAATAACAATAATAATAATAATGAAAACAAACAATCAAGAAAAAATTAAAAACCACATAAACATAAGAGACACTCATTTATAATGTATGAACATAAATAATGCAACAGTAGAAATGAAGTAAAATAAATATTGAAGAATTATTAGAGAATCAAGTATGAGTACAAGAAAACAAATTAAAATTATCACAAAACACTAGATGCATTAAAATAATTACTACTAAACTGCTAAACTCAGTCTTTGTACTGCTATGTATTATTATTACAGTTACAATGTTGCCTGTAAAGTTGGAATTATTTTGTTTTCAGACACATTCTTCTTGCTATTCTTATTTTTACTCATCACCTTTGATTCGGTCCAATGATTATGTTCTGAGTTCCAGTTACATTTTCTGTATCAAGAGTAAATTATATTGTCACAATCATTTCATGAGAAAAAGTATTTTATTCCAACTTTATGTGCAATGGTGTCATGAAGAAAGTAAAAATTGATTAAAAAATATGTACACACAATAAAATAAAAATAGAGAAAGTAAGGCATATTAGAAAATTAACAGGAAACTTACAATATTCATCACACTTTATATTTTTGAATCTTGCTATAAGTGACTTATTTTCAAACAGTAACTGATAAATAATAAGAAATTGCAAAACAATGAAAGAAAGTTAACAAAATATTTTAAAAATTGTCCTATCGTTGATCATGAATCACTGTGTTTTTGTGTGTAGTGAGTTTTTTTTTTGTGTGTGTGTGTGTGTGTGTTTGTGTGCGCGCGCGCGCGCGTGCTTGTTGCTAGGCAACAAGCTCAGCTGTTTTCAGCTCTTTCCAAAACATGACCTCATCTCATGGAATGAATGAACAGAGTGCTTTTCATCCTCCGACTGAAGTTTAGAGTCACCTCCATGTTTCTGTTTACATTTACACATACATGTATTTATGCTTTTATTCATTTGTTCAGTCATCTAAAGGCTTTGACTGAGAAACAATAAATATTTACCCCAGAGTGCTGCAGTTTGAATTTATAGTGATGGAGAAGACCACTTTATCGTATAATCTCTTAAGGATTATTTCTAATAATGATGTTTACTTTGCATAATCAAGATCATTATATCATTTGTGAAAAAGCAGTAGGTGAAACTAACAGAAATATCATTTTATTAATATTTCCACATGGTTTTCCATGATTTGACCAGTGTCTTTGGCTGGTGTGTTTGTTTCTTTTTCTCTTCATCCATTTCTTGTGCAGTAAGTATAGTCAGAATTATACTGTAATTCAGACAGTGTTAACATTAATTGCACTTAAATAAACTCATTTAATCTTATCTGTATGACAGTTAATCATCAACTCAGATTTTATTGTTGTGACAGTTCTGTGTCTCAGAAATAAAACTGACTAATGTGATAAACCCAACTGTGCTGAAGAAGAAAGCTGACAAGCTGACAGACAAGCTGATTAAGTATGAAATATAGGCTATATGATATTGTTGTCTATTATGTTAATTTTATGCCATAGTTTTATTATTTGCTTTAAAAAGAATGAGACACATTTATTGACAGAATTTTGGAAAATAAAAAAATGATTTTTTTCTGTATTACTTTTGTTAATAAAACTTGAGTGTGGTAGATATGACTTAATATTTGAATCACCAAGACACAAAATCTAAACCTCTGTGTTGCTTGTTCTACATTAAACTTACAGTGAAAGAACGAGACACAGTAATATGATGTCATTAAGGAGAGCCAAATGATGTGAAAATGATAAAATCTTGCTTTTGTTCATTTCACCAACTGTTTCTATACAGGTAAATAGACATGATTATTACAATTATGTAAAATCACACTTATTAATAATCTTTATTCTGTAATCATTTTAACAGGGCTCAGAGTTCTCTACCTTTTAATACTTTTAGCTGGAAAAACTAACTGGAATTAACAAAATCACAGCTAAAGTAAAAATTGCTTTAAAATTTTGAAGGTTAACATGATCCTTATATTTCCTCCAGATAAGACACAGCAGGTGCAGCCAAGTCACTCATGTTAACAAACTTCACTTCTAATTAAATATTTTAGGTCATGTATAAACTTATCATAGACCTGAGGCTACATCACATTACATGATCTTAATCAGTTGATGATAGGGCTGGGTAAAAAATTGATTTGATTGATTTTGGATCGATTTTATTTTAATTTTGCGTTATCAAGTAATAGTGGATGAGATAAATTTTTCAGACCGGGATGGCGAGTACCTGACCTGGGTACCAGTGAGGCTTGGTTGGCTCTGTCTCGCGGGCCCCTGGGGGAGATGGGCGTCTCGATCTTGCTTTCGATGGTTCTGGCGCGAGAGGGGCATGGAGGAAGGGTGAGGAAAACACCTTTGTGCCTTTGGTCCTCCTGGCCTCAAACTTGAACCCGCAGTGTGGGGGAATTGATCGCCCGGACCGTCTGGTCTGGCAGAGGCTCTCTGAGGCAGGTCGCGGAAGCCGGTCATTCTAGGAATATTCACTTGGATCCACACTCAGCCATAGGTGATAGTAATGCGCCTTAACACTAGAAGCCACCAGCCATAAAACAGAATAAAGATGATGAAGAAGTCCGTTCTGAGCCACTATAGAAACATGGCAATGTTTCTGTCCTGTTCATTATTTAAGAGTAGATTCAACTATTTACTGCTGAAATGTCATTTATTTCCTTTCTAATGTCAGTATTGATACCAGTATTGATGTGTTGTATGGCTGCAGTAGTTAAATAATCAGGTCACAGCTCAAAATTGTACTTGGGTATCACTAAATGAATTTGAATCAATCAGTTAATACTGAATTAGGAATGCAAATTATTGTTTAATTCATTAATCATTAGTTGGCTGACCTTGTCGATCAATTAACAATTAATTGATAAGCGGTGATTTTCCTGTGAACCTGAATTTTTCTTTCAATAGGGTCTATAAGAATAAAAGCTAAATATTGTTTATATACTTCAGGAAAAAAGCATGTCATATTCCTTAATGATTGATTTATTGTACCATTAGGGATACAGAACAGGAAATGACATTTATGTTGTAGAACTAAATTAATTCGGCAGAGAAATAAAATAAATGGATCTGATGAGGGGCACTTTAGAAGAAATGGGCATTTGTGACTTTGCATCACCACCTGACACGATGGGAGTGAGATTTCAGTACGGAGGAGGATCACACAGGGGATGGATTTCAAGGAGCGGGGAGATACAATGCACCCCCCCACTCTGTCCTGGACCAGACCAATTCTGACCCTGCATATGTGCATGTATTGAGCCTCCTGCACAAATAGACAACCTGCAGCATGTGTGACAAACAGACAGACAGGTCAGTGTTTCGCTCCATCATGTCCCTAAAGCCATTCTAACTCATCAACGCCACCATCGTTGATGAATTGACCGGTAACTGGCTATCCCAGCCTTCGGACAGGTGTGGGACAGGTGAACAAGGTGACTCCCCCCGATATTCAACCTCAACGATGAAACCTAGTTTGGGTAGTGGTGTCCCCTACTGATGACACCACAAATATCACTGTGGAAAAGGGCAACTAATAGACAGCTGTTGTAATTTCATCGAGTAAATTCTTATCGACAGTTAATTTATAGTCGATTAATTGTTTACATCGCTATACTGAATCGAATCAATATCAGATTGGATCCAGTCGGATCATGATCAGTCGATTCAGAACCTTATGAATTGAAATCGAATCATTTAAGGAGATTGGCCATGATACCCAGCCCTACTTGATGATGGTTAAATTCATTCATTTATAAAACAGTGATCACTGAACTGACACTAGGTCTAACGTCCTGTAACTGCACCAATCACAGCTCACATAGATTCCCATGGTATTGTCTGGGTGTGTGTGTTTTCTACACTCATTTGGACAGTACGTCTCTGTCCACAGCAGACAAAGACCTCTTCATCACTGCTCCTCCTCCTCCTCCTGAACCTCCTACACTGATCTCACTCTGACTCAGTTTCCGTTTGGTCAAAAATGTGTGTCAGTGATCTGAACGTATTCAACAACTAACACAAATCTCACACCAATATCACATCCTGAGTCTTTGTGTGTGTTTACACTTGTATTTAACACTATCTACATGTGATCCACTCAAAACTCACTTTAACAAGTGGAAACTTCATCAGATACAGGAAATCATACTGTTTTATTTTCTCCTTTCTGTCATGAAGGGCATGTGTGTAGCTGTTTGAGAGTTAGATATGGATCTTGTAAACTTTTGCTTACAGCCTGCAAGGGGCCGGTGCCAAACTTCTACAATTTTATGGTGACTTTGATTCTACTGGGTATCAGAATACGTCAAGGTTTATGTCAAACCTGGCCTGAAGAATCTGCTGACAAGTCTGTAAAAAGTGTCTTGTTGTGAAATATAAATGTAAATGAACATTGTAACAGATGTGACTGATATGTTTCTTTCTGTCCCTCAGCCATGTCCCCCGTCCTGGCGGGCTTTCTGGGCGCTGGCGTTCTGGTTCTGGTCGTGGTAATTCTAGTTCTGCTGTGGTCTTTCTGTCAGCGCCGCTACCTTCGTATCTCTGGCCGATACAAGCTCCATGGCGACCGTTACTGTGATGCTGAGGACCCGCCCTACAAGTTCATTCACATGCTGAAGGGCATCAGTATTTACCCAGAATCCCTCAGCAGCAGTAAGAGGATTGTGCGTGGGATTCGCCGCGCTGACCGGTCAGACCGTGATGGAGACCGAGGTTGCTCTAACACCATGGGCCGGGGTATGGTACTGGTGGACGCTGAGAACAACATCCTGGACGTCCCAGGCCAGCTTCAGATGAGTCACCTTGTTCCACCCAGTGCATCTGGTCCTGCCCACAGCCAGGCTCGGTTGGAGCGGGCTCTGCCGGTTCGTGCAGACTACTGCTGCCTGGACAGCAGCTCAGCTAGCAGCAGCCAGACCAGCAGCAAGACGGCATCACCCTTCACACCTGCTTCATCAGAGCCGGAACCCGAGCCGAGTCTGGGCGCCATCAGCCTCACCGTGGATTACAACTTCCCCAAGAAGGCCCTGGTGGTGACCATCGTCGGGGCCCGGGGCCTCCCCGCAATGGATGAACAGGCGGGTAGCTCGGACCCCTATGTGAAAATGACCATTCTGCCTGAGAAGAAGCACCGCGTCAAGACCCGTGTGCTGAGGAAGACCCTGGATCCACTGTTTGATGAGACCTTCACCTTCTATGGTGTGGCCTACAGCTCACTGCCCGAGCTCACCCTGCACTTCCTGGTGCTGAGCTTTGACCGTTTTGCCCGCGATGATGTCATTGGGGAGGCAGTTGTGCCACTGAAAGGTGTCGATCCAAGCACGGGCCGAGTCCACCTTAGCCAGCAGATCACCAAGAGGAACATGCAGGTAGGTTCAGATGAGATGTTTGAATTTGTTTCACTATTAGACTAGTTTTGATTCAGATGAACTGAATAGTTTTAGTGTTAGTTTCAGGTTTTCAGAAAAGCCTCTATAGGTTTTATGTAGTGTTTTTGAAATGTTATTATTATTTATTTAAATGTTATTGGATTTTATCTGATGATTATAGTGGCATGGCAGTGTGTCTGTTTTTCTGTCTGTAACCATGGAAACCGCCTCCTCATCACCCATTTGTTGTGATCAGGTTAAAGAGGGTAAACATCTTTATCAGAGAGGCTCTATTGTCCTACTGAGGTCTCACTCAGACACAAATGAGTCCCTGTGGCTCATGATGTCAAACTACATGGTTTAAACCTTGGACACAAGGACTCACTGTTCAACGTAACCTCTGACTCTGACTTTCCTGCAGCTGCTATCATCAGTTTTAAGTTTTAGACATACTTTCTTGAACAGAAGACATGCATTAATCACACTTTTGACCAAAATGTAGTATTACGATTATGAAACTGCTTTTTCAAGGGTCAGTTCACAGTAACTCCTGTGTAAAATACAAATTAGATCGTGAAAACATGTCACTGTTTATTAGCTGACAAATGAACATAATTATATATTGAGGACAAAACTGAAACTCATTTTAAAGTGTAAAACAAGCCTGCTAGTGCCTCCTTGTGGCCAAATGATTTCAAACTGATGTTTATCAGTGATTAATCATCTGGCCTGATTCCTCAAATCAGATTACTGATTATAAATCATTTGTTTAACACACTATTTCCATTATCTTTTCATTGTTTTCATTTTAAATTATTGGATAGAAACAATATATAGAGAGACACTGTTATATTTAAAAACAAAATGTAACAGATATGATGTTTGCAGACCTCTAGTCAAAGCTAATTTGCTGGTCTTGTCCTTGGCTTGGCTTTCAAGAAGCAGTATTAATGCCAGACTAGAAGTGTGAGAAACTGGGAGAATGATTAAGAATGAGCAAATATGCACTTTGATTCAGGTCAGGACTCAAACAGAATAAAAATGCAGGTCAGGAAACCAACTACAGGGTGTCCCATAAGTCTCCATACATAGGAAAAATAAACGTTTCTTGACATAAACCATTTTTATTTATATAATATGCTCTGTGTGACTGCCATTTTGTCGGGAACACATTTCAATGCGTGTCCTCCGCTGCTGAAGAACTATAAAGAAGAAATATAAAGAAATACATGTTAGAACCATATGTATTATGTCTCCTATGTATGAAGACTTATGGGACACCCTGTATAACTGATAACATAACAATAATATAACAGAACAATAAAACAAGTGATAGTTATATGTTTAGAGAATTGATTTAAACAACAGTTTTGCAACAGTGTTAAACCTTTTAAACCAGTTTATTACCTCCACCAAGGAGGTTATGTTTTTGCTGGCGTTGGTTTGTCTGTCTGTCTGTCTGTCCATGTGCAAGATAACTCAAAAAGTTATGGATGGGTTTGGATAAAAATTTCAGGAAATGTTGATACTGGCACAAGGAACAAATGATTTAATCTGCCTTGGCGGAGGTCTGCGCTCTGCAAGTGCTTTTCTAGTGTTTCATTTGCATTCCTTAAACTGAAACAAATAAATATTACAAATCTGTGTATCCTAAACTCAAAAAGGTGACTGAGTGAATGCTTTGTGTTTTACTTTGTGTTTCCCTTGGTGATGACCTTGTAAATTTCTGAAAAGCATCAATTAGTCATTTGGTATTGATGATGAAGAAAAGCATCAGATCTTCACGCCTCAGAATGTTGATTAAATTCATTGATTGTATCGATCACCAACCACTCTCATGTAAATGTGAGCAGCTCTGTGTGGATCAGTGAGCCTCTGCCTCTTGTGTGATTGATTCATTATCAGCTCAGTGACACTATCTGATTGATGCATTGATTGTGTTTCAGTGTGACAGTCGTGGTGAGCTGCTGGCATCTCTGTCCTATCAGCCGGTGTCTCATCGTCTCAGCGTTGTCGTCCTGAAAGCTCGACATCTGCCCAAGATGGACATCACCGGCCTGTCAGCCAGTGAGTAACACAAGCTTAACTCTGTAGAAACATTTAACTGTCTGCAGGGACCTGTTACACAAAGCAAATATCATATGTACTATATTAAAACTGCACAGTAGGAGCAAAAACCTGCAATTTTCACTATTAAATTGAAGATTAATATTAACTTTATTGATCCGACTGGGAAGTTACTTTGTCCTTCACCTCACAAAAAGTAAGAGAATAAGTAAAGGTAAAATGAAAACAAGTAATCTGTGAATTATTTACAAAATAGTGTGTCGGCCATCTTTAAGGCATTGAATGGTAAAAAAAAAAATTATAGGCATTGTATAGTAAAAAGTAAAAGTTCAGTTTAAAGTAAAGATTTTAATGGATTTTTACATGTTTATATTATCTGAGTCAGTGGACCCACTGCTAAATTTGAGCACAAACAGTAAATTGGCAAAGAAAATTAAATGCTTTTTGACCAAATTGGACATGAAATTCCAACATTTAATTTTAAGTTCTCATCATCAGTATCGGACAATAAGAAAAGATATACTTTATTGATAACACAGACTTTGTTGACTAACATCAGTAAATGTGATGACATTTTCCAAAAGCAGTGTCTCTATCTTATCTGTTGTTCCATAAATTTATAGGATCAGATCAACAGTTTCTTTCATCTTAAAAATTTCTACACTCAAGGCCACTGGTGTCTGGCAAACAAAGAACCATGTTGATACAAAAATTAATGTATTTTTTGTGATGATGACAAGAAGAAACCTGACAGACAAACTAATCTCAAAGAATATTAAAACTGCACCAATATGCAGCACGATGTATTGAAGCAAAGAGCTAGAAGAGGGTAAGCAAAAAATACAGACAAGGTGAAAAAGTAAAAAGATCATGATGAAACATGTGATTCAAAGACGATTGCAGTGTCTACATATGTATATGCCCATGGCTTTGATGGTTGAAGTGCAAACCACTCACAAGCATCTGCTCAGTGGACATGAAACATCTAATGGTACTGTTAGCTTTATATCAATTCTAACAAATAAGAAAAAAATGATATTTTTAATGCCAGTCAAGTCATTAGCCCTGAATTACACACACTGCATCATCTTCTACCTCTATACTCAACAAAAGACAGTCTTTGGGGTATTATTAGTACCAATAAGGGCCAGTGCTTATCTATTCTAGGGTTTTCGTTACATACCGTTTACCTTGTTCATGAATGATGACTGAATCTGCAGCTCCTCTTGCTAACATTGTGACAGTCATAATGTTTTATTTAGACTTAAGTGAAGTCTAAGTGTGTGTGGTTTGTGTAGGTGCCTCAGTAAATAGGAGGCAAGTCTTTATTTGGATCAGAGAACTGATGTAAGTGTATGTGTCATGTACTGTACATGAGCTCATCATGTGTCATGGACTCTTGCAGCTCCATGGTGAGTTGTGATTCATGATGTATATAAGACAAACTTATAAAAAAAACAACAACCTCGATTGCAGTGTAACAGATTTCAAAGACTAGTTTAACATTGATAGAATGATGATAAATGTTTCTCTCTGCAGACCCCTACGTGAAGGTGAATGTTTTCTATGGCCGCAAACGCATCGCCAAGAAGAAGACTCATGTGAAGAAGTGCACCCTGAACCCAGTCTTCAACGAGTCCTTCATCTACGACATTCCCCCCGAGCTGCTGCCCGAGATCTCTGTGGAGTTCTTGGTGGTCGACTTCGACCGGACCACCAAGAACGAAGTGCTGGGCCGCCTGCTGCTCGGCCTCCATAGCCCCTCCCCCTCCGGCACCACCCACTGGAGGGAGGTGTGTGAAAACCCCCGTCGGCAGATCTCCAAGTGGCACAACCTGAGCGAGTACTGAAGAGGCGGAGTCGCAGCGAATGGTGTCGACGGGCTGGGACTCGACCAGTGACCAACACTGGAAATAAAGACTCGGTGTACATAAACACACACACACATACACACACACACACACACTGTTGGTGATCATAGATAAACTCTGTCTCTGTGACTGAGTTTAAACAGCGACGGCTTTAAGGACACTACGTGACCACAAACAGATCTGCTTGTGTTAGTTCGACCATTCGCTCTGTTTCCCATAAGGCTGGAAGTCAACGATTCAGATCAGACCCTTCAGTCGAACCCTGCTGTGGTCCCCACCACACAAGATGAGAGTAAAAGGCTTTTTTTAATTTTTATTTTAACCACAGTTACTTATTTACACTGTTACCCAGAAAACACAAATGACAAGGGAGGAAAACAAACAACAATCAGTGAGCAGGAATTAAATAATCTGCCGGAGTCGTTAAAGACGACCATATGGAGGCTCTTAAAGGCAGCACTAATTGAACCACACTTAAATAAAAATCAAATAGCATAAAGTAGAAAAAAGAAAAAAAAAGTCATAATTAAATCTTAGAAAGCCCTTTTTTAATATGGTATAATATTACCATAGTGGCCCCGAACGCTGCAGCCACTGTTGGTTCGATTTAATAACAGGCTTTTGCTTCATCATATTTGACATTTCATGATATCTCAATTTCTATTAATACATTTCATCCAGATAAACCTACATCTGGTAATATTGAGACTTTCTTTGTAAATATGTGATTATTTTTTGACCCTAATACACCTTCATATTTAATTATCATATTTAATGGGTGAAATAAAACAGTTGCAGTTACAGTGAACATGGACATGTAACAATTTCTATTTACATTTTTTATCTAAGATTGTTTTGCTAGAAACATGCAAGAGAGGACAGTGACCTTAAACTTTCAGCAGCGTTTCTTAAACATGAATCCAGCTCTGGAAAGCTGAAGGTTTTCTATATGTCCCAGGCCTCCTTGGTTTTTCCAGACCTCTTATATTTAATGTAAGGTCACTGCTCCTGTATCAGGTCAAGTCTTTAAGATCTATTTCGTGTCATGTTCCTTCAAACCGTCGCTTCTTAAACTCTATGCTCTTTCTCTCTAACCACAACTACACAGCAGAAAAAAGTTTTTAAACCATAAAATAATCTGAGACCACGATGGGAGGGGTGGGGGGAGGGAGGGGGGAGGTTCTCCAAAGTCATAGAAAAACAAAACATATCTTAAGGAAAAAAAAAACTCCCTTTCTTGCTGTCGTCATGCAGTTCATCGCATGTGTGTCCGAAAAAAGAAAAACAAAAGACGAGCTGCTGAAATCACTCCAACTGACAGGTGTGACAGAAAACAAGATGCCCCGTATGTATATGAATCGGCTCCGCATCGCTTCACTCATCAGTTACGACGTCGACCAACTGAACAGCGGACGAAGGCTTCCTCTGAGATTCAACGCCGGGTTTGTGTAGAGGCCGAGAGCAGCTGAGTCCCGTCAGTGTAGCACAGAACGCAAAGAAAACGTCCTCTGTGGTGGCGGAGAAAAGACAGGAAACAAGTGGTTTTATCTCAACACGTGATCATGTTCACATTATTTTCAAAACCAACTGTTCCTGTCATGAAATTCAGTGTAATTAATGGTCAGACAAATAATAGTTTATACCACTATCATAGAATGAGCTGAGTTTAATTAAAGGAGGACATTCCCTCAAAAAAAGCAGGAGTCATTTATTGGCATCAAACTTACTGGCATTACAATAAGGGTACATTCATTAATATTATAATGAATAAAATAATGTTTCTTTTGATCATCTATAGTTTTGTTCATGTTAAAGAAGCAACTCGTAAATTTTTTTTTGTGTTGGGGAAGAGAATACTTCACAAAACATTTTCATATCAGTCAATACAGATTGTTACTGATAAATATTAACTCTTTTGTTTGTTTAAATGCTGATTTGTGGTCCTGAATGAAAGTTTGTGGTTTTAAACCTTTCATTGGAGACTGAGATTTAGCATTCATTTTGTTTATTTTGATTTAATGCGTTGAAAACTGACATATCTGGGTCTCAGTTCAGTAAGATAAACATAAAGGATGATTATTTGGGTAAAAACCCAAAAACCTGAAATGTTTTATCTGCTTTAACCAAGATTGTAAACAAAATCCTAAAGACATCAAGAAAATATAACTATAGCCAGAATAATCAGTATAATTATTATCACCCAGACCTGATTTACAGTAATTAGTCCTAAATTATTACTATTTGTAGTAACTGGGAAATGGTGTTAATTTATTCATTATTTGCTATAATGAAAACGCTACTGACAGTTAACTGTTAAGTAATGTTCCCTTACTGTAAAAATAAACAGATGCCACATATGTAGTTGTGGAAGTATACAAGCCATGTTTTCATAAATGTATGGACTGAATTGGATTTGATTGTCATATAAGAAATGGCAAAAATTTCTATTAATGGTTTTCATTCAGGTTTTTAAAGTAACTATTTCCATCATTCTCTGTTATAGTCAGATGTAAATGAACTGTGGCCAAAACAGAACTAAATCAGTGCTATTAATCAGTACATTTTATGTAATAACTTGGACGAGCTGCATTTATCACAACTTCACACTTTCACAGCCAAATTCTGTCAGTAAATGTGTCAGATCAGCTGCAGCGATTTGTCGATTATATTTGTCTTCCAATGAAAGTGAATCAATCTTTCAAGTAAACAGATAAAACGTAACTAAAAATTGTTCATTTTCCACGCTAAAAACAGACGAAGTTCTGTTTGCTATGACTGTTTTTTTTTTTTTTTTTCTTTTTTTTTTACCTGAATCACTGAAGCCCGATCAAAATTTGTCTCTTAAAACATTCATATGAGGCGACCCCTATAATTATCACAGTAAATGTCAAAGCACCATTTCTTTGTGGTTTAACAGCTGGTTTTTGGTCCAGAAGTAAAAATAGAAGAAAAATCATAAGGTTGACTAAGAGGAAAACACACCTGTTAGATTTGTGATTTAGTGCTTATCTTGTTCCATCAAGATGAAAACATAAAAGAAAGTCAAAAAACAAAAACGTTCAAATACTATCGAGGTGTCTCAGCTGAGAATGTGAACAAATTAAATATGTTTATCATGGTAACTGTGATTATCACCATATAAACCTATGTATTGCAGTTTTTGTTGTTTTCATTTCCTGGCCCTGACTGAAACTGTCATCTGAAATGCGTTAATCTAAACATGAATCTGTGGCAATTATAAAGCATGTTAAAACAAGAAACTAAGGACAGGTTAGTTTGAACACATTTCAGACTTTTCCTCGGCTGCTCTCAGCCTCCTCCTCTTCCTCTTTGTCTCATCCTGTACATTTTCTATTCACCTCATTTCTTCTCTTTTGCACTTTTTCTGGGAGGACTCAACCTGCTGGTGGCGCCGTTGTATTTGTGATTTATTCTGGGTCGACAGTTATACGGCTGCGAATAAATATTTGTCTGAAAATGTAGAATATTGGGTTTAACTGAGCGATGGCCGACTGTTCAGCAGAGGTGATGGCTCTGTTTAGTGTGAAAGCACATTTAGTCCAAATTCCACCTTAAATCTGCTCGCTAACATTTAATAACCTCTGTGAAACTAAACAATAACTTAGAGAAAAGACCCAAAAATGCCACAAACGGACCAACACGAGTCCAGAGGAACGTGTCCTGTGAACTGTAGATTTGTACAGATATGAACATGTTTGCTGGTTCCCTTCCTGTCTGATTGTCCTCGGAGCTTTTAGTGTGTTTGAGCGCCCCCTGCTGTAGACCTGGATGCTAACCTCTGTGTTGGGTTTGTTAACACTCATTGGACGTGCAAATAAAAAAAACAAGTTAGCCATGAACACCTCATGTGACTCCTTGTTTGTTCACTAATCTTTTTTTCTGTCTTTTTGCACTTTTGTTTGTAGATTTCTTCACAGTTACAAGCACAAATATGACAACAGTGACACACCTCAGCATCTACGTGTTAAATTGTGTTCATCATCTCAAAGTTAGTCATGTGTTATACATTTTACAGTGTTTGGCGCTGCTCTTCCATTGAACTGAGTGAGGGAGAAGGGAGGAAATGGGGGGAGACAAGTATGGACAGCAAACTGAACTATCATCATTATTAAAACTGGAACTGCTGTTACTAGTAGAACTACCAATTACTAGTACAAATTCCCATAACTATTAATACTACTACTCCAAGTACTAACAGTAGGTATATGACCACTGCAGCTGTTATTATTAACTCAGTTACTGAGCTGTCCCTCTGATGTGCTTGTTCCCAGTGGTGCAGTGGTCCCTGTATACTCTGAATTTTTGCTTTTTTTTTTTTTTTTTTTTTTAAAGTAGTCCAGAAAAACGCCCTTTTAGAAATGTTGACATGTAAGACTTTATATTTACTTTACCCAAAAATCCATCAGTAGTATTTGCTCACTATTATAAAATTATCATGACTTGATCAGGAGCAGTTTATAGGGTTTTACTGGTCACACAAGTAGCTGCATGAATGTAAATGTATTCAACATGAGGCAAACATAGGATACCGTTAGCCTTTCATAACGCTAGCCTTTCATAATGTTAGCCTTTTATAACGTTAACCTTTCATAACATTAGCCTTTTATAATGTTACCCTTTTATAACGTTACCCTTTCATAACATTAGCCTTTTATAACGTTAACCTTTCATAACATTAGCCTTTCATAATGCTAGCCTTTCATAATGTTAGTCTACTCGCATGGTTGAACTATTGGTGACACCGTCTCTTGTCTAAATGTGCAGTCATATGGTCCAGTAGTTTAAAACAGTGACTCATTTGGAAACCACCTTAAAACTTACCACAGAACTATATATTCCATGAAAATAGGTTCTCTTGATATGTGTCATTCATTTGAAAGACATTCATTCTGCCTTTCTCATTCATATTTCCAATAATCGCACATCTTTCAACAAGATGTGCAGTGACCTGTCAATCAACTGGGGTGGTACTGGCACCAGAGGAGTCCAATCAGGTTCCAGAGGTGGCCAGCACTAGTTACCAATATCTTCCTCGGCGTGACCCGCCCTACTCTGCCTCTGATTGGCTCATCAGTCCTCATGCCTAAAGTTAACCAATCTAATCAGTGACAGCAGCGAGTACTAGCCAATTAGAGGCAGAGTAGGGCGGGTCATGGCTTCACCATCCTAGGGGAAGAAATGGTCATTTTGGCTCAGATACTACTATACTATACTGAATGGTGCGTGTCAGGGGGATTTAGAAGGTGGTATACCCAATGATGACTGAAAAATAAATGGGTATTCTCTGTATACCCTGGACTACACCACTGCTTGTTCCTAACCCTGTCTATCGTTGTTACTGCACACAAGTACGTCTAAGATGAATAAAGTATTCTAATACTAAGGCAACCGTTAGTATTTTTCAATGTTAATAGATGGTGGATGTTTGGGTCTTTTAGGCTTAAGTTGTGCTCTACAAACCAGTGACTGCTTGTAAATCTTGAATAAATCTCCAGGCTTTAGAATCTCCTGGAGGTCTGATTTTCTCAACAGGACAGATGGGAGAACCGGAACAATTCTCCTTGCATCCAGTAGTGACTCAAAGACAGGTTTAATTCCTTCAACTGCTTCCTTTTTCAATGGGCCTGTTTGAAAATTTTGGAGTGATAACTACAGGTTTACAGTTTCCAATTAGGCCTACGTCATATTTATGAGTGGCCCACACACAGCTGGGAACTTCAGCCAGTGCAGGGAAGACTGAAAGAGGATCTGGAATGGAGGCAAACTGGTGATGAGACTGAGCATTTTCACTGACTACAACGACTGAGTGCAGACATGAGAAAGTCCTTTTTAGAGGTTCTTTCCAGGCCTGTAGAGAAGGAGAATAATTGGCATTTTCAGAACCTTTCTGCCAATCATTCACTTGTCAACTCTGGAAAACAAAAGCACCAAAATCCTTCCACTGCTTTGAGCTAGCTTTGGTAATATAAATACAGGTACATCTAAAAAAAATTAGATCACGAAAAAGTTCAATATTTTTTGTTATTCATTTCAGAAAGTGAAACCCATATATTATATAGACTCATTAGACAGAGTGAAATATTTCAAGCCTTATTTCATGAAATTTTGATGTTTATGGCTTACAGATAATGAAAACCCAAAATTCAGTGTCTCAGAAAATTAGAATATTGCATAAAATCAATAAAAAAAAAGGATATTTTTAAACAGAAATGTCAGGCTTCTGTATAGTCTGTTCATTTCTATGTACTCAATACTTGGTTGGTTCTCCTTTTACATGAATTACTGCATCAGTGTGTGGTGTCATGGAGGTGATCAGCCTGTGGTACTGCTCAGGTGGAATGGAAGCCCAGGTTGGTTTGATAGTGTCCTTCAGGTCATCTGGACTATTGTTGGATCTGGTGTCTCTCATCTTCCTCTTGACAGTCCTCCATAGTTTCTCTCTGGGGTTTCAGGTCAGGTGAGTTTTCTGGTCCATCAGTCACAGTAACACCATGGTCATTGAACCAGCTTTTGGTTCCTCTGACAGTGTGGGCAGGTGCCAAGTCCTGCTGGAAAATGAAATCAGCATCTCCATAAAGCTTCTCAGCAGAAGGAAGCATGAAGTGTTCTAAAATGTCCTGGTAGATGGGTGTGTGGACTGTGGACTTCAGAAAACACAGTGGACCAACACCAGCAGATGTCATGGCAGACCAGATCAGCACTGACCCAAAGTCCTCTTTTCAGATGAAAGTCAATTTTGCATGTCATCTGGAAATCAAGTTCCCAGAGTCTGGAGGAAGAGTGGAGAGGAACAGAATTCTCGTTGCTTGAAGTCCAGTGTGAAGCTTCCACAGTCAGTGATGATTCGGTCTGCCAAATGGGGCCTTTAGTGTCAGAAATGTGTGCTATAGGAGTAAGAAAAGTCAGTCACAACCTGCCTGTTATATCAGGTGTTTTTAACCGTCCCCCTCCAGGATGAAATTCATTCAACAGGAGTAGGGATGTAAAAACCAGAGGGGGGTTGATCTCCTCCACCCCCCCTGACAAATCGCACCCTGCTTACCACTACTGTCTGCATGACTATATTCCAGCCTGTTTGTTTCTTCTGCTTCATACTAGCCGCCATTCTGACAGATTCTGACAGATCTGTAATGTGCATGCATACATGAGACCTGGGAACATGACGACCATATATGAAAGAGCCAACTGCAGTGGAGCCCCCTCCAGCAGTTGGTGCCCAAGTTCTGTTCAACAGAACACCGGCCCTGCTGACACTTCTGCAAAAGCTTCAATTAAAAAAATATTCAGATTTCCACCGCTCCTTATGAGCAAATGTGCATAAATGAAAGTTCCTGAGCATTTAACTATAATGTCTGCAACACCTTCTACTATGATCTGGAATATGTAACGAGTCATTTAACCCTTTCATGCATAGTGGTCACTACAGTAGACAGCTAGTCTACAGCTGTTCTCTTGTAAATTCATGGATTTTGTTGTTTTAGTTTCATATCACCCAACACATTGAACGCTTTTGCATCATCCCATACACTGCAATTGATAACATTACTGTAACTTTGCTGTTCTTGATAAACCTGATCTACCATGTTTGAGCGTAAATCAGTTCCTTGTTATTGTTATTAGAGTGTAATTAAGAACTTTTTTTTTTTTTGTGCATATTATCTCCATTAAGTGAGTAATGATTAGTATTAGAGTAGCAGTACTACTATTAGCAGTACATTTTATCCAAGTGCAATACAGGTATTGAACACACTGCAATGACAGTATCTCAAAAAGGACATATATTTAACATATGTCCATAGTGTTCAGCCAGGGTCAAAGTGCAATATATACTTATCTCTACTGTTTCTTGGTTGGTGACATGCCTGTTTTTATTCTGTATATATATTTATGCTTTCTTCTTCTTCTTTTAAACTGTTTTGCACTACGCACCACTAGAGAGCTGTCTCTTATAATTTCATTGTACATAACGTATAATGACAATAAAGGCATTCTATTCTATTCTATTCTATTCTATTCTATTCTATTCTATTCTATTCTGTTAAAATGAAAGAAAACATTAGATTAGCAGCATTAAAATGTTTTTATTTCATAGTTTTCACACAGTATATCAGTACATACACATTTCTTTGCTTCAAAAATTAACATGCTGTCCAGCTGAGTGGACATTCTTGCAACTCCATGAAAATTAGCTTCATAGAAAAAATTTGATTGCATTATATTTTTAATGCCGACAGAGGAATAAAATCACTCTAGAAAAAAATCTCAGTGAAGGTTCTCATAATTCATGCATGAAAGGGTTAATCCACATGAGTGAAAACATGTCTTCATATGCCATATATTTGGGAATGAAAGGGTTAATGTCTGCCTTCAGTGGACCAACAGGGGGCAGAGTTTCCATACATGAGAAAACGAAACTAAAATGTATGGAAGTCTCCGCTTTGAAGCAGAAAACGCCTGAAGCAGGGTAAGTTTGGCATTAATTTGCCGTTAAAAGTCTCAGTATTTGTGTTAATTGTACAAACAAAACCAAACCCTCAGTATTCATGTGTTCATAGTACTTTTTCTGTGCAGTTAGTTCACTGTGTTCCTCTGGTCTGAGCCTCAGTTATTTTTTGCTGCGTAGTGAGTATGACAGAACAGCCTGTTAACCACACTGGTCTGGTTTTCCCTCTGCACTTCTGACTAATGCTATGAGGAGGACATACATGTGTGACCAGAGCCACGGTGGCAGATGTAGGGAAGTGTTTATTCTGTGCACTTATGCAGGTCACCACCCTGTTTAACTCTTTAAAACCTACAACTATTTTAGTGACGACATCCACAGTTTTATCCACACTGTTATCCTTTACATTTGGTATTTTTGATGAAAAATCTGTTATTTTCCAACATATAATTGGCCTATTATGTAGATGTTCATAAAGCTCAGTAAGTTCAAAGGTTATTAGGCCTATATATTTCAGTAAAATACAGAAAGGTACAGAAGTCCAACATTAGGTTTGTTGGTTTAGTAAAGTTCTGCCTTTCTCAGTCTCTGTATTAAGATCCAATCTGGATACATGTCAAGTGTACTGCAGGAAAAACAAAAGAGAAAACACAGCTACTGTAGACTAAAGTGGTAGTATTTAGTGCAGGGGTCAGAAACCCTGGTCCTCAAGAGCCACTATCCTGCATATTTTAGATGTATCCCTCTTCCAACACACCTGATTCAAGTGATCAGCCTATCATCAAGCTCTGCAGAAGCCTGATCATGACTGTCAGGTGTGTTAGAAGAGGGAAACATCTAAAACATGCAGGATAGTGGCTCTCGTGGACCAGGGTTGATGACCCTGGATTTAGTGTGACACCGTTTTACACTTATGTCTTTAACCCTTTTGTTCAGCCAGTATGAGATTTATTGCATTCATTTTCTGATTTTTTTTAAAATACCAGGTTTCATTCAACATATGTCATATGCCAACCTGTGTTAACATTTAATAGCTAGACTGGATATGTATTCCAGATATCTGTAATTCAGTTCTTCCTAGTCAAATAGAACATTTCAGATGTCTACAATGACATTCTTCCTATTCACAGTTGTCATTTCAGATATCCAAAATGAAAAAGGATTCCAGATATCCAGAATGTAATTTTGAATATCCAACATACATTGTGACTAATAGACAGATAGATAGATAGATAGATAGATAGATAGATAGATAGATAGATAGATTACTAATCCCAAGGGAAAATGTCATTATGGATTTCCACAATTTGTATTATGACTAGTAAAAATGTAATTTCAGATAACTGTATTGTTGATATCTGCATTCTGGATATCTGGAATAGTTTTTCATTTTGAATATCTGAAATGACAGCTGTGAATAGGAAGAATGTCATTGTAGACATCTGAAATGTTTATTTTGACTCAGAAGAATTTTATTGCAGATATTCAGAATGTTCATTCTAGATATCCAAAATGTGATGGTGGATATCTGAAATTGAAAGCCCAATGCACATGAATGGCAAAAGTGACATCATTTCTCCTTGGAAGAATGTCATTGCAGATATTTGAAATGTTATATTTGACTTTGAAGTACTGAATTCCGGATATCTGCAGTACATATCCAGACTAGCTATTAAATGTTAGCACAGCCACTTATACTTTTTTAAAGATTTTAAGATGTCTTGAATTGAATTTTAAGTGGGAGAAATAAAGCTTTAGATATCTTTAAATACAATTTGTACTAGTGAGAATGTTATTGTGAATATCTTTAATTAACATTCTCACTAGTTAGAATTCAGTTCTGATTAGGAGAAATGCTATTATGACTATCTAAAATGTAATTACAGATAGGACTGTGTGTTAAAACGGCTTGCTATATATGTCAGGTGTTTCTAATGGTTTGTGCTACTTCTGGTAACGGGTCAGAGGTCACACTATGTTGTGACTTTAACCTTTACAACTCATTTAATTCAGACTTTTGGGTATCTTTTAAGGCTGTGCACACATTTCCTGTATTTTCTTGTTATAGTTTAAGCAAAGAGAATGAGAAATAAATATGTGTGTTCATTCAAACTCTGCAAAAACAACAAAACTATAGGTGGCCTATGATTTTTGCACAGTACTGTATATCATTAACTGAATGTAAAACAAGTGTTTACAACCAATGACATTCGTCAAACTCCATGGGTTTTACTGGTGAATCAATGTTACAGAAAATAACAGTTTTTCCATGTTCATTATGGAGCCTCTGAATGTCCAAATAGGTCATATCGGATTACCGTGAAAAGCTGAGAAACTGCATCTTACCTGAATTATTTACATGTATAGATATGAATAGTGTTTTTACATTTATTAAACATTTTAAATTAGTAGATGGTCACCAGAAACTGTTTAAGTCTTCAGGGTTAAATTATATTTTTCATTTTCTTCAATCATCACTGGTATAAACAGTATGGTACCACCTCCACCAAAACTCAGTGAACTGAACTCACTCTGGTTTTTATACTTTTCCCTTTAGACTGACTGAAGTTCACAGTATGAATGTCAGTGTGGGTGATGATGAGGAAGGGGCAGAGGGGTCCCATTATATGAACAGGAATCTGTCAATAAAGGAACTTCCAGGAAGCAGCAATGAACCACCACCCTCTGACAAACAGTGAGTCAACTGTCACACACTTTTATTGTTCAATTTTTAGATTAATTTTGACTTTATTTGGTGAAAAACAGTTGGGGAGTTAGTGCTCAGAGGTTAATAACATGAGCATATGTACACTAAAACTCATAAAGGTTAAGGACAAATTCAGGCTCTGCATTTTACCCAACCTTAAATATAGAACACCCAGCATTAGTATTAGTGATTAACAGTAACACTTAAAGTAGGCTAATTATTGATTCAACACTGAATCAGGTACATTGTACATCAAGCTCATTGTTTACACACATCTGTATTATGGTATGATCAAATTTTCTTCTTCTTCAAAAAAAAATCCTAGCTGGTTATTTTAAGACGGTAATATTTACACTGTGTGATGAATTGACCTCGTACATCAGTGTCAGTAATAATAATAAAAATTTGTTACAGATATAGCTTATTGTATACCAACTCTCTCTCAGTTCAAGCCATGTATTTTATCTGTATCTGTCTTAAAGGAGTGATATTTTGCTTTTTTAAATGGAATTATGCATTTTCAGATATTTTGCTGTGGTTTACATAAACTGTAAATGCTCTGCTTGAGTCTGAATTCTTCATTAATTCAACTCCACAGGTCCATCTTCAACCCTATTTCTGAGTAATGACACCAGAAAGGTTGTTTTGAGCGCTGGCCCTTTAAATGCACATGCGCCACTTCACACCCCACCCCCTTCAGGTTGTTGGTTGTGCTGCTCTGTCCCATTCAGCCACTTGTGTTTGTTAATACAACCAACCACTGAACATTTTAGGTAATCGGCTCAAAGTTTGGAACAAACAGTCATGGCGTACTCAGAGAAATGTTCATCGGAAGTAGGGCTGCACGATTTTGGCAAAAAAAAAAATCCCGATTTTTTCCTCTAAAAACTCGATTTTCGATTTTGATTTTGATTTTTGGGTAAAACTACAAAAGACAACAGAAGTCAGCATGCCATTTTCGTGAGCAGCCAACAATGCAAGGCACTGCTCTGACCTCAAATCTGTGATGGGATCACGTGATGAACCCACAGAAGTTTTATTCTTAATTAAATCTTTATTGAATGAAGTAGAGTATACAAACAATGTATACAACAAGAAAATAACAGAAGTTTGTCAGGGGGAATACACTATATAATACAATGTCCAAATCAGAGCAAATACTTATGTTTTTTATAGCCTTTTTGTTTCCACATTTATCTAACAGCTTTAAATAAAGTTCAACATCTTTCAAAAAATAAATAATATTTGGTTTTGTGTAACAGAGCTTACATTTGTGAATGAAAAATTTAGCAAGTAAGAGGACTAAATTATAAATATGTGTATATATATATATATATATATATATATATATATATATATTTGTTTTTTTTTGTTTGTTTGTTTTTCCTGGGTATCTGGGCCCACAGAAGTGATACCAATGTAAGTCAGTGACAGGCATCAGTCGTGCGTGGACCACGTTAATATGAGTGATCCACATGCGGTTCTATTTAAACTGGGGGATCCGTGCGTGGAATAGACCGACCCAGGACACGCTGGAGGGATTCTATCTGTGGAGCTGGTGGATGTGTGTGGGCACAGGGCTGTGTGGGCTCCTCTGCTGAGGCTGATGACCCCGAGACTCGGACCCGGTTCGGAAGAAGACAGTACGGTACGGATCTGGGACAACGTAAGATGAGTGATCCACATGCAGTTATATTTCAGTTGCGGGATCCGTGCGTGAAGCCACGGCTTACATTGCTATAAGTACTGCAGGCTCAGTAACACATTTAAAGTCCAGTCATTACACGGACTTCTGTGACAGACCGCTGTCACTGATAGGAGGAGGAGCCTACGGGAGCCCGCAAGCGCGCGGCCCGCAGGCACGAGAGAGATGAAATCAATTTTACGATTTCCCTTTTTTAAAAATCGTACTAATTAAAAAATCCGATTTCGATTTAAAATCGATTAATCGTGCAGCCCTAATCGGAAGTAAAAGTTATATGTGTAAATGATGTGATGTAATTAGTTACCAAAATGAATATAAAGATAGCTTTGCAGCACCTGGAGAGTTTAAATTCAAACTTTTTGAACTATTAGGGTCCAAATACACAAATAAATGAACCAAAGACGAATAAAAGTGGGTTTAGCAAAATATGAGCCCTTTGAAGATACACCAGTTGATTATTTTTCACTGGACTGAGCTGAGATCTGCTCTGAGCCTCCAACAGATTCAAAGGATCACATACAGCAGGTTTACTATGGAGGACTGAACCTGCCAAATTCAAACATGTATACAGAAATATAAAAATGGCTTGATAAGTTAATTTCCGTACCATTTATTTATCTATTTTGTCCTTATTTATATTTTTCCTTATTTAATTTTTATCCCTGCATTTATTTCTGTGTTGCTTTCTATTTGCATTTTCTTTATCTCTTTTCTTGTTTATTTATATATTTTATTTTCATCTGACATCTTATTAATTTATTGTCATTTTTTTATTCATAGTCATATTTACCTCTTCAGTATTCCCCTTTTGCATTTTCTTCCTCTGTTTATTTCTGCGTCACCTATTTATTTCTGCGTTGCTTTCTGTTTATATTTTTGTCAGTATTCCCCTTTTGCATTTTCTTCCTGTATTTATTTCTACATCGCCTATTTATTTCTGCATTACTTTCTTTTTATATTTTCTTCTTCTATTTATTTCTTCATCACCTATTTCTGAAAAAAAATATAATTAAGGACAAAATAGATAAATAAATGGTACGGAAATGAACTTATCAAGCCATTTTTATATTTCTGTGTATATTTTTTAATTTGGCAGGTTCAGTCCTCCATAGTTTACAGTTATTAAATTAATGAAAATACAACAGAACATTATTTGATGTTTCAATTCATGACATTTATTTTTGCTACATGAACTCATTTTTTATTTCAGTAATAACAAATTGAAGAAAAAGTTAGATTTGTAGCACCATTGTACAGACACAGGTTTTCAGTTCCAGTATCCGCTGACATGTACCGTAGCTACTTACCTGGTTTGTGGGCTGTTGTAGCTGATAGGACTTTATGAATACATTATGATGTAAAGATCATGGACTGTCTTTCACTTACAGAAGCAGAGCAGAGTCTCCAGACAAACTGTCAAGGAAGAGGAAGTCGTCCAAGGACAGACCTGTGTTGCCTCCCCCCATACCTGTGGATATTACAAATGAACCCAGGCCTTCAGCCATGAAGTAAGAGATGGTTTATGATACAAGTCCCATTTTTGGAAAAGTTTTGCCATTTTCTAAAATGCAGTAAAGTCTATAGTAAGAGAAAAGATTTTCAGTGTTTTCTCTGAGTGATTTAAATTGTATTTTATAAATTAATTCAATGCTTAATTCAAGATTTTTTTGCTTAATTCAAGCAAAAAAAAAAAATCTGCCAGTGGAACAAGTGAAAATTATCTTGGTAAGATTTCTTGAAATAAGATTTTCTAGATCTACTGTCTAAAAAATAAGTTCTTATATCTCACTGAAAAGTTACTCTTTAGGTGATTGTCTTATTTTTAGTGTGATGAGATATTTTGACTAGAAATGAGAAAAATACACATGGTAGGATTTAGCTTTTTTCCAGTGAGAAACACAACTCCCTTGGTTCTGTTTCTAAGTATGAAAACTACATAAAGAAAGTCTGCTGTCTCTGTTTTAGCCTCGTCAATCATGTGAATGGACATTCCATCCAACAACACAGCACATAGTTCCCATGACCAAAACGTATCAATGTAGAACAATAGTCAACTGCAAGCAGCAAGTGGCTGTATGAAATGATGATTTCTCCCATAACCCCCCGCGGCACTAAGAACGTGACATCATGCCCCCGAGCCGTTGATTGTACACTTTACCTGGTTGAATAAAGTTTTGCTAAAAACACCCAAAAAACAATGCCTTCCGGGTCATCTAAAAAGATCTACCTGTGGCAAAATGGGAGTAGAAAAGAAACAAAATTTTTCTCAATTCCAGTTTTCCGTTTCTTCGATTTTATAACGAATAACAGGATACAAGCTGTTTTTAGTTTACCAATTTTAAAATGAAAAACGGAACATGAGTCGTTTTCTGTTTTTCATTTATTAATATCAAAATGGAAAATGAATGGCTGCGATGTACACAGACCTTGGTGGCTAATGAAATCTGAAATGTTTTTTTTTACCAGTATTCACTGACTTGTACAGTAGCTGCTGATTTAGTTTGTAAGCTGCTGTAATTTTATGAATACCTAATGATGTAAAGAGCACGGACTGTCTTTCACTTACAGAAACAGAGCAGAGTCTCCAGACAAACTGTCAATCAAGAGTGACTTCTCCAAGGACACACCTTTATTCTTTACAAATGAACCTGGGCCTTCACACAGAAAGTAAGAAAGTGTTGATCAAATACAGATGTTAGCTGTTGTAAGACATGTTTTAGGCAAAAGGTAAAAATTACAGCTTTAAATTGAAGTCAGTGCTTTAGTATGTTAAGATGTAATACCACTGATAGCCACTAGATGCTGCTCCCACAGACTTACCTTGAAGTTCTCTCTAAAAATACAAAGTCTTTTTTTTTTCCAGGAGTCTGGTCTCATTCATTACCTCCGCCACGAAGGTTATGTTTATGTCGGCGTTGGTTTGTCTGTCTGTTTGTCTGTTTGTGTACAAGATAACTCAAAAAGTTATGGACGGATTTGGATGAAAATTTCAGGAAATGTTGATACTGGCACAAGGAACAAATGATTAAATTTTGGTGGTGATCGGGGGTGGTGGGGGGGCCACAGGGGCCCACTGATCTGCCTTGGCGGAGGTCTGCGCTGTCTTTTCTAGAAAAGCACTTGGAGAGCGCAGACCTCCGCCAAGGCAGATCAGTGGGCCCCTGTGGCCCCCCCACCACCCCCGATCACCACCAAAATTTAATCATTTGTTCCTTGTGCCAGTCTGCCTTGGCGGAGGTCTGTGCTCTCCGAGTGCTTCTAGTTAGCTTACTGGCCAACAGGCTGTAAGCTGTTGTCGTCATGTGGCGTCCGGCGTCGTCGTCTGTCGTCCGTTACAAAAATTTCAATCGTCTTCTTTTCCGAAACTACGATTCCTATTGACTTCAAACTTGGTATACAAATTCTTTATGATGATGTCAACAAATGTTAGTGAAATTATTTGGATGCAGATCTGATTCTTGATTTGGTGCAACATTGAAAAATTTCCCCAGTATAAGAGATAGGAAGTGGATCATTGCAATAACTCAGTAAATATAAATGATATCAAGTGTGAATTTCTACAGTACAGCCCTGATGGGGAGATGACCAAAACATAATGGCCGCATGCTGATCAGGATCTTCTTCTGGATCCGGGAACTTACGGAAAATTTAACATGGGCTCTTATGGGGAAAACATTTCAATCATCTTTTTCTCCAAAACTACAGTTCTGATTGACTTCAAACTTGGTATACAGCTTCTTTATAATGATGTCAACACAAGGTATTGAAATTATTTCAATCCGGATCTTATTGTGGATTTGGTGCGACTTTGACAAATTTTCCCATTATAACAGATAGGAAGTGGATTGATCTAATAAATCAGTATCAATGATATCAAGTTGGAATTTGAATTTTTTACAGATCTGATTGGAATATGACCAAAACATGGGCTATTTCTGTAATGTAATAGATACACAGAACTGGGTGATAATAAATAGCATCTGGATACATTTCCCAAAGCTTTTAATTTGGCCGGTAAGCTACAGGGCCATTAGTCCTATTTTTTTTATTTGTATTCTGGTTTGTCTGTATATTGTTGAATTGTTAAGATTTTAGGTCCAGTAGCAGCCTTGATTTCTGTTGTGTCTGGCTTTGATTGACAGGTGTGGTTGACAGTTCACCACCTGATATGTCAGACTTTCAGTTTCCGTTTATTGAAATAATGACATTTTTTTCTGACAAACAACTCTATCCTTGTTGTGGTTAATACGCAACATTAACAAGATGTAACTTGACTTTGTGACATGAATGTTAATAAGGCTTACTTTTCTATGGTGTTTGTAAGTTAGCACGTAGGATCAGCCCACCAACACTACTCTTTCAAATATGTTTACCTCTGACTTTGTGTCTGTTAGGGGCCGTTTACACAGTGTAGGATTCAGTCGACTCCGGGAAGATTTCATCTCGGATTAGCCTTCTGTTAACATGGAAACGGTGCCTAGAGTGCCTGAATCCGGAAACTTTTGATACCAGGGTCCAGGGTGGATTGTTATCGATACGCTCCGTATTTCAGCTCCGTGTTAATGCGAATCGGAACGTTCCGGGGTAAAATATGGTGTCACCGCATGCGCGCGCAGCCAAGAACCGCCAGTTAACCCACTCCAGGCCAGTTGGAGGTAATGCTCCTCCAAGCTGGTTTGCCAGCCTCTATGACACAATAAAGCTGCAGAAAAAGAAGGAACAACCACAACAACAATGGCCGGTTTCAGAACAACATACGTGCTGCTAACTGTGCTCAGCTCATCTGTCCAGACAAAGAAGTCCTGCGTCTTTGTACGACCACTCCCCCTAGTTGTTTGTAAATAGTGTTGTCCGCCTCTTCTTCTTCTTCTTCTTCTTCTCCTCATTTAAAGGCTGTCTAAACCGGAAATCGTTTGTGCGCAGGCACGTGTTTTTACCGCCACTGTTTCACTACAGCTCTACATCGCCAGCTACTGGTCTGGCATGGCCACTACAGCGTATTCAGCCGTCCTTGCGGACTCATGTTAACGCAGATCGTTATCATAGCGGCTTCGTCTTAACGCGGAATGATTTTATAACGCAAAGGAGAAATCTTTGCGGAGTGTTGCCGTGTAAACGTACCCTTATTCAACACCAGGCTGCTCTCAAATCTGTACATGCAGAAAACATGTTTCTCATGTTATTCTAGTGCTCAATATCATCATCTTTGGGGTTTTGTTTTTACTCGCCATCGTTCTGTGCAGCATATTTTTCTCCAAAAGAATATTGGGTTTTTGCATAATGGAAAAGTCTCAGTTAATGATATTAAAATGTCAACTGTATTCTACAGTTGTTACTTATCGATTGTCTCTCAGTAGAAAGCCTTTAGGTTTTTAGTATATGAGAGAATTTTAGTTAAACATTATGATGATGCACTGGACAAACCTGATGAACTGTCATCTTAAGACTTACGTTTCATCCACAGATCCAGAGCAAAGTCTCCAGACAAACTGTCACTGAGGAGTGGCTTCTCCATGGACACACCTTTAGTCTTCAGAAACAAACCTCGGGTTATGAAGTAAGAGACTCTTTGTTCTTCAATAGGATGATTTAACATTTAACATCTTATATCCTATAACACAGTTACATTATTATTCAATTTAGTCCTTTTATTTCTTTTTGTTTTATAAATGTGTGGTTAATGAAACCTGGTTTTTTTTTTCACCAACATCCCCTGACTCGTACACGAGCTGCTGATTTAGTTTGTAGGCTACTTTAACTTTATGAATACATTATGATGTAAAGATTATAAACTGTCTTTCAGTTACAGAAACAGAACAGAGTCTCCAGACAAACTGTCAATCAAGAGTGACTTCTCCAAGGACACACCATTATTCTTTACAAATGAACCCGGGCCTTCACACAGAAAGTAAGAAACTGTTTATCAAATACAGATGTTAGCTGTTATAAGACATGTTTTAGGCAAAAGGTAAAGATACCAGCTTTAAATTAAAGTCAGTGCTTTATTATGTTAAGATGTAATACCACTGATAGCCACTAGATGCTACTTATTGTTTTTTTCCAGGAGTCTGGTCTCATTCATTTTATTTGTATTCTGGTTCATCTGTATATTGTTGCATTGTTAAGATTGTAAGTCCAATAGAAACCTTGATTTCTGTTGTGTCTGGCTTTGATTGACAGGTGTGGTTGACAGTTCACCACCTGATCAGTCAGACTTTCACAGTTTCCGTTTATTTAAATAATGACATTTTTTCCTGACAAACAGCTCTATCCTTGGTGTGGTTACTAAGCAACATTAACAAGATGTAACTTGACTTTGTTACATACATGTTAATGAAGGTCTGTTGACTGCTGTAACTGTATGAATACATTATGATGTAAAGATAATAAACTGTCTTTCACTTACAGAAACAGAGCAGG
Organism: Sphaeramia orbicularis; assembly: GCF_902148855.1. Lineage (NCBI taxonomy): Eukaryota > Metazoa > Chordata > Actinopteri > Kurtiformes > Apogonidae > Sphaeramia > Sphaeramia orbicularis. Next base: position 21,959,253 of record NC_043972.1, read on the forward strand.
GTCTCCAGACAAACTGTCAATCAAGAGTGACTTCTCCATGGACACACCCAGTGACCAAAGGGTCTCCTGGGACCCCAAGCAAGAAATTATAGAAATGTGTGTGTGTGTGTGTATGTAGGTGCGCATATATATATATATATATATATATATATATATATATATATATATATATATATATATATATATGTATATATATACATATATATATATATATATATATATATATATATATATATATGTATATGTGTGTGTGTGTGTGTGTATATATATATATATATGTGTGTGTGTATATATACATATATATACACACACACACACACACACTACCGGTCAAAAGTTTTGGAACACCCCAATTTTTCCAGAATTTCATTGAAAATGATGCAGTTTAATGTCTCACTGTACTCTGAAATCAAAGCATAGAACAAATAAACAATTGAAGTTAAAAAAGAAATCATGGAATCAATTTAGAGACCAAAATGTATTCTAAACTTTTGACTCATCAAAGTAGCCACCTTTGACAGATATAACAGTTGAACACACTCGTGGCATTCTTTCTACAATGGAAATCAAATATTTTTCAGACAGTTCTTCCCAACTTGGTTGCAGAAGTTCCCATAAATGTGTAGCACTTGTAGGTTGCTTTGCTTTCACTCTTCTGTCCAGTTCATCCCAAACCAGCTCGATGGGGTTTAAGTCTGGAGACTGTGCTGGCCACTCCATGTTTTCAAGCGTACCATCTTGTTGTTTTTTCTCAAGGTAGTTCTGGCATAGCTTGGACTTCTGTTCTGGCTCATTATCTGCTGTAGGATGAACTCCTGACCAACTAGGTGCATCTCAGAGGGTAGTGCGTGGCATAGCTGCAGAATGCTGTGGTAGCTGTTTTGGTTCAGGGTGCCTTTCACTCTGTACAAGTCACTGACCCTAGATCTAGCAAAACAGCCCCAGACCATCACACTTCCTCTTCCATGTTTGAGAGCTGATGTCACACACTGAGGAACTACCCTTTCACCTACTTGATGGTGTACATAAGTCCTGCGGGATGAACCAAAGATTTCAAATTTGGATTCATCAGTCCATAACACCTTCTTCCAGTCTTCAGTAGTCCACTGGCTGTGTTTCATGGGCCAGGCAAGCCTCTTTTTCTTATTCTGAAGTCTCAGCAATGGCTTTCTTGGTGCAACTCGACCCATCAAACCTGCAACTCAAAGTCTTCTCTTCACAGTTAAGACTGAGACTTGCTCACTACGACCACTACTGAGCTGTGCTTGAAGCTGTTGTCCTGTGAGTCTCCTATCACTCAAGCTGTTGACTTTCAGAAACTTGTCTTCTGATTCTGCTGTGGCTTTGGCTCTGCCAGACCTCTTCCTGTCAGCATTTCCCCCAGTTTCTGAGTGCCTTTGGATGGTGAAGGAAACTGGACTTACTGACACCTGGACTTTCTTGGCAATTTCTCTGTAGGACAGACCTACATTTTTCAGTGTTATGATAGTCTGTCTCTCTTCTATCGTTAATTGCCTTTTCCTCTTTTCCATTTTTATAGTAACACACTACTTTCTGAAGTACAATACTGTTCAAATAATGCTCCCAACGGTTTGGTACCAAAGTGTGTTCCAGCACTACTTTTATGCAGAGGGGATTGGAAGGAATTAAGAAACGCTGGGACACCTAGAGGAATTGGTAGCACCAACTTTCGAGGCTTGATCAACCTCCATTGCTGCAGAACTGCTTTAAGTTGTTAACCCATTTCTTGTTCGCTGAAAAAGGCCTTTTTGTATAATTCTGAAATGTACATTATTTTTCAGTTCTGTTTAACCTTACCTTTTTTTTGTTTACCTCTGGCAGTCCACTGCTTACCTTTGTACCATTTCAAGCTGTTCATTGGGCTTGAACTGCTTGAATTTCAATACAAAACTGGAAAAATTGGGGTGTTCTAAAACTTTTGACCGGTAGTGTAATCAAAATCTGTAAGCACAAGGGACAAGGCCGAAACACGAAACAGATTATAGTTAATGATGGTAGTTTGTCATCTGTGTTCAGTGGATGTTTAGGGTGTAATAAGAACAAATAAATAAGTTATAATTTTAAAGCAAAAACCTAAATTTAAATAATAGGTGGTATTCTTTCTCATGGTCTCATGAATTGGCTTGACATTGAATCCATTCGTGCTTTGATGAGAAAACAGTTTATTCTTTTAATTTTGAAGTAGTGCGTTGACCCGTTGGGAACCACAGGTTCTAGATCCTCTCATACAGTTTATTCCTTTGCTTTCTTTATTTTCTTGGTAAATTCCACTGGCATTTTCAGTTGAATAACCTCTCAGCTGGCATGTCTGTTTCTGCACATGAAATTTGACACCATGTCAGCGTGGCCCTATTGTTTATCTTTTGCTAGGTAACCCACTTCACTGATGATTCTATGATTCTGGGCATAGCAACGTGACTGTAAGGCTATTGTATTCCAAAATTACTAATATCTCCAATAATATTAGCCCTGTCAGCTTGCCATTTTTTGCTAGTCTCTTCCTTGTCCACAAATACAAAGTATACCAAACGGCAGCAGTCAGCTCTCCAGATTTTGTGTGATATCCGAGACACACACAAACAGAGTCCACTTCCCTTTTATAATATAAAAGAAACGTGATAATCTACTCATGCCTGGAAATGGAACCAGATATAAAAGTGAAGACAGATCGGCATGTGTCTTTCGATCTCACTGGTTGTGCTAATTTTGTGTTCATTTTCACAGACAAGTATTACTAGAGTCTTTTCTTGAGGGGATCCTACTGCCCAGTTCTTTTGGTAAGACTTTTATTACCTCCACCAAGGAGGTTATGTTTTTGCCAGGGTTTGTTTGTCTGTCTGTCTGTCTGTCTGTTCGTTTGTCTGTCCGTTAGTGTGCAACATAACTCAAAAAGTTATGGACAGATTTTGATGAAATTTTCAGGGTTTGTTGGAAATGGGATAAGGAAGAAATGATTAAATTTTGGTGGTGATCGGGGGGGGGCGCAGACCAGAAAATTTCATCAAAATCTGTCCATAACTTTTTGAGTTATGTTGCACACTAACGGACAGACAAATAAACAGACAGACAGACAGACAGACAAACAAACCCTGGCAAAAACATAACCTCCTTGGCGTGGGGGGGCCCACGGGGGGGGCCACTGATCAGCCTTGGCGGAGGTCTGCGCTCTCTGAGTGCTTCTAGTCTGATCTTTTTTTTTAATCTGGGATTATTCATTAACACCAAACAAGCAGTAAGAAATCTAGGTTGGAGCGATTTTTGTGTTTTGTCTTCCTTTTCTTTCAAAGGCGGTCTCTAATGTGTTTACACATAAACACACTGTAGCAGCTTTCATCACTTTTCCCTTCTCAGATGTAGTGGTTATCGTCAGTCAACAACAAAAGAAAATGAAACCAACAGCAAATACTTGTTTATGTTTGTGCTGTCAAACAGTTACAATTTTAAGATAATTTATCACAGGGTTGCTGTGGATTAATTTCAGTTAATCACAATTAAATAGCATTCATTTTTAATCTATATTAATTGCGTTTCATTTTGCATGAGCAGACTCAAGAAAGAAGGTAATATATATGCACTTAACATGTTTGACTAAGTATTGATGTGTTAGCCGAAGTACTAGCAGAATCCCTGACTAATTTATGCTTTGCGTTAATGTGGTATTTTAAGATGGAAGCCTCGGTGAAAAGAAAACTCCTTCCTGTAGCGTGTGTATTATACTTTATTTCCATTCAGAGGGCCAACGTGCTGTTTAGCTTCTTCCATCTTTATTGGTTGGTTCTGCTGTCTGTCACTACCAGATTAACTGCCCATTTGTTCATGTGCGATGCTAACTCTACTTGGACAAACTGCCCCAAATGCGTTGGCAGAGACGTTCAGAGTCATTCTGCAGATGGATTAATTGCATTAAATTTTTAATCAAATTAATCATGATGATAGATTAATCCATGTTAATGCGTTAATTTTGACAGCCCTAATTTATATTTATTTATATAATACTACCTCCTTTTCTGGATGTTATACTCAAATGCAGCATGACGTAATTGAGCTGCACCAAATCTAGCAGTCTGTTGACTAATTTCATTTCATCAGACAACATCCAATGCAATTGGTTGAATCAGTGAAATTAACAAGAACAGATGCTTCTGAAAATTCCCAATTTCTCATTTTTAAATTTCTTCTTATCCAGTTTCTTTTGGTTGTGGGTGATCAGTTCTTCTGTGAATCAGTACAACAGGATGTTAGTGGCATATTTTTACCTTAATAAGGCAAGTTACTGTGGTGCTCATATCTGCCTGAATATAAACAACTAAAGTTATTGACAGACAAAGGGATGAAAATTTAACTTTTTTTTTTTTTTCCTAACTTGTCTTGTCCAGCATCATAACAGCAAAATGGTAGTCTGGCTGCCTTTTGGTGCTGAACAAATTTGCTTTGCCAAGGGAAACTTCATAAAGTATATGAAGCTCCCCCTGATATTCTACTGTCTTTATTATGAGTTTTGTTGAACCGCATTTCAATGCTGGACCTGACATGGGGGGGGCAAGAAAGAAGAAGGTGGCAAAGACCCTCACAAGAAAATATCAACAATACAAACAATAACAACCATGGTGATAATTATAATGGTAACAATAACTACAACCAGAACTGAGTAAACTGGGAAAAAGAGAAAGAGAAAAATTTTTTTTTTTTGACTATTTAACTACATATATATTATGGATGACAGTATTCATAGAATCTGGATAGGACATAACACGTTGTAACCAATAAGGAAGTAATTAGGTAAGAAATGTCTATGAATGTGGTTTATTTAAGAATTATATTCTGTTAATATGAAATTCAAAGAGCTATAACTGTCAGGAGCCAAAACAATGAAAATTGTTCCACTGTCCAAAAAATCTAACACAACTGTATGCATGACAGTGTTTATCATTTTCTGGTTTTAGGTGATCATAAGATCTCTATGAGGAGAAGATGTGAAAGTGTGACTGAAGGCAGTGATGAACCAGGAAAGACAACCTATCTAAATAGGATCTACACTGAGCTCTACATCACAGAGGGACAAAGGGAAGACATTAATACTGAACATGAAGTGAGGCAGCTGGAGATGGTGTCTAAGAAGATCCAAGATACAAAAATCAGGTGCCCTGACATCTTTAAAGCCTTACCTGATCAGCAGAAACACATCAGGGTCGTTCTGACAAACGGCATTGCTGGAGTTGGAAAAACCTTTTCAGTGCTGAAATTCACACTGGACTGGGCAAACGACTTAGAGAACCAGGACATCAGCCTGGTGATTCTGCTGTCGTTCAGAGAACTGAACTTGGTCAAATATGAGCAGTACAGTCTGCTGAAACTGCTCCATGTTTTCCATCCATCATTACAGAAGGTCACAGCGGAAGAGATCACTGACTGTAAACCTGTGTTCATCTTTGATGGCCTGGATGAAAGCAGATTTTCTCTGGATTTCCACAACTGTGAGGTTGTTTCAGATGTCACCCAGAAGACATCTGTTAATGTGCTCTTGACGAACCTCATCAAGGGGAATCTGCTTCCCACGGCTCTCATCTGGATAACTTCCCGACCTGCAGCAGCCAATCAGATCCCTTCTTCATGTGTCGACAGGGTAACAGAAGTCAGAGGCTTCACTGACACACAGAAAGAGGAGTACTTCAGGAAGAGATACCCCAGCAAGAGTCCATCCGACAGATCCTTTTTACATAAACTGCCAGAGGACTGTGACCCTTCATTACAATCTCTAGACCTCGCTGGCATGTCAGGGAAGAGGAAGAGGAAGAAGTACAGAATGAAGGACAGTGATGAAAGAAAGGATAAAAGAATCATCTCACATATCAAGACATGCAGGAGTCTCTACATCATGTGTCAAATCCCAGTGTTCTGCTGGATCAGTGCTACAGTCCTGGAGCACATGTTGTCTACAAATCAGTTGAAAGAGCTTCCTAAGACCCTAACTAACCTGTACTCACACTTCTTGCTGGTTCAGACAAAGAAGAAGAAACAGAAGTATGGAAAAGGATTTGAGAAAGAGGGGCTGACAAGGGAAGACCAGAATGTTCTTCTGGGGCTGGGAAGGCTGGCTTTTGAAGAACTGGAGAAAGGAAACATCATGTTCTACCAAGAAGACCTGAAGCAATGTGGTCTGGATGTCATGGATGCCTTGGTGTTCTCAGGAGTCTGTACAGAGATCTTCAAAAGAGAGAGTGTGATCTTCCAGAAAACAGTCTACAGCTTTGTTCATCTGAGCATTCAAGAGTTTCTGGCTGCAGTCTACATCCACCACTGTTACACCAACAGAAACACTGAGGTACTGGAAAAGTTTCTGGGAGACTGGGTTCATGATTCAACACTTATCGTCTTCCTCAGAAAAGTCATGGAAAAATCCTTCAAAAGTGAAAACGGCCACCTGGATCTGTTTGTTCGCTTCCTTCATGGGTTCTGTCTGGAGTCCAACTGGAGACTGTTATCTGATCTTCTGGGTCCCAAAGACATCAACTCACAAACCAGAGAGAAAATCATAGACAATATGAAGGAGATGATCACATCCAATGTGTCTCCAGACAGAAGTATCAACATCTTCCACTGCCTGCAGGAGATGAACGACCAAACACTCCATCAGGAGATCAAAAAGTTCCTGGAGTCAAAGAACAAATCAGAAACAAAGCTTTCCGATATCCATTGTTCAGCTCTGGCCTATATGCTGCAGATGTCTAAGAAGGTCATAGATGAATTTGACTTGAAGACGTACAACACATCAAATGAGGGACGACGGAGACTGATTCCAGCGATAAGGAACTGCAAAAAGGCTGTGTAAGTACTGATGTAAACAGTGGCCTTATACATCTATGTAGGTTTTGGTTTTGCTTTGTATACATTTTATGTAGAGCTGTGCAATATGACAGTATTATGATGATCTATAAAACACCTGTCATTGGATTGTTTATTTTGTTCAGTCTAAAATCACATTCTTCACAGGAGGCTTTCTACAACACAGATGTGGGAATGAAATGAGCATGAAAGTAACACAAATAAAACAACCAAAAGAGAGACAACTACTATCACACTGTGGAGCTTTGGCTCTAAAAAATCTGACACAGAAAAACAGACTTTGTAAATACTGCTACAGGGGAGTTCAACAACTGCAAATCTGTTTAGAAAGAAGTTAGTTTTTATATACAGTACTGAGCAAAAATCCTAGTTTGTCGGTTTAGTAAAGTTCTAATGACCACTGGGGCTGGATAAAAAAATCGATTTGAACGATTTTGGGTAGATTTTATTTTAATTTTGCGTTATTGAGTATTAGTGGATGAGATCGATTTTTCAGAGTGGGACGGCGAGTACCTGACCTGGGTACCACCAAGGCTTCGTCTTGCAAGCTCCTGGGGGAGACGGGGCATCTTGATCTCACTTGCAATGGTTCTGGCGTGGAAGGGGCGTGGTGGAAGGGTGACGAAAAAACCTCTGTGGGAGGTCCTCCCAGCCTCAAACTCAAACCCACAGTGTGAAGGAACTGGCTGACCATTGTGGTCTGGTCAGCAAAGGCTCTCCAAGGCGGGTCATGGAAGCCGGTCATTCTAGGAATATTCACTTGAATCCACACTCAGCCATAGGTGATCATAATGCACCATAACGCTAGAAGCCACCAGCCATAAAACAGAAGAAAGATGACAAAGAAGTCCATTTTGAGACACTGTAGAAACATGGCAATGTTTGTGTCCTGTTCATTATTTAAGAGCAGACTCAGTTACTTACTGCTGAAATGTCATATTTGTTTCCTTTCTAACTGATACCAGTATTGAGGTGTTGCATGGCTGTGGCAGTCAAATAATCAGGTTACAGCTGTGCTTTGGTATTACTAAATGAATCTGAATCAGTCAATTAATACTAAATCGAATCAGTATCGGATTGGATCATATCGAATCATGATCAATCGATTCAGAACCTTTTAAGGAAATTAGCCATGATACCCAGCCCTTATGAGCACACAAATGCATTTCTCAGTTTCTGTATTACGATCTAATCTGGATACATGGGAAGTATGTACAGCAGTAAAAGCAAAAGTTTCATGGAAAAAACAGCTTCTATAAACCAAAGTGGTAGTATTTAGTTTGACCTTCTTTTACACTTAATATATTTTAACCCTTTATATGAGATTTATTGCATTTATTTTTCTGATGTTTTATACCAGGTTTTCATTCATTTAGTGTAACGGGTCACCCTAAATAATGCCTTTAATCTTTAGAATCCATTTAGTTCTACAGCTGTGCACATATTTCCTGTATTTTCTTGCTAAATAAAATGAGAAATACATATGTACACACACTTCAACCACGTGCATTTTTGCACTATTTGCACAGATCTTGTATTGATGATGGAGTATATGACCACTATCTAAAGTCTTCTCCAGCACGTCCCAGTGATTCTCAGTGAGGTTCAGGTCTAGGTTCTGGTGACCAATCTGTGTGAAAATGATGCTTCGTACTCATTGAAAAAAACTTTTCCCGCAAGTATAAAAGGAGAGTCTGTATAAACCTCTGTTTAATAACACTGGTCAACAACAAATTTATTGTTTAAGTTTTTTGAGCTGATTTAGGATAATTTTGGTGTGCTGAATCCAAAAATCACATTAATTTTGCTCAATCAGGTCAACTTTCTGAACTATGCTACATATTGGCTTTTTAACATTTTTGCTTACATTTATGGGCATTTTCACATCATATGATACAAAATTCTTTCATATTTCTTGCAATAAACAAGTCCTGAAGATTTTACTTTTGCCAATTTATGATTGTTTTTTTTAATATTACAGGTGAATGAAATGGCTTCGACTAGAAGATCTTGCAAAAATAAGCCTGATGTATTCTGCTACATCTGCGGTGAATACACCATTGTACCTAACAGGAATCAAGTCACAAGTTTCATAAAGTGTGCTTGCCAATCTTATTTTGGTATTAATTATTACATTTTGTGAGAAGATCAAATTTTTCAAAATCAAATTGGCAAAAAAACCTGACTTGATTGAGAAAAACAGATGTCATTTTTGGATTTAGCGGTGCAAAATGGTCCTAATTCAGTTGAAAAAACCGAGACAACTTGCAAAAAACATTTTTTGTAACCCAGTGTAATCTTCTTCCCAATAGACAAGGGACCTTGTGTACTGTCTAGTAATAAAGCAGGGAGCATGTTCACCTTGATCCTTTAGTTTGATGTAGACAAGATTTAGATATTTTAGATGACCTTTGAAACTCCAGTAACTCTAGTGGTTTGAAGAATGATTTTGTAAAAAAAAAAAAACAAAGAAAATAGGCAGAATTTGAAAGCTGTTCGATGTCAACATTTGGTGGTGACATCAGATAGAACCAAAACAGCCAAAAGGAAAATTGTATTTTATTCAGTTGCAGGAACCAGTGTTCAACCTGTGGAGAGCAGAATAAATGGAGATTTAATGCAGAATATTCAGGAGATTTGTTGCACTTAAAGAAATAACTGCATCGATCACAGCATCGATTAGGGTAAAATAACTAAACATTAATTTATTATTACTAAATAACATTCAGCATTCAACATTCAAATTAAATATGAATGAAATAGGCTACTGAAAGAATATAATATAAAATATTTTTCATTAAGATCATGTATGAAAGCACATTGCATTCACTAAATAAAAAACAAAACAAAATAAACAATAAAAAATACTTTTGTGAGTGAATTGTGAGTTAAGGATGAGATTAACAATATGCTAAAGCTATATACTAAAATGATATTTGTGTCTACAATTTGGTCTAGTTTTGGAGTGATTATTAACATGACATGGAAGCCGTTGGAAAAAAAAATATGTGGACTTTTTTTTTTTCAGTCCAGAAGTGTTGAAGTCAAATCAGAAGAGAAAACAGGTGTAATGATCAGTTCACATGCACTTTACCCAGTTTTCCTGCACATTATCCGTCCTGACTCTTCACATGCTCACGCTCGGTGCATTGGTCAGAGGATCACATGTTGATCAATAGAGTCTCCTATCACATTCGTATTAGTGATATTGCTCTGCCCTAAATATTTGTTCCAAAACTCTTGTTCTGCAAACATCAGGTCACTTTTATTTTCAATACAGAAAACTACATCTGTCATAAATGTGTATTTATAGACTTGCTGACTGTGGACTGTCAGAAAGTTGCTTTGAAGTCGTGGCCTCAGCTCTGAAGTCCAACCACAGCCCTCTGAGGGTGCTGGACCTGAGTTCAAATGTCCTGTGGGATTCACAAATGGATCTACTTTGTGATGGTCTGAGGAGTCCAGCCTGCAGTCTGGAGTCTCTGAAGTCAGTCCAGTTATTTTTAATTTTCTATTTCCTCAAATCAATACATTTATCCACAATAACGCAATGAATGCCACATGCATTTTGTTACTGTTTTCGATAATACTGATAGATTAGATTTAGTGATGTTCAGCACAATATTTAAAAACTGACCATGTGACAAGATCGTCAATGTATTTTAATCTATATAATTTATTTTTCATCCAGATTAAGTATGTGTATGTTGTCAGAGAGTAGCTTTTCTTATCTGACTTCGGCACTGAAGTCCAATCCGTTCCATCTGAGAGAACTTGATCTGAGCAAGAACAACCTGCATGATGGAGACATGAAGAAGCTGTGTGAGTTTCTGCAGAGTCCAGACTGCCAGCTGCGGATTCTGAGGTCAGTTCACTGTTACTTTACATGACTAGTTTTCATATGGCATGTTGTAAAATCAATAATGCACAATTAATCAACATTTCTGTTTATATATCAACGGTTTGTAAATGTATGCTGTAGGGCAGCAGTTCTCAACAGGGGGGCCGTGGTCCACTAGGGGGCCGCAGAGAGCTACCGGGGGGCCTGGAGATGGCTGTGAATGTTTCTGAGAAAAATACAGAAAAATGAGAGAAACAATCTAACTAAACAAATAGTTGATTTGTAGTGTTTCATTTGCACAAAATAACTACCTAACCTAATGATCAGAAATAAATAAACTGATCAGAATTCAATGTTGGGCAGTAGCATGGCTGTACGCACCACTGACTATTATTTCCTGGAGTGTATATAAATAAAAGTAGTGAACTGCTTAGAACAACGTAACTGGTGCAGTAAAGTTCCTCTGCCGCTCTGTCCTAGTCATGTGCTGTTGTGTCCTTGGGCAAGACACCTCACCCACCTTCCTCCAGTGTCACTTACACTGGTGTATGAATGCGTATAAATGTTCAGTGGCGGTCGGAGGGACTGTTTGGCACAAATTGGCAGCCATGCTTCTGTCAGTCTGCCCAGGGCAGCTGTGGATACAAATATAGTTTACTACCACGAGAGAGTGAATGAATAATGGATCAAAAATGTAAAGCGCTTTGGGTGCCTTGCAAAGCGCTATAGAAATCTAATCCGTTGTTGTTATTGTTATTATTATTATTATTATTGTTGTTGTTGTTGTTGTAATTATTGTAATTATTGCTTTAACACCAAGATCACATGCATTTCCCCATGGTGCTTGTACTGGAGTGTACATCTACATTGATGCTGCTATATTATAATACTGCTCTGCCATTACATGTGTTGACAGGTACTTCTGAACAGATTTTAATTTACACCATTTGTTCATTTTGTTTTCATTCAGACTGAGCCACTGTAGGTTGTCAAGGGACAGCTGCTACTCTCTGGTGTCAGCTCTGAAGTCCAATCCCGACCACCTCGAGGAGCTGGATCTGAGTAACAGCGATGTCTGGAATTCAGCTCTTTGTGAGCTGATGGATTTTGTGGAGAGTCCACAGTATAAACTGCAAACACTGAGGTCAGTATTTGAGTGCTGAAGGTGGTCCTTTCTGGTTTCTTCAAGAACTGCAAGATTGAAAGAAAACAAAAATGAATAAATACAAAATAAATACAATGCAAGGAAGTGTATGTTTCTTATCTCCATTTATTCTCTCATCAGACTGAATTGAGCTTCAATGATGAGGCCCATGTGAGGACCAGCTGGATCCAGATCATCTCCACATTAATGTAGCTGCAACCCCTGTGGACAATCGCTGTGACTTTTTCCACTGTATGTTTTGCTGTAACTGACTCACCGCTGCAGTCTGAACTGATCTGAGACCATCGCTGCTGTCACACTGTCACTGCTCTTTCCCTTTTCTTTTGGAGAAGAGTATCAAGTTAAATTATTCTGTCTTTGGACAATATCTTTTCTCTTTCATTTAGGTTTTATACAAATATGACATTAACTCAGAAAAAGCTGGGACATTATGTTAAAATGTAAATCAAAACAGAATACTGTAGAAAATGAATTTCAAATGTCATAAACCCATATTTTATTCACAGTAGATCATAAATAACAAAATATTTAAATTGAGAAAATGTGGAATTTAAGAAAGATGGTTAATTTGAATGTAGCAACAACAATACATCTCCAAAAATTGGGACGGGGCAACAAAAGGCTGGAAAAGCAAAGGTCTGAAAAAAAAACAAAAAACAGTCAGAGGAACTGAAGAGCATCTTGGAGATATAGAGTCTCAGAAGTAAAGACAGGCATAGGTTCACCAATCTTTAGTAAAGTGCATCTACAAATTGTGGAAGATTTTCAGAAAAATGTACCTCATCAGGAAATTATGAAAACTTTGAATATCACGTCATCTACGCTACATAATATAATCAAAATGTCCCAAGAATCAGGAGAGAGTTATGTAAACAAATCCAAAAATTAATATTGGATGGATTTGGGTCGTCAACACTGCATGAAACCCAGGCATGATTCTATAATGGAAACCACTGTATGGGATCAGGATGGATTCAGTTCACAGTTAAATTCAGTACAGTTCAATTAAAAAAAAAAAAAAAAAACTTTATTTGTCCCTGGTTAGGAATTTATAGGCATGTATGAGCTGCCTGATGACAACAAACTTTTATTACTATAAAAAAATATGAGTAAGTAGAAAATGAAAATATAAGTGCATAATATAAAAACAGCTATGTACAATAAGCAACAAACCTCCACTGTGACATCCACAAATACAAGTTACAGTTTTATCATCTGGAGAAAAACCTTTACATGAACAGGATCCAGAAACACCATCATCTTTCCTTTCATCATCTGGCATTATCAGTGCTGAGGTCCACAGCCTACATGTGTGATGTGTGTGTGATATTACAGTATATACAGAATACTTGTGGAAAATACTCCGACCGTTTCATTCAACATAAAGATAGGTTTTAATCTGTTTTTAAAATTTTTTCTTGCATTTTTAGTTTTTAGTTTAATGGCTTTATCCACTTGTATAACCTCATTAATGTCTTAATATGTAGATTCATATAAAGAACTGAAATGATTTTATTATGTTGTAGGTGCAGCTCATTCATCTGATTTTTACTCCAGTGCCCTGAAGCGGCACCAGAAAATATTGAGCATTGTGTCATTTTTATGCTTTTGCTTGTAGTCATTCTTGATTTGCTTTGTCCTGTTTTCTTATTGCAATCTCTTACATCACAGGTGTCAAACATGCGGCCCAGGGGCCAAAACTGGCCCGCCAAAGGGTCCAGTCCGGCCCGCGGGATGAATTTGTGAAATGCAAAAATTACACTGAAGATATTATTAACAATCAATGGTGTCAAAATCATTTTAATTCAGGTTGCACATACAGACACAGACAGTCCAATTAGATTTGGAGTGGGTCAGACCAGTAAAATATTATCATAATAACTTATAAATGATGACAACCCTAAATTTTCTCTGTGTTTTTTTGGTGTCCAAAAATAAAATTACATGAAAATACTTAAAAAAATGTGAATAACCTGAACAAATATGAACAAACGGATATGTCTTAAGTAAATGCAATTTTACTAATTCTGCCTGTTACTAAATGTTTTGTGCGATTGTAACTCACGTGTAAATGATAAACAGAGGCATAATATTGTTAAAGTTATACTTATTTTTCTTAAGACAATTAGAGTTGTTCATGTTATTCAGATTTTTTAAGGAAACTTTGTAGATGTAAACCTGATCATAATGTTATTCTACTTTTTTCACTGTTATCTTATTGGTCCAGCCCACTTGAAATCAAATTGGGCTGGATGTGGCCCCTGAACTAAAACGAGTTTGACACCCCTGTCTTACATGATTGTTGTTTGTTTTGTTCTGTTGTTTCACTCAACAACTGTCACTGAACACATTTCAGTATCTTCGATACACTCTATACATTGAAGGTTTAATGTGATCTTGATGCAACACAAATGCCAAGATCACAACAATGTAAAGTAAAAAATGTATATTAATAAAAGTGAGTGAAATGTTTCCGTCTTCTGCTGCACATCCCAAAACCACCGAACACACCATGATGAAGCATTAAACCACAGTATGTGAGTCTCAGAGTCACATGAATGTTTCCAAGAAACATCCAGACACTAGTTCCTTCATGAACCAGCCTCTGTGGCTTCAGGCCTCTGGTGTTTAACAGGAAAAACTCCACTCTAGTGATATCACAGGAAAAAAAACCCTGAGCTCCCATCGTAATAAGTCAAGAACAAAAGAAGAGACAAATTATCACCACTTAAAAAACTAAAACTAGCAGAGAAAAAGTCATGTGATTAGCTAAAATATGAAAACATGTTGGACAAGAATAAAATGTCAGCACAGTCCTTTAATAAACGTCTTTGTAAATGACACTTCATGTCAATTTACTCCCTTTAGCACCAAATCACCTGAAAATCTCAAAGACCATCTTAATAAAAATTTAAACTACTTATGCACATGTTGAAATAAATCAAAATAAACTGAAAAGTAAGAAGAAGCTGGAAGACTTAATAAAACAGAATAAGGTCTTGTCAGCATTTCAGCGCAACAGGAATTCTGCTGGCATTTGATTAAAACTTAAACAACCTGATGCAGATTCACACTTATTTGGTGCATTTTGTGTTTAATGTCTGATTGTCTTTTAGTTGACTTTCATTCATTTCACTGTCATTTTTTAATTTCTAGTAAATATGTTTTGTATTTCCTGTAATGGTGTAAATGATGTTTTTATGGTGGGCCTGCGCATGACATCAGATTCAGTCATGTACTTCAATGACGTGAAAAGACAAAACACACTGAAAATGGAACAGATGTTCACATGGAAACACATAGTTAAAAACAGCTTCATATGTTCAGTTTTATACAGTATATGTACCATTACCTTGACTGTTAAATAAACACATACTGTAACTAATGTTCTAAGTCTGATATCTTTAAACTAATGTTGTACTAAACTTTTACTTCATGTATAAAACCCATTTTCTAATGTTGAAGGTGAACCTGAACATAGCATATTCATCACAGTGATTACAGGCAAAGTGAAACCTGTTTTCTTTCTGATGATATTAAGTTGGAACTATTTACTTGTTGGTGATATCAGTGCTAATGCTGTTTATCTGTTTTAGCTCAGTCCCTAGCAGCTTTTTTTTCCCCCCATGTTGAAATCAGGTATCTATATATAAATGTGAACAAGTGGTGCCAGGCACAACAAACCCCGCCCCTCACATGTATTGTAGTTTATTTTGCCATCGATCCAGCTGATGTCATCATGTCTATGTGTGTGCTGATGTCACCATATAATTTGCCTCTGTATATGTGCCAAGTTTGAAGTAAATTGAAGCAAAATTGATGTTTTTATAGACATTTCAAATTTTGCCCATTATAATTAAGAAGAAAAAAAAGATATAAAAAATTCATAAAAGATTTGAACTTTGACCTACTTTTCCCAATATGTAACTACATCTATTCTGTGTCACTGGCAATCTATAAACCCAATTTGGTATGAATTCAACCAATAGTTTTTCTGCTACAGACATTTGAAATTTCACCCATTATAAGTAAATGGGGGGAAAAAAAAGATTTAAAAAATTCCTTAAAAAATTTGAACTTTGACCTACTGTTACCAAAATGTAATGAGATCTATTCTGGGTCACTGGAAATCTATAAACCCAATTTGGTATGAATTCAACCAATAGTTTTGCTGCTAGAATGTTAACAAACAAACAAACTGGACCAAAAACATTACCCCTTGTTCCCCTTTGGGGGGCGGGGTAATAAACATGATCCATGTCACATGTTGATGCTGGTGGATTACTGGTTCTTTCTTAAAACTGTAAAGATTATCATTGAGTGTTGTCCATATTATATCATACACTATGTCCTTAATGTGTTTCAGATGTCTTTTATTGGGTTTGAGTGGTGTAGCACAGGTAGAAGGCTAAGAACTTTCCTTACACTGTGGGACAGTAACGTGAATCTTGAATAATCTGGATAATAGTTGATTGTACTCCTGGTTTTGTTGTTTCCAGTGTTAAACACAGTCATGTTGCTTTATTGTTGTTTTCCTTCTGTTCTGGCGGGAAAGTGACATCAAACAGACCCGCTGTGCCTCATCTCACATTTCAATAATTCATCATCATGATTCGAATGATCATAAGTTTTGGCTACCCCTCCAGCACTTTGTGTTCCATGTACAGAGTGTCAGTAAAGGGTTATTACACTTTAAGAACTGTTCCACTGAAGATACTCAGAATACTGTTGAAGACTTATTTCTAGTCTAGATATATATCAAACACCTCACCAATTCATCCTACTGTACCTCTGTGAGTATAAATGAATCATTACCACCACCATGTGACTGTTCTTTTAGGTGTTTTCTGGTGTAACTGGATAATCAATAAAAACATGTTCATTAATTTAATAAGGAGCCTCAGATCCCGTGAGTTCAGTCCTCCTTAATGATCTCATTCAGTCTGATTTAATCGATTCGTTGTCCATCTCAAACAAACAAACGACTGTTTCAAGTCAGAATTGATGCCACAGCTGGACCATCCAATCAGCTGGTCCATCCCTGCCTTAAATCTGAGTGGATTTTTGTTGAGCAGGTCTTCAAGGCAGATCATCATCTTCATCAGCTCAGCTTCATCCTGGTGTCAGAATCTGTGATGGGGTAAGAGCGCAAACTCTTTAATTCACTATTTTTGAAATATATATTAGTGTAAACTACTTAAACTCCTGTCAGTTTCATGTGTTTATTATCAATAAGTTTGAGTTTCAGACACTTTTGAAAATTATGGTCATTTTTACTTCAAATGAATGTGTTAAATTTAAGCAGAAAAAAATATGAGTTGCCTCATTTCACACAGATTATTATAGGTTTAACAGAAGTTCTTAGTAAATTAAAAATAATGTTAAAAGATTAAAAATGAGCTACTCAATGTAATATGAAAAAAAAAAAAAAAAAAAAAATCATAATTAACTGAAAATATGAAGTCAACCAAGAAAAAACTCCCAGAACAGTCATTAAATGTTATTAAAAGACATTTTAGGTGATGTGACAGTATTTTTTATTTTCCCTGTCATGCATTTGGGTGTGGCTTCCATTTGTTGTGTTTGGTGAATAGGGTTTTAGAAAGAAGTTAATTTTTAATGTAAGTCAATTGGATATTTTCAAGCTATAACACAATTTGTAAGTGTGTTTTCAAATTATAAGATATTTTCAGGTTATGATATATATTTATATAACAAGATATTTTCATGTCATCTCTTGAAAAAATCATGTTAGAAATCATCCTCATGTTTCAATTAGATATGTTTATAGCACGTTTTCATGTTGAAATATATATTTTCACATTATATCAACATATTTTCATGTTTCATGTTAATTAATGAGATTTTAATAAATCTTTCTAGATATTTGTTACTGTTTCTGTGAAATGTGACATTTAAGTTCAGCCTGATAAAATAAAATAAAATAAACATAAAAAATTTAAAGGAAACTTTTTTCAGACTTTTGGAGCCTGACTCACAGTGACCCTGGATGTGATCTGGTTTCTTCACGCTCTCTGCTGATTGGTTGATTTTCATGCTGGTTGGAGCTGAACAGGGATTAGCTTTGTAGAGCAGCAACAGCTGATTGCCTCATGTCGAAGGGAGGGTTAAAGTCTGTCTGTCTGTCTGTCTGTCCTCAGATTTGGAAAAAGAGAAATGTCTGACTACCAGAATCACGAGGTGAGCTTGAACGCACCTTTCCCAGAATCCTCTCTGCTTCAAACCTGAAACACCCAAATAAAATTAATGCTATAAAAGTTAATAGTGAAAATACTTCTGTTTATTTACTTTGTCGTTGTTGCTGTTGTTGTTGTTGTTCTTCTTCTTATTATTATTATTATTATTATTAGTAGTAGTAGTACTAGTAGTAGTAGTACTAGTAGTAGTAGTAGTAGCAGTAGTAGTATGAGTAATGTAAAATTAGAAACATTTTTTAGTATTGGGTATGAAGGGTTAAAAGGTGACAATATTAACCAGTGTTAATAGATAGATAGTGTTATTTTACTGGGCCTCTTTAGGGAGGTTTCCTAATGACAATCATCTAATTGTTCTTTAAACCAGAATCAACAATTTAACAGAAGTGTTAAATTATTTAAAGAATAAAATACAACAGAACGGAAAACCTGTGATTGTATACATCATGAAAACTGTATAAGTCTAATACTATTTAATTTATTTTTCATTGATATATATAATTTTTTGTCATTTAAATCAAATGTTTTTCTTATTTCCATTTTCAGATGAGCGCCATGTTGAGAGTGTCCCGCCTCCCACTGGTTCGCTCTGCGCTGCAGTCCATGACGTCAGCCTACTCTGATGTCAAAGGTCGCTACCCTCTGCTGGGGCTGGTGGGGGGTGTGGCCGAAGTCGGAGTACGCAGCGTCTCTCAGATTGCCATGACACGAGCCACGCCCCTCCTCCAGAGTCTGGAGCCTCAAAGTGGGTGGAGTCAAATATCCTGCTAATAGAGATGGGACTTTTGGCTCTTTGAAGGGAGCCGTTCAATCAGGAGCCGTTCACTGAAAAGAGCCGTTCAAAAGATTGGCTCTTTTATGTTTTTTGCATTATTTTGAAACACCAATGTTTTAATGACTAAATAGGCTACATGTAATGATTGACATTACATTTTAAAGGTGTTTAATTGGCACGGCAGTAAATATTATCTTACTGTAAAAAAGAATAGTTAGTTACAATGTGTGGGCTAAATCCATGACATGAGAGGTGACATTAGGCAAATGCTGGAATTTGACCAAAAACATCACGGTACATTATGTGGACTAGTCTGTAGCCTAAAAATGAAGAAGAAAAGAAAACATTTTCTTATGAAATAACATTTTATTCTCCTCAAAACAAGAACAATAAATGTGTGTAAACATACAGAAAAAATTGCACAAAACACAAAAGTGATTTATCATTACAATTACTTAAATACCTGAACTTTGGCTCATTACTTACAGGTGGTCACTCACTCACTCTCAAACTTTTCTCTGGTTTCGACCAGTCTTCCAGCTCCGCCTCCTCCAGTATGCTCACCTCATGCTTCAAACCGTTGTTTTTTTGCTAACTTCTTGTCATGAGACATGCGCAGTGCACAAGCACTCTTTTTTTTCTGCTCGAACATTCTCCTCCTGCCCAGTGCCTCCCCAGTGACGCCAAATTGACAGGCAATCGGACACTCCCTCCTTAAAAAAAAAAGTGAACGGCTCTTTACAAAGACTCGGTTCCCATCGTTCATTTCAAAGAGCTGTTCAAAAGATTTGATACATTTGTGAACGTCACATCACTACCTGCTAATGTTAACACTACTAAAGTAACGACACCAGTGGTGCAAAAACAGCTATTTCTACTAATACTGCTGACATTGGTAATAATTATTTTGCCGAATCATGATTCATATGTCCTGCAGCTCATAGGGTATCCGCATAATAAATAATTCAGATAAAAATTCAAGAAAATGTTTCAAAGGATGCAAGGTTTGTACTGTAGTATAAGTGACATGGATGATTTGCAATGATATCCGAGTAGGACACGTCCCTAAAGGGTCCCATGTCATGTCAGTATTTTGATATTAATAATATAGCCTTATATTTCAAAGTTTTTCTCTTTTAATTTAAGTGCAAATCTCTGGAGCCAAATAGAAAACAATGTACTAATATGAACAATGCTAGTAATAATGCTAACTTTGCTAATAATATAAAGTGTGTTTACTAACACTGCTAAAGCCATAAATAATAAAACTGTTTATTAGAATAACTATTCAATAGCATGGCTAAATAATCATCAATAATCAATAATATCACTCATTCATAATAACAAAACAGGATAAATTTAGGACAACAAAAATCAAAAGTAAAGATCTGTGTAATTTTAATGAATCTCTGTTTGCAGTTGAAGTCGCCAACAGTTTTGCAATGGATGGCCTCGACCGTCTGGAGAAAAACTTCCCCATCCTCCACCAATCAACAGATGAGGTTAGTTCTGCTGCATGTCGTCCACCTTCAACCTGACTTTATGCTTGTGGTTTTCCATTGGTTTGTCAGATCCTCTAGGTGTAACAGGAGTTCTGTCTGGGTGTCCTCCTCCAGGTCGTGGGTCACTTGAAGGATGCTTTCCTCCTGACACTGGATGACGTGCAGATGTGGGTGGTGGACAATATGGATGGTGTTGTGGATCAGCTGGAGCGTCTGTCTGACTCTGGTTGGGCAGCGTTAAGGGTTCTGCAGGACACTCAGGTGGGTCGAGTGGCCGCATCTGGTCTGGATGACGTCCTGAGCCGCCTGGAAGACGCCACCGCCTACTACCTGCCCCTCCCACCTACACTACGTAAGTACTGGGGGTGGAGCGTCCCTTACATGTTTCCACTCAATCAGGCTCTGTGGAGTGGTGTGGTGTCTCTACCCTGAAGACTCTAGAGCTAAAAGTGAGCTGTTTGCTTTTGAAAATGCATGTATTTCCTGTAAAAATCCTGAAAAGTAAGAGTAGGAAGTACCCCAGGTCACGAGTTCCCCATACTGACACAGACACTTACAAATACCATGCTCTTAACTGAATGTGCAATAACCTGCTCTACCTCCCAGTATTTTAATTGAATGTGCAATATACTGATCTACCTCCTAGTACTTTAAATTTAATGTGCAATAACCTACTATACGTCACAGTACTTTTAATTCAAATGTGCAATAACTTGTTTACCTCTCAGGACTCTTATTATCATTACTATTACCCCCTTTTTTATATAATACTCTATATTTACCAATGTGCATCTGAGCTGTATGTGCAATAACTGTTTTCTTGTAGGTTTTAGCTATGTTTTATGTTTAGTATCTGCCTGTTCTTTTGTCATATCTTTACTTTTTGTTCAAGCTCCCTTTTCTGACTCAGGGAAACACTAGAATTCCAATGCGCCTATACTGCTACGTATCTGTGCAAATGGCAAATAAAGTCTATTCTATTCTATTCTATTCTATTCTATTCTATTCTATTCTAAAAGCCCTGGTCTAGTCATAAAAATTGGAAAGAGCGCTGAATTGAACATCAAAAATAGCATCTGCCCAACATTAGTATTTCTAATGTTTAAGAATTTATGCCAGATATCTTCTTTGTCATAGATGGGTCAGATACTGGAGATATAAGGACAAAAATATTAGATAATTTTTAACATGTCAATAGGAAACCTGCCTAAAGGGGCCCAAGTGATCTGTAGTGAACAATACAGAAGACTACAAAAGCTCATTCTGAGATAAATTGTTTACTGTCGTTTATTTGGTTATTTGTTTAATAGGATCCCCAGTCGCTCCCACTGTGGTAGTAGCTAGCCTTCCTGGAGTCCAGAATAAAAAGACTAAAATTCAAATACACAATATACACAAATACAATGCAAAACAAACAATTACAGATTGAATTTCATACAGAAACTTTACATAAGGAGTATCAAAAGGGTCATACAATTCATTTGACTGTACATCTACAAAATATTAAGTTACGTTACAATGGGATTTCATAGCTTTTTCAGAGGTGCATAAGTTGATAAGTCCTTCAGCTTTTTAGGCAATTCGTTCCAAAGTTGAGTGGATCTAAAAAAGACAGATATTTGTAAAAAAAAAAAAAAAAAAAAAAAAAAAAAAAATGTATTGGGATGATTGATAACTAAATTGGAGTTACAGTCCAGTATTGTAAGACCAGTATTGTATGAGTAAATTTGATGCGAGTACTTGAGCATTTCATAAAATGAGCTTGGTTGACCAGTTAAAATAATCTTCTTTATAAATATTAATAAGTTATACTGCATTTTAACATCAGTTAAAGGCCATAATAAAGTGTGGTGCATATCAGCGACACTGGTAGTATAGGGACATCTCAGAACAAGGCCAGCAGCCTTATTCTGGACAATTTAAAGCCTAGATAAGTCAGTTTTAGTAGTTGCAGACTATATAACTTATCAGTGTTCTAGGTGAGACAGTACTAGAGATCGTACCACCTCTTTCATAACTGGTGGAGTGATAAAAGAGGCGTGTCTTTACACAACAGCAATGCCAGTACCCATCTTCCTGATCACATTGTCTGTATGAGAGGACCATGATAGATGCTGGTCCACTGTGATGTCTAATAATTTCATTTGGTTAACTTGGTATAATGTAGAGCTGTTCATTCTGAGGCTCAACTAAAGTTCATTCCTCAATTCGACATTTATTACATATTGTTTTCAGACATATTCCTCTTTTATTCATATTTATACACATCAGTATCATCTCTGACCAGGTTCAGTGATAACATACTGAGTCTCAGTTACACTTTATCTATCAAGACTAAATCACATTGTTATGATCATTTTATGAGAAGAGATAAAAATATTTTATTCCAACCTTATGGACAACAGTGTACTTTCATTTCACATTTCATAACATTTGATTTCAGCAGATGTGCCTTCTGTCATTCCACACAACTAGTGACTTTATTTTGACTGTGAGATTTCAGTGTTATGGAGGGAATGTAAGTTTAAATGCATGTAGGTGACGGCTATGGAAACTTCATTCTCTGTTAATTCATGTGTTGAATGAACCAGCAGGAGGAGCTGCAGGTTTGGTTTTTGTTGGAACTCATTTTAGTTCATGGACCACATACAGCACAATATGATCTCAAGTATGCCAGACCTGTAAAATAATAACATAATAACCTATAAAGAATGTCAACTCCAAACTTTTCTACATGTTTTAGTGTGAAAAAAAGTTTACATCTACAAACTATCTTTTAAAAAATGTGCATAACATGAATGACCTGAAATTTCTTGAGAAAAATAAGTGCAATGTTAACAGTATTGTGTCTCAGTTTATCATTTACACATGTGCATTACAACTTACATATCACAGTGGATCTACAAAATACACAAAACATTTAGTTACAGGCAGAATATTGTTAAAATTGCAGTTAAGACATTTCAGGTTGTTCATATTTGTTCAGGTTATTCACATTTTTTATGAAAGGATAGTTTGTAAATGTAAGCATTTTCATGTAATTTTACTTTTTTACGCTGAAACATAGGAAAAAAATTGGAGTTGTAGGTTATTATGAGAGTATTTTACCCACTTGAGAATGAATTAGTCTTTATGTGGCCCCTGAACTAAAATGATTTTGTCACCCTTGATTGTTAATATCTTTAATGTAATTTCTACATTTCACAAATTCATCCCAGAGGCCGGATCGGACCCTTTAGCAGGCTGGTTTTGTCTTGCAGGCTGTATGTTTGACACCCCTGATGTAGAGCCTGAATTACTGAGTAGCTGTTTATTAACTTCTTTTTATTTTAGTTCAGATGCTGTTTATTAGATTTTTACATTTGCAGACTGACTTATTCATCCTTCAGGCTTTAGTTTCAATGTGTTAAAGTAAAATAAAGTAATAGATGCTGCAGTACAGTGAGTGGGTTTATATCAGTATTAAAGACCATGAGCGACCATGTGACTTTAACACACAGTGAGCACCTCTGGGTTCACTGGGCATAAAAACTAAATCATTTAGTAATCACTGGATTTATTAAACATTTGTCCTTCCTTTATTCCTACTGCATTTGATTTCACTCTGACCACATGTAGCTGACTTTGTGAAACTACTGAATTGAGATGTGACCGTTGTTTTTTCATCCCGGCAGGTCGTGAGTGGGAGGCAAGGGTCCAGCAGTACGAGGAGGAAGATGATGATGATGAGCCCAGTCTGTGGACCAGGATCCGCAGCCTGATGCTGAACATCGGCCTGCAGATTTATCACCGAATGCTAAAGGTCAGAGATCAGCTGGGGGGAGGAGTCAGAGCACTGCGGTCAGCGGCGAACACGGTGAGGACACACACCTGTAGATACACACCTGTAGACACACATGTACACACCTGCACAGATCAGACATTACGGTTTATTAGTTTATTTTCTGATTTCTGTTTCCTTTCAATCCATTTTACAAGTGTATTAGTGGTTTGAGTTAAGTTTTATGATGATATAAACCAGGCATGTCAAACTCGTTTAGTTCAGGGGTCACATCTTAAATGGGCTGGACTAGTGAAATATTACCATAATAGCCCATAAATAATAGGAACTCCACAATTTTTTGTCTTTGTTTTAGTGCAAAAAGGTAAAATTTAATAATGACAATGTTTATATTTACAAACTATCCTGTGAATGAACATGAACAACCTGAACTTTATTCAGAAAAATAAGTGCAATTTTAACAACATTATGCCCCGGTTTGTCATTTATACATGTACATTATAGATTGCAGTGGATTTACAAAAGCACAAAACATTCAGCATAATATTGTTAAAATTTTAGAGTTTGGAATTTCGGGTTGTCATTATTTACGTAGGGGTATTAGTGGTGGTAGTAATAGTAGAAGTAGTAGTAGTAGTGGTGGTGGTGGTGGTGGTGGTTGGGTGGTGACAGTAGTGGTATTAGTAGTAGTAGAAGTAGTGGTTGTTGTAGTGGAAGCGGTAGAGTTAAAGAACTGAAATGTATGAATTACTGCAGTATTTATCCAATGGATGGATCTTCAGTTTATGTTTGGTTAAATCCAGGTGGGAACTTTTTTTTTTTAAATTACTTCTTTGACCTCGGACCTCTGATCTCCAGGCTCAGGGTCTGGATTCACCCAGACGTTCTGCTCAGCACGTAGGCAGAGTTTAAAGGGAGTTTGGTCCATGTACAGAGGAAGCAGCTACTTTTATCTGTAATGATGCTCATTATACTGAGGCTCCTGTTTACACATCAGCTGGTACAGTCACATCTGCCCACAGCATTTAGAGTGTGATCAGATCAGACAGAGTCAGACTGAAGTCTTAAAGCAACACAAAACAACTCATAACTCCTGCACTGTGACATAATGTGCTGCGTTCATCAATTCATATACTTATTCCTGCTCACCAGGATGTAATCAATCGCTGTTATCTGATCGGTGTGAGTGCTGATCTGTGAGGACAACGAGCCGCTCATGAGTCCAGTCACGTAGCAGATAAACATTTCCTTTGTTTGTCTGAGTCAATGTTTTTCTGATTTTATCTGGAAAGAAGCAACAGAGAAACAAATCTCTGCTGATGAAACAGAATTAAGTGGTGGAAGAAAAGTTCAGAATTTTAATTTTATGAAAAGCACTGATGCACAGTGTCACTGACATGAACCTTAAATAGTTTAATTTGTTGTTCTTGATTTCTTCACTGAAAACAGTTCTTTAACGTTAGTTTAACACTGGGCAACAGCATGAAATTCAAAGAAAAATATCATGTTTCTGCATTTGTCTTGCATTAAATTCATGTGTTTTCTTCATTTGTTTTATATATATTATATTCATGTGTTTTGCTTTTTCATTTCATTGACTTAAATTGAAATCAGTCCTGATCTTGTAAAGACACGAAGCAATGCAAAATGAAAATAAAAAATAATGGATAGTTCACCTCAAATTCATTAAAACTAAAGCGTGAAAATGTAAGGAGCAGAAATAACAGGAAAAATGAGGAAAAGTTCCAATAACTGCTGAAGTTAAGTAATGAAGTAGTTGAACTTTGCTGCTTTGTCTTCCATCTGTTTGTTCTGTTATTATAGCTTAACCCATAAAGACCCAGCGCTACTTTTATGTCAGTTCCCACTGAAAATGTCTCTATATCTAACCTTTCTTAAGTGATTTATCACCATTTATTTATAATATTATCCTCTGCATTTTGTATATCATCAGTACACATTAGGTATTTTCTTGGGTTTAATTTACTGATCATGTAGATGTTCATAAAAGCTAAGATTAAAATTGAGGGTTATTAAATCAAAAGCAGAGAAAACTGAGGAAAAACGGACTTTTTCAGTCAAATATATCATTAACTGAACACACACCAAGCATTTCCTTCCACTGTCCAACTCTGTGGGTTTTATTGGTGAATCAATGTTGAAGAAGATGACATTGTTTCCACAGTAACTACGGAGCCTCTGAACATCCAAATGGGTCATATCTGATGACCATGAGAAGATGAAACACTGCATTTTACACCAATTATTTACACATATTGATAGGATAAGTGGATCAGCAGGTATTAAACAGTTACATCAGTGGATGGTTTGGTCGGTGATGGATTTCTGGGTCTTTATGGGTTAATTAATCTGGTCGTCAGTACTGTTCACTGCAGAAATATGTGAAACATGTTCGTTGAATGACTCAGTGTTTTCTGGATAATTGGGAAGTGTCGCAGCAGGTGAGTGTCAGGACCAATCAGGCGCCTCATTAGGCCTGTGTGCATTGTACTCACGTGTTGTCCTGGCTGTTTGTTCCCAATCAGAGGTTAGAGGTCACACTGTTCTGTTCTGACCTAAATACCT